>NW_027181826.1:12159602-12781803 GCF_029961685.1 Aristolochia californica
ATTTTTAGTGCATGGAATAATTTTCTATTTATTATTATAGTTCAAATTTTTTTGCACACATGAACTCTAAAATTTTCATTTTGTTGCGATCTTTTATCTTTTTTGTTTACGAGGAAAAATGGGAGAGTGAAAACTCAAGTTTGGATCTGAAAAAAAAAAAAAAATTGAAATGCACAAATGCTAGAGAGATAATTCTGAAAAGTATCTCTGATTTTTAAGGATAGGCAATAAGTGGGTTGTTTGGCCCTGGTAAATATCCAACCACTTGAGAATTTAACTTTTTCTACTCCCCCCTAATTTTTGGATTTGAATGCCACTTGCATCCTCAACATGCTTGTGGCATGCATATCCACCACACTTAAAACATGTGAGGATCAGTTAGAGGTGTCCTTCCTATAAAATTCCACCAAGCTATTATTAGGGGGTTGTACTAGTGGAATTTCCCAAACATGGATTTTGGAGCTCATTTTTTGTGCGTGAAATAATTTTCTTTTTATAGTTATAGTTTTCAATTTTTTTAGCACACATTAACTCTAAAATTTTCATTTTGTTGCGATCTTATATCTTTTTTGTTTACAAGGAAAAATGGGAGAGTGAAAACTCAAGATTGGATCTGAAAAAAAAAAATTGAAATGCACAAATGCTGAGAGAGATAATTCCGAAAAGTATCTGTGATTTTTAAGGATAGGCAAAAAGTGGGTTGTTTGGCCCTGGTAAATATCCAACCACTTGAGAATTTCACTTTTTCTACTCCCCCCTAATTTTTGGATCTGAAGGCCACTTGCTTCCTCAACATGCTTGTGGCATGCATATCCACCACACTTAAAACCTGTGAGGATAAGTTAGAGGTCTCTTTCCTATAAAATTCCACCAAGCTATTATTAGGGGGTTGTACTAGTGGAATTTCGCAAACATGGATTTTGGAGCTCATTTTTAGTGCGTGAAACAATTTTCTATTTATTATTATCGTTTTCAAATTTTTTTGCACACGTGAACTCTAAAATTTTCATTTTGTTGCGATCTTATATCTTTTTTGTTTACGAGGAAAAATGGAAGAGTGAAAACTCAAGTTTAAATCTGAAAAAAAAAAAATTTGAAATGCACAAATGCTGAGAGAGATAATTCCAAAAAGTATCTGTGATTTTTAAGGATAGGCAAAAAGTGGGTTGTTTGGCCCTGGTAAATATCCAACCACTTGAGAATTTAACTTTTTCTACTCCCCCCTAACTTTTGGATCTGAAGGGCACTTGCATCCTCAACATGCTTGTGGCATGCATATCCACCACACTTAAAACATGTGAGGATCAGTTAGAGGTCTTTTTCTTATAAAATTCCACCAAGCTATTATTAGGGGGTTGTACTAGTGGAATTTCCCAAACATGGATTTTGGAGCTCATTTTTAGTGCGTGAAATAATTTTCTATTTATTATTATAGTTCAAATTTTTTTGCACACGTGAACTCTAAAATTTTCATTTTGTTGCGATCTTATATCTTTTTTGTTTACGAGAAAAATGGGAGAGTGAAAACTCAAGTTTGGATCTGAAAAAATAAAAAATTAGAAATGCACAAATGCCAAGAGAGATAATTCCGAAAAGTATCTGTGACTTTTGAGGATAGGCAAAAAGTGGGTTGTTTGGCCCTGGTAAATATCAAGCCATTTGATAATTTAACTTTTTCTACTCCCCCCTAATTTTTGGATCTGAAGGCCACTTGCATCCTCAACATGCTCGTGGCATGCATATCCACCACACTTAAAACATGTGAGGATGACTTAGAGGTCTCTTTCCTATAAAATTCCACCAAGCTATTATTAGGGGGTTGTACTAGTGGAATTTCCTAAACATGGATTTTGGAGCTCATTTTTAGTGCGTGAAATAATTTTATATTTATTATAATAGTTGTCAAATTTTTTTGCACACATGAACTCTAAAATTTTCATTTTGTTGCGATCTTATATCTTTTTTTGTTTATGAGGAAAAATGGAGAGTGAAAACTCAAGTTTGGATCTGAAAATAAAAAAAATTTGAAATGCAAAAATGCTGAGAGAGATAATGCCGAAAAGTATCTGTGATTTTTAAGGATAGGCAAAAAGTGGGTTGTTTGGCCCTGGTAAATATCCTACCACTTGAGAATTTAAGTTTTTCTACTCCCCCCTAATTTTTGGATCTGAAGGCCACTACATCCTCAACATGCGTGTGGCTTGCATATCCACCACACTTAAAACATGTGAGGAGCAGTTAGAGGTCTCTTTCCTATAAAATTCCACCAAGCCATTATTAGGGGGTTGTACTAGTGGAACTTCCCAAACATGGATTTTGGAGCTCATTTTTAGTGCGTGAAATAATTTTCTTTTTATTATTATAGTGTTCAAAATTTTTTGCACTCAAGAACTCTAAAATTTTCATTTTTTTGCGATCTTATATCTTTTTTGTTTACGAGGAAAAATGGGAGAGAGAAAACTCAAGTTCGGATCTAAAAAAATAAAAATTTGAAATGCACAAATGCTGAGAGAGATAATTCCGAAATGTATCTGTGATTTTTAAGGATAGGCAACAGGTGGGTTGTTTGGCCCTTTTAAATATCCAACCACTGAAGAATTCAACTTTTTCTTCGCCCCCCTAATTTTTGGATCTGAAGGCATCTTGCATCCTCAACATGCTTGTGGCATGCATATCCTCCACACTTAAAACATGTGAGGATCAGTTTGAGGTCTCTTTCCTATAAAATTCCACCAAGCAATTATTGGGGGTTATACTAGTGGAATTTCCCAAACATGGATTTTGGAGCTCATTTTTAGTGCGTGAAATAATTTTCTATTTATTATTATAGTTTTCAAATTTTTTTGGACACATGAACTCTAAAATTTTCATTTTGTTGCGATCTTATATCTTTTTTGTTTACGAGGAAAAATGGGAGAGTGAAAACTCAAGTTTGGATCTGAAAAAAAAAAAATTGAAATGCACAAATGCTGAGAGAGATAATTCCGAAAAATATCTGTGATTTTTAAGGATAGGCAAAAAGTGGGTTGTTTGGCCCTGGTAAATATCCAACCACTTGAGAATTTAACTTTTTCTACTCCCCCCTAATTTTTGGATCTGAAGGCCACTTGCATCCTCAACATGCTTGGGGCATGCAAATCCACCACACTTAAAACTTGTGAGGAGCAGTTAGACGTCTCTTTCCTATAAAATTCCACCAAGCCATTATTAGGGGGTTGTACTAGTGGAATTTCCCAAACATGGATTTTGGAGTTCATTTTTAGTGCGTGAAATAATTTTCTTTTTATTATTATAGTTTTTAAATATTTTTGGACACATGAACTCTAAAATTTTCATTTTGTTGCGATCTTATATCTTTTTTGTTTACGAGGAAAAATGGGAGAGTGAAAACTCAAGTTTGGATCTGAAAAAAAAAAATTTGAAATGCACAAATGCTGAGAGAGATAATTCCGAAAAGTATCTGTGATTTTTAAGGATAGGCAAAGAGTGGGTTGTTTGGCCCTGGTAAATATCCAACCACTTGAGAATTTAACTTTTTCTACTCCCCCCTAATTTATGGATCTGAAGGCCACTTGCATCCTCAACATGCTTGTGGCATGCATATCCACCACACTTAAAACATGTGAGGACCAGTTAGAGGTCTCTTTCCTATAAAATTCCACCAAGCCATTATTAGGGGGTTGTACTAGTGGAATTTCCCAAACATGGATTTTGGAGCTCATTTGTAGTGCGTGAAATAATTTTCTATTTATTATTATCGTGTTTAAATACTTTTGGACACATGAACTCTAAAATTTTCATTTTGTTGCGATCTTATATCTTTTTTGTTTACGAGGAAAAATGGGAGAGTGAAAACTCAATTTTGGATCTGAAAAAAAAAAATTTGAAATGCACAAATGCTGAGAGAGATAATTCCGAAAAGTATCTGTGATTTTTAAGGATAGGCAAAGAGTGGGTTGTTTGGCCCTGGTAAATATCCAACCACTTGAGAATTTAACTTTTTCTACTCCCCCCTAATTTATGGATCTGAAGGCCACTTGCATCCTCAACATGCTTGGGGCATGCAAATCCACCACACTTAAAACTTGTGAGGAGCAGTTAGAGGTCTCTTTCCTATAAAATTCCACGAAGCCATTATTAGGGGGTTGTACTAGTGGAATTTCCCAAACATGGATTTTGGAGTTCATTTTTAGTGCGTGAAATAATTTTCTATTTATTATTATAGTTTTTAAATATTTTTGGACACATGAACTCTAAAATTTTCATTTTGTTGCGATCTTATATCTTTTTTGTTTACGAGGAAAAATGGGAGAGTGAAAACTCAAGTTTGGATCTGAAAAAAAAAAAATTTGAAATGCACAAATGCTGAGAGAGATAATTCCGAAAAGTATCTGTGATTTTTAAGGATAGGCAAAGAGTGGGTTGTTTGGCCCTGGTAAATATCCAACCACTTGAGAATTTAACTTTTTCTACTCCCCCCTAATTTATGGATCTGAAGGCCACTTGCATCCTCAACATGCTTGTGGCATGCATATCCACCACACTTAAAACATGTGAGGATGAGTTAGAGGTCTCTTTCCTATAAAATTCCACCAAGCAATTATTGGGGGGTTGTACTAGTGGAATTTCCCAAACATGGATTTTGGAGCTCATTTTTAGTGTGTGAAATAATTTTCTATTTATTATTATAGTTTTAAAATTTTTTTGCAAACATGAACTCTAAAATGTTCATTTTGTTGCGATCTTATATCTTTTTTTTTTTTACGAGGAAAAATGGGAGCGTGAAAACTCAAGATTAGATCTGAAAAAAAAAAAATTGAAATGCACAAATGCTGAGAGAGATAATTCCGAAATGTATCTGTGATTTTTAAGGATAGGCAAAAGGTGGGTTGTTTGGCCCTTGTAAATATCCAACCACTTCAGAATTTAACTTTTTCTACTCCCCCCTTTTTTTCTGATCTGATGGCATCTTGCATCCTCAACATGCTTGTGGCATGCATATCCACCACACTTAAAACATGTGAGGATGAGTTAGAGGTCTCTTTCCTATAAAATTCCACGAAGATATTATTAGGGGGTTGTACTAGTGGAATTTCCCAAACATAGATTTTGGAGATCATTTTTAGTACGTGAAATAATTTTCTATTTATTATTATAGTTTTCAAATTTTTTTACACACATGAACTCTATTATTTTCATTTTGTTGCGATCTTATATCTTTTTTATTTACGAGAAAAAATGGGAGAGCGAAAACTCAAGTCTGGATCTGAAAAAAAGAAAAAATTTAAATGCACAAATGCAGAGAGAGATAATTCCGAAAAGTATCTGTGATTTTTAAGGATAGGCAAAAAGTGGGTTGTTTGGCCCTTGTTAATATCCAGCCACTTGATAATTTTACTTTTTCTACTCCTCCCTAATTTTTGGATCTGAAGGCATCTTGCATCCTCAACATGCTTGTGGCATGCATATCCACCACACTTAAAACATGTGAGGATGAGTTAGAGGTCTCTTTCCTATAAAATTCCACCAAGCTATTATTAGGGGGTTGTACTAGTGGAATTTCCTAAACATGGATTTTGCAGCTCATTTTTAGTGCGTGAAATAATTTTCTATTTATTATTATAGTTTTCAAATTTTTTTGCACACATGAACTCTAAAATTTTCATTTTGTTGCGATCTTATATCTTTTTTGTTTACGAGGAAAAATGGGAGAGTGAAAACTCAATTTTGGATCTGAAAAAAAAAAATTTGAAATGCACAAATGCTGAGAGAGATAATTCCGAAAAGTATCTGTGATTTTTAAGTATAGGCAAAAAATGGGTTGTTTGGCCCGTGTTAATATCCAGCCACTTGATAAGTTTACTTTTTCTACTTCCCCCTAATTTTTGGATCCGAAGGCCACTTGCATCCTCAACATGCTTGTGGCATGCATATCCACCATACTTAAAACATGTGAGGATGAGTTAGAGGTCTCTTTCCTATAAAATTCCACCAAGCAATTATTGGGGGGTTGTACTAGTGGAATTTCCCAAACATGGATTTTGGAGCTCATTTTTAGTGCGTGAAATAAATTTCTATTTATTATTATAGTTTTCAAATTTTTTTTCACACATGAACTCTAAAATTTTCATTTTGTTGTGATCTTATATCTTTTTTTTTTACGAGGAAAAATGGGAGCGTGAAAACTGAAGATTAGATCTGAAAAAAAAAATAATTTGAAATGCACAAATGCGGAGAGAGATAATTCCGAAAAGTATCTGTGATTTTTAAGGATAGGCAAAAATTGGATTGTTTGGCCCTGGTAAATATCCAACCACTTGAGAATTTTACTTTTTCTACTCCCCCCTAATTTTTGTATCTGAAGGACACGTGCATCCTCAACATGTTTGTGGCATGCATATCCACCACACTTAAAACATGTGAGGATGAGTTAGAGGTCTCTTTCCACCAAGCTATTATTAGGGGGTCGTACTAGTGGAATTTCCCAAACATGGATTTTGGAGCTCATTTTTAGTGCGTGAAATAATTTTCTATTTATTATTATTGTTTTCAAATCTTTTTGCACACATGAACTCTATAATTTTCATTTTGTTGCGATCTTATATCTTTTTTATTTACGAGGAAAAATGGGAGAGTGAAAACTCAAGTTTGGATCTGAAAAAAAACAATTTCAAATGCACAAATGCTGAGAGAGATAATTCCGAAAAGTATATGTGATTTTTAAGGATAGGCAAAAAGTGGGTTGTTTGGCCCTTGTTAATATCCAGCCACTTGATAATTTTACTTTTTCTACTCCCCCCTAATTTGTGGATCCGAAGGCCACTTGCATCCTTAACATGCTTGTGGCATGCATATCCACCACACTTAAAACATGTGAGGATGAGTTAGAGGTCTCTTTCCTATAAAATTCCACCAAGCAATTATTGGGGGGTTGTACTAGTGGAATTTCCCAAACATGGATTTTGGAGCTCATTTTTAGTGTGTGAAATAATTTTCTATTTATTATTATAGTTTTAAAATTTTTTTGCAAACATGAACTCTAAAATTTTCATTTTGTTGCGATCTTATATCTTTTTTTTTTTTACGAGGAAAAATGGGAGCGTGAAAACTCAAGATTAGATCTGAAAAAAAAAAAAATTGAAATGCACAAATGCTGAGAGAGATAATTCCGAAATGTATCTGTGATTTTTAAGGATAGGCAAAAGGTGGGTTGTTTGGCCCTTGTAAATATCCAACCACTTCAGAATTTAACTTTTTCTACTCCCCCCTTTTTTTCTGATCTGATGGCATCTTGCATCCTCAACATGCTTGTGGCATGCATATCCACCACACTTAAAACATGTGAGGATGAGTTAGAGGTCTCTTTCCTATAAAATTCCACGAAGCTATTATTAGGGGGTTGTACTAGTGGAATTTCCCAAACATAGATTTTGGAGATCATTTTTAGTACGTGAAATAATTTTCTATTTATTATTATAGTTTTCAAATTTTTTTACACACATGAACTCTATTATTTTCATTTTGTTGCGATCTTATATCTTTTTTATTTACGAGAAAAAATGGGAGAGCGAAAACTCAAGTCTGGATCTGAAAAAAAGAAAAAATTGAAATGCACAAATGCAGAGAGAGATAATTCCGAAAAGTATCTGTGATTTTTAAGGATAGGCAAAAAGTGGGTTGTTTGGCCCTTGTTAATATCCAGCCACTTGATAATTTTACTTTTTCTACTCCTCCCTAATTTTTGGATCTGAAGGCATCTTGCATCCTCAACATGCTTGTGGCATGCATATCCACCACACTTAAAACATGTGAGGATGAGTTAGAGGTCTCTTTCCTATAAAATTCCACCAAGCTATTATTAGGGGGTTGTACTAGTGGAATTTCCTAAACATGGATTTTGCAGCTCATTTTTAGTGCGTGAAATAATTTTCTATTTATTATTATAGTTTTCAAATTTTTTTGCACACATGAACTCTAAAATTTTCATTTTGTTGCGATCTTATATCTTTTTTGTTTACGAGGAAAAATGGGAGAGTGAAAACTCAATTTTGGATCTGAAAAAAAAAAATTTGAAATGCACAAATGCTGAGAGAGATAATTCCGAAAAGTATCTGTGATTTTTAAGTATAGGCAAAAAATGGGTTGTTTGGCCCGTGTTAATATCCAGCCACTTGATAAGTTTACTTTTTCTACTTCCCCCTAATTTTTGGATCCGAAGGCCACTTGCATCCTCAACATGCTTGTGGCATGCATATCCACCATACTTAAAACATGTGAGGATGAGTTAGAGGTCTCTTTCCTATAAAATTCCACCAAGCAATTATTGGGGGGTTGTACTAGTGGAATTTCCCAAACATGGATTTTGGAGCTCATTTTTAGTGCGTGAAATAAATTTCTATTTATTATTATAGTTTTCAAATTTTTTTTCACACATGAACTCTAAAATTTTCATTTTGTTGTGATCTTATATCTTTTTTTTTTACGAGGAAAAATGGGAGAGTGAAAACTGAAGATTAGATCTGAAAAAAAAAATAATTTGAAATGCACAAATGCGGAGAGAGATAATTCCGAAAAGTATCTGTGATTTTTAAGGATAGGCAAAAATTGGATTGTTTGGCCCTGGTAAATATCCAACCACTTGAGAATTTTACTTTTTCTACTCCCCCCTAATTTTTGTATCTGAAGGACACTTGCATCCTCAACATGTTTGTGGCATGCATATCCACCACACTTAAAACATGTGAGGATGAGTTAGAGGTCTCTTTCCACCAAGCTATTATTAGGGGGTCGTACTAGTGGAATTTCCCAAACATGGATTTTGGAGCTCATTTTTAGTGCGTGAAATAATTTTCTATTTATTATTATTGTTTTCAAATCTTTTTGCACACATGAACTCTATAATTTTCATTTTGTTGCGATCTTATATCTTTTTTATTTACGAGGAAAAATGGGAGAGTGAAAACTCAAGTTTGGATCTGAAAAAAAACAATTTCAAATGCACAAATGCTGAGAGAGATAATTCCGAAAAGTATATGTGATTTTTAAGGATAGGCAAAAAGTGGGTTGTTTGGCCCTTGTTAATATCCAGCCACTTGATTATTTTACTTTTTCTACTCCCCCCTAATTTGTGGATCCGAAGGCCACTTGCATCCTCAACATGCTTGTGGCATGCATATCCACCACACTTAAAACATGTGAGGATGAGTTAGAGGTCTCTTTCCTATAAAATTCCACCAAGCAATTATTGGGGGGTTGTACTATTGGAATTTCCCAAACATGGATTTTGGAGCTCATTTTTAGTGCGTGAAATAATTTTCTATTTATTATTATAGTTTTCAAATTTTTTTGCAAACATGAACTCTAAAATTTTCATTTTGTTGCGATCTTATATCTTTTTTTTTTTTTACGAGGAAAAATGGGAGCGTGAAAACTCAAGATTAGATCTGAAAAAAAAAAAAATTTTGAAATGCACAAATGCGGAGAGAGATAATTCCAAAAAGTATCTGTGATTTTAAAGGATAGGCAAAAAGTGGGTTGTTTGGCCCTGGTAAATATCCAACCACTTGAGAATTTTACTTTTTCTACAACCCCCTAATTTTTGGATCTGAAGGCCACTTGCATCCTCAACATGCCTGTGGTTTGCATATCTACCACACTTAAAACATGTGAGGATCAGTTCGAGGTCCCTTTCCTATAAAATTCCACCAAGCTATTATTATGAGGTTGTACTAGTGGAATTTCCCAAACATAGATTTTGGAGATCATTTTTAGTGCGTGAAATAATTTTCTATTTATTATTATAGTTTTTAAATATTTTTACACACATGAACTCTATTATTTTCATTTTGTTGCGATCTTATATCTTTTTTATTTACGAGAAAAAATGGGAGAGCGAAAACTCAAGTCTGGATCTGAAAAAAAAAAATTGAAATGCACAAATGTAGAGAGAGATAATTCCGAAAAGTATCTGTGATTTTTAAGGATAGGCAAAAAGTGGGTTGTTTGGCCCTTGTTAATATCCAGCCACTTGATAATTTTACTTTTTCTACTCCTCCCTAATTTTTGGATCTAAAGGCTGGATCTAAAGGCCACTTGCATCCTCCACATGCTTGTGGCATGCATATCCATGACACTTAAAACATGTGAGGATGAGTTAGAGGTCTCTTTCCTATAAAATTCCACCAAGCTATTATTAGGGGGTTGTACTAGTGGAATTTCCCAAACATGGATTTTGGAGCTCATTTTTAGTGCGTGAAATAATTTTCTATTTATTATTATAGTTCAAATTTTTTTGCACACGTGAACTCTAAAATTTTCAATTTGTTGCGATCTTATAACTTTTTTGTTTACGAGGAAAATGGGAGAGTGAAAACTCAAGTTTGGATCTGAAAAAAAAAAATTAGAAATGCACAAATGCCAAGAGAGATAATTCCGAAAAGTATCTGTGATTTTTAAGTATAGGCAAAAAGTGGGTTGTTTGGCCCTAGTAAATATCAAGCCATTTGATAATTTAACTTTTTCTACTCCCCCCTAATTTTTGGATCTGAAGGCCACTTGCATCCGCAACATGCTTGTGGCATGCATATCCACCACACTTAAAACATGTGAGGATGAGTTAGAGGTCTCTTTCCTATAAAATTCCACCAAGCTATTATTAGGGGGTTGTACTAGTGGAATTTCCTAAAGATGGATTTTGGAGCTCATTTTTAGTGCGTGAAATAATTTTCTATTTATTATTATAGTTTTCAAATTTTTTTGCACACATGAACTCTAAAATTGTCATTTTGTTGCGATCTTATATCTTTTTTGTTTACGAGGAAAAATGGGAGAGTGAAAACTCAAGTTTGGATCTGAAAAAAAAAAATTTGAAATGCACAAATGCTGAGAGAGATAATTCCGAAAAGTATCTGTGATTTTTAAGGATAGGCAAAAAGTGGGTTGTTTGGCCCTGGTAAATATCCAACCACTTGAGAATTTAATTTTTTCTACTCCCCCCTAATTTTTGGATCTGAAGGCCACTTGCATCCTCAACGTGCTTGGGGCATGCATATCCACCACACTTAAAACATGTCAGGAGCAGTTAGAGGTCTCTTTCCTATAAAATTCCACCAAGCCATTATTAGGGGGTTGTACTAGTGGAATTTCCCAAACATGGATTTTGGAGCTCATTTTTCGTGCATGACATAATTTTCTATTTATTATTATAGTTTTCAAATTTTTTTGCACACATGAACTCTAAAATTGTCATTTTGTTGCGATCTTATATCTTTTTTGTTTACGAGGAAAAATGGGAGAGTGAAAACTCAAGTTTGGATCTGAAAAAAAAAAATTTGAAATGCACAAATGCGGAGAGAGATAATTCCGAAAAGTATCTGTGATTTTTAAGGATAGGCAAAAAGTGGGTTGTTTGGCCCTGGTAAATATCCAACCACTTGAGAATTTAATTTTTTCTACTCCCCCCTAATTTTTGGATATGAAGGCCACTTGCATCCTCAACATGCTTGGGGCATGCATATCCACCACACTTAAAACATGTGAGGAGCAGTTAGAGGTCTCTTTCCTATAAAATTCCACCAAGCCATTATTAGGGGGTTGTACTAGTGGAATTTCCCAAACATGGATTTTGGAGCTCATTTTTAGTGCGTGAAATAATTTTCTATTTATTATTATAGTTTTCAAATATTTTTGGACACATGAACTCTAAAAATTTCATTTTGTTGCGATCTTATATCTTTTTTATTTACGAGGAAAAATGGGAGAGTGAAAACTCAAGTTTGGATCTGAAAAAAAAAAATTTGAAATGCACAAATGCTGAGAGAGATAATTCTGAAAAGTATCTGTGATTTTTAAGGATAGGCAAAAAGTGGGTTGTTTGGCCCTGGAAAATATCCAACCACTTGAGAATTTAACTTTTTCTACTCCCCCCTAATTTTTGGATCTGAAGGCCACTTGCATCCTCAACATGCTTGTGGCATGCATGTCCACCACACTTAAAACATGTGAGGAGCAGTTAGAGGTCTCTTTCCTATAAAATTCCACCAAGCCATTATTAGGGGGTTGTACTAGTGAAATTTCCCAAACATGGATTTTGGAGCTCATTTGTAGTGCATGAAATAATTTTCTATTTATTATTATAGTGTTCAAAATTTTTTGCACTGATGAACTCTAAAATTTTCATTTTGTTGCGATCTTTATCTTTTTTGTTTACGCGGAAAAATGGGATAGTGAAAACTCAAGTTTGGATATGAAAAAAAAAAATTTGAAATGCACAAATGCTGAGAGAGATAATTCCGAAAAGTATCTGTGATTTTTAAGGATAGGCAAAAAGTGGGTTGTTTGGCCAAGGTAAATATCCAATCACTTGAGAATTGGACTTTTTCTACTCCCCCCTAATTTTTGGATCTGAAGGCCACTTGCATCCTCAACATGCTTGTGGCATGCATATCCACTACACTTAAAACATGTGAGGATGAGTTAGAGGACTCTTTCCTATAAAATTCCACCAAGCTATTATTAGGGGGTTGTACTAGTGGAATTTCCTAAACATGGATTTTGGAGCTCATTTTTAGTGCGTGAAATAATTTTCTATTTATTATTATAGTTTTCAATTTTTTTTGCACACATGAACTCTAAAATTTTCATTTTGTTGCGATCTTATATCTTTTTTGTTTACGTGGAAAAATGGGAGTGTGAAAACTCAAGTTTTGATCTGAAAAAAAAAAATTTGAAATGCACAAATGCTGAGAGAGATAATTCCGAAAAGTATCTGTGATTTTTAAGGATAGGCAAAAAGTGGGTTGTTTGGCCCTGGTAAATATCCAACCACTTGAGAATTTAACTTTTTCTGCTCCCCCCTAATTTTTGGATCTGAAGGCCACTTGCATCCTCAACATGCTTGTGGCATGCATATCCACCACACTTAAAACATGTGAGGAGCAGTTAGAGGTCTCTTTCCTATAAAATTCCACCAAGCCATTATTAGGGGGTTGTACTAGTGGAATTTCCCAAACATGGATTTTGGAGCTCATTTTTAGTTCGTGAAATAATTTTCTATTTATTATTATAGTGTTCAAAATTTTTTGCACTCATGAACTCTAAAATTTTCATTTTGTTGCGATCTTATATCTTTTTTGTTTACGAGGAAAAATGGGAGAGTGAAAACTCAAGTTTGGATCAGAAAAAAAAAAATTAGAAATGCACAAATGCTGAGAGAGATAATTCCGAAATGTATCTGTGCTTTTTAAGGATAGGCAAAAGTTGGGTTGTTTGGCCCTTGTAAATATCCAACCACTTAAGAATTTAACTTTTTCTACTCCCCCCTTTTTTTTGGATCTGAAGGCATCTTGCATCCTCAACATGCTTGTGGCATGCATATCCACCACACTTAAAACATGTGAGGATCAGTTAGAGGTCCCTTTCCTATAAAATTGCACCAAGCTATTTTTAGGGGGTTGTACTAGTGGAATTTCCCAACCATTGGATTTTGGAGCTCATTTTTTGTGTGTGAATTATTTCAATTTATTATTATAGTTTTCAAATTTTTTTGCACACATGAACTCTAAAATTTTCATTTTGTTGCGATCTTATATCTTTTTTGTTTATGAGGAAAAATGGGTGAGTGAAAACTCAAGTTTGGATCTGAAAAAAAAAAATTTTAAATGCACAAATGCTGAGAGAGATAATTCCGAAAAGTATCTGTGATTTTTAAGGATAGGTAAAAAGTGGGTTGTTTGGCCCTGGTAAATTATCCAACCACTTGAGAATTGGACTTTTTCTACTCCCCCCTAATTTTTGGATCTGAAGGCCACTTGCATCCTCAATATGCTTGTGGCATGCATATCCACCACACTTAAAACATGTGAGGATCAGTTAGAGGACCCTTTCCTATAAAATTCCACCAAGCTATTATTAGGGGGTTGTACTAGTGCAATTTCCCAAACATGGATTTTGGAGCTCATATTTAGTGCGTGAATTATTTTTTATTTATTATTATTGTTTTCAAATTTTTTTGCACACATGAACTCTAAAATTTTCATTTTGTTGCGATCTTAAGGGGGGGTTAGTGCACATGACTCAGGACATGATCTTCATGCGCATTACGCAGTTCATGTCCTGATGTCGTTAGGGGGCGCCAAAATTCATGTCATGTACATGAATATACATGAATCACGAGTTCATGTCTCAAGAGTAACGGGCGGAAAGTGCTTTCCGCCCGATTTTGAGAATCATCTACATGACTCTCGCGCGGGCTCTCTCTCGGCGAGCGGGGCTGTCTCTCGGGGGGCTCTCTGCCGCACACCCTCTCTGCCGTTTCATTTCCACAGCCCTCTCTCGGTGTTGCCGCAGCCCTCTCTCGTTCTGGAGCCCTCTCTCGGTGTTGCCGGAGCCCTCTCTCGGTGTTGCCGCAACCCTCTTTCGTTCCGCAACCGTCTCTCGTTCCCGCAGCCCTCTCTCGGTGTTACCGCAGCCCTCTCTCGTTCCGTCGCCGGCCGTCGCCGTTGCCTACTAGCCCGTCCCCGTCGCCATCGTCGTTGCCCGCCGTCGTCGCTGGCCGTCGCCATCGTCGTTGCCCTTTGGCTCGCAGCTGAGGAAGACGACGATGGTTTAATTATTTTTATTTATAAAATAATTATTTTTATTTATAAAATAATTATTTTTATTTATAAAATAATTATTTTTATTTATAAAATAATTATTTTTATTTATAAATAATTATTTTTATTTATAAATAATTATTTTTATTTATTAATAATTATTTTTATTTATAAATAATTATTTTTATTTATAAATAATTATTTTTATTTATAATTAATTATTTTTATTTATAATTAATTGTTTTTATTTATTTAATATATTTATTTTACAGTTACTATATTAAAATAGTGATTTAATAGTCATAATTAAAATATTGTTAAAATAAATATTTGATAAATTATTTTTGGCATAATTATCCGATTGCTATAGTTAATTAAACCAATAGTTTTAAATTTTGTGATAATATATTAATAATTAATAATACATAAAATATATTATGTACAAATATATAGTGTGTTAAAGTTATGATTAAATCATTTTTTTCTCTTAAATTATTCATTTTTAGGTTAAAGTATATCATATGTTATTAATAAATTAATAACTCAACGTATTACTTTCGTTTTTGTTATTTATAATGTTATTTATTTATTATTTGTAATTAATCATGTAGTTATTTCATTGGCTCATGTAATTACCATATTAATGTACAATAAAATATCTAATTCAATTAATAAATATATTAATATATTTAATTATACATTAAATAATTTATTAGTGTAGTAATAATGGTTGTTTTACCTAATTTGGGGTTTAAGGATTATGTTGTAATTAAGTACACTGTAAAGGTTTAGAAATTCTCTTATTTTTTATGTTTTTCTCATGTTGGGGCACTAACACTGGAAACTGTTTTCCAGTGCACATGAAGTCGTCAACACTAACACAAATTCTTACCTGATCTTCATGTACATGACATGACATGATCTTCATGTTGGACATGACTTGATCTTCAAGAATCCACTTTGGGGCACTAACCCCCCCCCTAAATGTTTTTTGTTTACGAGGAAAAATGGGAGAGTGAAAACTCAAGTTTGAATATGAAAAAAAAATTTTGAAATGCACAAATGCTGAGAGAGATAATTCCAAAAAGTATCTGTGATTTTTAAGGATAGGCAAAACGTGGGTTGTTTGGCCCTGGTAAATATCCCACCTCTTGAGAATTTTACTTTTTCTACTCCCCCCTAATTTTTGGATCTGAAGGCCACTTGCATCCTCAACATGCTTGTGGCATGCATATCCACCACACTTAAAACATGTGAGGATCAGTTAGAGGTCCCTTTCCTATAAAATTCCACCAAGCTATTATTAGAGGGTTGTACTAGTGGAATTTCCCAAACATGGATTTTTGAGCACATTTTTAGTGCGTGAAATAATTTTCTATTTATTATTATAGTTTTCAAATTTTTTTGCACACATGAATACTAAAATTTTCATTTTGTTGCGATCTTATATTTTTTTGTTTACGAGGAAAAATGGGAGAGTGAAAACTCAAGTTTGGATCTGAAAAAAAAAATTTGAAATGCACAATTGCTGAGAGAGATAATTCCGAAAAGTATCTGTGATTTTCAAGGATAGGCAAAAAGTGGGTTGTTTGGCCCTGGTAATTATCCAACCACTTGAGAATTGTACTTTTTCTACTCCCCCCTAATTTTTGGAAATGAAGGCCACTTGCATCCTCAACATGCTTGAGGTACGCATATCCACCACACTTACAACATGTGAGGATCAGTTCGAGGTCCCTTTCCTATAAAATTCCACCAAGCTATTATTAGGGGGTTGTACTTGTGGAATTTCGCAAACATGGATTTTGGAGCTCATTTTTAGTGCGTGAAATAATTTTCTATTTATTATTATAGTTTTCAATTTTTTTTGCACACATGAACTCTAAAATTTTCATTTTGTTGCGATCTTATATCTTTTTTGTTTACGAGGAAAAATTGGAGAGTGAAAACACAATTTTGGATCAGAAATTTTTTTTTTTGAAATGCACAAATGCTGAGAGAGATAATTCCGAAAAGTATCTGTGATTTTTAAGGATAGGCAAAAAGTGGGTTGTTTGGCCCTGGTAAATATCCAACCACTTGAGAATTGTACTTTTTCTACTCCCCCCTAATTTTTGGATCTGAAGGCCAGTTGCGTCCTCAACATGCTTGTGGCATGCATATCCACCAAACTTAAAACATGTGAGGATCAGTTAGAGGTCCCTTTCCTATAAAATTCCACCAAGCTATTATTAGGGGGTTGTACTACTGGAATTTCCCAAACATTGATTTTGGAGCTCATTTTTAGTGCGTGAAATAATTTTCTATTTATTATTATAGTTTTCAAATTTTTTTGTACACATGACCTCTAAAATTTTCGTTTTGTTCCGATCTTATATCTTTTTTTTTTACGAGGAAAAATGGGAGAGTGAAAAGTCAAGTTTGGATCTGAAAAAAAAAAAAATTGAAATGCACAAATGCTGAGAGAGATAATTCCGAAAAGTATTTGTGATTTTTAAGGATAGGCAAAAAGTGGGTTGTTTGGCCCCGGTAAATATCAAACCACTTGAGAATTGTACTTTTTCTACTCCCCCCTAATTTTAGGATCTGAATGCCACTTGCATCCTTAACATGCTTGTGGCATGCATATCCACCACACATAAAACATGTGAGGATCAGTTAAAGGTCCCTTTCCTATAAAATTCCACCAAGCTATTATTAGGGGGTTGTACTAGTGGAATTTCCCAAACATGGATTTTGGAGCACATTTTTAGTGCGTGAAATAATTTTCTATTTATTATTATAGTTTTCAAATTTTTTCGCACACATGAACTCAAAAATTTTCATTTTGGTGCGATCTTGTATCTTTTTTGTTTACAAGGAAAAATGGGAGAGTGAAAACTCAAGTTTGGATCTGAAAAAAAATTAATTGAAATGCACAAAAGCTGAGAGAGATAATTCCGAAAAGTATCTGTGATTTGTAAGGATAGGCAAACAGTGGGTTGTTTGGGCCTGGTAAATATCCAACCACTTGAGAATTGTACTTTTTCTACAATCTCCTAATTTTTGGATCCGAAGGCCACTAGCATCCTCAACATGCTTGTGGCATGCATATCCACCACACTTAAAACATGTGAGGATCAGTTAGAGGTCCCTTTCCTATAAAATTCCACCAAGCTATTATTAGGGGGTTGTACTAGTGGAATTTCCCAAACATGGATTTTTGAGCGCATTTTTAGTGCGTGAAATAATTTTCTATTTATTATTATATTTTTCAAATTTTTTTGCACACATGAATTCTAAAATTTTCATTTTATTGCGATCTTATATCTTTTTTGTTTACGAGGAAAAATGGGAGAGTGAAAATTCAAGTTTGGATCTGAAAAAAAAAATTTGAAATGCACAATTGCCGAGAGTGATATTTCCGAAAAGTATCTGTGATTTTTAAGGATAGGCAAAAAGTGGGTTGTTTGGCCCAGGTAAATATCCAACCACTTGAGATTTGCAATTTTTCAACTCCCCCCTAATTTTTGGATCTGAAGGCCACTTGCATCCTCAACATGCTTGTGGCATGCATATCCACCACATGTAAAACATGTGAGGATCAATTAAAGGTCCCTTTCCTATAAAATTCCACCAAGCTATTTTTAGGGGGTTGTACTAGTGGAAATTTCCCAAACATGGATTTTGGAGCACATTTTTAGTGCGTGAAATAATTTTCTATTTATTATTATAGTTTTCAAATTTTTTAGCACACATGAACTCTAAAATTTTCATTTTGTTGCGATCTTATATCTTTTTTGTTTACGAGGAAAAATGGGAGACTGAAAACTCAAGTATGGATCTGAAAAAAAAAAATTTGAAATGCACAAATGCTGAGAGAGATAATATCGAAAAGTATCTGTGATTTTTAAGGATAGGCAAAAAGTGGGTTGTTTCGCCCCGGTAAATATCCAACCACTTGAGAATTGTACTTTTTCTACTCCCCCCTAATTTTTGGATCCGAAGGCCACTTGCATCCTCAACATGCTTGTGGCATGCATATCCACCACACTTAAAACATGTGAGGATCAGTTCGAGGTCCCTTTCCTATAAAATTCCACCAAGCTATTATTAGAGGGTTGTACTAGTGGAATTTCCCAAACACGGATTTTGGAGCTCATTTTTAGTGCGTGAAATAATTTTCTATTTATTATTATAGTTTTCAATTTTTTTTGCACACATGAACTCTAAAATTTTCATATTGTTGCGATCTTATATCTTTTTTGTTTACGAGGAAAAATGGGAGAGCGAAAACTCAATTTTGGATCTGAAAAAAAAAAATTTTTGAAATGCACAAATGCTGAGAGAGATAATTCCGAAAAGTATCTGTGATTTTTAAGGATAGGTAAAAAGTGGGTTGTTTGGCCAAGGTAAATATCCAACCACTTGAGACTTGGACTTTTTCTACTCCCCCCTAATTTTTGGATCTGAAGGCCACTTGCATCCTCAAAATGCTTGTGGCATGCATATCCACCACACTTAAAACATGTGAGGATCAGTTAAAGGTCCCTTTCCTATAAAATTCCACCAAGCTATTATTAGGGGGTTGTACTAGTGGAATTTCCCAAACATGGATTTTGGAGCTCAATTTTAGTGCATGAAAAAATTTTCTATTTATTATTATTGTTTTCACTTTTTTTTGCACACATGAACTCTAAAATTATCATTTTGTTGCGATCTTATATCTTTTTTGTTTACGAGGAAAAATGGGAGAGTGAAAACTCAAGTATGGATCTGAAAAAAAAAAATTTGAAATGCACAAATGTTGAGAGAGATAATTCCGAAAAATATCTGTGATTTTTAAGGATAGGCAAAAAGTGGGTTGTTTAGCCCTGGTAAATATCCCACCACTAGAGAATTGTACTTTTTCTACAACCACCTAATTTTTGGATTTCAAGGCCACTTGCATCCTCAACATGCTTGTGGCATGCATATCCACCACACTTAAAACATGTGAGGATCAGTTAGAGGTCTCTTTCCTATAAAATTCCACCAAGCTATAATTAGGGGGTTGTACTAGTGGAATTTCCCAAACATGGATTTTGGAGCTCATTTTTAGTGCGTGAAATAATTTTCTTTTTATTATTATAGTTTTCAATTTTTTTGCACACATGAACTCTAAAATTTTCATTTTGTTGCGATCTTATATCTTTTTTGTTTACGAGGAAAAATGGGAGAGTAAAAACTCAATTTTGGATTTGAAAATAAAAATTTTGAAATGCACAACTGCTGAGAGAGATAATTCCGAAAAGTATCTGTGATTTTTAAGGATAGGCAAAAAGTGGGTTGTTAGGCCCTGGTAAATATCCAACCACTTGAGAATTCTACTTTTTCTACTCCCCCCTAATTTTTGGATCTGAAGGCCACTTGCATCCTCAACATGCTTGTGGCATGCATATCTACCACACTTAAAACATGTGAGGATCAGTTAGAGGTCCCTTTCCTATAAAATTCCACCAAGCTATTTTTAGGGGGTTGTACTAGTGGAATTTCCCAAACATGGATTTTGGAGCACATTTTTAGTGCGTGAAATAATTTTCTATTTATTATTATAGTTTTCAAATTTTTTTGCATACATGAACTCTAAAATTTTCATTTTGTTGCGATCTTATATCTTTTTTGTTTACGAGGAAAAATGGGAGAGTGAAAACTCAAGTTTGGATCTGAAAAAAAAATTTGAAATGTACAAATGCCGAGAGAGATTTATTCCGAAAAGTATCTATGATTTTTAAGGATACGCAAAAAGTGGGTTGTTTGGCCCTGGTAAATATCCAACCACTTGAGAATTGTACTTTTTCTACTCCCCCCTAATTTTTGGATCTGAAGGCCACTTGCATCCTCAACATGCTTGTGGCATGCATATCCACCACACTTAAAACATGTGAGGATCAGTTAGAGGTCCCTTTCCAATAAAATTCCACCAAGCTATTATTAGGGGGTTATACTAGTGCAATTTTCCAAACACGGATTTTGGAGCTCATTTTTAGTGAGTGAAATAATTTTCTATTTATTATTATAGTTTTCAATTTTTTTTGCACACATGAACTCTAAAATTTTCATTTTGTTGCGATCTTATATCTTTTTTGTTTACGAGGAAAAATGGGAGAGTGAAAACTCAATTTTGGATCTGAAAAAAAAAATTTTGAAATGCACAACTGCTGAGAGAGTTAATTCCGAAAAGTATCTGTGATTTTTAAGGATAGGCAAAAAGTGGCCCTGGTAAATATCCATCCACTTGAGAATTCTACTTTTTCTACTCCCCCCTAATATTTGGATCTGAAGGCCACTTGCATCCTCAACATGCTTGTGGCATGCATATCTACCACACTTAAAACATGTGAGGATCAGTTAGAGGTCCCTTTCCTATAAAATTCCACCAAGCTATTTTTAGGGGGTTGTACTAGTGGAATTCCCCAAACATGGATTTTGGAGCTCATTTTTAGTGCGTGAAATAATTTTCCATTTATTATTATAGTTTTCAAATTTTTTTGCACACATGAACTCTAAAATTTTCATTTTGTTGCAATCTTATATCTTTTTTGTTTACGAGGAAAAATGGGAGAGTGAAAACTCAATTTAGCATCTGAAAAAAAAAAAATTTGAAATACACAATTGCTGAGAGAGATAATTCCGAAAAGTATCTGTGATTTTTAAGGATAGGCAAAAAGTGGGTTTGTTTGGCCCAGGTAAATATCCAACCACTTGAGAATTGTACTTTTTCTACTCCCCCCTAATTTTTGGATCTGAAGGCCACTTGCATACTCAACATGCTTGTGGCATGCATATCCCCCACACTTAAAACATGTGAGGATCAGTTCGAGGTCCCTTTCCTATAAAATTCCACCAAGCTATTATTAGGGGGTTGTACTAGTGGAATTTCCCAAACATGGATTTTGGAGCTCATTTTTAGTATGTGAAATAATTTTTTTATTTATTATTATTGTTTTTAATTTTTTTTGAACACATGAACTCTAAAATTTTCATTTTGTTGCGATCTTATATCTTTTTTGTTTACGAGGAAAAATGGGAGAGTGAAAACTCAAGTTTGGATCTGAAAAAAAAAAAATTTGAAATGCACAAATGCTGAGAGAGATAATTCCGAAAAGTATCTGTGGTTTTTAATGATAGGCAAAAAGTGGGTTGTTTGGCCCTGGTAAATATCCAACCACTTGAGAATTGTACTTTTTCTACTCCCCCCTAATTTTTGGATCAGAAGGCCACTTGCATCCTCAACATGCTTGTGGCATGCAAATCCGCCACACTTAAAACATGTGAGGATCAGTCCGAGGTCCCTTTCCTATAAAATTCCACCAAGCTATTATTAGGGGGTTGTACTAGTGGAATTTCCCAAACATGGATTTTGGAGCTCATTTTTAGTGGGTGAAATTATTTTCTATTTATTATTATAGTTTTCAAATATTTTTGCACACATCAACTCTAAAATTTTCATTTTGTTGCGATCTTATATCTTTTTGGCTTACGAGGAAAAATGGGAGAGAGAAAACTAGAGTTTGGATCTGAAAAAAAAAATTGAAATGCACAAATGCTTAGAGAGATAATTTCGAAAAGTATCTGTGATTTTTAAGGATAGGCAAAAAGTGGGTTGTTTGGCCCTTGTAAATATCCAACCACTTGAGAATTTAACTTTTTCTACTCCCCCCTAATTTTTTGATCTGAAGGCCACTTGCATCCTCAACATGTTTGTGGCATGCATATCCACCACACTTAAAACATGTCAGGATCAGTTAGAGGTCTTTCCTATAAAATTCCACCAAGGTATTATTAGGAGGTTGTACTAGTATAATTTCCCAAACATGGATTTTGGAGCTCATTTTTAGTGCGTGAAATAATTTTCTATATATTATTATAGTTTTCAAATTTTTTTGCACACATGAACTCTAAAATTTTCATTTTGTTGCGATCTTATATCTTTTTTGTTTACGAGGAAAAATGGGAGAGTAAAAACTCAAGTTTGGATCTGAAAAAAAAAAATTTCAAATGCACAAATGCTGAGAGAGATAATTCCGAAAAGTAACTGTGTTTTTTACGAATTGGCAAAGAGTGGGTTGTTGGCCCTAGTAAATATCCAACCACTTGAGAATTTAACTTTTTCTACTCCCCCCTAATTTTTGGATCTGAAGGCCACTTGCATCCTCAACATGCTTGTGGCATGCTTATCCACCACACTTAAAACATGTGAGCATTAGTTCGAGGTCCCTTTCCTATGAAATTCCACCAAGTTATTATTAGGGGGTTGTACTAGTGGAATTTCCCAAACATGGATTTTGGAGCTCATTTTTAGTGAGTGAAATAATTTTTTATTTATTATTATAGTTTTCAAATTTTTTTGCACACATGAACTCTAAATTTTTCATTTTGTTGCGATCATATATCTTTTTTGTTTACGAGGAGAAATGGGAGAGTGAAAATTCAAGTTTGGATCTTAAAAAAAAAAAATTTGAAATGCACAAAAGCTGAGAGAGATAATTCCGAAAAGTATTTGTGATTTTTAAGAATAGGCAAAAAGTGGGTTGTTTGGCCCTGGTAAATATCCAGCCACTTGAGAATTGTACTTTTTCTACTCCCCCCTAATTTTTTGATCTGAAGGCCACTTGCATCCTCAACATGCTTGTGGCATGAATATCCACCTCACTTAAAACATGTGAGGATCAGTTCGAGGTCCCTTTCCTATAAAATTCCACCAAGCTATTATTAGGGGGTTGTACTAGTGGAATTTCCCAAACATGGATTTTGGAGTTCAATTTTAGTGTGTGAAATAATTTTCTATTTGTTATTATAGTTTTCAAATTTTTTTGCACACATGACCTCTAAAATTTTCATTTTGTTGCTATCTTATATCTTTTTTGTTTACGATGAAAAATGGGAGAGTGAAAACTCAAGTTTGGATCTGAAAAAAAAAAAAAATTTGAAACGCACAATTGCTTTGAGAGATAATTCCGAAAAGTATCTGTGATTTTTAAGGATAGGCAAAAAGTGGGTTGTTTGGCCCTGGTAAATATCCAACCACTTGAGAATTGTACTTTTTCTACTCCCCCCTAATTTTTGGATCTGAAGGCCACTTGCATCCTCAACATGCTTGTGGCATGCATATCCACCACACTTAAAACATGTGAGGATCAGTTCGAGGTCCCTTTCCTATAAAATTCCACCAAACTATTATTAGGGGGTTGTACTACTGGAATTTCCCAAACATGGATTTTGGAGCTCATTTTTAGTGCGTGAAATAATTTTCTATTTATTATTATAGTTTTCAAATTTTTTTGCACAGATGAACTCTAAAATTTTCCTTTTGTTGCGATCTTATATCTTTTTTGTTTACGAGGAAAAATGGGAGAGTGAAAACTCATGTATGGATCTGGAAAAAAAAATTTGAAATGCACAAATGCTGAGAGAGATAATTCCGAAAAGTATCTATGATTTTTAAGGATAGGCAAAAAGTGGGTTGTTTGGCCCTGGTAAATATCCCACCACTTGAGAATTGTACTTTTTCTACAACCACCTAATTTTTGGATTTGATGGCCACTTGCATCCTCAACATGCTTGTGGCATGCATATCCACCACACTTAAAACATGTGAGGATCAGTTAGAGGTTCCTTTCCTATAAAATTCCACCAAGCTATTATTAGGGGGTTGTACTAGTGGAATTTCCCAAACATGGATTTTGGAGCTCATTTTTAGTGCGTGAAATAATGTTATATTTATTATTATAGTTTTCAAATCTTTTTGCACAGATGAACTCTAAAATTTTCATTTTGTTACGATCTTAAATGTTTTTTGTTTACGAGGAAAAATGGGAGAGTGAAAACTCAAGTTTGGATATGAAAAAAAAAAATTGAAATGCACAAATGCTGAGAGAGATAATTCCGAAAAGTATCTGTGATTTTTAAGGATAGGAAAAAAGTGGGTTGGTTAACCCTGGTAAATATCCCACCTCTTGAGAATTGTACTTTTTCTACAACCACCCAATTTTTGGATTTGAAGGCCACATGCATCCTCAACATGCTTGTAGCATGCATATCCACCCCACTTAAAACATGTGAGGATCAGTTAGAGGTCCCTTTCCTATAAAATTCCACCAAGCTATTATTAGGGGGTTGTACTAGTGGAATTTCCCAAACATGGATTTTGGAGCTCATTTTTAGTGCGTGAAATAATTTTCTTTTTATTATTATTGTTTTCAATTTTTTTGCACACATGAACTCAAAAATTTTCATTTTGTTGCGATCTTATATCTTTTTTGTTTGCGAGGAAAAATGGGAGAGCGAAAACTCAATTTTGGATCTGAAAAAAAAAATTTGAAAAGCACAAATGCTGAGAGAGGTAATTCCGAAAAGTATCTGTGATTTTTACGGATAGGAAAAAAGTACGTTGTTTGGCCCTGGTAAATATCCAACCACTTGAGAATTGTACTTTTTCTACTCCCCCCTAATTTTTGGATCTGAAGGCCACTTGCATCCTCAACATGCTTGTGGCATGCATATCCACCACACTTAAAACATGTGAGGATCAGTTAGAGGTTCTTTCCTATAAAATTCCACCAAGCTACTATTAGGGGGTTGTACTAGTGGAATTTCCCAAACATGGATTTTGGAGCTCATTTTTAGTGCGTGAAATAATTTATTTATTTATTATTATTGTTTTTAATTTTTTTTGAACACTTGAACTCTAAAATTTTCATTTTGTTGCGATCTTATATCTTTTTTGTTTATGAGGAAAAATGGGAGAGTGAAAACTCAAGTTTGGATCTGAAAAAAAAAAAATTTGAAATGCACAAATGCTGAGAGAGATAATTCCGAAAAGTATCTGTGGTTTTTAATGATAGGCAAAAAGTGGGTTGTTTGGCCCTGGTAAATATCCAACCACTTGAGAATTGTACTTTTTCTACTCCCCCCTAATTTTTGGATCAGAAGGCCACTTGCATCCTCAACATGCTTGTGGCATGCAAATCCGCCACACTTAAAACATGTGAGGATCAGTCCGAGGTCCCTTTCCTATAAAATTCCACCAAGCTATTATTAGGGGGTTGTACTAGTGGAATTTCCCAAACATGAATTTTGGAGCTCATTTTTAGTGGGTGAAATTATTTTCTATTTATTATTATAGTTTTCAAATATTTTTGCACACATCAACTCTAAAATTTTCATTTTGTTGCGATCTTATATGTTTTTGGTTTACGAGGAAAAATGGGTGAGAGAAAACTAGAGTTTGGATCTGAAAAAAAAAATTTGAAATGCACAAATGCTTAGAGAGATAATTTCGAAAAGTGTCTGTGATTTTTAAGGAATGGCAAAAAGTGGGTTGTTTGGCCCTGGTAAATATCCAACCACTTGAGAATTTAACTTTTTCAACTCCCCCCTAATTTTTTGATCTGAAGGCCACTTGCATCCTCAACATGCTTGTGGCATGCATATCCACCACACTTAAAACATGTCAGGCTCAGTTAGAGGTCTTTCCTATAAAATTCCACCAAGCTATTATTAGGAGGTTGTACTAGTATAATTTCCCAAACATGGATTTTGGAGCTCATTTTTAGTGCGTGAAATAATTTTCTATATATTATTATAGTTTTCAAATTTTTTTGCACACATGAACTCTAAAATTTTCATTTTGTTGTGATCTTATATCTTTTTTGTTTACGAGGAAAAATGGGAGAGCGAAAACTCAAGTTTGGATCTGAAAAAAAAAAATTTCAAATGCACAAATGCTGAGAGAGATAATTCCGAAAAGTAACTGTGTTTTTTACGAATTGGCAAAGAGTGGGTTGTTGGCCCTAGTAAATATCCAACCACTTGAGAATTTAACTTTTTCTACTCCCCCCTAATTTTTGGATCTGAAGGCCACTTGCATCCTCAACATGCTTGTGGCATGCTTATCCACCACACTTAAAACATGTGAGCATTAGTTCGAGGTCCCTTTCCTATGAAATTCCACCAAGTTATTATTAGGGGGTTGTACTAGTGGAATTTCCCAAACATGGATTTTGGAACTCATTTTTAGTGCGTGAAATAATTTTCTATTTATTATTATAGTTTTCAAATTTTTTTGCACACATGAACTCTAAAATTTTCATTTTGTTGCGATCATATATCTTTTTTGTTTACGAGGAGAAATAGGAGAGTGAAAATTCAAGTTTGGATATGAAAAAAAAAAAAATTTGAAATGCAAAAAAGCTGACAGAGATAATTCCGAAAAGTATTTGTGATTTTTAAGGATAGGCAAAAAGTGGGTTGTTTGGCCCTGGTAAATATCCAGCCACTTGAGAATTGTACTTTTTCTACTCCCCCCTAATTTTTTGATCTGAAGGCCACTTGCATCCTCAATATGCTTGTTGCATGAATATCCACCACACTTAAAACATGTGAGGATCAGTTCAAGGTCCCTTTCCTATAAAATTCCACCAAGCTATTATTAGGGGGTTGTACTAGTGGAATTTCCCAAACATGGATTTTGGAGCTCATTTTTTGTGCGGGAAATAATTTTCAATATATTATTATAGTTTTCAAATTTTTTTGCACACATGAACTCTAAAATTTTCATTTAGTTGCCATCTTATATCTTTTTTGTTTACGAGGAAAAATGGGAGAGTGAAAACTCAAGTTTGGATCTGAAAAAAAAAAATTTGAAATGCACAATTGCTAAGAGAGATAATTCCGAAAAGTATCTGTTATTTTTAAGTATAGGGAAAAAGTGGGTTGTTTGGCCCTGGTAAATATCCAACCACTTGAGAATTGTACTTTTTCTACAACCCCCTAATTTTTGGATCTGAAGGCCACTTGCAACCTCAACATGCTTGTGGCATGCATATCCACCACACTTAAAACATGTGAGGATCAGTTAGAGGTCCCTTTCCTATAAAATTTCACCAAGCTATTATTAGGGGGTTGTACTAGTGGAATTTCCCAAACATGGATTTAGGAGCTCATTTTTAGTGCGTGAAATAATTTTCTATTTATTATTATAGTTTTCAATTTTTTTTGAAAACAAGAACTCTAAAATTTTCATTTTGTTGCGATCATATATCTTTTTTGTTTACGAGGAAAAATAGGAGAGTGAAAACTCAAGTTTGGATCTGAAAAAAAAAATTTGGAATGCACAAATGCTAAGAGAGATAATTCCGAAAAGTATCTGTGATTTTTAAGGATAGGCAAAAAGTGGGTTGTTTAAACCTGGTAAATATCCAACCACTTGAGAATTGTACTTTTTCTACAACCCCCTAATTTTTGGATCTGAAGGCCACTTGCATCCTCAACATGCTTGTGGCATGCATATCCACCACTCTTAAAACATGTGAGGATCAGTATGTGGTCCCTTTCCTATAAAATTCCACCAAGCTATTATTAGGGGGTTGTACTAGTGGAATTTCCCAAACATGGATTTTGGAGCTCATTTTTAGAGCGTGAAATAATTTTCTATTTATTATTATAGTTTTCAAATTTTTTTGCACACATGAACTCTAAATTTTTCATTTTGTTGCGATCTTTTATCTTTTTTGTTTACGAGGAAAAATGGGAAAGTGAAAACTCAAGTTTGGATCTGAAAAAAAAAAAATTTGACATGCACAAATGCTGAGAGAGATAATTCCGAAAAGTATCCGTGATTTCTAAGGATAGGCAAAAAATGGGTTGTTTGGCCCTGGTAAATTATCCAACCACTTGAGAATTGTACTTTTTCTACTCCCCCCTAATTTTTGGATCTGAAGGCCACTTGCATCCTTAACATGCTTGTGTCATGCATATCCACCGCACATAAAACATGTGAGGATCAGTTCGAGGTCCCTTTCCTATAAAATTCCACCAAGCTATTATTAGGGGGTTCTACTAGTGGAATTTCCCAAACATGGATTTTGGAGCTCATTTTTTGTGCGTGAAATAATTTTCTATTTATTATTATAGTTTTCAAATTTTTTTGCACACAGGAACTCTACAATTTTCATTTTGTTGCGATCTTATATATTTTTTGTTTACGAGGAAAAATGGGAGAATGAAAACTCAAGTTTGGATCTGAAAAAAAAAAATTTGAAATGCACAGATGCTGAGAGAGATAATTTCGAAAAGTATCTGTGATTTTTAAGGATAGTCAAAAAGTGGGTTGTTTGGCCCTGGTAAATATCCAACCACTTGAGAATTGAACTTTTTCTACTCCCCCCTAATTTTTTGATCTGAAGGCCACTTGCATCCTCAACATGCTTGTGGCATGCATATCCACCACACTTAAAACATGTGAGGATCAGTTCGAGGTCCCTTTCCTATAAAATTCCACCAAGCTATTATTAGGGGGTTGTACTTGTGGAAATTCCCAAACATGGATTTTGGAGCTCAATTTTAATGCATGAAAAAAATTTCTATTTATTATTATAGTTTTCAATTTTTTTTGCATACATGAACTCTAAAATTATCATTTTGTTGCGATCTTATATATTTTTTGTTTACGAGGAAAAATGGGAGAGTGAAAAATCAAGTATGGATCTGAAAAAAAAAAATTTGAAATGCACAAATGTTGAGAGAGATAATTCCGAAAAATATCTGTGATTTGTAAGGATAGGCAAAAAGTGGGTTGTTTAGCCCTGGTAAATATCCCACCACTTGAGAATTGTACTTTTTCTACAACCACCTAATTTTTGGATTTGAAGGCCACTTGCATCCTCAACATGCTTGTGGCATGCATATCCACCACACTTAAAACATGTGAGGATCAGTTAGAGGTCTCTTTCCTATAAAATTCCACCAAGCTATTATTAGGGGGTTGTACTAGTGGAATTTCCCAAACATGGATTTTGGAGCTCATTTTTAGTGCGTGAAATAATTTTCTTTTTATTATTATAGTTTTCAATTTTTTTGCACACATGAACTCTAAAATTTTCATTTTGTTGCGATCTTATATCTTTTTTGTTTACGAGGAAAAATGGGAGAGTGAAAACTCAATTATGGATCTGAAAATAAAAATTTTGAAATGCACAATTGCTGAGAGAGGTAATTCCGAAAAGTATCTGTGATTTTTAAGGATAGGCAAAAAGTGGGTTGTTAGGCCCTGGTAAATATCCAACCACTTGAGAATTCTACTTTTTCTACTCCGCCCTAATTTTTGGATCTGAAGGCCACTTGCATCCTCAACATGCTTGTGGCATGCATATCTACCACACTTAAAACATGTGAGGATCAGTTAGAGGTCCCTTTCCTATAAAATTCCACCAAGCTATTTTTAGGGGGTTGTACTAGTGGAATTCCCCAAACATGGATTTTGGAGCTCATTTTTAGTGCGTGAAATAATTTTCTATTTATTATTTTAGTTTTCAAATTTTTTTGCACACATGAACTCTAAAATTTTCATTTTGTTGCAATCTTATATCTTTTTTGTTTACGAGGAAAAATGGGAGAGTGAAAACTCAATTTAGCATCTGAAAAAAAAAATTTGAAATACACAATTGATGAGAGAGATAATTCCGAAAAGTATCTGTGATTTTTAAGGATAGGCAAAAAGTGGGTTTGTTTGGCCCAGGTAAATATCCAACCACTTGAGAATTGTACTTTTTCTACTCCCCCCTAGTTTTTGGATCTGAAGGCCACTTGCATCCTCAACATGCTTGTGGCATGCATATCCGCCACACTTAAAACATGTGAGGATCAGTTCGAGGTCTCTTTCCAATAAAATTCCACCAAGCTATTATTAGGGGGTTGTACTAGTGGAATTTCCCAAACATGGATTTTGGAACTCATTTTTAGTGCGTGAAATAATTTTCTATTTATTATTATTGTTTTCAATTTTTTTTGCACACATGAACTCTAAAATTCTCATTTTGTTGCGATCTTATATCTTTTTTGTCTACGAGGAAAAATGGGAGAGTGAATACTCAATTTTGGATCTGAAAAAAAAAAATTTGAAATGCACAAATGCTGAGAGAGATAATTCCGAAAAGTATCTGTGATTTTTAAGGATAGGCAAAAAGTGGGTTGTTTGGCCCTGGTAAATATCCAACCACTTGAGAATTGTACTTTTTCTACTCCCCCCTAATTTTTGGATCTGAAGGCCACTTGCATCCTCAACATGCTTGTGGCATGCATATCCACCACACTTAAAACATGTGAAGATCAGTTAAAGGTCCCTTTCCTATAAAATTCCACCAAGCTATTATTGGAGGGTCGTACTAGTGGAATTTCCCAAACATGGATTTTGGAGCACATTTTTAGTGCGTGAAATAATTTTCTATTTATTATTATAGTTTTCAAATTTTTTTGCATACATGAACTCTAAAATTTTCATTTTGTTGCGATCTTATATCTTTTTTGTTTACGAGGAAAAATGGGAGAGTGAAAACTCAAGTTTGGATCTGAAAAAAAAATTTGAAATGCACAAATGCTGCGTGAGATTTATTCCGAAAAGTATCTATGATTTTTAAGGATACGCAAAAAGTGGGTTGTTTGGCCCTGGTAAATATCCAACCACTTGAGAATTGTACTTTTTCTACTCCCCCATAATTTTTGGATCTGAAGGCCACTTGCATCCTCAACATGCTTGTGGCATGCATATCCACCACACTTAAAACATGTGAGGATCAGTTAGAGGTCCCTTTCCTATAAAATTCCACCAAGCTATTATTAGGGGGTTGTACTAGTGGAATTTTCCAAACACGGATTTTGGAGCTCATTTTTAGTGAGTGAAATAATTTTCTACTTATTATTATAATTTTCAATTTTTTTTGCACACATGAACTCTAAAATTTTCATTTTGTTGCGATCTTATATCTTTTTTGTTTACGAGGAAAAATGGGAGAGTGAAAACTCAATTTTGGATCTGAAAAAAAAAATTTTGAAATGCACAACTGCTGAGAGAGATAATTCCAAAAAGTATCTGTGATTTTTAAGGATAGGCAAAAAGTGGGTTGTTAAGCCCTGGTAAATATCCAACCACTTGAGAATTCTACTTTTTCTACTCCCCCCTAATTTTTGGATCTGAAGGCCACTACATGCTTGTGGCATGCATATCTACCACACTTAAAACATGTGAGGATCAGTTAGAGGTCCCTTTCCTATAAAATTCCACCAAGCTATTTTTAGGGGGTTGTACTAGTGGAATTTCCCAAACATGGATTTTGGAGCTCATCTTTAGTGCGTGAAATAATTTTCTATTTATTATTATAGTTTTCAAATTTTTTTGCACACATGAACTCTAAAATTTTCATTTTGTTGCGATCTTATATCTTTTTTGGTTTACGGGGAAAAATGGGAGAGTGAAAACTCAAGTTTGGTTCTGAAAAAAAAAATATTTGAAATGCACAAATGCTGAGAGAGATCATTCCGAAAAGTATCAGTGATTTTTAAGGATAGGCAAAAAGTGGGTTGTTTGGCCCTGGTACATATCCAACCACTTGGGAATTCTACTTTTTCTACTCGCCCCTAATTTTTGGATTTGAAGGCCACTTGCATCCTCAACAGGCATGTGGCATGCATATCCACTACACTTAAAACATGTGAGGATCAGTTAGAGGTCCCTTTCCTATAAAATTCCACCAAGCTATTATTAGGGGGTTGTACTAGTGGAATTTCCCAAACATGGATTTTGGAGCTCATCTTTAGTGCTTGAAATAATTTTCTTTTTATTATTTTAGTTTTCAAATTTTCTTGCACACATGAACTCTAAAATTTTCATTTTGTTGCAATCTTATATGCTTTTTGTTTACGGGGAAAAATGGGAGAGTGAAAACTCGAGTTTGGATCTGAAAAAAAAAATTTTGAAATGCACAAATGCTGAGAGAGTCAATTCCGAAAAGTATCTCTGATTTTTAAGTATAGGCAAAAAGTGGGTTGTTTGGCCCTGGTAAATATCCAACCACTTGAGAATTGTACTTTTTCTACAACCCCCTAATTTTTGGATCTGAAGGCCACTTGCAACCTCAACATGCTTGTGGCATGCATATCCACCACACTTAAAACATGTGAGGATCAGTTAGAGGTCCCTTTCCTATAAAATTTCACCAAGCTATTATTAGGGGGTTGTACTAGTGGAATTTCCCAAACATGGATTTAGGAGCTCATTTTTAGTGCGTGAAATAATTTTCTATTTATTATTATAGTTTTCAATTTTTTTTGAAAACAAGAACTCTAAAATTTTCATTTTGTTGCGATCATATATCTTTTTTGTTTACGAGGAAAAATAGGAGAGTGAAAACTCAAGTTTGGATCTGAAAAAAAAAATTTGGAATGCACAAATGCTAAGAGAGATAATTCCGAAAAGTATCTATGATTTTTAAGGATAGGCAAAAAGTGGGTTGTTTAAACCTGGTAAATATCCAACCACTTGAGAATTGTACTTTTTCTACAACCCCCTAATTTTTGGATCTGAAGGCCACTTGCATCCTCAACATGCTTGTGGCATGCATATCCACCACTCTTAAAACATGTGAGGATCAGTAAGTGGTCCCTTTCCTATAAAATTCCACCAAGCTATTATTAGGGGGTTGTACTAGTGGAATTTCCCAAACATGGATTTTGGAGCTCATTTTTAGAGCGTGAAATAATTTTCTATTTATTACTATAGTTTTCAAAATTTTTTGCACACATGAACTCTAAAATTTTCATTTTGTTGCGATCTTTTATCTTTTTTGTTTACGAGGAAAAATGGGAAAGTGAAAACTCAAGTTTGGATCTGAAAAAAAAAAAATTTGACATGCACAAATGCTGAGAGAGATAATTCCGAAAAGTATCCGTGATTTCTAAGGATAGGCAAAAAATGGGTTGTTTGGCCCTGGTAAATTATCCAACCACTTGAGAATTGTACTTTTTCTACTCCCCCCTAATTTTTGGATCTGAAGGCCACTTGCATCCTTAACATGCTTGTGTCATGCATATCCACCGCACATAAAACATGTGAGGATCAGTTCGAGGTCCCTTTCCTATAAAATTCCACCAAGCTATTATTAGGGGGTTCTACTAGTGGAATTTCCCAAACATGGATTTTGGAGCTCATTTTTTGTGCGTGAAATAATTTTCTATTTATTATTATAGTTTTCAAATTTTTTTGCACACAGGAACTCTACAATTTTCATTTTGTTGCGATCTTATATATTTTTTGTTTACGAGGAAAAATGGGAGAATGAAAACTCAAGTTTGGATCTGAAAAAAAAAAATTTGAAATGCACAGATGCTGAGAGAGATAATTTCGAAAAGTATCTGTGATTTTTAAGGATAGTCAAAAAGTGGGTTGTTTGGCCCTGGTAAATATCCAACCACTTGAGAATTGAACTTTTTCTACTCCCCCCTAATTTTTTGATCTGAAGGCCACTTGCATCCTCAACATGCTTGTGGCATGCATATCCACCACACTTAAAACATGTGAGGATCAGTTCGAGGTCCCTTTCCTATAAAATTCCACCAAGCTATTATTAGGGGGTTGTACTTGTGGAAATTCCCAAACATGGATTTTGGAGCTCAATTTTAATGCATGAAAAAAATTTCTATTTATTATTATAGTTTTCAATTTTTTTTGCATACATGAACTCTAAAATTATCATTTTGTTGCGATCTTATATATTTTTTGTTTACGAGGAAAAATGGGAGAGTGAAAAATCAAGTATGGATCTGAAAAAAAAAAATTTGAAATGCACAAATGTTGAGAGAGATAATTCCGAAAAATATCTGTGATTTGTAAGGATAGGCAAAAAGTGGGTTGTTTAGCCCTGGTAAATATCCCACCACTTGAGAATTGTACTTTTTCTACAACCACCTAATTTTTGGATTTGAAGGCCACTTGCATCCTCAACATGCTTGTGGCATGCATATCCACCACACTTAAAACATGTGAGGATCAGTTAGAGGTCTCTTTCCTATAAAATTCCACCAAGCTATTATTAGGGGGTTGTACTAGTGGAATTTCCCAAACATGGATTTTGGAGCTCATTTTTAGTGCGTGAAATAATTTTCTTTTTATTATTATAGTTTTCAATTTTTTTGCACACATGAACTCTAAAATTTTCATTTTGTTGCGATCTTATATCTTTTTTGTTTACGAGGAAAAATGGGAGAGTGAAAACTCAATTATGGATCTGAAAATAAAAATTTTGAAATGCACAATTGCTGAGAGTGATAATTCCGAAAAGTATCTGTGATTTTTAAGGATAGGCAAAAAGTGGGTTGTTAGGCCCTGGTAAATATCCAACCACTTGAGAATTCTACTTTTTCTACTCCGCCCTAATTTTTGGATCTGAAGGCCACTTGCATCCTCAACATACTTGTGGCATGCATATCTACCACACTTAAAACATGTGAGGATCAGTTAGAGGTCCCTTTCCTATAAAATTCCACCAAGCTATTTTTAGGGGGTTGTACTAGTGGAATTCCCCAAACATGGATTTTGGAGCTCATTTTTAGTGCGTGAAATAATTTTCTATTTATTATTTTAGTTTTCAAATTTTTTTGCACACATGAACTCTAAAATTTTCATTTTGTTGCAATCTTATATCTTTTTTGTTTACGAGGAAAAATGGGAGAGTGAAAACTCAATTTAGCATCTGAAAAAAAAAATTTGAAATACACAATTGATGAGAGAGATAATTCCGAAAAGTATCTGTGATTTTTAAGGATAGGCAAAAAGTGGGTTTGTTTGGCCCAGGTAAATATCCAACCACTTGAGAATTGTACTTTTTCTACTCCCCCCTAGTTTTTGGATCTGAAGGCCACTTGCATCCTCAACATGCTTGTGGCATGCATATCCGCCACACTTAAAACATGTGAGGATCAGTTCGAGGTCTCTTTCCAATAAAATTCCACCAAGCTATTATTAGGGGGTTGTACTAGTGGAATTTCCCAAACATGGATTTTGGAACTCATTTTTAGTGCGTGAAATAATTTTCTATTTATTATTGTTGTTTTCAATTTTTTTTGCACACATGAACTCTAAAATTCTCATTTTGTTGCGATCTTATATCTTTTTTGTCTACGAGGAAAAATGGGAGAGTGAAAACTCAATTTTGGATCTGAAAAAAAAAAATTTGAAATGCACAAATGCTGAGAGAGATAATTCCGAAAAGTATCTGTGATTTTTAAGGATAGGCAAAAAGTAGGTTCTTTGGCCCTGGTAAATATCCAACCACTTGAGAATTGTACTTTTTCTACTCCCCCCTAATTTTTGGATCTGAAGGCCACTTGCATCCTCAACATGCTTGTGGCATGCATATCCACCACACTTAAAACATGTGAAGATCAGTTAAAGGTCCCTTTCCTATAAAATTCCACCAAGCTATTATTGGAGGGTCGTACTAGTGGAATTTCCCAAACATGGATTTTGGAGCACATTTTTAGTGCGTGAAATAATTTTCTATTTATTATTATAGTTTTCAAATTTTTTTGCATACATGAACTCTAAAATTTTCATTTTGTTGCGATCTTATATCTTTTTTGTTTACGAGGAAAAATGGGAGAGTGAAAACTCAAGTTTGGATCTGAAAAAAAAATTTGAAATGCACAAATGCTGCGAGAGATTTATTCCGAAAAGTATCTATGATTTTTAAGGATACGCAAAAAGTGGGTTGTTTGGCCCTGGTAAATATCCAACCACTTGAGAATTGTACTTTTTCTACTCCCCCATAATTTTTGGATCTGAAGGCCACTTGCATCCTCAACATGCTTGTGGCATGCATATCCACCACACTTAAAACATGTGAGGATCAGTTAGAGGTCCCTTTCCTATAAAATTCCACCAAGCTATTATTAGGGGGTTGTACTAGTGGAATTTTCCAAACACGGATTTTGGAGCTCATTTTTAGTGAGTGAAATAATTTTCTATTTATTATTATAATTTTCAATTTTTTTTGCACACATGAACTCTAAAATTTTCATTTTGTTGCGATCTTATATCTTTTTTGTTTACGAGGAAAAATGGGAGAGTGAAAACTCAATTTTGGATCTGAAAAAAAAAATTTTGAAATGCACAACTGCTGAGAGAGATAATTCCAAAAAGTATCTGTGATTTTTAAGGATAGGCAAAAAGTGGGTTGTTAAGCCCTGGTAAATATCCAACCACTTGAGAATTCTACTTTTTCTACTCCCCCCTAATTTTTGGATCTGAAGGCCACTTGCATCCTCAACATGCTTGTGGCATGCATATCTACCACACTAAAAACATGTGAGGATCAGTTAGAGGTCCCTTTCCTATAAAATTCCACCAAGCTATTTTTAGGGGGTTGTACTAGTGGAATTTCCCAAACATGGATTTTGGTGCTCATCTTTAGTGCGTGAAATAATTTTCTATTTATTATTATAGTTTTCAAATTTTTTTGCACACATGAACTCTAAAATTTTCATTTTGTTGCGATCTTATATCTTTTTTGGTTTACGGGGAAAAATGGGAGAGTGAAAACTCAAGTTTGGTTCTGAAAAAAAAAATATTTGAAATGCACAAATGCTGAGAGAGATCATTCCGAAAAGTATCAGTGATTTTTAAGGATAGGCAAAAAGTGGGTTGTTTGGCCCTGGTACATATCCAACCACTTGGGAATTCTACTTTTTCTACTCGCCCCTAATTTTTGGATTTGAAGGCCACTTGCATCCTCAACAGGCATGTGGCATGCATATCCACTACACTTAAAACATGTGAGGATCAGTTAGAGGTCCCTTTCCTATAAAATTCCACCAAGCTATTATTAGGGGGTTGTACTAGTGGAATTTCCCAAACATGGATTTTGGAGCTCATCTTTAGTGCTTGAAATAATTTTCTTTTTATTATTTTAGTTTTCAAATTTTCTTGCACACATGAACTCTAAAATTTTCATTTTGTTGCAATCTTATATCTTTTTTGTTTACGAGGAAAAATGGGAGACTGAAAACTCAATTTAGCATCTGAAAAAAAAAAAAATTTGAAATACACAATTGCTGAGAGAGATAATTCCGAAAAGTATCTGTGATTTTTAAGGATAGGCAAAAAGTGGGTTTGTTTGGCCCAGGTAAATATCCAACCACTTGAGAATTGTACTTTTTCTACTCCCCCCTAATTTTTGGATCTGAAGGCCACTTGCATCCTCAACATGCTTGTGGCATGCATATCCGCCACACTTAAAACATGTGAGGATCAGTTCGAGGTCCCTTTCCTGTAAAATTCCACCAAGCTATTATTAGGGGGTTGTACTAGTGGAATTTCCCAAACATGGATTTTGGAGCTCATTTTTAGTGCGTGAAATAATTTTCTATTTATTATTATACTTTAGAAATTTTTTTGCACACATAAACACTAAAATATTCATTTTGTTGCGATCTTATATCTTTTTTGTTTACGAGGAAAAATGGGAGAGTGAAAACTCAAGTTTGGATCTGAAAAAACAATTTGAAATGCACAAATGCTGAGAGAGATTTATTCCGAAAAGTATCTATGATTTTTAAGGATACGCAAAAAGTGGGTTGTTTGGCCCTGGTAAATATCCAACCACTTGAGAATTGTACTTTTTCTTCTCCCCCCTAATTTTTGGATCTGAAGGCCACTTGCATCCTCAACATGCTTGTGGCATGCATATCCGCCACACTTAAAACATGTGAGGATCAGTTCGAGGTCCCTTTCCTATAAAATTCCACCAAGCTATTATTAGGGGGTTGTACTAGTGGAATTTCCCAAACATGGATTTTGGAGCTCATTTTTAGTGCCTGAAATAATTTTCTATTTATTATTATACTTTTTGAAATTTTTTTGCACACATAAACACTAAAATATTCATTTTGTTGCGATCTTATATCTTTTTTGTTTACGAGGAAAAATGGGAGAGTGAAAACTCAAGTTTGGATCTGAAAAAAAAATTTGAAATGCACAAATGCTGAGAGCGATAATTCCGAAAAGTATCTGTGATTTTTAAGGGTAGGCAAAAAGTGGGTTGTTTGGCCCTGGTAAATATCCCACCACTTGAGAATTGTACTTTTTCTACTCCCCCCTAATTTTTGGATCTGAAGGCCACTTGCATCCTCAACATGCTTGTGGCATGCATATCCACCACACTTAAAACATGTGAGGATCAGTTAGAGGTCCCTTTCCTATAAAATTCCACCTAGCTATTATTAGGGGGTTGTCCTAGTGGAATTTCCCAAACACGGATTTAGGAGCTCATTTTTAGTGCGTGAAATAATTTTCTATTTATTATTATAGTTTTCAATTTTTTTTGCACACATGAACTCTAAAATTTTCATTTTGTTGCGATCTTATATCTTCTTTGTTTACGAGGAAAAACGGGAGAGTGAAAACTCAATTTTGGATCTGAAAAAAAAAATTTTTGAAATGCACAAATGCTGAGACAGATAATTCCGAAATGTATCTGCGATTTTTAAGGATAGGCAAAAAGTGGGTTGTTAGTCCCTGGTAAATATCCAACCACTTGAGAATTGTACTTTTTCTACTGCCCCCTAATTGTTGGATCTCAACGCCACTTGCATCCCCAACATGCATGTGGCATGCATATCTACCACACTTAAAACATGTGAGGATCAGTTAGAGGTCCCTTTCCTATAAAATTCCACCAAGCTATTATTAGTGGGTTGTACTAGTGGAATTTCCCAAACATGGATTTTGGAGCTCATTTTTAGTGCGTGAAATAATTTTATATTTATTATTATAGTTTTCAAATCTTTTTGCACACATGAACTCTAAAATTTTCATTTTGTTGCGATCTTATATCTTTTTTGTTTACGAGGAAAAATGGGAGAGTGGAAACTCAATTTTGGATCCGAAAAGTATCTGTGATTTTTTAGGATAGGCAAAAAGTGGGTTGTTTGGCCCTCGTAAATATCCAACCACTTGAGAATTGTACTTTTTCTACTCCCCCCTAATTGTTGGATCTGAAGGCCACTTGCATCTCCAACATGCTTGTGGCATGCATATCTACCACACTTAAAACATGTGAGGATCATTTAGAGGTCCCTTTCCTATAAAATTCCACCAAGCTATTATTAGGGGGTTGTACTAGTGGAATTTCCCAAACATGGATTTTGGAGTTCAATTTTAGTGTGTGAAATAATTTTCTATTTGTTATTATAGTTTTCAAATTTTTTTACACACATGACCTCTAAAATTTTCATTTTGTTGCTATCTTATATCTTTTTTGTTTTCGATGAAAAATGGGAGAGTGAAAACTCAAGTTTGGATCTGAAAAAAAAAAAAATCTTGAAATGCACAATTGCTTTGACAGATAATTCCGAAAAGTATCTGTGATTTTTAAGGATAGGCAAAAAGTGGGTTGTTTGGCCTTGGTAAATATCCAACCACTTGAGAATTGTACTTTTTCTACTCCCCCCTAATTTTTGGATCTGAAGGCCACTTGCATCCTCAACATGCTTGTGGCATGCATATCCACCACACTTAAAACATGTGAGGATCAGTTAGAGGTTCTTTCCTATAAAATTCCACCAAGCTATTATTAGGGGGTTGTACTAGTGGAATTTCCCAAACATGGATTTTGGAGCTCATTTTTAGTGCGTGAAATAATTTATTTATTTATTATTATTGTTTTTAATTTTTTTTGAACACATGAACTCTAAAATTTTCATTTTGTTGCGATCTTTTATCTTTTTTGCTTACGAGGAAAAATGGGAGAGTGAAAACTCAAGTTTGGATCTGAAAAAAAAAAATTTGAAATGCACAAATGCTGAGAGAGATAATTCCGAAAAGTATCTGTGGTTTTTAATGATAGGCAAAAAAGTGGGTTGTTTGGCCCTGGTAAATATCCAACCACTTGAGAATTGTACTTTTTCTACTCCCTACTAATTTTTGGATCAGAAGGCCACTTGCATCCTCAACATGCTTGTGGCATGCAAATCCGCCACACTTAAAACATGTGAGGATCAGTCCGAGGTCCCTTTCCTATAAAATTCCACCAAGCTATAATTTGGGGGTTGTACTAGTGGAATTTCCCAAACATGGATTTTGGAGCTCATTTTTAGTGCGTGAAATAATTTTCTATTTATTATTATAGTTTTCAATTTTTTTTGCACACATGAACTCTAAAATTTTCATTTTGTTACGATCTTATATCTTTTTTGTTTATGAGGAAAACAGGGAGAGTGAAAACTCAAGTTTTGATCTGAAAAAAAAAAAAATTTGAAATGCACAAATGCTGAGAGAGATAATTTCGAAAAGTATTTGTGATTTTTAGGGATAGGCAAAAAGGGGGTTGTTTTGCCCTGGTAAATATCCAACCTTTAGAAAATTGTACTTTTTCTACTCCCCCCTAATTTTTGGATCTGAAGGCCACTTGCATCCTCAACATGCTTGTGGCATGCATATCCACCACACTTAAAACTTGTGAGGATCAGTTAGAGGTTCCTTTCCTATAAAATTCCACCAAGCTATTATTAGGGGGTTGTACTAGTGGAATTTCCCAAACATGGATTTTGGAGCTCATTTTTAGTGCGTCAAATAATTTTTTTATTTATTATTATTGTTTTTAATTTTTTTTGAACACATGAACTCTAAAATTTTCATTTTGTTGCGATCTTATATCTTTTTTGTTTACGAGGAAAAATGGGAGAGTGAAAACTCAAGTTTGGATCTGAAAAAAAAAAATTTGAAATGCACAAATGCTGAGAGAGATAATTCCGAAAAGTATCTGTGGTTTTTAATGATAGGCAAAAAGTGGGTTGTTTGGCCCTGGTAAATATCCAACCACTTGAGAATTGTACTTTTTCTACTCCCCCCTAATTTTTGGATCAGAAGGCCACTTGCATCCTCAACATGCTTGTGGCATGCAAATCCGCCACACTTAAAACATGTGAGGATCAGTCCGAGGTCCCTTTCCTATAAAATTCCACCAAGCTATTATTTGGGGGTTGTACTAGTGGAATTTCCCAAACATGGATTTTGGAGATCATTTTTAGTGCGTGAAATAATTTTCTATTTATTATTATAGTTTTCAATTTTTTTTGCACACATGAACTCTAAAATTTTCATTTTGTTACGATCTTATATCTTTTTTGTTTATGAGGAAAAAAGGGAGAGTGAAAACTCAAGTTTTGATCTGAAAAAAAAAAAATTTGAAATGCACAAATGCTGAGAGAGATAATTTCGAAAAGTATCTGTGATTTTTAGGGATAGGCAAAAAGGGGGTTGTTTTGCCCTGGTAATTATCCAACCATTTGAAAATTGTACTTTTTCTACTCCCCCCTAATTTTTGGATCTGAAGGCCACTTGCATCCTCAACATGCTTGTGGCATGCATATCCACCACACTTAAAACTTGTGAGGATCAGTTAGAGGTTCCTTTCCTATAAAATTCCACCAAGCTATTATTAGGGGGTTGTACTAGTGGAATTTCCCAAACATGGATTTTGGAGCTCATTTTTAGTGCGTGAAATAATTTTATAATTATTATTATAGTATTCAAATCTTTTTGCAGACATGAACTGTAAAATTTTCATTTTGTTGCGATCTTATATCTTTTTTGTTTACGAGGAAAAATGGGAGAGTGAAAACTCAAGTTTGGATCTGGTAAATATCCAACCACTTGAGAATTTAACTTTTTCTCCTCCCCCCCCCCCCCCCCCCCCCCCCCCCCCCCTAACTTTTTTATCTGAAGGACACTTGCATCCTCAACATGCTTGTGGCATGCATATCCACCACGCTTAAAACATGTGAGGATCAGTTCAAGGTCCCTTTCCTCTAAAATTCCACCAAGCTATTATTAGGGGGTTGTACTAGTGGAATTTCCCAAACATGGATTTTGGAGCTCATTTTTAGTGGGTGAAATTATTTTCCATTTATTATTATAGGTTTCAAATATTTTTGCACACATCAACTCTAAAATTTTCATTTTGTTGCGATCTTATATCTTTTTGGCTTACGAGGAAAAATGGGAGAGAGAAAACTAGAGTTTGGATCTGAAAAAAAAAATTTGATATGCACAAATGCTTAGAGAGATAATTTCGAAAAGTATCTGTGATTTTTAAGGATAGGCAAAAAGTGGGTTGTTTGGCCCTGGTAAATATCCAACCACTTGTGAATTTAACTTTTTCTACTCCCCCCTAATTTTTTGATCTGAAGTCCACTTGCATCCTCAACATGCTTGTGGCATGCATATCCACCACTCTTAAAACATGTCAGGATCAGTTAGAGGTCTTTCCTATAAAATTCCACCAATCTATTATTAGGAGGTTGTACTAGTATAATTTCCCAAACATGGATTTTGGAGCTCATTTTTAGTGCGTGAAATAATTTTCTATATATTATTATAGTTTTCAAATTTTTTTGCACACATGAACTCTAAAATTTTCATTTTGTTGCGATCTTATATCTTTTTTGTTTACGAGGAAAAATGGGAGAGCGAAAACTCAAGTTTGGATCTGAAAAAAAAAAATCTCAAATGCACAAATGCTGAGAGAGATAATTCCGAAAAGTAACTGTGTTTTTTACGAATTGGCAAAGAGTGGGTTGTTGGCCCTAGTAAATATCCAACCACTTGAGAATTTAACTTTTTCTACTCCCCCCTAATTTTTGGATCTGAAGGCCACTTGCATCCTCAACATGCTTGTGGCATGCTTATCCACCACACTTAAAACATGTGAGGATTAGTTCGAGGTCCCTTTCCTATGAAATTCCACCAAGTTATTATTAGGGGGTTGTACTAGTGGAATTTCCCAAACATGGATTTTGGAGCTCATTTTTAGTGCGTGAAATAATTTTCTATTTATTATTATAGTTTTCAAATTTTTTTGCACACGTGAACTCTAAAATTTTCATTTTGTTGCGATCATATATCTTTTTTTTTTACGAGGAGAAATGGGAGAGTGAAAATTCAGGTTTGGATCTGAAAAAAAAAAAATTTGAAATGCACAAAAGCTGAGAGAGATAATTCCGAAAAGTATTTGTGATTTTTAAGGATAGGCAAAAAGTGGGTTGTTTGGCCCTGGTAAATATCCAGCCACTTGAGAATTGTACTTTTTCTACTCCCCCCTAATTTTTTGATCTGAAGGCCACTTGCATCCTCAACATGCTTGTGGCGTGAATATCCACCACACTTAAAACATGTGAGGATCAGTTCGAGGTCCCTTTCCTATAAAATTCCACCAAGCTATTATTAGGGGGTTGTACTAGTGGAATTTCCCAAACATGGATTTTGGAGCTCATTTTTTGTGCGGGAAATAATTTTCAATATATTATTATAGTTTTCAAATTTTTTTGCACACATGAACTCTAAAATTTTCATTTAGTTGCCATCTTATATCTTTTTTGTTTACGAGGAAACATGGGAGAGTGAAAACTCAAGTTTGGATCTGAAAAAAAAAAATTTGAAATGCACAATTGCTGAGAGAGATAATTCCGAAAAGTATCTGTTATTTTTAAGTATAGGCAAAAAGTGGGTTGTTTGGCCCTGGTAAAATATCCAACCACTTGAGAATTGTACTTTTTCTACAACCCCCTAATTTTTGGATCTGAAGGCTACTTGCAACCTCAACATGCTTGTGGCATGCATATCCACCACACTTAAAACATGTGAGGATCAGTTAGAGGTCCCTTTCCTATAAAATTTCACCAAGCTATTATTAGGGGGTTGTACTAGTGGAATTTCCCAAACATGGATTTAGGAGCTCATTTTTAGTGCGTGAAATAATTTTCTATTTATTATTATAGTTTTCATATTTTTTTGAAAACATGAACTCTAAAATTTTCATTTTGTTGCGATCATATATCTTTTTTGTTTACGAGGGAAAATAGGAGAGTGAAAACTCAAGTTTGGATCTGAAAAAAAAAATTTGGAATGCACAAATGCTGAGAGAGATAATTCCGAAAAGTATCTGTGATTTTTAAGGATAGGCAAAAATTGGGTTGTTTAAACCTGGTAAATATCCAACCACTTGAGAATTGTACTTTTTCTACAACCCCCTAATTTTTGGATCTGAAGGCCACTTGCATCCTCAACAAGCTTGTGGCATGCATATCCACCACTCTTAAAACATGTGAGGATCAATAAGTGGTCCCTTTCCTATAAAATTCCACCAAGCTATTATTAGGGGGTTGTACTAGTGGAATTTCCCAAACATGGATTTTGGAGCTCATTTTTAGAGCGTGAAATAATTTTCTATTTATTATTATAGTTTTCAAATTTTTTTGCACACATGAACTCTAAAATTTTCATTTTGTTGCGATATTTTATCTTTTTTTGTTTACGAGGAAAAATGGGAAAGTGAAAACTCATGTTTGGATCTGAAAAAAAAAAATTTGACATGCACAAATGCTGAGAGAGATAATTCCGAAAAGTAACTGTGTTTTTTACGAATTGGCAAAGAGTGGGTTGTTGGCCCTAGTAAATATCCAACCACTTGAGAATTTAACTTTTTCTACTCCCCCCTAATTTTTGGATCTGAAGGCCACTTGCATCCTCAACATGCTTGTGGCATGCTTATCCACCACACTTAAAACATGTGAGGATTAGTTCGAGGTCCCTTTCCTATGAAATTCCACCAAGTTATTATTAGGGGGTTGTACTAGTGGAATTTCCCAAACATGGATTTTGGAGCTCATTTTTAGTGTGTGAAATAATTTTCTATTTATTATTATAGTTTTCAAATTTTTTTGCACACATGAACTCTAAAATTTTCATTTTGTTGCGATCATATATCTTTTTTTTTTACGAGGAGAAATGGGAGAGTGAAAATTCAGGTTTGGATCTGAAAAAAAAAAATTTGAAGTGCACAAAAGCTGAGAGAGATAATTCCGAAAAGTATTTGTGATTTTTAAGGATAGGCAAAAAGTGGGTTGTTTGGCCCTGGTAAATATCCAGCCACTTGAGAATTGTACTTTTTCTACTCCCCCCTAATTTTTTGATCTGAAGGCCACTTGCATCCTCAACATGCTTGTGGCATGAATATCCACCACACTTAAAACATGTGAGGATCAGTTCGAGGTCCCTTTCCTATAAAATTCCACCAAGCTATTATTAGGGGGTTGTACTAGTGGAATTTCCCAAACATGGATTTTGGAGCTCATTTTTTGTGCGGGAAATAATTTTCAATATATTATTATAGTTTTCAAATTTTTTTGCACACATGAACTCTAAAATTTTCATTTAGTTGCCATCTTATATCTTTTTTGTTTACGAGGAAACATGGGAGAGTGAAAACTCAAGTTTGGATCTGAAAAAAAAAAATTTGAAATGCACAATTGCAGAGAGAGATAATTCCGAAAAGTATCTGTTATTTTTAAGTATAGGGAAAAAGTGGGTTGTTTGGCCCTGGTAAAATATCCAACCACTTGAGAATTGTACTTTTTCTACAACCCCCTAATTTTTGGATCTGAAGGCCACTTGCAACTTCAACATGCTTGTGGCATGCATATCCACCACACTTAAAACATGTGAGGATCAGTTAGAGGTCCCTTTCCTATAAAATTTCACCAAGCTATTATTAGGGGGTTGTACTAGTGGAATTTCCCAAACATGGATTTAGGAGCTCATTTTTAGTGCGTGAAATAATTTTCTATTTATTATTATAGTTTTCATATTTTTTTGAAAACATGAACTCTAAAATTTTCATTTTGTTGCGATCATATATCTTTTTTGTTTACGAGGGAAAATAGGAGAGTGAAAACTCAAGTTTGGATCTGAAAAAAAAAATTTGGAATGCACAAATGCTGAGAGAGATAATTCCGAAAAGTATCTGTGATTTTTAAGGATAGGCAAAAATTGGGTTGTTTAAACCTGGTAAATATCCAACCACTTGAGAATTGTACTTTTTCTACAACCCCCTAATTTTTGGATCTGAAGGCCACTTGCATCCTCAACAAGCTTGTGGCATGCATATCCACCACTCTTAAAACATGTGAGGATCAATAAGTGGTCCCTTTCCTATAAAATTCCACCAAGCTATTATTAGGGGGTTGTACTAGTGGAATTTCCCAAACATGGATTTTGGAGCTCATTTTTAGAGCGTGAAATAATTTTCTATTTATTATTATAGTTTTCAAATTTTTTTGCACACATGAACTCTAAAATTTTCATTTTGTTGCGATCTTTTATCTTTTTTTGTTTACGAGGAAAAATGGGAAAGTGAAAACTCAAGTTTGGATCTGAAAAAAAAAAATTTGACATGCACAAATGCTGAGAGAGAAAATTCCGAAAAGTAACGTGATTTCTAAGGATAGGCAAAAAATGGGTTGTTTGGCCCTGGTAAATTATCCAACCACTTGAGAATTGTACTTTTTCTACTCCCCCCTAATTTTTGGATCTGAAGGCCACTTGCATCCTTAACATGCTTGTGGCATGCATATCCACCACACATAAAACATGTGAGGATCAGTTCGAGGTCCCTTTCCTATAAAATTCCACCAAGCTATTATTAGGAGGTTCTACTAGTGGAATTTCCCAAACATGGATTTTGGAGCTCATTTTTTGTGCGTGAAATAATTTTCTTTTTATTATTATAGTTTTCAAATTTTTTTGCACACATGAACTCTACAATTTTCATTTTGTTGCGATCTTATATCTTTTTTGTTTACGAGGAAAAATGGGAGAATGAAAACTCAAGTTTGGATCTGAAAAAAAAAATTTTGAAATGCACAGATGCTGAGAGAGATAATTTCGAAAAGTATCTGTGATTTTTAAGGATAGGCAAAAAGTGGGTTGTTTGGCCCTGGTAAATATCCAACCACTTGAGAATTGAACTTTTTCTACTCCCCCCTAATTTTTGGATCTGAAGGCCACTTGCATCCTCAACATGCTTGTGGCATGCATATCCACCACACTTAAAACATGTGAGGATCAGTTCGAGGTCCCTTTCCTATAAAATTCCACCAAGCTATTATTAGGGGGTTGTACTAGTGGAATTTCCCAAACATTGATTTTGAGCTCATTTTTAGTGCGTGAAATAATTTTCTATTTATTATTTTAGTTTTCAAATTTTTTTGCACACATGAACTCAAAAATTTTCATTTTGTTGCGATCTTATAACTTTTTTGTTTACGAGGAAAAATGGGAGAGTGAAAACTAATGTTTGGATCTGAAAAAAATTTTTTTGATATGCACAATTGCTGAGAGAGATAATTCCGAAAAGTATCTGTGATTTTTAAGGATAGGAAAAAAGTGCATTGTTTCACCCTGGTAAATATCCAACCACTTGAGAATTTACCTTTTTCTACTCCCCCCTAATGTTTGGATCTGAAGGCCACTTGCATCCTCAACATGCTTGTGGCATGCATATCCACCACACTTAAAACATGTGAGGATCAGTTCGAGGTCCCTTTCCTATAAAATTCCACCAAGCTATTATTAGGGGGTTGTACTAGTGGAATTTAGGGTTGTACTAGTGGAATTTCCCAAACATGGATTTTGGAGCTCTTTTTTAGTGCGTGAAATAATTTTCCATTTATTATTGTAGTTTTAAAATTCTTTTGCAGACATGAACTGTAAAATTTTCATTTTGTTGCGATCTTATATCTTTTTTGTTTACGAGGAAAAATGGGAGAGCGAAAACTCAAGTTTGGATCTGAAAAAAAAAAATTTCAAATGCACAAATGCTGAGAGAGATAATTCCGAAAAGTAACTGTGTTTTTTACGAATTGGCAAAGAGTGGGTTGTTGGCCCTAGTAAATATCCAACCACTTGAGAATTTAACTTTTTCTACTCCCCCCTAATTTTTGGATCTGAAGGCCACTTGCATCCTCAACATGTTTGTGGCATGCATATCAACCACACTTAAAACATGTGAGGATCAGTTAGAGGTCCCTTTCCTACAAAATTCCACAAGGATATTATTAGGGGGTTGTACTAGTGGAATTTCCCGAACATGGATTTTGGAGCTCATTTTTTGTGGGTGAAATAATTTTCTATTTATTATTATAGTTTTCAAATTTTTTGCACACATGAACTCTAAAATTTTCATTTTGTTGCGATCTTATATCGTTTTTGTTTACGAGGAAAAATGGGAGAGTGAAAACTCAAGAATGGATCTGAAAAAAAAAATTTTTGAAATGCACATATTTTGAGAGAGATAATTCCGAAAAGTATCTGTGATTTTTAAGGATAGGCAAAAAGTGGGTTGTTTGGCCCTGGTAAATATCCAACCACATGAGAATTGTACTTTTTCTACTCCCCCCTAATTTTTGGATCTGAAGAGCACTTGCATCCTCAACATTATTGTGGCATGCATATCCACTACACTTAAAACATGTTAGGATCAGTTAGAGGTCCCTTTCCTATAAAATTCCACCAAGCTATTATTAGGGGGTTGTACTAGTGGAATTTCCCAAACATGGATTTTGGAGCTCATTTTTAGTGCGTGAAATAATTTTCTATTTATTATTATAGTTTTCAAATTTTTTTGCACACATGAACTCTAAAATTTTCATTTTGTTGCGATCTTATATCTTTTTTGTTTACGAGGAAAAATGGGAGAGTGAAAACTCAAGTTTGGATCTGAAAAAAAAAAAACTTGAAATGCACAATTGCTGAGAGAGATAATTCCGAAAAGTATCTGTGATTTTTAAGGATAGGGTAAAAGTGGGTTGTTTGGCCCTGGTAAATATCCAACCGCTTGAGAATTATACTTTTTCTACTCCCCCCTATTTTTTCGATCTGAAGGCCACTTGCATCCTCAACATGCTTCTGGTATGCATATCCACCACACTTAAAACATGTGAGGATCAGTTAGAGCTCCCTTTCCTATATAATTCCACCTAGCTATTATTAGGGAGTTGTACTAGTGGAATTTCCCAAACATGTATTTTGGAGCTCATTTTTAGTGCGTGAAATAATTTTCTCTTTATTATTATAGTTTTCAAATTTTTTTGCACACATGAACTCTAAAATTTTCATTTTGTTGCGATCTTATATCTTTTTTGTTTACGAGGAAAAATGGGAGAGAGAAAACTCAAGTTTGCATCTGAAAAAAAAAAAAATTTGTCATGGACAAATGCTGAGAGAGATAATTCCGAAAAGTATCTGTGATTTTAAAGGATAGGCAAAAAGTGGGTTGTTTGGCCCTGGTAAATATCCAACCATTTGAGAATTGTACTTTTTCTACTCCCCCCTAATTTTTGGATCTGAAGGCCACTTGCATCCTCAACATGCTTGTGGCATGCATATCCACCACACTTAAAACATGTGAGGATCAGTTAGAGGTTCCTTTCCTATAAAATTCCACCAGGCTATTATTAGGGGGTTGTACTAGTGGAATTTCCCAAACATGGATTTTAGAGTTCAATTTTAGTGCGTGAAATAATTTTCTATTTATTATAATAGTTTTAAAATTTTTTTGCATACATGAAGTCTAAAATTTCATTTTGTTGCGATCTTATATCTTTTTTGTTTACGAGGAAAAATGGGAGAGTGAAAACTCAAGTTTGGATCTGAAAAAAATAAATTTGAAATGCACAAATGCTTAGAGAAATAATTCCGAAAAGTATCTGTGATTTTTAAGGATAGGCAAAAAGTGGGTTGTTTGGCCCTGGTAAATATCCAACCACTTGAGAATTGTACTTTTTCTACTTCCCCCTAATTTTTGGATCTGAAGGCCACTCGCATCCTCAACATACTTGTGGCATGCTTATCCACCACACTTAAAACATGTGAGGATCAGTTAGAGCTGCCTTTCCTATAAAATTCCACCAAGCTATTATTAGGGGGTTGTACTAGTGGAATTTCCCAAACATGGATTTTGGAGCTCATTTTTAGTGCGTGAAATAATTTTCTATTTATTATTATAGTTTTCAAATTTTTTTGCACACATGAACTCTAAAATTTTCATTTTGTTGCGATCTTATATCTTTTTTGTTTACAAGGAAAAATGGGAGAGAGAAAACTCAAGTTTGCATCTGAAAAAAAAAAAAATTTGTCATGGACAAATGCTGAGAGAGATAATTCCGAAAAGTATCTGTGATTTTTAAGGATAGGCAAAAAGTGGGTTGTTTGGCCCTGGCAAATATCCAACCATTTGAGAATTGTACTTTTTCTACTCCCCCCTAATTTTTGGATCTAAAGGCCACTTGCATCCTCAACATGCTTGTGGCATGCATATCCACCACACTTAAAACATGTGAGGATCAGTTAGAGGTCCCTTTCCTATAAAATTCCTCCAATCTATTATTAGGGGGTGTACTAGTGGAATTTCCCAAACATGGATTTTGGAGTTCAATTTTAGTGCGTGAAATAATTTTCTATTTATTATAATAGTTTTCAAATTTTTTTGCATACATGAAGTCTAAAATTTCATTTTGTTGCGATCTTATATCTTTTTTGTTTACGAGGAAAAATGGGAGAGTGAAAACTCAAGTTTGGATCTGAAAAAAATAAATTTGAAATGCACAAATGCTTAGAGAGATAATTCCGAAAAGTATCTGTGATTTTTAAGGATAGGCAAAAAGTGGGTTGTTTGGCCCTGGTAAATATCCAACCACTTGAGAATTGTACTTTTTCTACTTCCCCCTAATTTTTGGATCTGAAGGCCACTTGCATCCTCAACATACTTGTGGCATGCATATCCACCACACTTAAAACATGTGAGGATCAGTTAGAGCTGCCTTTCCTATAAAATTCCACCAAGCTATTATTATGGGATTGTACTAGTGGAATTTCCCAAACATGGATTTTGGAGCTCATTTTTAGTGAGTGAAATAATTTTCTATTTATTATTATAGTTTTCAAATTTTTTTGCACACTGAACTCTAAAATTTTCATTTTGTTGCGATCTTATATCTTTTTTGTTCACGAGGAAAAATGGGAGAGTGAAAACTCGGGTTTGGATCTGAAAAAAAAAATTTGAAATGCACAAATACTGAGAGAGATAATTCCGAAAAGTATCTGTGATTTTTAAGGATAGGCAAAAAGTGGGTTGTTTTGCCCTGGTAAATATCCAACCACTTGAGAATTGTACTTTTTCTACTCCCCCCTAATTCTATGATCTGAAGGCCACTTGCATCCTCAACATGCTTGTGGCATGCATATCCACCACACTTAAAACATGTGAGGATCAGTTAGAGGTACCTTTCCTACAAAATTCCACCAAGCTATTATTACGGGGTTGTACTAGTGGAATTTCCCAAACATGGATTTTGGAGTTCATTTTTAGTGCGTGATATCATTTTCTATTTATTATTATAGTTTTCTAATTTTTTTGCACACATGAACTCTAAAATTTTCATTTTGCTGCGTTCTTATATCTCTTTTGTTTACGAGGAAAATTGGGAGAGTGAAAACACTAGTTTGGATCTGAAAAAAAAAAATTTGAAATGCACAAATGCTGAGAAAGATAATTCCTAAAAGTATCTGTGATTTTGAAGGATAGGCAAAAAGTGGGTTGTTTGGCCCTGGTAAATATCCAACCACTTGAGAATTGCACTTTTTCTACCCCCGCTAATTTTTGGATCTGAAGGCCACTTGCATCCTCAACATGCTTGTGGCATGCATATCCACCACACTTAAAACATGTGAGGATCAGTTAGAGGTCCCTTTCCTATAAAATTCCACCAAGCTATTATTAGGGGGTTGTACTAGTGGAATTTCCCAAACATGGATTTTGGAGCTCATTTTTAGTGCGTGAAATAATTTTCTATATATTATTATAGTTTTCAAATTTTATTGTACACATGAACTCTAAAATTTTCATTTTGTTGCGATCTTATATCTTTTTTGTTTACGAGGAAAAATGGGAGAGTGAAAACTCAAGTTTGAAAACTATAAAAAAAAAAATTTGAAATGCACAAATGCTGAGAGAGATAATTCCGAAAAGTATCTGTGATTTTTAAGGATAGGCAAAAAGGGGGTTGTTTGGCCCTGGTAAATATCCAACCACTTGAGAATTGTACTTTTTCTACTCCCCCCTAATTTTTGGATCTGAAGGCCACTTGCATCCTCAACATGCTTGTGGCATGCATATCCACCACACTTAAAACATGTGAGGATCAGTTAGAGGTCCCTTTCCAACAAAATTCCACCAAGCTATTATTAGGGGGTTGTACTAGTGGAATTTCCCAAACATGGATTTTGGAGCTCATTTTTAGTGCGTGAAATAATTTTCTCTTTATTATTATTGTTTTCAAATTTTTTTGCACCCATGAACTCTAAAATTTTCATTTTGTTGCGATCTTATATCTTTTTTGTTTACGAGGAAAAATGGGAGAGTGAAAACTCAAGTTTGGATCTGAAAAAAAAAAATTTGAAATGCACAAATGCTGAGAGAGATCATTCCGAAAAGTATTTGTGATTTTTATGGATAGGAAAAAAGTGGGTTGTTTGGCCCTGGTAAATATCCAACCACTTGAGAATTGTACTTTTTCTACTCCCCCCTAATTTTTGGATCTGAAGGCCACTTGCATCCTCAACATGCTTGTGGCGTGCATATCCACCACACTTAAAACATGGGAGGATCAGTTAGAGGTCCCTTTCCTATAAAATTCCACCAAGCTATAATTAGGGGTTGTACTAGTGAAATTTCCCAAACATGGATTTTGGAGCTCATTTTTAGTGCGTGAAATAATTTTCTATTTATTATTATAGTTTTCTAATTTTTTTGCACACATGAACTCTAAAATTTTCATTTTGTTGCGATCTTATATCTTTTTTGTTCACGAGGAAAAGTGGGAGAGTGTAAACTCAAGTTTGGATCTGAAAATAAAAAAATTTGAAGTGCACAAATGCTAAGAGAGATAATTCCGAAAAGTATCTATGATTTTTAAGGATAGGCAAAAAGTGGGTTGTTAGGCCCTGGTAAATATCCAACCACTTGAGAATTGTATTTTTTCTACTCCCCCCTAATTTTATGATCTTAAGACCACTTGCATCCTCAACATGCTTGTGGCGTGCATATCCACCACACTTAAAACATGTGAGGATCAGTTAGAGGTCCCTTTCCTATAAAATTCCACCAAGCTATTATTAGGGGGTTGTACTAGTGGAATTTCCCAAACATGGATTTTGGAGCTCATTTTTAGTGCGTGAAATAATTTTCTATTTATTATTATAGTTTTCAAATTTTTTTAAACATATGAACTCTAAAATTTTCATTTTGTTGCGGTCTTATATCTTTTTTGTTCACGAGGAAAAATGGGAGAGTGAAAACTCAAGTTTGGATCTGAAAAAAAAAAAATTTGAAGTGCACAAATGCTGAGAGAGATAATTCCGAAAAGTATCTGTGATTTTTAAGGATAGGCAAAAAGTGGGTTGTTTGGCCCTGGCAAACACTTGAGAATTGTACTTTTTCTACTCCCCCCCAATTTTTGGATCTCAAGGCCACTTGCATCCTCAACATGCTTGTGGCATGCATAGCCACCACACTTAAAACATGTGAGGATCAGTTAGAGGTCCCTTTCCTATAAAATTCCACCAAGCTATTATTAGGGGGTTGTACTAGTGGAATTTCCCAAACATGGATTTTGGAGCTCATTTTTAGTGCGTGAAATAATTTTATATTTATTATTATAGTTTTCAGATTTTTTTGCACACATGAACTCTAAAATTTTCATTTTGTTGCGATCTTATATCTCTTTTGTTTACGAGGAAAAATGGGAGAGTGAAAACTCAAGTTTGGATCTGAAAAAAACAAAAATTTGAAATGCACAAGTGCTGAGAGAGATAATTCCGAAAAGTATCTGTGATTTTTAAGGATAGGATAAAAGTGGATTGTTTGGCCCTGGTAAATATCCAACCACTTGAGAATTGTACTTTTTCTACAACCCCCTAATTTTTGGATCTGAAAGCCACTTGCATCCTCAACATGCTTGTGGCATGCATATCCACCACACTTTAAACATGTGAGGATCAGTTAGAGGTTCTTTCCTATAAAATTCCACCAAGCTATTATTAGGGGGTTGTACTAGTGGAATTTCCCAAACATGGATTTTGGAGCTCATTTTTAGTGCGTGAAATAAATTTTTTATTTATTATTATTGTTTTTAATTTTTTTTGAACACATGAACTCTAAAATTTTCATTTTGTTCCGATCTTATATCTTTTTTGTTTACGAGGAAAAATGGAAGAGTAAAAACTCAAGTTTGGATCTGAAAAAAAAAAAATTTGAAATGCACAAATGCTGAGAGAGATAATTCCGAAAACTATCTGTGGTTTTTAAGGATAGGCAAAAAGTGGGTTGTTTGGCCCTGGTAAATATCCAACCACTTGAGAATTGTACTTTTTCTACTCCCCCCTAATTTTTGGATCAGAAGGCCACTTGCATCCTCAACATGCTTGTGGCATGCAAATCCGCCACACTTAAAACATGTGAGGATCAGTCCGAGGTCCCTTTCCTATAAAATTCCACCAAGCTATTATTTGGGGGTTGTACTAGTGGAATTTCCCAAACATGGATTTTGGAGCTCATTTTTAGTGCGTGAAATAATTTTCTATTTATTATTATAGTTTTCAATTTTTTTTGCACACATGAACTCTAAAATTTTCATTTTGTTACGATCTTATATCTTTTTTGTTTATGAGGAAAAAAGGGAGAGTGAAAACTCAAGTTTTAATCAGAAAAAATAAATTTGAAATGCACAAATGCTGAGAGAGATAATTTCGAAAAGTATCTGTGATTTTTAGGGATAGGCAAAAAGGGGGTTGTTTTGCCTTGGTAAATATCCAACCATTTGAAAATTGTACTTTTTCTACTCCCCCCTAATTTTTGGATCCGAAGGCCACTCGCATCCTCAACATGCTTGTGGCATGCATATCCACCACACTTAAAACTTGTGAGGATCAGTTACAGGTTCCTTTCCTATAAAATTCCACCAAGCTATTATTAGGGGGTTGTACTAGTGGAATTTCCCAAACATGGATTTTGGAGCTCATTTTTAGTGCGTGAAATAATTTTTTTATTTATTATTATTGTTTTTAATTTTTTTTGAACACATGAACTCTAAAATTTTCATTTTGTTGCGATCTTATATCTTTTTTGTTTACGAGGAAAAATGGGAGAGTGAAAACTCATGTTTGGATCTGAAAGAAAAAAAATTTGAAATGCACAAATGCTGAGAGAGATAATTCCGAAAAGTATCTGTGGTTTTTAATGATAGGCAAAAAGGGGGTTGTTTTGCCCTGGTAAATATCCAACCATTTGAAAATTGTACTTTTTCTACTCCCCCCTTATTTTTGGATCTGAAGGCCACTTGCATCCTCAACATGCTTGTGGCATGCATATCCACCACACTTAAAACTTGTGAGGATCAGTTAGAGGTTCCTTTCCTATAAAATTCCACCAAGCTATTATTAGGGGGTTGTACTAGTGGAATTTCCCAAACATGGATTTTGGAGCTCATTTTTAGTGCGTGAAATAATTTTCTATTTATTATTATAGTTTTCAAATATTTTTGCACACATCAACTCTAAAATTTTCATTTTGTTGCGATCTTATATCTTTTTGGCTTACGAGGAAAAATGGGAGAGAGAAAACTAGAGTTTGGATCTGAAAAAAAAAAATTGAAATGCACAAATGCTTAGAGAGATAATTTCGAAAAGTATCTGTGATTTTTAAGGATAGGCAAAAAGTGGGTTGTTTGGCCCTGGTAAATATCCAACCACTTGAGAATTTAACTTTTTCTACTCCCCCCTAATTTTTTGATCTGAAGGCCACTTGCATCCTCAACGTGCTTGTGGCATGCATATCCACCACACTTAAAACATGTCAGGATCAGTTAGAGGTCTTTCCTATAAAATTCCACCAAGCTATTATTAGGAGGTTGTACTAGTATAATTTCCCAAACATGGATTTTGGAGCTCATTTTTAGTGCGTGAAATAATTTTCTATATATTATTATAGTTTTCAAATTTTTTTGCACACATGAACTCTAAAATTTTCATTTTGTTGCGATCTTATATCTTTTTTGTTTACGAGGAAAAATGGGAGAGAGAAAACTCAAGTTTGGATATGAAAAAAAAAAATTTCAAATGCACAAATGCTGAGAGAGATAATTCCGAAAAGTAACTGTGTTTTTTACGAATTGGCAAAGAGTGGGTTGTTGGCCCTAGTAAATATCCAACCACTTGAGAATTTAACTTTTTCTACTCCCCCCTAATTTTTGGATCTGAAGGCCACTAGCATCCTCAACATGCTTGTGGCATCCTTATCCACCACACTTAAAACATGTGAGGATTAGTTCGAGGTCCCTTTCCTATGAAATTCCACCAAGTTATTATTAGGGGGTTGTACTAGTGGAATTTCCCAAACATAGATTTTGGAGCTCATTTTTAGTGCGTGAAATAATTTTCTATTTATTATAATAGTTTTCAAATTTTTTTGCACACATGAACTCTAAAACTTTCATTTTGTTGCGATCATATATCTTTTTTGTTTACGAGGAGAAATGGGAGAGTGAAAATTCAAGTTTGGATCTGAAAAAAAATAATTTGAAATGCACAAAAGCTGAGAGAGATAATTACGAAAAGTATTTGTGATTTTTAAGGATAGGCAAAAAGTGGGTTGTTTGGCCCTGGTAAATATCCTGCCACTTGAGAATTGTACTTTTTCTACTCCCCCCTAATTTTTTGATCTGAAGGCCACTTGCATCCTCAACATGCTTGTGGCATGAATATCCAGCACACTTAAAACATGTGAGGATCAGTTCGAGGTCCCTTTCCTATAAAATTCCACCTAGCTATTATTAGGGGGTTGTACAAGTGGAATTTCCAAAACATGGATTTTGGAGCTCATTTTTTGTGCGGGAAATAATTTTCAATATATTATTATAGTTTTCAAATTTTTTTGCACACATGAACTCTAAAATTTTCATTTAGTTGCCATCTTATATCTTTTTTGTTTACGAGGAAAAATGGGAGAGAGAAAACTCAAGTTTGGATCTGAAATAAAAAAATTGCAATGCACAAATGCTGAGAGAGATAATTCCGAAAAGTATCTGTGATTTTTAAGGATAGGATAAAAGTGGGTTGTTTGCCCCTGGTAAATATCCAACCACTTGAGAATTGTACTTTTTCTACAACCCCCTAATTTTTGGATCTGAAGGCCACTTGCATCCTCAACATGCTTGTGGCATGCATATCCACCACACTTAAAACATGTGAGGATCAGTTAGAGGGTCTTTCCTATAAAATTCCACCAAGCTATTATTAGGGGGTTGTACTAGTGGAATTTCCCAAACATGGATTTTGGAGCTCATTTTTAGTGCGTGAAATAAATTTTTTATTTATTATTATTGTTTTTAATTTTTTTTGAACACATGAACTCTAAAATTTTCATTTTGTTACGATCTTATATCTTTTTTGTTTACGAGGAAAAATGGGAGAGTAAAAACTCAAGTTTGGATCTGAAAAAAAAAAAATTTGAAATGCACAAATGCTGAGAGAGATAATTCCGAAAAGTATCTGTGGTTTTTAATGATAGGCAAAAAGTGGGTTGTTTGGCCCTGGTAAATATCCAACCACTTGAGAATTGTACTTTTTCTACTCCCCCCTAATTTTTGGATCAGAAGGCCACTTGCATCCTCAACATGCTTGTGGCATGCAAATCCGCCACACTTAAAACATGTGAGGATCAGTCCGAGGTCCCTTTCCTATAAAATTCCACCAAGCTATTATTTGGGGGTTGTACTAGTGGAATTTCCCAAACATGGATTTTGGAGCACATTTTTAGTGCGTGAAATAATTTTCTATCTATTATTATAGTTTTCATTTTTTTTTGCACACATGAACTCTAAAATTTTCATTTTGTTACGATCTTATATCTTTTTTGTTTATGAGGAAAAAAGGGAGAGTGAAAACTCAAGTTTTGATCTGAAAAAAAAAAATTGAAATGCACAAATGCTGAGAGAGATAATTTCGAAAAGTATCTGTGATTTTTAGGGATAGGCAAAAAGGGGGTTGTTTTGCCCTGGTAAATATCCAACCATTTGAAAATTGTACTTTTTCTACTCCCCCCTAATTTTTGGATCTGAAGGCCACTTGCATCCTCAACATGCTTGTGGCATGCATATCCACCACACTTAAAACTTGTGAGGATCAGTTAGAGGTTCCTTTCCTATAAAATTCCACCAAGCTATTATTAGGGGGTTGTACTAGTGGAATTTCCCAAACATGGATTTTGGAGCTCATTTTTAGTGCGTGAAATAATTTTTTTATTTATTATTATTGTTTTTAATTTTTTTTGAACACATGAACTCTAAAATTTTCATTTTGTTGCGATCTTATATCTTTTTTGTTTACGAGGAAAAATGGGAGAGAGAAAACTCAAGTTTGGATCTGAAAAAAAAAAAATTTGAAATGCACAAGTACTGAGAGAGATTATTCCGAAAAGTATCTGTGGTTTTTAATGATAGGCAAAAAGTGGGTTGTTTGGCCCTGGTAAATATCCAACCACTTGAGAATTGTACTTTTTCTACTCCCCCCTAATTTTTTGTTCAGAAGGCCACTTGCATCCTCAACATGCTTGTGGCATGCAAATCCGCCACACTTAAAACATGTGAGGATCAGTCCGAGGTCCCTTTCCTATAAAATTCCACCAAGCTATTATTTGGGGGTTGTACTAGTGGAATTTCCCAAACATGGATTTAGGAGCTCATTTTTAGTGCGTGAAATAATTTTCTATTTATTATTATAGTTTTCATATTTTTTTGAAAACATGAACTCTAAAATTTTCATTTTGTTGCGATCATATATCTTTTTTGTTTACGAGGGAAAATAGGAGAGTGAAAACTCAAGTTTGGATCTGAAAAAAAAAAAATTTGAAATGCAGAAATGCTGCGAGAGATAATTTCGAAAAGTATCTGTGATTTTTAGGGATAGGCAAAAAGGGGGTTGTTTTGCCCTGGTAAATATCCAACCATTTGAAAATTGTACTTTTTCTACTCCCCCCTAATTTTTGGATCTGAAGGCCACTTGCATCCTCAACATGCTTGTGGCATGCATATCCACCACACTTAAAACTTGTGAGGATCAGTTAGAGGTTCCTTTCCTATAAAATTCCACCAAGCTATTATTAGGGGGTTGTACTAGTGGAATTTCCCAAACATGGATTTTGGAGCTCATTTTTAGTGCGTGAAATAATTTTATATTTATTATTATAGTTTTCAAATTTTTTTGCACACATGAACTCTAAAATTTTCATTTTGTTGCGATCTTATATTTTTTTTGTTTACGAGGAAAAATGGGAGAGTGAAAACTCAAGTTTGGATCTGGTAAATATCCAACCACTTGAGAATTTAACTTTTTCTACCCCCCCCACCCCCCCCCCCCCCCCCCCCCCCCCCCCCTCACTTTTTTATCTGAAGGACACTTGCATCCTCAACATGCTTGTGGCATGCATATCCACCACACTTAAAACATGTGAGGATCAGTTCGAGGTCCCTTTCCTCTAAAATTCCACCAAGCTATTATTAGGGGGTTGTACTAGTGGAATTTCCCAAACATGGATTTTGGAGCTCATTTTTAGTGGGTGAAATTATTTTCTATTTATTATTATAGTTTTCAAATATTTTTGCACACATCAACTCTAAAATTTTCATTTTGTTGCGATCTTATATCTTTTTGGCTTACGAGGAAAAATGGGAGAGAGAACACTAGAGTTTGGATCTGAAAAAAAAAAATTTGAAATGCACAAATGCTTAGAGAGATAATTTCGAAAAGTATCTGTGATTTTTAAGGATAGGCAAAAAGTGGGTTGTTTGGCCCTGGTAAAATATCCAACCACTTGAGAATTTAACTTTTTCTACTCCCCCCTAATTTTTTGATCTGAAGGCCACTTGCATCCTCAACATGCTTGTGGCATGCATATCCACCACACTTAAAACATGTCAGGATCAGTTAGAGGACTTTCCTATAAAATTCCACCAAGCTATTATTAGGAGGTTGTACTAGTATAATTTCCCAAACATGGATTTTGGAGCTCATTTTTAGTGCGTGAAATAATTTTCTATATCTTATTATAGTTTTCAAATTTTTTTGCACACTTGAACTCTAAAATTTTCATTTTGTTGCGATCTTATATCTTTTATGTTTACGAGGAAAAATGAGAGAGTGAAAACTCAAGTTTGGATCTGAAAAAAAAAAATTTCAAATGCACAAATGCTGAGAGAGATAATTCCGAAAAGTAACTGTGTTTTTTACGAATTGGCAAAGAGTGGGTTGTTGGCCCTAGTAAATATCCAACCACTTGAGAATTTAACTTTTTCTACTCCCCCCTAATTTTTGGTTCTGAAGGCCACTTGCATCCTCAACATGCTTGTGGCATGCTTATCCACCACACTTAAAACATGTGAGGATTAGTTCGAGGTCCCTTTCCTATGAAATTCCACCAAGTTATTATTAGGGGGTTGTACTAGTGGAATTTCCCAAACATGGATTTCGGAGCTCATTTTTAGTTCGTGAAATAATTTTCTATTTATTATTGTAGTTTTCAATTTTTTTTGCACACATGAACTCTAAAATTTTCATTTTGTTGCGATCATATATCTTTTTTGTTTACGAGGAGAAATGGGAGAGTGAAAATTCAAGTTTGGATCTGAAAAAAAAAAATTTGAAATGCACAAAAGCTGAGAGAGATAATTCCGAAAAGTATTTGTGATTTTTAAGGATAGGCAAAAAGTGGGTTGTTTGGCCCTGGTAAATATCCAGCCACTTGAGAATTGTACTTTTTCTACTCCCCCCTAATTTTTTGATCTGAAGGCCACTTGCATCCTCAACATGCTTGTGGCATGAATATCCACCACACTTAAAACATGTGAGGATCAGTTCGAGGTCCCTTTCCTATAAAATTCCACCAAGCTATTATTAGGGGGTTGTACTAGTGGAATTTCCAAAACATGGATTTTGGAGGTCATTTTTTGTGCGGGAAATAATTTTCAATATATTATTATAGTTTTCAAATTTTTTTGCACACATGAACTCTAAAATTTTCATTTAGTTGCCATCTTATATCTTTTTTGTTTACGAGGAAAAATGGGAGAGTGAAAACTCAAGTTTGGATCTGAAAAAAAAAAATTTGAAATGCACAATTGCTGAGAGAGATTATTCCGAAAAGTATCTGTTATTTTTTAGTATAGGCAAAAAGTGGGTTGTTTGGCCCTGGTAAATATCCAACCACTTGAGAATTGTAATTTTTCTACAACCCCCTAATTTTTGGATCTGAAGGCCACTTGCAACCTCAACATGCTTGTGGCATGCATATCCACCACACTTAAAACATGTGAGGATCAGTTAGAGGGCCCTTTCCTATAAAATTTCACCAAGCTATTATTAGGGGGTTGTACTAGTGGAATTTCCCAAACATGGATTTAGGAGCTCATTTTTAGTGCGTGAAATAATTTTCTATTTATTATTATAGTTTTCAAATTTTTTTGAAAACATGAAAACTAAAATTTTCATTTTTTTGCGATCATATATCTTTTTTGTCTACGAGGAAAAATAGGAGAGTGAAAACTCATGTTTGGATCTGAAAAAAAAAATTTGGAATGCACAAATGCTGAGAGAGATAATTCCGAAAAGTATCTGTGATTTTTAAGGATTGGCAAAAAGTGGGTTTTTTAAACCTGGTAAATATCCAACCACTTGAGAATTGTACTTTTTCTACAACCCCCTAATTTTTGGATCTGAAGGCCACTTGCATCCTCAACATGCTTGTGGCATGCATATCCACCACTCTTAAAACATGTGAGGATCAGTAAGTGGTCCCTTTCCTATAAAATTCCACCAAGCTATTATTAGGGGGTTGTACTAGTGGAATTTCCCAAACATGGATTTTGGAGCTCATTTTTAGAGCGTGAAATAATTTTCTATTTATTATTATAGTTTTCAAATTTTTTTGCACACATGAACTCTAAAATTTTCATTTTGTTGCGATCTTTTATCTTTTTTGTTTACGAGGAAAAATGGGAAAGTGAAAACTCAAGTTTGGATCTGAAAAAAAAAAAATTTGACATGCACAAATGCTGAGAGAGATAATTCCGAAAAGTATCCGTGATTTCTAAGGATAGGCAAAAAATGGGTTGTTTGGCCCTGGTAAATTATCCAACCACTTGAGAATTGTACTTTTTCTACTCCCCCCTAATTTTTGGATCTGAAGGCCACTTGCATCCTTAACATGCTTGTGGCATGCATATCCACCACACATAAAACATGTGAGGATCAGTTCGAGGTCCCTTTCCTATAAAATTCCACCAAGCTATTATTAGGGGGTTCTACTAGTGGAATTTCCCAAACATGCATTTTGGAGCTCATTTTTTGTGCGTGAAATAATTTTCTATTTATTATTATAGTTTTCAAATTTTTTTGCACACATGAACTCTACAATTTTCATTTTGTTGCGATCTTATATCTTTTGTGTTTACGAGGAAAAATGGGAGAATGAAAACACAAGTTTGGATCTGAAAAAAAAAAAATTTGAAATGCACATATGCTGAGAGAGATAATTTCGAAAAGTATCTGTGATTTTTAAGGATAGGCAAAAAGTGGGTTGTTTGGCGCTGGTAAATATCCAACCACTTGAGAATTGAACTTTTTCTACTCCCCCCTAATTTTTGGATCTGAAGGCCACTTGCATCCTCAACATGCTTGTGGCATGCATATCCACCACACTTAAAACCTGTGAGGATCAGTTCGAGGTCCCTTTCCTATAAAATTCCACCAAGCTATTATTAGGGGGTTGTACTAGTGGAATTTCCCAAACATGGATTTTGAGCTCATTTTTAGTGCGTGAAATAATTTTCTATTTATTATTTTAGTTTTCAAATTTTTTTGCACACATGAACTCAAAAATTTTCATTTTGTTGCGATCTGATATCTTTTTTGTTTACGAGGAAAAATGGGAGAGTGAAAACTAACGTTTGGATCTGAAAAAAAAAATTTTGATATGCACAATTGCTGAGAGAGATAATTCCGAAAAGTATCTGTGATTTTTAAGGATAGGAAAAAAGTGCGTTGTTTGACCCTGGTAAATATCCAACCACTTGAGATTTTACCTTTTTCTACTCCCCCCTAATGTTTGGATCTGAAGGCCACTTGCATCCTCAACATGCTTGTGGCATGCATCTCCACCACACTTAAAACATGTGAGGATCAGTTGGAGGTCCCTTTCCTATAAAATTCCACCAAGGTATTATTAGGGGGTTGTACTAGTGGAATTTCCAAAACATGGATTTTGGAGCTCTTTTTTAGTGCGTGAAATAATTTTCTATTTATTATTGTAGTTTTAAAATTCTTTTGCAGACATGAACTGTAAAATTTTCATTTTGTTGTGATCTTATATCTTTTTTGTTTACGAAGAAAAATGGGAGAGTGAAAACTCAAACTTGGAACTGGTAAATATCCAACCACTTGAGAATTTAACTTTTTCTACTCCCCCCTAATTTTTGGATCTGAAGGCCACTTGCATCCTCAACATGTTTGTGGCATGCATATCAACCACACTTAAAACATGTGAGGATCAGTTAGAGGTCCCTTTCCTACAAAATTCCACCAAGATATTATTAGGGGGTTGTACTAGTGGAATTTCCCGAACATGGATTTTGGAGCTCATTTTTTGTGGGTGAAATAATTTTCTATTTATTATTATAGTTTTAAAATTTTTTGCACACATGAACTCTAAAATTTTCATTTTGTTGCGATCTTATATCTTTTTTGTTTACGAGGAAAAATGGGAGAGTGAAAACTCAAGAATGGATCTGAAAAAAAAAATTTTTGAAATGCACATATTTTGAGAGAGATAATTCCGAAAAGTATCTGTGATTTTTAAGGATAGGCAAAAAGTGGGTTGTTTGGCCCTGGTAAATATCCAACCACTTGAGAATTGTACTTTTCTACAACCCCCTAATTTTTGGATCTGAAGGCCACTTGCATCCTCAACATGCTTGTGGCATGCATATCCACCACACTTAAAACATGTGAGGATCAGTTCGAGGTCCCTTTCCTATAAAATTCCACAAAGCTATTATTAGGGGGTTGTACTAGTGGAATTTCCCAAACATGGATTTTGGAGATCATTTTAGTGCCTGTAATAATTTTCTAATTATTATTTTAGTTTTAAAATTTTTTTGCACACATGAACTCTAAAATTTTCATTTTGTTGCGATCTTATATCTTTTTTGTTTACGAGAAAAAATGGGAGAGTGAAAACTCAAGTTTGGATCTGAAAAAAAAAATTAGATATGCACAATTGCTGAGTGAGATAATTCCGAAAGGTATCTGTGATTTTTAAGGATAGGCAAAAAGTGCATTGTTTGACCCTGGTAAATATCCAACCACTTGAGAATTTAACTTTTTCTACTCCCCCCTAATTTTTGGATCTGAAGGCCACTTATATCCTCAACATGCTTGTGGCACGCATATCCACCACACTTAAAACATGTCTGGATCAGTTAGAGGTCTTTCCTATAAAATTCCACCAAGCTCTTATTAGGAGGTTGTACTAGTAGAATTTCCCAAACATGAATTTTGGAGCTCATTTTTAGTGCGTGAAATAATTTTCTATATATTATTATAGTTTTCAAATTTTTTTGCACACATGAACTCTAAAATTTTCATTTTGTTGCGATCTTATATCTTTTTTGTTTACGAGGAAAAATGGGAGAGTGAAAACTCAAGTTTGGATCTGAAAAAAAAAATTTGAAATGCACAAATGCTGAGAGAGATAATTCCGAAAAGTAACTGTGATTTTTACGAATAGGCAAAGAGTGGGTTTTTTTGGCCCTAGTAAATATCCAACCACTTGAGAATTTAACTTTTTGTACTCCGCCCTAATTTTTGGATCTGAAGGCCACTTGCATCCTCAACATGCTTGTGGCATGCATAACCACCACACTTAAAACATGTGAGGATCGGTTCGACGTCCCTTTCCTATGAAATTCCATCAAGTTATTATTAGGGGGTTGTACTAGTGGAATTTCCCAAACATGGATTTTGGAGCTCATTTTTAGTGCGTGAAATAATTTTCTATTTATTATTATAGTTTTCAAATTTTTTTGCACACATGAACTCTAAAATTTTCATTTTGTTACGATCTTATATCTTTTTTGTTTACGAGGAAAAATGGGAGAGAGAAAACTCAAGTTTGGATCTGAAAAAAAAAAGTTTGCAATGCACAAATACTCAGAGAGATAATTCCGAAAAGTATCTGTGATTTTTAAGGATAGGCAAAAAGTGGGTTGTTTGGCCCTGGTAAATATCCAACCACTTGAGAATTGTAGTTTTTCTACAACCCCCTAATTTTTGGATCTGAAGGCCACTTGCATCCTCAACATGCTTGTGGCATGCATATCCACCACACTTAAAATATGTGAGGATCAGTTCGAGGTCCCTTTCCTATAAAATTCCACCAAGCTATTATTAGGGGGTTGTACTAGTGGAATTTCCCAAACATGGATTTTGGAGCTCATATTTAGTGCGTTGAAGAATTTTCTATTTATTATTATAGTTTTCATATTTTTTTGCACACATGAACTCTAAAATTTCATTTTGTTGCGATCTTATATCTTTTTTGTTTACGGGGAAAAATTGGAGAGTGAAAAGTCAAGTTTGGATCTGAAAAAAAAGATTGAAATGAACAAATGCAGAGAGAGATAATTCCGAAAAGTATCTGTGATTTTTAAGGATAGGCAAAAAGTGGGTTGTTTGGCCCTGGTAAATATCCAACCACTCTAGAATTGTACTTTTTCTTCTCCCCCCTAATTTTTGGATCTAAACGCCACCTGCATCCTCAACATGCTTGTGGCATCCATATCCACCACACTTAAAACATGTGAGGATCAGTTAGAGGTCCCTTTCCTATAAAATTCCACCAAGCTATTATTAGGGGTTGTACTAGTGGAATTTCCCAAACATGGATTTTGGAGCTCATTTTTAGAGCGAGAAATAATTTTCTATTTGTTATTATAGTTTTCAATTTTTTTTGCACACATGAACTCTAAAATTTTCATTTTGTTATGATCTTATATCTTTTTTGTTTACGGGGAAAAATGGGAGAGTGAAAACTCAAGTTTGGATCTGAAAAATAAAAAATTTGAAATGCACAAATACTCAGAGAGATAATTCCGAAAAGTATCTGTGATTTTTAAGGATAGGCAAAAAGTTGGTTGCTTGGCCCTGGTAAATATCGAACCACTTGAGAATTGTACTTTTTCTACTCCCCCCTAATTTTTGGATCTGAACGCCACATGCATCCTCAACATTCTTGTGGAATCCATATCCACCACACTTAAAACATGTGAGGATTAGTCAGAGGTCCCTTTGCTATAAAATTCCACCAAGCTATTATTAGGGGGTTGTACTAGTGGAATTTCCCAAACATGGATTTTGGAGCTCATTTTTAGTGCGTGAAATAATTTTCTATTTGTTATTATAGTTTTCAAATTTTTTTGCACTCATGAACTCTTAAATTTTCATTTTGTGGCGATCTTATATCTTTTTTGTTTACAGGGAAAAATGTGAGGGTGAAAACTAATGTTTGGATCTGAAAAAAAAAAAATTTGAAATGCACAAATGCTGAGAGAGATAATTCCGAAAAGTATCTGTGATTTTTAAGCATAGGCAAAAGATGGGTTGTTTGGCCCCGATAAATATCCAACCACTTGAGAATTGTACTATTTCTACTCCCCCCTAATTTTTGGATCTGAAGGCCACTTGCATCCTCAACATGCTTGTGGCATGCATATCCACCACACTTAAAACATGTGAGGATCAGTTAGAGGTCCCTTTCCTATAAAATTCCACAAAGCTATTATTAGGGGGTTGTACTAGTGGAATTTCCCAAACATGGATTTTGGAGCTCTTTTTTAGTGCATGAAATAATTTTCTATTTATTATTATTGTTTTCAAATTTTTTTGAACACATGAACTCTAATATTTTCATTTTGTTGCGATCTTATATCTTTTTTGTTTACGAGGAAAAATGGAAAAGTGAAAACTAAAGTTTGGATCTAAAAAAAAAATTTTGAAATGCACAAATGCTGAGAGAGATAATTCTGAAAATGATCTGTGATTTTTAAGGATAGGCCAAAAGTGGGTTGTTTGGCCCTGGTAAATATCCAACTACTTGAGAATTGTACTTTTTCTACTCCCCCCCTAATTTTTGGATCTGAAGGGCACTTGCATCCTCAACATGCTTGTGGCATGCATATCCACCACACTTAAAACATGTGAGGATCAGTAAGAGGTCCCTTTCCTATAAAATTCCACCATGCTATTATTAGGGGGTTGTACTAATGGAATTTCCCAAACATGGATTTTGGAGCTCATTTCTAGTGCGTGAAATAATTTGCTATTTATTATTATAGTTTTCAAATTTTTTTGCACACATGAACTCTCAAATTTTAATTTTGTTGCGATCTTATATCTTCTTTTGTTTACGGGGAAAAATGGGAGAGTGAAAACTCAAGTTTGGATCTGAAAAAAAAAAATTTGAAATGCACAAATGCTGAGAGAGATAATTCCGAAAAGTATCTGTGATTTTTAAGGATAGGCAAAAAGTGGGTTGTTTGGCCCTGGTAAATATCCAACCACTTGAGAATTGTACTTTTTCTACTCCCCCCTAATTTTTGGATCTGAAGGCCACTTGGATCCTCAACATGCTTGTGGCATGCATATCCACCACACTTAAAACATGTGAGGATCAGTTAGATGTCCCTTTCCTATAAAATTCCACCAAGCTATTAATAGGGGGTTGTACTAGTGGAATTTCCCAAACATGGATTTAGGAGCTCATTTTTAGTGCGTGAAATAATTTTCTATTTATTATTATAGTTTTCAAATTTTTTTGCACACATGAACTCTAAAATTTTCATTTTGTTGGGATCTTATATCTTTTTTGTTTTCGGGGAAAAATGGGATAGTGAAAACTCAAGTTTGCATCTGAAAAAAAAAATTTGAAATGCACAAATGCTGAGAGAGATAATTCCGAAAAGTATCTGTGATTTGTAAGGATAGGCAAAAAGTGGGTTGTTTTGCCCTGGAAAATATCCAACCACTTGAGAATTGTACTTTTTCTACTCCCCCCTAATTTTTGGATCTGAAGGCCACTTCCATCCTCAACATGCTTGTGGCATGCATATCCACCACACTTAAAACATGTGAGGATCAGTTAGAGGTCCCTTTCCTATAAAATTCCACCAAGCTATTATCAGGGGGTTGTACTAGTGGAATTTCCCAAACATGGATTTTGGAGCTCATTTTTAGTGCGTGAAATAATTTTCTATTTATTATTATAGTTTTCAATTTTTTTTGCACACATGAACTCTAAAATTTTCATTTTGTTGCGATCTTATATCTTTTTTGTTTACGAGGAAAAATGGGAGAGTGAAAACTCAAGTTTGGATCTGAAAAAAAAAAAACTTGAAATGCACAAATGCTGAGAGAGATAATTCCGAAAAGCATCTTTGATTTTTAAGGATAGGCAAAAAGTGGGTTGTTTGGCCCTGGTAAATATCCAACTACTTGAGAATTGTAATTTTTCTACTCCCCCCTAATTTTTGGATCTGAAGGCCACTTGCATCCTCAACATGCTTGTGGCATGCATATCCACCACACTTAAAACATGTTAGGATCAGTTAGAGGTCCGATTCCTATAAAATTCCACCAAGCTATTATTTGGGGGTTGTACTAGTGGAATTTCCCAAACATGGATTTTGGAGCTCATATTTAGTGCGTGAAATAATTTTCTTTTTATTATTATAGTTTTCAAATTTTTTTGCACACATGAACTCTAAAATTTTCATTTTGTTGCGATCTTATATCTATTTTGTTTACGGGGAAAACTTGGAGAGTGAAAACTCAAGTTTGGATCTGAAAAAAAAAATTTGAAATGCACAAATGGTGAGAGAGATAATTCTGAAAAGTATCTGTGATTTTTAAGGATAGGCAAAAAGAGCGTTGTTTGGCCCTAGTAAATATCCAACCATTTGAGAATTGTACTTTTTCTACTCCCCTCTAATTTTTGGATCTGAACGCCACTTGCATCCTCAACATGCTTGTGGCATGCATATCCACCACACTTAAAACATGTGAGGATCAGTAAGAGGTCCCTTTCCTATAAAATTCCACCATGCTATTATTAGGGGGTTGTACTAATGGAATTTCCCAAACATGGATTTTGGAGCTCATTTCTAGTGCGTGAAATAATTTTCTATTTATTATTATAGTTTTCAAATTTTTTTGCATACATGAACTCTAAAATTTTCATTTTGTTGGGATCTTATATCTTTTTTGTTTTCGAGGAAAAATGGGATAGTGAAAACTCAAGTTTGCATCTGAAAAAAAAAATTTGAAATGCACAAATGCTGAGAGAGATAATTCCGAAAAGTATCTGTGATTTGTAAGGATAGGCAAAAAGTGGGTTGTTTTGCCCTGGTAAATATCCAACCACTTGAGAATTGTACTTTTTCTACTACCCCCTAATTTTTGGATCTGAAGGCCACTTGCATCCTCAACATGCTTGTGGCATGCATACGACCACACTTAAAACATGTGAGGATCAGTTAGAGGTCCCTTTCCTATAAAATTCCACCAAGCTATTCTTAGGGGGTTGTACTAGTGGAATTTCCCAAACATGGATTTTGGAGCTCATTTTTAGTGCGTGAAATAATTTTCTATTTATTATCATAGTTTTCAAATTTTTTTGCACACATGAACTCTAAAATTTTCATTTTGTTGCGATCTTATATCTGTTTTGTTTACGAGAAAAAATTGGAGAGTGAAAACTCAAGTTTGGATCTGAAAAAAAAATTTGAAATGCACAAATGCTGCGAGAGATTTATTCCGAAAAGTATCTATGATTTTTAAGGATACGCAAAAAGTGGGTTGTTTGGCCCTGGTAAATATCCAACCACTTGAGAATTGTAGTTTTTCTACAACCCCCTAATTTTTGGATCTGAAGGCCACTTGCATCCTCAACATGCTTGTGGCATGCATATCCACCACACTTAAAATATGTGAGGATCAGTTAGAGGTCCCTTTCCTATAAAATTCCACCAAGCTATTATTAGGGCGTTTTACTAGTGGAAATTCTCAAACATGGATTTTGGATCTCATTTTTAGTGCGTGAAATAATTTTCTATTTATTACTATAGTTTTGAATTTTTTTTTTACACATGAACTCTAAAATTTTCATTTTGTTGCGATCTTATATCTTATTTGTTTACGAGGAAAAATGGGAGAATGAAAACTCAAGATTGGATCTGAAAAAAAAAATTTGGAAATGCACATATTGTGAGAGAGATAATTCCAAAAAGTATCTCTGATTTTTAAGGATAGGCAAAAAGTGGGTTGTTTGGCCCTGGTAAATATCTAACCACTTGAGAATTGTACTTTTTCTACAACCCCCTAGTTTTTGGATCTGAAGGCCACTTGCATCCTCAACATGCTTGTGGCATGCTTATCCACCACACTTAAAACATGTGAGGATCAGTTCGAGGTCCCTTTCCTATAAAATTCCACCAAGCTATTATTAGGGGGTTGTGCTAGTGGAATTTCCCAAACATGGATTTTGGAGCTCATTTTTAGTGCATGTGATAATTTTCTATTTATTATTTTAGTTTTCAAATTTTTTTGCACACATGAACTCTAAAATTTTCATTTTGTTGCGATCTTATATCTTTTTTGTTTACGAGGAAAAATGGGAGAGTGAAAACTCAAGTTTGGATCTAAAAAAAAAATTAGATATGCACAATTGCTGAGAGAGATAATTCCGAAAAGTATCTGTGATTTTTAAGGATAGGCAAAAAGTGCGTTGTTTGACCCTGGTAAATATCCAACCACTTGAATATTTAACTTTTTCTACAACCCCCTAATTTTTGGATCTGAAGGCCACTTGCATCCTCAACATGCTTGTGGCATGCATATCCACCACACTTAAAACATGTGAGGATCAGTAAGAGGTCCCTTTCCTATAAAATTCCACCATGCTATTATTAGGGGGTTGTACTAATGGAATTTCCCAAACATGGAGTTTGGAGCTCATTTCTAGTGCGTGAAATAATTTTCTATTTATTATTATAGTTTTCAAATTTTTTTGCACACATGAACTCTAAAATTTTCATTTTGTTGGGATCTTATATCTTTTTTGTTTTCAGGGAAAAAAGGGATAGTGAAAACTCAAGTTTGCATCTGAAAAAAAAAATTTGAAATGCACAAATGCTGAGAGAGGTAATTCCGAAAAGTATCTGTGATTTTTAAGGATAGGCAAAAAGTGGGTTGTTTGGCCCTGGTAAATATCCAACCACTTGAGAATTGTACTTTTTCTACTCCCCCCTAATTTTTGGATCTGAAGGCCACTTGCATCCTCAACATGCTTGTGGCATGCATATCCACCACACTTAAAACATGTGAGGATCAGTTAGAGGTCCCTTTCCTATAAAATTCCACCAAGCTATTATCAGGGGGTTGTACTAGTGGAATTTTCCAAACATGGATTTTGGAGCTCATATTTAGTGCGTGGAAGAATTTTCTATTTATTATTATAGTTTTCATATTTTTTTGCACACATGAACTCTAAAATTTTCATTTTGTTGCGATTTTATATCTTTTTTGTTTACGGGGAAAAATTGGAGAGTGAAAAGTCAAGTTTGGATCTGAAAAAAAAGTTTGAAATGAACAAATGCTGAGAGAGATAATTTCGAAAAGTGCCTGTGATTTTTAAGGATAGGCAAAAAGTGGGTTGTTTGGCCCTGGTAAATATCCAACCACTGCAGAATTGTACTTTTTCTACTCCCCGCTAATTTTTGGATCTGAACGCCACTTCCATCCTCAACATGCTTGTGGCATCCATATCCACCACACTTAAAACATGTGCGAATCAGTTAGAGGTCCCTTTCCTATAAAATTCCACCAAGCTATTATTAGGGGTTGTACTAGTGGAATTTCCCAAACATGGATTTTGGAGCTCATTTTTAGTGCGAGAAATAATTTTCTATTTGTTATTATAGTTTTCAAATTTTTGTGCACACATGAACTCTAAAATTTTCATTTTGTTACGATCTTATATCTTTTTTGTTTACGGGGAAAAATGGGAGAGTGAAAACTCAAGTTTGGATCTGAAAAAAAAAAAAATTTGAAATGCACAAATGCTGAGAGAGATAATTCTGAAAAGTATCTGTGATTTTTAAGGATAGGCAAAAAGTGGGTTGCTTGGCCCTGGTAAATATCCAACCACTTGAGAATTGTACTTTTTCTACTCCCCCCTAATTTTTGGATCTGAAGGCCACTTGCATCCTCAACATGCTTGTGGCATGCATATCCACCACACTTAAAACATGTGAGGATCAGTTAGAGGACCCTTTCCTATAAAATTCCACCAAGCTATTATTAAGGGGTTGTACTATTGCAATTTCCTAAACATGGATTTTGGAGCTCATTTTTAGTTCGTGAAATAATTTTCTATTTATTATTATAGTTTTCAAATTTTTTTGCTCACATGAACTCTAAAATTTTCATTTTGTAGCGATCTTATATGATTTTTGTTGACGGGGAAAAATGGGAGAGTGAAAACTCAAGTTTGGATCTGAAAAGAAAAAATTGAAATGCACAAATGCTGAGAGAGATAATTCCGAAAAGTATCCGTGATTTTTAAGGATAGGCAAAAAGTGCGTTGTTTGGCCCTAGTAAATATCCAACCACTTGAGAATTCTACTTTTTCTACTCCCCCCTAATTTTTGGATCTGAACGCCACATGCATCCTCAACATGCTTGTGGCATCCATATCCACCACACTTAAAACATGTGAGAATCAGTTAGAGGTCCCTTTCCTATAAAATTCCACCAAGCTATTATTAGGGGGTTGTACTAGTGGAATTTCCCAAACATGGATTTTGGAGCTCATTTTTAGTGCGTGAAATAATTTTCTATATGTTATTATAGTTTTCAAATTTTTTTGCACACATGAACTCTAAAATTTTCATTTTGTTGCGATCTTATATGTTTTTTGTTTACAGGGAAAAATGAGAGAGTGAAAACTCAAGTTTGGATCTGAAAAAAAAAAATTTGAAATGCACAAATGCTGAGAGAGATAATTCCGAAAAGTATCTGTTATTTTTAAGCATTGGCAAAAAGTGGGTTGTTTGGCCCTGGTAAATATCCAACCACTTGAGAATTGTACTTTTTCTATTCCCCCCTAATTTTTGGATCTGAAGGCCACTTGCATCCTCAACAAGCTTGTGGCACGCATATCCACCACACTCAAAACATGTGAGGATCAGTTAGAGGTCTCTTTCCTATAAAATTCCACCAAGCTATTATTAGGGGGTTGTACTAGTGGAATTTCCCAAACATGGATTTTGGAGCTCTTTTTTAGTGCTTGAAATAATTTTCTATTCATTATTATTGTTTTCAAATTTTTTTGAACACATGAACTCTAAAATTTTCATTTTGTTGCGATCTTATATCTTTTTTGTTTACGAGGAAAAATGGAATAGTGAAAACTAAAGTTTGGATCTAAAAAAAAAAATTTGAAATGCACAAATGCTGAGAGAGATAATTCCGAAAATGATCTGTGATTTTTAAGGATAGGCCAAAAGTGGGTTGTTTGGCCCTGGTAAATATCCAACTACTTGAGAATTGTACTTTTTCTACTCCCCCCTAATTTTTGGATCTGAAGGCCACTTGCATCCTCAACATGCTTGTGGCATGCATATCCACCACACTTAAAACATGTGAGGATCAGTTAGAGGTCCCTTTCCTATAAAATTCCACCAAGCTATTATTTGGGGGTTGTACTAGTGGAATTTCCCAAACATGGATTTTGGAGCTCATATTTAGTGCGTGAAATAATTTTCTATTTATTATTATAGTTTTCAAATTTTTTTCCACACATGAACTCTAAAATTTTCATTTTGTTGCGATCTTATATCTTTTTTGTTTACGGGGAAAAATTGGAGAGTGAAAACTCATGTTTGGATCTGAAAAAAAAAAATTTGAAATGCACAAATGCTGAGAGAGATAATTCCGAAAAGTATCTGTGATTTTTAAGGATAGGCAAAAAGTGGGTTGTTTGGCCCTGGTAAATATCCAACCACTTGAGAATTGTACTTTATCTACTCCCCCCTAATTTTTGGATCTGAAGGCCACTTGGATCCTCAACATGCTTGTGGCATGCATATCCACCACACTTAAAACATGTGAGGAGCAGTTAGAGGTCCCTTTCCTATAAAATTCCACCAAGCTATTAATAGGGGGTTGTACTAGTAGAATTTCCCAAACATGGATTTTGGAGCTCATTTTTAGTGCGTGAAATAATTTTCTATTTATTATTATAGTTTTCAAATTTTTTTGCACACATGAAGTCTAAAATTTTCATTTTGTTGGGATCTTATATCTTTTTTGTTTTCGGGGAAAAATGGGATAGTGAAAACTCAAGTTTGGATCTGAAAAAAAAAATTGAAATGCACAAATGCTGAGAGAGATAATTCCGAAAAGTATCTTTGATTTTTAAGGATAGGCAAAAAGTGGGTTGTTTGGCCCTGGTAAATATCCAACAACTTGAGAATTGTACTTTTTCTACTCCGCCCTAATTTTTGGATCTGAAGGCCACTTGCATCCTCAACATGCTTGTCGCATCCATATCCACCACACTTAAAACATGTGAGGATCAGTTAGAGGTCCCTTTCCTATAAAATTCCACCAAGCTATTATTAGGGGGTTGTGCTAGTGGAATTTCCCAAACATGGATTTTGGTGCTCTTTTTTAGTGCGTGAAATAATTTTCTATATATTATTATTGTTTTCAAATTTTTTTGCACACATGAACTCTAAAATTTTCATTTTCTTCGATCTTATATCTTTTTTGTTTACGAGGAAAAATGGAATAGTGAAAACTAAAGTTTGGATAGGAAAAAAAAAAATTTTAAATGCACAAATGCTGAGAGAGATAATTCCGAAAAGTATCTGTGATTTTTAAGGATAGGCAAAAAGTGGGTTGTTAGGCCCTGGTAAATATCCAACTACTTGAGAATTGTACTTTTTCTACTCCCCCCTAATTTTTCGATCTGAAGGCCACTTGCATCCTCAACATGCTTGTGGCATGCATATCCACCACACTTAAAACATGTGAGGATCAGTTAGAGGTCCCTTTCCTATAAAATTGCACCAAGCTATTATTAGGGGGTTGTACTAGTGGAATTTCCCAAACATGGATGTTGGAGCTCATATTTAGTGCGAGAAATTATTTTCTATTTATTATTATAGTTTTCATATTTTTTTGCACACATGAACTCTAAAATTTTCATTTTGTTGCGATCTTATATCTTTTTTGTTGACGGGGAAAAATTGGAGAGTGAAAACTCAAGTTTGGATCTGAAAAAAATTTTGAAATGCACAAATGCTGAGAGAGATAGTGCCAAAAAGTATCTGTGATTTTTAAGGATGGGCAGAAAGTGGGTTGTTTGGCCCTGGTAAATATCCAGCCACTTGAGAATTGTACTTTTTCTACTCCCCCCTAATTTTTCGATCTGAACGCCACTTGCATCCTCAACATGCTTGTGGCATCCATATCCACCACACTTAAAACATGTGAGGATCAGTTAGAGGTCCCTTTCCTATAAAATTCCACCAAGCTATTATTAGGGGGTTGTACTAGTGGAATTTCCCAAACATGGATTTTGGAGCTCATTTTTTGTGCGTGAAATAATTTTCTATTGGTTATAGTAGTTTTCAAATTTTTTTGCACACATGAACTCTAAAATTTTCCTTTTGTTGCGATCTTATATCTTTTTTGTTTACGGGGAAAAATGGGAGAGTGAAAACTCAAGTTTGGATCTGAAAAAAAAAAATTTGAAATGCACAAATGCTGAGAGAGATAATTCCGAAAAGTATCTGTGATTTTTAAGGATAGGCAAAAAGTGGGTTGTTTGGCCCTGGTAAATATCCAACCACTTGAGAATTTAACTTTTTCTCCTCCCCCTAATTTTTGGATCTGAAGGCCACTTGCATCCTCAACATGCTTGTTGCATGCATATCCACCAAACTTAAAACATGTGAGGATCAGTTAGAGGTCTCTTTCCTATAAAATTCCACCAAGCTATTATTAGGGGGTTGTACTAGTGGAATTTCCCAAACATGGGTTTTGGAGCTCCTTTTTAGTGCGTGAAATAATTTTCTATTTAATATTATTGTTTTCAAATTTTTTTGCACACATGAACTCCAAAATTTTCATTTTGTTGCGATCTTATATCTTTTTTGTTTACGGGGAAACATTGGAGGGTGAAAACTCAAGTTTGGATCTGAAAAAAATGTTTGAAATGCATAATTGCTGAGAGAGATAATTCCAAAAAGTATCTGTGATTTTTAAGCATAGGCAAAAAGTGGGTTGTTTGGCTCTGGTAAATATCCAACCACTTGAGAATTTAACTTTTTCTAGTTCCCCTAAGTTATGGATCTGAAGGCCACTTGCATCCTCAACATGCTTGTGGCATGCATATCCACCACACTTAAAACATGTGAGGATCAGTTAGAGGACCCTTTGCTATAAAATTCCACCAAGCTATTATTAGGGGGTTGTACTAGTGCAATTTCCTAAACATGAATTTTGGAGCTCATTTTTAGTGCGTGAAATAATTTTCTATTTATTATTATAGTTTTCAAATTTTTTTTCTCACATGAACTCTAAAATTTTCATTTCGTTGCGATCTTATATCATTTTTGTTTACGGGAAAAAATGGGAGAGTCGAAACTCAAGTTTGGATCTGAAAAAAATAAAATTTGAAATGCACAAATGCTGAGAGAGAAAATTCCGAAAAGTATCTGTGATTTTTAAGGATAGGCAAAAAGTGGGTTGTTTGGCCCTGATAAAATATCCAACCACTTGAGAATTGTACTTTTTCTACTCCCCCCTAATTTTTGGATCTGAACGCCACATGCATCCTCAACATGCTTGTGGCATCCATATCCACCACACTTAAAACATGTGACGATCTGTTAGAGGTCCCTTTCCTATAAAATTCCACCAAGCTATTATTAGGGGGTTGTACTAGTGGAATTTCCCAAAAATGGATTTTGGAGCACATTTTTAGTGCGTGAAATAATTTTCTAATTGTTATTATAGTTTTCAAATTTTTTCGCACACATGAACTCTAAAATTTTCATTTTGTTGCGATCTTATATCTTTTTTGTTTACAGGGAAAAATAGGAGAGTGAAAACTCAAGATTGGATATGAAAAAAAAAAATTTGAAATGCACAAATGCTGAGAGAGATAATTCCGAAAAGTATCTGTGATTTTTAAGGATAGGCAAAAAGTGGGTTGTTTGGCCCTGGTAAAGATCCAATTACTTGAGAAATGTACTTTTTCTACTCCCCCCGAATTCTTGGATCTGAAGGCCACTTGCATCCTCAACATGCTTGTGGCATGCATATCCACCACACTTAAAACATGTGAGGAACAGTTAGAGGTCCCTTTCCTATAAAATTCCACCAAGCTATTATTAGGGGGTAGTACTAGTGGAATTTCCCAAACATGGATTTTCGATCTCATTTTTAGTGCGTGAAATAATTTTCTATTTATTATTATAGTTTTCAAATTTTTTTGCACATATGAACTCTAAAATTATCATTTTGTTGCGAACTTTTATCTTTTTTTTTTACGGGGAAAAATGGGAGAGAGAAAACTCAAGTTTGGATCTGAAAAAAAAAATTTTGAAATGCACAAATGTTGAGAGAGATAATTCCGAAAAGTATCTGTGCTTTTTAAGGATAGGAAAAAAGTGGGTTGTTTGGCCCTGGTAAATATCCAACCACTTGAGAATTGTACTTTTTCTACCTCCCCCTAATTTTTGGATTAGAAGGCCACTTGCATCCTCAACATGCTTGTGGCGTGCATATCCACCACACTTAAAACATGTGAGGATCAGATAGAGGTCCCTTTCCTATAAAATTCCACCAAGCTATTATTAGGGGGTTGTACTAGTGGAATTTCCCAAACATGGATTTAGGAGCTCATTTTTAGTGCGTGCAATAATTTTCTATTTATTATTATAGTTTTCAAATTTTTTTGCACGCATGAACTCTAAAATTTTCATTTTGTTGAGATCTTATATCTTTTTTTTTTACGGGGAAAAATGGGAGAGTGAAAACTCAAGTTTGGATCTGAAAAAAAAAAATTTGAAATGCACAAATGCTGAGAGAGATAATTCCGAAAAGTATCAGTGATTTTTAAGGATAGGCAAAAAGTGGGTTGTTTGGCCCTGGTAAATATCCAACCACTTGAGAATTGTACTTTTTCTACTCCCCCCTAATTTTTGGATCTGAAGGCCACTTGCATCCTCAACATGCTTGTGGCATGCATATCCACCACACTTAAAACATGTGAGGATCAGATAGAGGTCCCTTTCCTATAAAATTCCACCAAGCTATTATTAGGGGGTTGTACTAGTGGAATTTCCCAAACATGGATTTAGGAGCTCATTTTTAGTGCGTGCAATAATTTTCTATTTATTATTATAGTTTTCAAATTTTTTTGCACGCATGAACTCTAAAATTTTCATTTTGTTGCGTTCTTATATCTTTTTTTTTTTTACGGGGAAAAATGGGAGAGTGAAAACTCAAGTTAGGATTTGAAAAAAAAAAATTGAAATGCACAAATACTGAGAGAGATAATTCCGAAAAGTATCTGTGATTTTTAAGGATAGGCAAAAAGTGGGATGTTTGGCGCTGGTAAATATCCAACTACTTGAGAATTGTACTTTTTCTAGTCCCCCCTAATTCTTGGATCTGAAGGCCAGTTGCATCCTCAACATGCTTGTGGCATGCATATCCACCACACTTAAAACATGTGAGGATCAGTTAGAGGTCCCTTTCCTATAAATTTCCACCAAGCTATTATTAGGGGGTTGTACTAGTGGAATTTCCCAAACATGGATTTTGGAGCTCATTTTTAGTGCGTGAAATAATTTTCTATTTATTATTATAGTTTTCAAATTTTTTTGCACACATGAACTCTAAAATTTTCATTTTGTTGCGATCTTATATCTTTTTTGTTTACGGGGAAAAATAGGAGAGAGAAAACTCAAGTTTGGATCTGAAAAAAAAAAAATTTGAAACGCACAAATTTTGAGAGAGATAATTCCGAAACGTATCTGTGCATTTTTAAGGATAGGCAAAAAGTGGGTTGTTTGGCCCGTGTAAATATCCAACCACTTGAGAATTTAACTTTTTCTACTCCCCCCTAATTTTTGGATCTGAAGGCCACTTGCATCCTCAACATGCTTGTGGCATGCATATCCACCACACTTAAAACATGTGAGGATCAGTTAGTGGTCCCTTTCCTATAAAATTCCACCAACCTATTATTAGGGGGTTGTACTAGTGGAATTTCCCAAAAATGGATTTAGGAGCTCATTTTTAGTGCGTGCAATAATTTTCTATTTATTAATATAGTTTTCAAATTTTTTTGCACGCATGAACTCTAAAATTTTCATTTTGTTGCGATCTTATATCTTTTTTTTTTACGCGGAAAAATGGGAGAGTGAAAACTAATATTTGAATCTGAAAAAAAAAATTTGAAATGCACAAATGCTGAGAGAGATAATTCCGAAAAGTATCTGTGATTTTTAAGGATAGGTAAAAAGTGGGTTGTTTGGCCTTGGTAAATATCCAACCACTTGAGAATTGTACTTTTTCTACTCCCCCCTAATTTTTGGATCAGAAGGCCACTTGCATCCTCAACATGCTTGTGGCATGCACATCCACCACACTTAAAACATTTGTGGATCAGTTAGAGGTCCCTTTCCTATAAAATTCCACCAAGCTATTATTAGGGGATTGTACTAGTGGAATTTCCTAAACTTGGATTTTGGAGCTCATTTTTAGTGCGTGAAATAATTTTCTATTATTTATTATAGTTTTCAAATTTTTTTGCACACATGAACTCTAAAATTTTCATTTTGTTGCGATCTTATATCTTTTTTGTTTACGGGGAAAAATGGGAGAGTGAAAACTCAAGTTTGGATCTGAAAAAAAAAAATTTGAAATGCACAAATGCAGAGAGAGATAATTCCAAAAAGTATCTATGATTTTTAAGGATAGGCAAAAAGTGGGTTGTTTGGCCCTGGTAAGTATCCAACCACTTGAGAATTGTACTTTTTCTACTCCCCCCTAATTTTTGGATCTGAAGGCCACTTGCATCCTCAACATGCTTGTGGCATGCATATCCACCACACTTAAAACATGTGAGGATCAGTAAGAGGTCCCTTTCCTAAAAAAATCCACCAAGCTATTATTAGGGGGTTGTACTAGTGGAATTTCCCAAACATGGATTTTGGAGCTCATTTTTAGTGCGTGAAATAATTTTCTATTTATTATTATAGTTTTCAAATTTTTTTGTACACATGAACTCTCAAATTTTCATTTTGTTTCGATCTTATATCTTTTTTGTTTACGGCGAAAAATAGGAGAATTAAAACACAAGTTTGGATCTAAAAAAAAAAAAAATTTGAAATGCACAAAAGCTGAGAGAGATAATTCCGAAAAGTATCTGTGATTTTTAAGGATAGGTAAAAAGTGGGTTGTTTGGCCCTGGTAAATATCACACCACTTGAGAATTGTACTTTTTCTACTCCCCCCTTATTTTTGGATCTGAAGGCCACTTGCATCCTCAATATGCTTGTGGCATGCATATCCACCACACTTAAAACATGTGAGGATGAGTTAGAGGTCCCTTTCCTATAAAATTCCACCAAGCTATTATTAGGGGGTTGTACTAGTGGAATTTCCTAAACATGGATTTTGGAGTTCATTTTTAGTTCGTGAAATAATTTTCTATTTATTATTATTGTTTTCAAATTTTTTTGCACACATGAACTCTAAAATTTTCATTTTGTTGCGATCTTATATCTTTTTTGTTTTCGGGGAAAAATGGGAGAGTAAAAACTCAAGTTTGGATCTGAAAAAACAAAATTTGAAATGCACAAATGCTGAGAGTGATAATTCCGAAAAGTATCTGTGATTTTTAAGGATAGGCAAAAAGTGGGTTGTTTGGCCCTAGTAAATATCCAACCACTTGAGAATTGTACTTTTTCAACTCCCCCCTAATTTTTGGATCTGAAGGCCACTTGCATCCTCAATAAGCTTGTGGCATGCATATCCACCACACTTAAAACATGTGAGGATCAGTTAGAGGACCCTTTCCTATAAAATTCCACCAAGCTATTATTAGGGGGTTGTACTAGAGCAATTTCCCAAACAAGGATTTTGGAGCTCATTTTTAGTGCGTGAAATAATTTTCTATTTATTATTATAGTTTTCAAATTTTTTTGTACACATCAACTCTAAAATTTTCATTTTGTTGCGATCTTATATCTTTTTTGTTTTCAGGGAAAAATGGGAGAGTGAAAACTCAAGTTTGGATCTGAAAAAAAAAAAATTTGAAATGCACAAATTTTGAGAGAGATAATTCCGAAACGTATCTGTGATTTTTAAGGATAGGCAAAAAGTGGGTTGTTTGGCCCGTGTAACTATCCAACCACTTGAGAATTGTACTTTTTCTACTCCCCCCTAATTTTTGGATCTGAAGGCCACTTGCATCCTCAATATGCTTGTGGCATGCATATCCACCACACTTAAAACATGTGAGGATCAGTTAGAGGTCCCTTTCCTATAAAATTCCACCAAGCTATTATTAGGGGGTTGTACTAGTGGAATTTCCCAAACATGGATTTTGGAGCTCATATTTAGTGCGTGAAATAATTTTCTATTTATTATTATTGGTTTCAATTTTTTTTGCACACATGAACTCTAAAATTTCCATTTTGTTGCGATCTTATATATTTTTTGTTTACGGGGAAAAATTGGAGAGTGAAAACTCAAGTTTGGATCTGAAAAAAAAAATTTGAAATGCACAAATGCTGAGAGAGATAATTCCGAAAAGTATCTGTGATTTTTAAGGATAGGAAAAAAGTGGGTTGTTTGGCCCTGGTAAATATCCAACCACTTGAGAATTGTACTTTTTCTACTCCCCCCTAATTTTTGGATCTGAAGGCCACTTGCATCCTCAACATGCTTGTGGCATGCATATCCACCACACTTTAAACATTTGTGGATCAGTTAGAGGTCCCTTTCCTATAAAATTCCACCAAGCTATTATTAGGGGGTTGTCTTAGTGGAATTTCCCAAACATGGATTTTGGAGCTCATTTTTAGTGCGTGAAATAATTTTCTGTTTATAATTATAGTTTTCAAATTTTTTTGCACACATGAACTCTAAAATTTTCATTTTGTTGCGATCTTATATCTTTTTTGTTTACGGGGAAAAATGATAGAGTGAAAACTCAAGGATGGATCTAAAAAAAAAAATTTGAAATGCACAAATGCTGAGAGAGATAATTCTGAAAAGTATCTGTGATTTTTAAGGATGGGCAAAAAGTGGGTTGTTTGGCCCTGGTAAATATCCAACCACTTGAGTATTGTACTTTTTCTACTCCCCCCTAATTTTTGGATCTGAAGGCCACTTGCATCCTCAACATGCTTGTGGCATGCATATCCACCACACTTAAAACATGTGAGGATCAGTTAGAGGTCGCTTTCCTATAAAATTCCACCATGCTATTATTAGGGGGTTGTACAAGTGGAATTTCCCAAACATGGATTTTGGTGCTCTTTTTTAGTGCGTGAAATAATTTTCTATTTATTATTATAGTTTTAAAATTTTTTTGCACACTTGAACTCTAAAATTTCCATTTTGTTGCGATCTTATATCTTTTTTGTTTACGGGGAAAAATTGGAGAGTGAAAACTCAAGTTTGGATCTGAAAAAAAAAATTTGAAATGCACAAATGCTGAGAGAGATAATTCCGAAAAGTATCTATCATTTTTAAAGATAGGCAAAAAGTGGGTTGTTTGGCCCTGGTAAATATCCAACCACTTGAGAATTGTACTTTTTCTACTCCCCCCTAATTTTTGGATCTGATCGCCGCTTGCATCTGCAATATGCTTGTGGCATCCATATCAACCACACTTAAAACATGTGAGGATCAGTTAGAGGTCCCTTTCCTATAAAATTCCACCATGCTATTATTAGGGGGTTGTACTAGTGGAATTTCCCAAACATGGATTTTGGAGCTCTTTTTTAGTGCGTGAAATAATTTTCTATTTATTATTATAGTTTTCAAATTTTTTTGCACACATGAACTCTAAAATTTCCATTTTGTTGTGATCTTATATCTTTTTTGTTTACGGGGAAAAATTGGAGAGTGAAAACTCAAGTTTGGATCTGGAAAAAAAAATTTGAAATGCACAAATGCTGAGAGAGATAATTCCAAAAAGTATCTATGATTTTTAAAGATAGGGAAAAAGTGGGTTGTTTGGCCCTGGTAAATATCCAACCACTTGAGAATTGTACTTTTTCTACTCCCCCCTAATTTTTGGATCTGATCGCCGCTTGCATCTGCAATATGCTTGTGGCATCCATATCAACCACACTTAAAACATGTGAGGATCTGTTAGAGGTCCCTTTCCTATAAAATTCCACCAAGCAATTATTAGGGGGTTGTACTAGTGGAATTTCCCAAACATTGATTTTGGAGCTCATTTTTAGTGCATGAAATAATTTTCTATTTATTATTATAGTTTTCAAAATTTTTTGCACACATGAACACTAAAATTTTCATTTTGTTGCGATCTTATATCTTTTTAGTGTACGGGGAAAAATGGGTGAGTGAAAACTCAAATTTGGATCTGAAAAAAAAAAATTTGAAATGCACAAATTTTGAGACAGATAATTCCGAAACGTATCAGTGATTTTTAAGGATAGGCAAAAAGTTGGTTGTTTAGCCCGTGTAAATATCCAACCACTTGAGAATTGTACTTTTTCTACTCCCCCCTAATTTTTGGATCTGAACGCCACTTGCATCCTCAACATTCTTGTGGCATCCGTATCCACCACACTTAAAACATGTGAGGATCAGTTAGAGGTCCCTTTCCTATAAAATTCCACCAAGCAATTATTAGGGGGTTGTACTAGTGGAATTTCCCAAACATGGATTTAGGAGCTCATTTTTAGTGCGTGAAATAATTTTCTATTTATTATTATAGTTTTCAAGTTTTTTTGCACGCATGAACTCTAAAATTTTCATTTTGTTGCGATCTTATATCTTTTTTTTTTACGGAGAAAAATGGGAGAGTAAAAACTCAGGTTTGGATCTGGAAAAAAAAAAATTTAAAATGCACAAATGCTGAGAGAGATAATTCCGAAAAGTATCTGTGATTTTTAAGGATAGGCAAAAAGTGGGTTGTTTGGCCCTGGTAAATATCCAACCACTTGAGAATTGTACTTTTTCTACTCCCCCCTAATTTTTGGATCTGAAGGCCATTTGCATCCTCAATATGCTTGTGGCATGCATATCCACCACACTTAAAACACGTGAGGATCAGTTGGAGGACCCTTTCCTATAAAATTCCACCAAGCTATTATTAGGGGGTTGTACTAGTGCAATTTCCCAAACATGGATTTTGGAGCTTATTTTTAGTTCGTGGAATAATTTTCTATTTATTATTATAGTTTCCGAATTTTTTTGCACACATGAACTCTAAAATTTTCATTTTGTTGCGATCTTATATCTTTTTTGTTTACGGGGAAAAATGGGAGAGTGAAAACTCAAGTTTGGATCTAAAAAAAAAAAAAATTTGAAATGCACAAATGCTGAGAGAGATAATTCCGAAAAATATCTGTGATTTTTAAGGATAGGCAAAAAGTGGGTTGTTTGGCCCTGGTAAATATCCAACCACTTGAGAAATGTACTTTTTCTACTCCCCCCTAATTTTTGGATCCGAAGGCAACTTGCATCCTCAACATGCTTGTGGCATGCATATCCACCACACTTAAAACATGTGAGGATCAGTTAGAGGTCCCTTTCCTATAAAATTCCACCAAGCTATTATTAGGGGGTTGTACTAGTGGAATTTCCCAAAGATGGATTTTGGAGCTCATTTTTAGTGCGTGAAATAATTTTCTTTTTATTATTATAGTTTTTAAATTTTTTTGCACACATCAACTCTAAAATTTTCATTTTGTGACGATCTTATATCTTTTTTGTTTACGGGGAAAAATTGGAGAGTGAAAACTCATGTTTGGATCTGAAAAAAAAAAAAAATTGAAATGCACAAATGCTGAGAAGATAATTCCGAAAATTATCTGTGATTTTTAAGGATAGGCAAAAAGTGGGTTGTTTGGCCCTAGTAAATATCCAACCACTTGAGAATTGTACTTTTTCTACTCCCCCCTAATTTTTGGATCTGAAGGCCACTTGCATCCTCAACATGCTTGTGGCATGCATATCCACCACACTTAAAACATGTGAGGATCAGTTAGAGGTCCCTTTCCTATAAAATTCCACGAAGCTATTATTAGGGGGTTGTACTAGTGGAATTTCCCAAACATGGATTTTGGAGCTCATTTTTAGTGCGTGAAATAATTTTCAATTTATTATTATAGTTTTCAAATTTTTTTGCACACATGAACTCTAAAATTTTCATTTTGTTGCGATCTTATATCTTTTTTGTTTACGGGGAAAAATGGGAGAGAGAAAACTCAAGTTTGGATCTAAAAAAAAAAAAAATTGAAGTCCACAAAAGCTGAGAGAGATAATTCCAAAAAGTATCTGTGATTTTTAAGGATAGGCAAAAAGTGGGTTGATTGGCCCTTGTAAAAATCCAACCACTTGAGATTTGTAATTTTTCTACGCCCCCCTAATTTTTGGATCTGAAGGCCACTTGGATCCTCAACATGCCTGTGGCATGCATATCCACCACACTTAAAACATGTGCGGATCAGTTAGAGGTCCCTTTCCTATAAAATTCCACCAAGCTATTATTAGGGGGTTGTACTAGTGGAATTTCCCAAACAAGGATTTAGGAGCTCATTTTTAGTGCGTGAAATAATTTTCTATTTATTATTATAGTTTTCAATTTTTTTTTCACACATGAACTCTAAAATTTTCATTTTGTTGCGATCTTATATCTTTTTTGTTTACTGGAAAAATGGGAGAGTGAAAACTCACGTTTGGATCTGAAAAAAAAAAATTGAAATGCACAAATGCTGAGAGAGATGATTCCGAAAAGTATCTGTGATTTTTAAGGATAGGCAAAAAGTGGGTTGTTTGGCCCTGGTAAATATCCAACCACTTGAGAATTGTACTTTTTCTACTCCCCCCAAATTTTTGGATCTGAAGGCCACTTGCATCCTCAACATGCTTGTGGCATGCATATCCACCACACATAAAACATGTGAGGATAAGTTAGAGGTCCATTTCCTCTAAAATTCCATCAAGCTATTATTAGGGGGTTGTACTAGTGGAATTTCCCAAACATGGATTTTGGAGCTCATTTTTAGTGCGTGAAATAATTTTCTATTAATTATTATAGTTTTCAAATTTTTTTGCACACATGAACTCTAAAATTTTCATTTTGTTGCGATCTTATATCTTTTTTGTTTTCGGGGAAAAATGGGAAAGTAAAAACTCAAGTTTGGATCTGAAAAAAAAAAATTTGAAATGCACAAATGCTGAGAGAGATAATTCCGAAAAGTATCTATGATTTTTAAGGATAGGCAAAAAGTGGGTTGTTTGGCCCTGGTAAATATCCAACCACTTGAGAATTGAACTTTTTCTACTCCCCCCTAATTTTTGGATCTGAAGGCCACGTGCATCCTCAACAGGCTTGTGGCATGCATATCCACCACACTTAAAAATGTGAGGACCAGTTAGAGTTCCCTTTCCTATAAAATTCCACCAACCTATTATTAGGGGGTTGTACCAGTGGAATTTCCCAAACATGGATTTTCGAGCTCATTTTTAGTGCGTGAAATAATTTTTTATTTATTATTACAGTTTTAAAATTTTTTTGCACACATGAACTCTAAAATTTTCATTTTGTTGCGATCTTATATCTTTTTTGTTTACAGGGAAAAATGAGAGAGTAAAAACTAAAGTTTGGATCTGAAAAAAAAAAAAAATTGAAACGCACAAATGCTGAGTGAGATAATTCCGAAAAGTATCTGTAATTTTTAAGGATAGGAAATAAGTGGGTTGTTTTGCCCTGGTAAATATCCAACCACTTGAGAATTGTACTTTTTCTACTCCCCCCTAATTTTTGGATCTGAAGGCCACTTGCATCCTCAACATGCTTGTGGCATGTATATCCACCACACATAAAACATGTGAGGATAAGTTAGAGGTCCCTTTCCTCTAAAATTCCATCAAGCTATTATTAGGGGGTTCTACTGGTGGAATTTCCCAAACATGGATTTTGGAGCTCATTTTTAGTGCGTGAAATAATTTTCTATTTATTATTAAAGTTGTCAAATTTTTTTGCACACATGAACTCTAAAATTTTCATTTTGTTGCGATCTTATATCTTTTTTGTTTACGGGGAAAAATGGGAGAGTGAAAACTCAAGTTTGGATCTGAAAAAAAAAATTGAAATGCACAAATGCTGAGAGAGATAATTCCGAAAAGTATCTGTAATTTTTAAGGATTGGCAAAAAGTGGGTTGTTTGGCCCTGGTAAATATCCAACCACTTGAGAATTGTACTTTTTCTATTCCCCCCTAATTTTTGGATCTGAAGGCCACTTGCATCCTCAACATGCTTGTGGCATGCATATCCACCACACTTAAAACATTTGTGGATCAGTTAGAGGTACCTTTCCTATAAAATTCCACCAAGCTATTATTAGGGGGTTGTACTAGTGGAATTTCCCAAACATGGATTTTGGAGCTCATTTTTAGTGCGTGAAATAATTTTCTATTTATTATTATAGTTTTCAAATTTTTTTGCACACATGAACTCTAAAATTTTCATTTTGTTGCGATCTTATATCTTTTTTGTTTACGGGGAAAAATGGGAGAGAGAAAACTCAAGTTTGGATCTGAAAAAAAAAAAAATTTGAAGTCCACAAATGCAGAGGGAGTTAATTCCGAAAAGTATCTGTGATTTTTAAGGATAGGCAAAAAGTGGGTTGTTTGGCCCTGGTAAATATCCAACCACTTGAGAAATCTACTTTTTCTACGCCCCTCTAATTTTTGGATCTGAAGGCCACTTTCATCCTCAACATGCTTTTGTGGCAAGCATATCCACCACGCTTAAAACATGTGAGGATCAGTTAGAGGTCCCTTTCCTATAAAATTCCTCAAGGCTATTATTAGGGGGTTGTACTAGTGGAATTTCCCAAACATGGATTTTGGAGCTCATCTGTAGTGCGTGAAATAATTTTGTATTTATTATTACAGTTTTCAAATTGTTTTGCACACATGAACTCTTAAATTTTCATTTTGTTGCGATCTTATATCTTTTTTGTTTACGGGGAAAAATGGAAGAGAGAAAACTCAAGTTTGGATCTGAAAAAAAAAAAAAAATTTGAAATGCACAATTGCTGAGAGGGATAATTCCGAAAAGTATCTGTGATTTTTAAGGATAGGCAAAAAATAGGTTGTTTGGCCCTGGTAAATATCCAACCACTTGAGTATTGTACTTTTTCTACTCCCCCCTAATTTTTGGATCTGAAGGCCACTTGGATCCTCAACATGCTTGTGGCATGCATATCCACCACACTTAAAACATGTGAGGATCAGTTAGAGGTCCCTTTCCTATAAAATTCCACCAAGCTATTATTAGGGGGTTGTACTAGTGGAATTTCCCAAACATGGATTTTGGAGCTCATCTTTAGTGCGTGAAATAATTTTCTATTTATTATTACATTTTTCAAATTTTTTTCCACACATGAACTCTAAAATTTTCATTTTGTTGCGATCTTATATCTTTTTTGTTTACGGGGAAAAATGGGAGAGTGAAAACTAAAGTTTGGATCTGAAAAAAAAAATTTGAAATGCACAAATGCTGAGAGAGATAATTCCGAAAAGTATCTGTGATTTTTAAGGATAGGCAAAAGTGGGTTGTTTGGCCCTGGTAAATATCCAACCACTTGAGAATTGTACTTTTTCTACTCCCCCCTAATTTTTGGATCTGAAGGCCACTTGCATCCTCAACATGTTTGTGGCATGCATATCCACCACACTTAAAACATGTGAGGATCAAATAGAGGTCCCTTTCCTATAAAATTCCACCAAGCTATTATTAGGGGATTGTACTAGTGGAATTTCCCAAACATGGATTATGGTGCTCATTTTTAGTGCGTGAAATAATTTTCTTTTTATTATTATAGTTTTCAAATTTTTTTGCACACAATAACTCTAAAACTTTCATTTTGTTGCGATCTTATATCTTTTTTTGTTTACGGGGAAAAAAGGGAGAGTAAAAACTCAAGTTTGGATCTGAAAAAAAAAACAATTTGAAATGCACAAATGCTGAGTGAGATAATTCCGAAAAGTATCTGTGATTTTTAAGGATAGGCAAAAAGTGGGTTGTTTGGCCCTGGTAAATATCCAACCACTTGAGAATTGTACTTTTTCTACTCCCCCCTAATTTTTGGATCTGAAGGCCACTTGCATCCTCAACATGCTTGTGGCATGCATATCCACCACACTTAAAACATGTGAGGATCAGTTAGAGGTCCCTTTCCTATCAAATGCCACCAAGCTATTATTAGGGGGTTGTACTAGTTGAATTTCCCAAACATGGATTTTGGAGCTCATTTTTAGTGCGTGAAATAATTTTCTATTTATTATTATAGTTTTCAAATTTTTTTGCACACATGAACTCTAAAATTTTCATTTTGTTGCGATCTTATATCTTTTTTGTTTACGGGGAAAAATGGGAGAGAGAAAACTCAAGTTTGGATCTGAAAAAAAAAAAAATTTGAAGTCCACAAAAGCAGAGAGAGTTAATTCCGAAAAGTATCTGTGATTTTTAAGGATAGGCAAAAAGTGGGTTGTTTGGCCCTGGTAAATATCCAACCACTTGAGAAATCTACTTTTTCTACGCCCCCCTAATTTTTGGATCTGAAGGCCACTTGCATCCTCAACATGCTTTTGTGGCAAGCATATCCACCACACTTAAAACATGTGAGGATCAGTTAGAGGTCCCTTTCCTATAAAATTCCACAAGGCTATTATTAGGGGGTTGTACTAGTGGAATTTCCCAAACATGGATTTTGGAGCTCATCTGTAGTGCGTGAAATAAGTTTGTATTTATTATTACAGTTTTCACATTGTTTTGCACACATGAACTCTTAAATTTTCATTTTGTTGCGATCTTATATCTTTTTTGTTTACGGGGAAAAAAGGGAGAATGAAAACTCAAGTTTGGATCTGAAAAAAAAAATATTTGAAATGCACAAATGCTGAGAGAGATAATTCCGAAAAGTATCTGTGATTTTTAAGGATAAGCAAAAAGTGGGTAGTTTGGCCCTGGTAAATATCCAACCACTTGAGAATTGTACTTTTTCTACTCCCCCCTAATTTTTGGATCTGAAGGCCACTTGCATCCTCAACATGCTTGTGGCACGCATATCCACCACATTTAAAACATGTGAGGATCAGTTAGAGGTCCCTTTCCTATAAAATTCCACCAAGCTATGATTAGGGGGTTGTACTAGTGGAATTTCCCAAACATGGATTTTGGAGCTCATTTTTAGTGCGTGAAATAATTTTCTATTTATTATTATAGTTTTCAAATTTTTTTGCACAAATGAACTCTAAAATTTTCATTTTGTTGCGATCTTATATCTTTTTTGTTTACGGGGAAAAAAGGGAGAGCGAAAACTCAAGTTTGGATCTGAAAAAAAAATTTTGAAATGCACAAATCCTGAGAGAGATAATTCCGAAAAGTATCTGTGATTTTTAAGGATAGGCAAAAAGTGGGTTGTTTGGCCCTGGTAAATATCCAACCACTTGAGAATTGTACTTTTTCTACTCCCCCCTAATTTTTGGATCTGAAGGCCACTTGCATCCTCAACATGTTTGTCGCATGCATATCTACCATATTTAAAACATGTGAGGATCAGTTAGAGGTCCCTTTCCTATAAAATTCCACCAAGCTATTATTAGGGGGTTGTACTAGTGGAATTTCCCAAACATGGATTTTGAAGCTCATTTTTAGTGCGTGAAATAATTTTCTATTAATTATTATAGTTTTCAAATTTTTTTGCACACATGAACCCTAAAATTTTCATTTTGTTGCGATCTTATATCTTTTTTGTTTTTGGGGAAAAATGGGAAAGTAAAAACTCAAGTTTGGATCTGAAAAAAAAAATTTGAAATGCACAAATGCTGAGAGAGATAATTCCGAAAAGTATCTGTAATTTTTTAGGATAGGCAAAAAGTGGGTTGTTTTGCCCTGGTAAATATGCAACCACTTGAGAATTGTACTTTTTCTACTCCCCCCTAATTTTTGGATCTGAAGGCCAGTTGCATCCTCAACATGCTTGTGGCATGCATATCCACCACACATAAAACATGTGAGGATAAGTTAGAGGTCCATTTCCTCTAAAATTCCATCAAGCTATTATTAGGGGGTTGTACTAGTGGAATTTCCCAAACATGGATTTTGGAGCTAATTTTTAGTGCGTGAAATAATTTTCATTTTATTATTATAGTTTTTAATTTTTTTTGCGCACATGAACTCTAAAATTTTCATTTTGTTGCGATCTTATATCTTTTTTGTTTACGTGGAAAAATGGGAGAGAGAAAACTCAAGTTTGGATCTGAAAAAAAAAAATTTGAAATGCACAAATGCTGAGAGAGATAATTCCGAAAAGTATCTATGATTTTTAAGGATAGGCAAAAAGTGGCTTGTTTGGCCCTGGTAAATATCCAACCACTTGAGAATTGAACTTTTTCTACTCCCCCCTAATTTTTGGATCTGAAGGCCACGTGCATCCTCAACAGGCTTGTGGCATGCATATCCACCACACTTAAAAATGTGAGGATCAGTTAGAGGTCCCTTTCCTATAAAATTCCTCCATCCTATTATTAGGGGGTTGTACTAGTGGAATTTCCCAAACATGGATTTTCGAGCTCATTTTTAGTGCGTGAAATAATTTTTTATTTATTATTACAGTTTTCAAATTTTTTTGCACACATGAGCTCTTTAATTTTCATTTTGTTGCGATCTTATATCTTTTTTGTTTACAGGGAAAAATGAGAGAGTAAAAACTAAAGTTTGGATCTGAAAAAAAAAAAAAATTGAAACGCACAAATGCTGAGAGAGATAATTCCGAAAAGTATCTGTAATTTTTAAGGATAGGAAAAAAGTGGGTTGTTTTGCCCTGGTAAATATCCAACCACTTGAGAATTGTACTTTTTCTACTCCCCCCTAATTTTTGGATCTGAAGGCCACTTGCATCCTCAACATGCTTGTGGCATGCATATCCACCACACATAAAACATGTGAGGATAAGTTAGAGGTCCCTTTCCTCTAAAATTCCATCAAGCTATTATTAGGGGGTTCTACTAGTGGAATTTCCCAAACATGGATTTTGAAGCTAATTTTTAGTGCGTGAAATAATTTTCTATTTATTATTATAGTTTTCAAATTTTTTTGCACACATGAACTCTAAAATTTTCATTTTGTTGCGATCTTATATCTTTTTTGTTTACATGGAAAAATGGGAGAGTGAAAACTCAAGTTTGGAACTGAAAAAAAAAAGAAATTTGAAATGCACAAATGCTGAGAGAGATAATTCCGAAAAGTATCTGTGATTTTTAAGGATAGGTAAAAAGTGGGTCGTTTGGCCCTGGTAAATATCCAACCACTTGAGAATTGTACTTTTTCTACTCCCTCCTAATTTTTGGATCTGAAGGACATTTGCATCCTCAACATGCTTGTGGCATGCATATCCACCACACTTAAAACATGTGAAGATCAGTTAGAGGTCCCTTTCCTATAAAATTCCACCAAACTATTATTAGGTGGTTGTACCAGTGGAATTTCCCAAACTTGGATTTTGGAGCTCATCTTTAGTGCGTGAAATAATTTTCTATTTATTATTAAAGTTGTCAAATTTTTTTGCACACATGAACTCTAAAATTTTCATTTTGTTGCGATCTTATATCTTTTTTGTTTATGGGGAAAAATGGGAGAGTGAAAACTCAAGTTTGGATCTGAAAAAAAAAAATTGAAATGCACAAATGCTGAGAGAGATAATTCCGAAAAGTATCTGTAATTTTTAAGGATTGGCAAAAAGTGGGTTGTTTGGCCCTGGTAAATATCCAACCACTTGAGAATCGTACTTTTTCTGTTCCCCCCTAATTTTTGGATCTGAAGGCCACTTGCATCCTCAACATGCTTGTGGCATGCATATCCACCACACTTAAAACAGGTGAGGATTAGTTAGAGGTCCCTTTCCTATAAAATTCCACCAAGCTATTATTAGGGGGTTGTACTAGTGGAATTTCCCAAACATGGATTTTGGAGCTCATCTTTAGTGCGTGAAATAATTTTCTATTTATTATTACAGTTTTCAAATTTTTTTGCACACATGAACTCTAAAATTTTCATTTTGTTGCGATCTTATATCTTGTTTGTTTACGGGGAAAAATGGGAGAGTGAAAACTCAAGTTTGGATCTGAAAAAAAAAATTTGAAATGCACAAATGCTGAGAGAGATAATTCCGAAAAGTATCTGTGATTTTTAATGATAGGCAAAAAGTGGGTTGTTTGGCCCTGGTAAATATCCAACCACTTGAGAATTGTACTTTTTCTACTCCCCCCTAATTTTTGGATCTTAAGGCCACTTGCATCCTCAACATGTTTGTGGCATGCATATCCACCACACTTAAAACATGTGAGGATCAAATAGAGGTCCCTTTCCTATAAAATTCCACCAAGCTATTATTAGGGGGTTGTACTAGTGGAATTTCCCAAACATGGATTATGGTGCTCATTTTTAGTGCGTGAAATAATTTTCTTTTTATTATTATAGTTTTCAAATTTTTTTGCACACAATAACTCTAAAATTTTCATTTTGTTGCGATCTTATATCTTTTTTTGTTTACGGGGAAAAATGGGAGAGTAAAAACTCAAGTTTGGATTTGAAAAAAAAAAAATTTGAAATGCACAAATGCTGAGTGAGTAATTCCGAAAAGTATCTGTGATTTTCAAGGATAGGCAAAAAGTAGGTTGTTTGGGCCTGGTAAATATCCAACCACTTGAGAATTGTACTTTTTCTACTCCCCCCTAATTTTTGGATCTGAAGGCCACTTGCATCCTCAACATGCTTGTGGCATGCATATCCACCACACTTAAAACATGTGAGGATCAGTTAGAGGTCCCTTTCCTATAAAATTCCACCAAGCTATTATTAGGGGGTTGTACTAGTTGAATTTCCCAAACATGGATTTTGGAGCTCATTTTTAGTGCGTGAAATAATTTTCTATTTATTATTATAGTTTTCAAATTTTTTTGCACACATGAACTCTAAAATTTTCATTTTGTTGCGATCTTATTTCTTTTTTGTTTACGGGGAAAAATGGGAGAGAGAAAACTCAAGTTTGGATCTGAAAAAAAAAAAATTTTGAAGTCCACAAAGGCAGAGAGAGTTAATTCTGAAAAGTATCTGTGATTTTTAAGGATAGGCAAAAAGTGTGTTGTTTGGCCCTGGTAAATATCCAACCACTTGAGAAATCTACTTTTTCTACGCCCCCCTAATTTTTGGTTCTGAAGGCCACTTGCATCCTCAACATGCTTTTGTGGCAAGCATATCCACCACACTTAAAACATGTGAGGATCAGTTAGAGGTCCCTTTCCTATAAAATTCCACAAGGCTATTATTAGGGGGTTGTACTAGTGGAATTTCCCAAACATGGATTTTGGAGCTCATCTGTAGTGCGTGAAATAATTTTCTATTTATTATTACAGTTTTCAAATTGTTTTGCACACATGAACTCTTAAATTTTCATTTTGTTGCGATCTTATATCTTTTTTGTTTACGGGGAAAAAAGGGAGAATGAAAACTCAAGTTTGGATCTGAAAAAAAAAATATTTGAAATGCACAAATGCTGAGAGAGATAATTCCGAAAAGTATCAGTGATTTTTAAGGATAGGCAAAAAGTGGGTAGTTTGGCCCTGGTAAATATCCAACCACTTGAGAATTGTACTTTTTCTACTCCCACCTAATTTTTGGATCTGAAGGCCATTTGCATCCTCAACATGCTTGTGGCATGCATATCCACCACACTTAAAACATGTGAGGATCAGTTAGAGGTCCCTTTCCTATAAAATTCCACCAAGCTATTATTAGGGGGTTGTACTAGTGGAATTTCCCAAAGATTTTGGAGCTCATTTTTAGTGCATGAAATAATTTTCTATTTATTATTACTGTTTACAAATTTTTTTGCACACATGAACTCTAAAATTTTCATTTTGTTGCGATCTTTTATCTTTTTTGTTTACAGGGGAAAATGGGAGAGTGAAAACTCAAGTTTGGATCTGAAAAAAAAAAAATTTGAAATGCACAAATGCAGAGAGAGATAATTCCGAAAAGTATCCGTGATTTTTAAGGAGAGGCAAAAAGTGGGTTGTTTGGCCCTGGTAAATATCCAACCACTTGAGATTTGTACTTTTTCTACACCCCCCTAATTTTTGGATCTGAAGGCCACTTGCATCCTCAACATGCTTGTGTCATGCATATCCACCACACTTAAAACATATGAGGATCAGTTAGAGGTCCCTTTCCTACAAAATTCCACCATGCTATTATTAGGGGGTTGTACTAGTGGAATTTCCCAAACATGGATTTAGGAGCTCATCTTCAGTGCGTGAAATAATTTTCTATTTATTATTACAGTTTTCAAATTTTCTTGCACACATGAACTCTGAAATTTTCATTTTGTTGCGATCTTATATGTTTTTTGTTTACGGGGAAAAATGGAAGAGTGAAAACTCAAGTTTGGATCTGAAAAAAAAAATTTGAAATGCACAAATGCTGAGAGTGATAATTCCAAAAAGTATCTTTGATTTTTAAGGATAGGCGAAAAGTGGGTTGTTTGGCCCTGGTAAATATCCAACCACTTGAGAATTGTACTTTTTCTACTCCCCCCTAATCTTTGGATCTGAAGGCCACGTGCATCCTCAACATGCTTGTGGCATGCATATCTACCACACTTAAAACATGTGAGGATCAGTTAGAGGTCCCTTTCCTATAAAATTCCACCAAGCTATTATTAGGGGGTTGTACTAGTGGAATTTCCCAAAGATTTTGGAGCTCATTTTTAGTGCGTGAAATAATTTTCTATTTATTATTACTGTTTTCAAATTTTTTTGCACACATGAACTCTAAAATTTTCATTTTGTTGCGATCTTTTATCTTTTTTGTTTACAGGGAAAAATGGGAGAGTGAAAACTCAAGTTTTGATCTGAAAAAAAAAAAATTTGAAATGCACAAATGCAGAGAGAGATAATTCCGAAAAGTATCCGTGATTTTTAAGGAGAGGCAAAAAGTGGGTTGTTTGGCCCTGGTAAATATCCAACCACTTGAGAATTGTACTTTTTCTACTCCCCCCTAATTTTTGGATCTGAAGGCCACTTGCATCCTCAACATGCTTGTGGCATGCATATCCACCACACTTAAAACATGTGACGATAAGTTAGAGGTCCCTTTCCTATAAAGTTCCACCAAGCTATTATTAGGGGGTTGTACTAGTGGAATTTCCCAAACATGGATTTTGGAGCTCATCTTTAGTGCGTGAAATAATTTTCTATTTATTATTACAGTTTTCAAATTTTTTTGCACACATGAACTCTAAAATTTTCATTTTGTTGCGATCTTATATCTTTTTTGGTTTACGGGGAAAAATGGGAGAGTGAAAACTCAAGTTTGGATATGAAAAAAAAAATATTTGAAATGCACAAATGCTGAGAGAGATCATTCCGAAAAGTATTTGTGATTTTTAAGGATAGGCAAAAAGTGGGTTGTTTGGCCCTGGTAAATATCCAACCACTTGAGAATTGTACTTTTTCTACTCCACCCTAATTTTTGGATTTGAAGGCCACTTGCATCCTCAACAGGCTTGTGGCATGCATATCCACCACACTTAAAACATGTGAGGATCAGTTAGAGGTCCCTTTCCTATAAAATTCCACCAAGCTATTATTAGGGGGTTGTACTAGTGGAATTACCCAAACATGGATTTTGCAGCTCATCTTTAGTGCGTGAAATAATTTTCTTTTTATTATTTTAGTTTTCAAATTTTCTTGCACACATGAACTCTAAAATTTTCATTTTGTTGCGATCTTATATGTTTTTTGTTTGTGGGGAAAAATGGGATAGTGAAAACTCAAGTTTGGATCTGAAAAAAAAAAATTTGAAATGCACAAATGCTGAGAGAGATAACGCGGAAAAGTATATGTGATTTTTAAGGATATGCAAAAAGTGGGTTGTTTGGCCCTAGTAAATATCCAACCACTTGACAATTGTACTTTTTCTACTCCCCCCTAAGCTTTGGATCTGAAGGCCATTTGCATCCTCAACATGCTTGTGGAATGCATATCCACCACACTTAAAACATGTGAGGATCAGTTAGACGTCCCTTGCCTATAAAATTCTACCATGCTATTATTAGGGGGTTGTAGTAGTGGTATTTCCCAAACAAGGATTTTGGAGATCATTTTTAGTGCGTGAAATAATTTTCTAATTATTATTATAGTTTTCAATTTTTTTTGCACACATGAACTCTAAAATTTTCATTTTGTTGCGATCTTATATCTTTTTTGTTTACGTGGAAAAATGGGAGAGAGAAAACCTAAGTTTGGATCAGAAAAAAAAAAAATTGAAATGCACAAATGCTGAGAGAGATATTTCCGAAAAATATCTGTTATTTTTAAGGATGGGCAAAAAGTGGGTTGTTTGGCCCTGGTAAATATCCAACCACTTGAGAATTGTACTTTTTCTACTCCCCCCTAATTTTTGGATCTGAAGGCCACTTGCGTCCTCAACAGGCTTGTGGCATGCATATCCACCACACTTAAAAATGTGAGGATCAGTTAGAGGTCCCTTTCCTATAAAATTCCACCAAGCTATTATTAGGGGGTTGTACTAGTGGAATTTCCCAAACAAGGATTTTCGAGCTCATTTTTAGTGCGTGAAATAATTTTCTTTTTGTTATTACAGTTTTCAAATTTTTTTACACACATAAACTCCAAAATTTTAATTTTGTTGCGATCTTATATCTTTTTTGTTTACGAGGAAAAATGGGAGAGCGAAAACTCAAGTTTGTATCTGAAAAAAAATAAAATTTGAAATGCACAATTGCTGAGAGAGATAATTCCGAAAAGTATCTGTGACTTTTAAGGATATGCAAAAGGTGAGTTGTTTGGCCCTGGTAAATATCCAACCACTTGAGAATTTTACTTTTTCTACTCCCCCCTAATTTTCGGATCTGAAGGCCACTTGCATCCTCAACATGCTTGTGGCATGCATATCCACCACACTTAAAACATGTGAGGATCAATTAGAGGTCCCTTTCCTATAAAATTCCACCAAGCAATTATTAGGGGGTTGTACTAGGGGAATTTCCCAAACATGGATTTTGAATCTCATCTTTAGTGCGTGAAATAATTTTCTATTTATTATTACAGTTTTCAAATTTTTTTGCACACATGAACTCTAAAATGTTCATTTTGTTGCGATCTTATATCTTTTTTGTTTACGGGGAAAAATGGGAGAGTGAAAACTCAAGTTTGGATCTGAAAAAAAAAAATATTTGAAATGCACAAATGCTGAGAGAGATAATTTAGAAAAGTATCTGTGATTTTTAAGGATAGGCAAAAAGTGAGTTGTTTGGCCCTGGTAAATATCCAACCACTTCAAAATTGTACTTTTTCTACTCCCCCCTATTTTTAGGATCTGAAGGCCACTTGCATCCTCAACATGCTTGTGGCATGCATATCCACAACACTTAAAACATGTGAGGATCAGTTAGAGGTCCCTTTCCTATAAAATTCCACCAAGCTATTATTAGGGGGTTGTATTAGTGGAATTTCCCAAATATGGATTTTGGAGCTCATCTTTAGTGCGTGAAATAATTTTCTATTTATTATTACAGTTTTCAACTTTTTTTGCACACATGAACTCTAAAATTTTCATTTTGTTGCGATCTTATATCTTTTTTGTTTACGGGGAAAAATGGGAGAGTGAAAACTCAAGTTTGGATCTGAAAAAAAAAAAAATTTGAAATGCACAAATGCTGAGAGAGATAATTCCGAAAAGTATCTGTGACTTTTAAGGATAGGCAAAAAGTGGGTTGTTTGGCCCTGGTAAATATCCAACCACTTGAGAATTGTACTTTTTCTACTCCCCCCTAATTTTTGGATCTGAAGGCCATTTGCATCCTGAACATGCTTGTGGCATGCATATCCACCACACTTAAAACATGTGAGGATCAGTTAGAGGTCCCTTTCCTATAAAATTCCACCAAGCTATTATTTGGGGGTTGTACTAGTGGAATTTCCCAAACATGGATTTTAGAGCTCATCTTCTGAGCGTGAAATAATTTTCTATTTATTATTACTATTTTCAAATTTTTTTGCACACATGAACTCGAAAATTTTCATTTTGTTGCGATCTTAAATCTTTTTTGTTTACGGGGAAAAAAGGGTGAGTGAAAACTCAAGTTTGGATCTGAAAAAAAAATATTTGAAATGCACAAATGCTGAGAGAGATAATTGCGAAAAGTATCTGTGATTTTTAAGGATAGGCAAAAAGTGGGTTGTTTGGCCCTGGTAAATATCCAACCACTTGAGAATTGTACTTTTTCTACTCCCCCCTAATTTTGGATCTGAAGGCCACTTGCATCCTCAACATGCTTGTGGCATGGATATCCACCACACTTAAAACATGTGAGGATCAGTCGGAGGTCCCTTTCCTATAAAATTCCACCAAGCTATTATTAGGGGGTTGTACCAGTGGAATTTCCCAAACATGGATTTTGGAGCTCAACTTTAGTGCGTGAAATAATTTTCTATTTATTATTACAGTTTTCAATTTTTTTTGCACACATGAACTCTAAAATTTCATTTTGTTCCGATCTTATATCTTTTTTGTTTACGGGGAAAATGGAAGAGTGAAAACTCAAGTTTGGATCTGAAAAAAAAAATATTTGAAATGCACAAATGCTGAGAGAGATAATTCCGAAAAGTATCTGTGATTTTTAAGGACAGGGAAAAAGTGGGTTGTTTGGCCCTTGTAAATATCCAACCACTTGAGAATTGTACTTTTTCTACTCCCCACTAATTTTTGGATCTGAAGGCCACTTGCATCCTCAACATGCTTGTGGCATGCATATCCACCACACTTAAAACATGTGAGGATCAGTTAGAGGTCCCTTTCCTATAAAATTCCACCAAGCTATTATTAGGGGGTCGTACTAGTGGAATTTCCCAAACATGGATTTTGGAGCTCATCTTTAGTGCGTCAAAACAATTTTCTATTTATTATTACAGTTTTCAATTTTTTTTGCACACATGAACTCTTAAATTTTCATTTTGTTGCGATCTTATATCTTTTTTTTTACGGGAAAAATGGGAGAGAGAAAACTCAAGTTTGGATCTGAAAAAAAAAAATATTTGAAATGCACAAATGCTGAGAGAGATAATTTAGAAAAGTATCTGTGATTTTTAAGGATAGGCAAAAAGTGAGTTGTTTGGCCCTGGTAACTATCCAACCACTTCAGAATTGTACTTTTTCTACTCCCCCCTAATTTTTGGATCTGAAGGCCGCTTGCATCCTCAACATGCTTGTGGCATGCATATCCACAACACTTAAAACATGTGAGGATCAGTTAGAGGTCCCTTTCCTATAAAATTCCACAAAGCTATTATTAGGGGGTTGTATTAGCGGAATTTCCCAAACATGGATTTTGGAGCTCATCTTTAGTGCGTGAAATAATTTTCTATTTATTATTACAGTTTTCAACCTTTTTTGCACACAAGAACTCTAAAATTTTCATTTTGTTGTGATCTTATATCTTTTTTGTTTACGGGGAAAAATGGGAGAGAGAAAACTCAAGTTTGGATCTGAAAAAAAAAAATTTGAAATGCACAAATGCTGAGAGAGATAATTCCGAAAAGTATCTGTGACTTTTAAGGATAGGCAAAAAGTGGGTTGTTTGGCCCGGGTAAATATCCAACCACTTGAGAATTGTACTTTTTCTACTCCCCACTAATTTTTGGATTTGAAGGCCACTTGCATCCTGAACATGCTTGTGGCATGCATATCCACCACACTTAAAACATGTGAGGATCAGTTAGAGGTCCCTTTCCTATAAAATTCCACCAAGCTATTATTAGGGGGTTGTACTAGTGGAATTTCCCAAACATGGATTTTAGAGCTCATCTTCTGTGCGTGAAATAATTTTCTATTTATTATTACAGTTTTCAAATTTTTTTGCGCACATGAACTCGAAAATTTTCATTTTGTTGCGATCTTAAATCTTTTTTGTTTACGGGGAAAAAAGGGTGAGTGAAAACTCAAGTTTGGATCTGAAAAAAAAAATATTTGAAATGCACAAATGCTGAGAGAGATAATTGCGAAAAGTATCTGTGATTTTTAAGGATAGGCAAAAAGTGGGTTGTTTGGCCCTGGTAAATATCCAACAACTTGAGAATTGTACTTTTTCTACTCCCCCCTAATTTTGGATCTGAAGGCCACTTGCATCCTCAACATGCTTGTGGCATGGATATCCACCACACTTAAAACATGTGAGGATCAGTTAGAGGTCCCTTTTCTATAAAATTCCACCAAGCTATTATTAGGGGGTTGTACCAGTGGAATTTCCCAAACATGGATTTTGGAGCTCATCTTTAGTGCGTGAAATAATTTTCTATTTATTATTACAGTTTTCAATTTTTTTTGCACACATGAACTCTAAAATTTCATTTTGTTCCGATCTTATATCTTTTTTGTTTACGGGGAAAATGGAAGAGTGAAAACTCAAGTTTGGATCTGAAAAAAAAATATATTTAAAATGCACAATTGCTGAGAGAGATAATTCCAAAAAGTATCTGTGATTTTTAAGGATAGGGAAAAAGTGGGTTGTTTGGCCCTGGTAAATATCCAACCACTTGAGAATTGTACTTTTTCTACTCCCCACTAATTTTTGGATCTGAAGGCCACTTGCATCCTCAACATGCTTGTGGCATGCATATCCACCACACTTAAAACATGTGAGGATCAGTTAGAGGTCCCTTTCCTATAAAATTCCACCAAGCTATTATTAGGGGGTTTTACTAGTGGAATTTCCCAAACATGGATTTTGGAGCTCATCTTTAGTGCGTGAAATAATTTTCTATTTATTATTACAGTTTTCAAATTTTTTTGCACACATGGACTCTTAAATTTTCATTTTGTTGCGATCTTATATCTTTTTTGTTTACGGGAAAAATGGGAGAGTGAAAACTCAAGTTTGGATATGAAAAAAAAAAAATTGAAATGCACAAATGCTGATAGAGATAATTCCGAAGAGTATCTGTGATTTTTAAGGATAGGCAAAAAGTGGGTTTTTTGGCCCTGGTAAATATCCAACCACTTGAGAATTGTACTTTTTCTACTCCCCCCTAATTTTTGCATATGAAGGCCACTTGCATCCTCAACATGCTTGTGGCATGCATATCCACCACACTTAAAACATGTGAGGATCAGTTAGAGGTCCCTTTCCTATAAAATTCCACCAAGCTATAATTAGGGGGTTGTACTAGTGGAATTTCCCAAACATGGATTTTGGAGCTCATCTTTAGTGCGTGAAATAATTTTCTATTTATTATTATAGTTTTCAAATTTTTTTGCACACATGAAGTCTAAAATTTTCATTTTGTTGCGATCTTATATCTTTTTTGGTTTACGGGGAAAAATGGGAGAGTGAAAACTCAAGTTTGGATCTGAAAAAAAAAATATTTGAAATGCACAAATGCTGAGAGAGATCATTCCGAAAAGTATCAGTGATTTTTAAGGATAGGCAAAAAGTGGGTTGTTTGGCCCTGGTACATATCCAACCACTTGGGAATTGTACTTTTTCTACTCGCCCTTAATTTTTGGATTTGAAGGCCACTTGCATCCTCAACAGGCATGTGGCATGCATATCCACTACACTTAAAACATGTGAGGATCAGTTAGAGGTCCCTTTCCTATAAAATTCCACCAAGCTATTATTAGGGGGTTGTACTAGTGGAATTTCCCAAACATGGATTTTGGAGCTCATCTTTAGTGCTTGAAATAATTTTCTTTTTATTATTTTAGATATCAAATTTTCTTGCACACATGAACTCTAAAATTTTCATTTTGTTGCAATCTTATATGCTTTTTGTTTACGGGGAAAAATGGGAGAGTGAAAACTCAAGTTTGGATCTGAAAAAAAAAATTTTGAAATGCACAAATGCTGAGAGAGTTAATTCCGAAAAGTATCTGTGATTTTTAAGGATAGGCAAAAAGTGGGTTGTTTGGCCCTAGTAAATATCCAACCACTTGTGAATTGAAGTTTTTCTACTCCACCCTAATTTTTGGATCTGAAGGCCACTTGCATCCCCAACATGCCTGTGGCATGCATATCCACCTCACTTAAAACATGTGAGGATCAGTTAGAGGTCCCTTTCCTATAAAATTCCACCAAGCTATTATTAGGGGGTTGTACTAGTGGAATTTCCCAAACATGGATTTTGGAGTTCATTTTTATTGCGTGAAATAATTTTCTATTAATTATTATAGTTTTCAATTTTTTTTGCACACATGAACTCTAAAATTTTCTTTTTGTTGCGATCTTATATCTTTTTTGTTTACGGGGAAAAATGGGAGTGTGAAAACTCAAGTTTGGATATGAAAAAAAAAAATTTGAAATGCACAAATGTTGGGAGAGATAATGCCGAAAAGTATCTGTGATTTTTAAGGATAAGCAAAAAGTGGGTTGTTTGGCCCTGCTAAATATCCAACCACTTGAGAATTGTACTTTTTCTACTCCCCCCTAATTTTTGGATTTGAAGGCCACTTGCATCCTCTCAACATGCTTGTGGCATGCATATCCACCACACTTAAAACATGTGAGGATCAGTTAGAGGTCTCTTTCCAATAAAATTCCAACAAGCTATTATTAGGGGGTTGTACTAGTGGAATTTCCCAAACATGGATTTTGGAGCTCATTTTTAGTGCGTGAAATAATTTTCTATTTATTATTATAGTTTTCAAATTTTTTTCCGCACAAGAACTCTAAAATTTTCATTTTGTTGCGATCTTATATCTTTTTTGTTTACGGGGGAAAAATGGGAGAGTGCAAACTTAAGTTTGGATCTGAAAAAAAAAAAATTGAAATGCACAAACGCAGCGAGAGATAATTCCGAAAAGTATCTGTGATTTTTAAGGATAGGCAACAAGTGGGTTGTTTGGCCCTGGTAAATATCCAACCACTTGAGAATTGTACTTTTTGTACTCCCCCCTAATTTTTGGATCTGAAGGCCACTTGCATCCACTCAACATGCTTGTTGCATGCATATCCACCACACTTAAAACATCTGAGGATCAGTTAGAGGTCCCTTTCCTATAAAATTCCACCAAGCTATTATTAGGGGGTTGTACTAGTGGAATTTCCCAAACAAGGATTTTGGAACTCATTTTTCGTTCGTGAAATAATTTTCTATTTATTATTATAGTTTTCAAATTTATTTGCACATATGAACACTAAAATTTTCATTTTGTTGCGATCTTATATCTTTTTTGTTTACGGGGAAAAATGGGAGAGTGAAAACTCATGTTTGGATCTGAAAAAAAAGAAATTTTAAATGCACAAATGCTGAGAGAGATAATTCCGAAAAGTATCTGTGATTTTTAAGGATAGGCAAAAAGTGGGTTGTTTGGCCCTGGTAAATATCCAACCACTTGAGAATTGTACTTTTTCTACTCCCACCTAATTTTTGGATCTGAAGGCCACTTGCATCCTCTCAACATGCTTGTGGCATGCATATCCACCACACTTAAAACATGTGACGACCAGTTAGAGGTCCCTTTCCTATAAAATTCCACCAAGCTATTATTAGGGGGTTGTACTAGTGGAATTTCCCAAACATGGATTTTGGAGCTCATTTTTAGTGCGTGAATTATTTTCTATTTATTATTATAGTTTTCAAATTTTTTTACACACATGAACTCTGAAATTTTCATTTTGTGGTGATGCTATATCTTTTTTGTTTACGGGGAAAAATGGGAGAGTGAAAACTCAAGTTTGGATCTGAAAAAAAAGAAATTTGAAATGCACAAATGCTGAGAGAGATAATTCCGAAAAGTATATGTGATTTTTAAGGATAGGCAAATTGTGGGTTGTTTCGCCCTTGTAAATATCCAACCACTTGAGAATTGTACTTTTTCTACTCCCCCCTAATTTTTGGATCTGAAAGCCACTTGCATCCTCACAACATGCTTGTGGCATGCATATCCACCACACTTAAAACATGTGAGGATCAGTTAGAGGTCCCTTTCCTATAAAATTCCACCAAGCTATTATTAGGGGGTTGTACTAGTGGAATTTCCCAAACACGCATTTTGGAGCTCATTTTTAGTGCGTGAAATAATTTTCTATTTAGGACTATAGTTTTCAAATTTTTTTGCACTGATGAACTCTATAATTTTCATTTTGTTGCGATCTTATATCTTTTTTGTTTACGGGGAAAAATGGGAGAGTGAAAACTGACGTTTGGATCTGAAAATGAAGAAATTTGAAATGCACTAATGCTGAGAGAGATAATTCCGAAAAGTATCTGTGATTTTTAAGGATAGGCAAAAAGTGGGTTGTTTGGCCCTGGTAAATATCCAACCACTTGAGAATTGTACTTTTTCTACTCCCCCCTAATTTTTGGATCTGAAGGCCACTTGCATCCTCTCAACATGCTTGTGGCATGCATATCCACCACACTTAAAATATGTGAGGATCAGTTAGAGGTCCCTTTCCTATAAAATTCCACCAAGCTATTATTATGGGGTTGTACTAGTGGAATTTCCCAAACATGGATTTTGGAGCTCATTTTTAGTGCGTGAAATACTTTTCTATTTATTATTATAGATTTGAAATATTTTTGCTCACATGAACTCTAAAATTTTCATTTTGTTACGATCTTATATCTTTTTTGTTTACTAGGAAAAATGGGAAAGTGAAAACTCAAGTTTGGATCTGAAAAAAAAAAAATTTTAAGTGCACAAACGCTGAGAGAGATAATTCCGAAAAGTATTTGTGACTTTTAAGGATAGGCAAAAAGTGGGTTGTTTGGCCCTGGTAATTATCCAACCACTTGAGAATTGTACTTTTTCTATACTCCCCTAATTTTTGGATCTGAAGGCCACTTGCATCCTCTCAACATGCTTGTGGCATGCAAATACACCACACTTAAAACATGTGAAGATCAGTTAGAGGTCCCTTTCCTTTAAAATTCCACCAAGCTATTATTAGGGGTTTGTACTAGTGGAATTTCCAAAACATGGATTTTGGTGCTCATTTTTAGTGCAGGAAATAATTTTCTATTTATTATTATTGTTTTCAATTTTTTTTTCACACATGAACTCTAAAATTTTCATTTTGTTGCGATCTTATATTTTTTTTGTTGACAGGGGAAAATGGGAGTGTGAAAACTCAAGTTTGGATCTGAAAAAAAAAAAATTTGTAATGCACAAATTCTAAGAGGGATAATACCGAAAAGTATCTGTGATTTTTAAGGATAGGTAAAAAGTGGGTTGTTTGGCCCTGGTAAATATCCAACCACTTTAGAATTGTACTTTTTCTACTCCCCCCTAATTTTTGGATGTGAAGGCCACTTGCATCCTCTCAAAATGCTTGTGGCATGCATATTCACCACACTTAAAACATGTGAGGATCAGTTAGAGGTCCCTTTCCTATAAAATTCCACCAAGCTATTATTAGGGGGTTGTACTAGTGGAATTTCCCAAACATGGATTTTGGAGCTCATTTTTAGTGCGTGAAATAATTTTCAATTTATTATTATAGTTTTCAAATTTTTTTGCTCACATTAACTCTAAAATTTTCATTTTGTTGTGATCTTATATCTTTTTTGTTTACGGGGAAAAATGATAGAGTGAAAACTCAAGGATGGATCTGAAAAAAAAAATTTGAAATGCACAAATGCTGAGAGAGATAATTCTGAAAAGTATCTGTGATTTTTAAGGATGGGCAAAAAGTGGGTTGTTTGGCCCTGGTAAATATCCAACCACTTGAGAATTGTACTTTTTCTACTCCCCCCAAATTTTTGGATCTGAAGGCCACTTGCATCCTCTCAAAATGCTTGTGGCATGCATATCCACCACACTTAAAACATGTGAGGATCAGTTAGAGGTCCCTTTCCTATAAAATTCCACCATGCTATTATTAGGGGGTTGTACTAGTGGAATTTCCCAAACATGGATTTTGGAGCTCATTTTTAGTGCGTGAAATAATTTTCTATTTATTATTATAGTTTTCATAATTTTTTTCTCACATGAACTCTAAAATTTTCATTTTGTTGTGATCTTATATCTTTTTTGTTTACAGGGAAAAATGATAGAGTGAAAACTGAAGTATGGATCTGAAAAAAAAAATTTGAAATGCACAAATGCTGAGAGAGATAATTCCGAAAAGTATCTGTGATTTTTAAGGATAGGCAAAAAGTGGGTTGTTTGGCCCTGGTAAATATCCAACCACTTGAGAATTGTACTTTTTCTACTCCCCCCAAATTATTGGATCTGAAGGCCACTTGCATCCTCTCAACATGCTTGTGGTATGCATATCCACCACACTTAAAACATGTGAGGATCAGTTAGAGGTCCCTTTCCTATAAAATTCCACCAAGCTATTATTAGGGGGTTGTACTAGTGGAATTTCCCAACATGGATTTTGGAGCTCATTTTTACTGCGTGAAATAATTTTCTATTTATTATTATAGTTTTCAAATTTTTTTGCACACATGAACTCTAAAATTTTCATTTTTTTGCGATCTTATATCTTTTTTTTTTTGCGGGGAAAATGGAAGAGTGAAAACTCAAGTTTGGATCTGAAAAGAAAAAAATTTGAAATGCACAAATGCTGAGAGAGATAATTCCGAAAAGTATCTGTGATTTTTAAGGATAGGAAAAAACTGGGTTGTTTGGCCCTGGTAAATATCCAACCACTTGAGAATTGTACTTTTTTTAGTCCCCCCTAATTTTTGGATCTGAAGGCCACTTGCATCCTCTCAATATGCTTGTGGCATGCATATCCACCACACTTAAAACATGTGAGGATCAGTTAGAGGTCCCTTTCCTATAAAATTCCACCAAGCTATTAGTAGGGGGTTGTACTAGTGGAATTTCCCAAACATGGATTTTGGAGCTCATTTTTAGTGCGTGAAATAATTTTCTATTTAGGACTATAGTTTTCAAATTTTTTTGCATGCATGAACTCTAAAATTTTCATTTTGTTGCGATCTTATATCTTTTTTGTTTACGAGGAAAAATGGGAGAGTGAAAATTGAACATTGGATCTGAAAAAAAAGAAATTTGAAATGCACAAATGCTGAGAGAGATAATTCCGAAAAGTATCTGTGATTTTTAAGGATAGGCAAAAAGTGGGTTGTTTGGCCCTGGTAAATATCCAACCACTTGAGAATTGTACTTTTTCTACTCCCCCCTAATTTTTGGATCTAAAGGCCACTTGCATCCTCTCAACATGCTTGTGGCATGCAAATCCACCACACTTAAAACATGTGAGGATCAGTTAGAGGTCCCTTTCCTTTAAAATTCCACCAAGCTATTATTAGGGGGTTGTACTAGTGGAATTTTCAAAACATGGATTTTGGAGCTCATTTTTAGTGCATGAAATAATTTTCAATTTATTATTATAGTTTTCAAATTTTTTTCCACACATGAACTCTAAAATTTTCATTTTGTTGCGATCTTATATGTTTTTTGTTTGCGGGGGAAAATTGGAGAGTGAAAACTCAAGTTTGGATCTGAAAAAAAAAAATTTGAAATGCACAAATGCTGAGAGGGATAATTCCGAAAAGTATCTGTGATTTTTAAGGATAGGTAAAAAGTGGGTTGTTTGGCCCTGATAAATATCCAATCACTTGAGAATTGTACTTTTTCTAGTCCCCCCTAATTTTTGGATCTGAAGGCCACTTGCATCCTCTCAAAATGCTTGTGGCATGCATATCCACCACGCTTAAAAAATGTGAGGATCAGTTAGAGGTCCCTTTCCTATAAAATTCCACCAAGCTATTATTAGGGGGTTGTACTAGTGGAATTTCCCAAACATGGATTTTGGAGCTCATTTTCAGTGCGTGAAATAATTTTTATTTATTATTATAGTTTTCAATTTTTTTTGCGCAAAAGAACTCTAAAATTTTCATTTTGTTGCGATCTACATCTTTTATGTTTACGAAGAAAAATGGGAGAGTAAAAACTAAAGTTTGGATTTGAAAAAAAAAATTTGAAATGCACAAATGCTGAGAGAGATAATTCCGAAAAGTATCTGTGATTTTTAAGGATAGGCAAAAAGTAGGTTGTTTGGCCTTGGTAAATATCCAACCACTTGAGAATTATACTTTTTCTACTCCCCCCTAATTTTTGGATCTGAAGGCCACTTGCATCCTCTCAACATGCTTGTGGCATGCAAATCCACCACACTTAAAACATGTGAGGATCACTTAGAGGTCCCTTTCCTTTAAAATTCCACCAAGCTATTATTAGCGGGTTGTACTAGTGGAATTTCCCAAACATGGATTTTGGAGCTTATTTTTAGTGGGTGAAAAAATTTTCTATTTATTATTATAGTTTTCAAAGTTTTTTCCACACATGAACTATAAAATTTTCATTTTGTTGCGATCTTATATCTTTTTTGTTTACGGGGAAAAATGGGAGAGTGAAAACTAAAGTTTGGAGTTGAAAAAAAAAAATTGAAATGCACAAATGCTGAGAGAGATAATTCCGAAAAGTATCTGTGATTTTTAAGGATAGGCAAAAACGTGGGTTGTTTGGCCCTGGTAAATTTCCAACCACTTGAGAATTGTACTTTTTCTACTCCCCCCTAATTTTTGGATCAGAAGGCCACTTGCATCCTCTCAACATGCTTGTGGCATGCATATCCACCACACTTAAAACATGTGAGGATCAGTTAGAGGTCCCTTTCCTATAAAATTCCACCAAGCTATTATTAGGGGGTTGTACTAGTGGAATTTCCCAAACATGGATTTTGGAGCTCATTTTTAGTGCGTGAAATAATTTTCTATTTATTATTATAGTTTTCAAATTTTTTTGCACACAAGAACTCTAAAATTTTCATTTTGTTGCGTTCTTATATCTTTTTTGTTTACGGGGGGAAAATGGGAGAGTGCAAACTCAAGTTTGGATCTGAAAAAAAAAATTTGAAATGCACAAATGCTGAGAGAGATAATTCCGAAAAGTATCTGTGATTTTTAAGGATAGGAAAAAAGTGGGTTGTTTGGCCCTGGTAAATATCCAACCACTTGGGAATTGTACTTTTTCTACTCCCGCCTAATTTTTGGATCTGAAGGCCACTTGCATCCACTCAACATGCTTGTTGCATGCATATCCACCACACTTAAAACATCTGAGGACCAGTTAGAGATCCCTTTCCTATAAAATTCCACCAAGCTATTATTAGGGGGTTGTACTAGTGGAATTTCCCAAACATGGATTTTGGAGCTCATTTTTAGTTCGTGAAATAATTTTCTATTTATTATTATAGTTTTAAAATTTATTTGCACATATGAACACTAAAATTTTCATTTTGTTGCGATCTTATATCTTTTTTGTTTACGGGGAAAAATGGGAGAGTGAAAACCCATGTTTGGATCTGAAAAAAAAGAAATTTGAAAATTTGAAATGCACAAATGCTGAGAGAGATAATTCCGAAAAGTATCTGTGATTTTTAAGGATAGGCAAAAAGTGGGTTGTTTGGCCCTGGTAAATATCCAACCACTTGAGAATTGTACTTTTTCTACTCCCACCTAATTTTTAGATCTGAAGGCCACTTGCATCCTCTCAACATGCTTGTGGCATGCATATCCACCACACTTAAAAATGTGACGACCAGTTAGAGGTCCCTTTCCTATAAAATTCCACCAAGCTGTTATTAGGGGGTTGTACTAGTGGAATTTCCCAAACATGGATTTTGGAGCTCATTTTTAGTGCGTGAAATAATTTTCTATTTATTATTATAGTTTTCAAATTTTTTTGCACACATGATCTCTGAAATTTTCATTTTGTGGCGATCTTATATCTTTTTTATTTACGGGGAAAAATGGGAGAGTGAAAACTCAAGTTTGGATCTGAAAAAAAAGAAATTTGAAATGCACAAATGCTGAGAGAGATAATTCCGAAATGTATCTGTGATTTTTAAGGATAGGCAAAAAGTGGGTTGTTTGGCCCTGGTAAATATCCAACCACTTGAGAATTGTACTTTTTCTACTCCCCCCTAATTTTTGGATCTGAAGGCCACTTGCATCCTCTCAACATGCCTGTGGCATGCATATCCACCACACTTAAAACATGTGAGGATCAGTTAGAGGTCCCTTTCCTATAAAATTCCACCAAGCTATTATTAGGGGGTTGTACTAGTGGAATTTCCCAAACATGCATTTTGGAGCTCATTTTTAGTGCGTGAAATAATTTTCTATTTAGGACTATAGTTTTCAAATTTTTTTGCACACATGAACTCTAAAATTTCCATTTTGTTGCGATCTTATATCTTTTTTGTTTACAGGGAAAAATGGGAGAGTGAAAACTGAAGTTTGGATCTGAAAAAAAAGAAATTTGAAATGCACAAATGCTGAGAGAGATAATTCCGAAAAGTATCTGTGATTTTTAAGGATAGGCAAAAAGTGGGTTGTTTGGCCCTGGTAAATATCCAACCACTTGAGAATTGTACTTTTTCTACTCCCCCCTAATTTTTGGATCTGAAGGCCACTTGCATCCTCTCAACATGCTTGTGGCATGCATATCCACCACACTTAAAACATGTGAGGATCAGTTAGAGGTCCCTTTCCTATAAAATTCCACCAAGCTATTATTAGGGGGTTGTACTAGTGGAATTTCCCAAACATGGATTTTGGAGCTCATTTTTAGTGCGTGAAATTATTTTCTATTTATTATTATAGTTTTCAAATTTTTTTGCACACACGAACTCTAAAATTTTCATTTTGTTGCGATCTTATATCTTTTTTGTTTACGGGGAAAAATGGGAGAGTGAAAACTCTTGTTTGGATCTGAAAAAAAAGAAATTTGAAATGCACAAATGCTCAGAGAGATAATTCCGAAAAGTATCTGTGATTTTTAAGAATAGGCAAAAAGTGGGTTGTTTGGCCCTGCTAAATATCCAACCACTTGAGAATTGTACCTTTTCTACTCCAACCTAAGTTTTGGATCTGAAGGCCACTTGCATCCTCTCAACATGCTTGTGGCATGCATATCCACCACACTTAAAACATGTGAGGATCAGTTAGAGGTCCCTTTCCTTTAAAATTCCACCAAGCTATTATTAGGGGGTTGTACTAGTGGAATTTCCCAAACATGGATTTTGGAGCTCATTTTTAGTGCGTGAAATAATTTTCTATTTATTATTATAGTTTTCAAATTTTTTTTCACACATGAAGTCTAAAATTTTCATTTTGTGGCGATCTTATATCTTTTTTGTTTATGGGGAAAAATGGGAGAGTGAAAACTCAAGTTTGGATCTGAAAAAAAAGAAATTTGAAATGCACAAATGCTGAGAGAGATAATTCCGAAAAGTATCTGTGACTTTTAAGGATAGGCAAAAAGTGGGTTGTTTGGCCCAGGTAAATATCCACCCACTTGAGAATTGTACTTTTTCTACTCCCCCCTAATTTTTGGATCTGAAGGCCACTTGCATCCTCTCAACATGCTTATGGCATGCATATCCACCACACTTAAAACATCTGAGGATCAGTTACAGGTCTCTTTCCTATAAAATTCCACCAAGCTATTATTAGGGGGTTGTACTAGTGGAATTTCTCAAACATGGATTTTGGAGCTCATTTTTAGTGCGTGAAATAATTTTCTATTTATGACTGTAGTTTTCAAATTTTTTTGCACACATGAACTCTAAAATTTTCATTTTGTTGCGATCTTATATCTTTTTTGTTTACGGGGAAAAATGGGAGAGTGAAAACTGAAGTTTGGATCTGAAAAAAAAGAAATTTGAAATGCACAAATGCTGAGAGAGATAATTCCGAAAAGTATCTGTGATTTTTAAGGATAGGCAAAAAGTGGGTTGTTTGGCCCTGGTAAATATCCAACCACTTGTACTTTTTCTACTCCCCCCTAATTTTTGGATCTGAAGGCCTCTTGCATCCTCAACATGCCTGTGGCATGCATATCCACCACACTTAAAACATGTTTGGATCAGTTAGGGGTCCTTTTCCTATAAAATTCAACCAAGCTATTATTAGGGGGTTGTACTAGTGGAATTTCCCAAACATTTATTTTGGAGCTCATTTTTAGTGCGTGAAATAATTTTCTATTTATTATTATTGTTTTCAAATTTTGTTGCACACATGAAATCTAAAATTTTCATTTTGTTGCGATCTTATATCTTTTTTGTTTACGAGAAAAAATGGGAGAGTGAAAACTCAACTTTGGATCTGAAAAAAAAAAAATTTGAAATGCACAAATGCTGAGAGAGATAATTCCTAAAAGTATCTGTGATTTTTAAGGATAGGCAAAAAGTGGGTTGTTTGGCCCTGGTAAATATCCAACCACTTGAGAATTGTACTTTTTCTACTCCCCCCAAATTTTTGGATCTGGAGGCCACTTGAATCCTGAACATGCCTGTGGCATGCATATCCACCAGACAAAAAACATGTGAGGATCAGTTAGAGGTCCCTTTCCTATAAAATTCCACCAAGCTATTATTAGGGGGTTGTACTAGTGGAATTTCCCAAACATGGATTTAGCAGCTCATTTTTAGTGTGTGAAATAATTTTCTATTTATTATTATTATTTTCAAATTTTTTTGCACACATGAACTCTAAAATTTTCATTTTGTTGCGATCTTATATCTTTTTTGTTTACGGGTCAAAATGGGAGAGTTAAAACTCAAGTTTGGATCTGAAAAAAAAAAAAATTCAAATGAACAAATGCTGAGAGAGATAATTCCAAAAAGTATCTGTGACTTTTAAGGATAGGCAAAAAGTGGGTTGTTTGGCCCTGGTAAATATCCAACGACTTGAGAATTGTACTTTTTCTACTCCCCCTAATTTTTGGATCTGAAGGCCACTTGCTTCCTCAACATCTTGTGGCATGCATATCCACCACACTTAAAACATGTGAGGATCAGTTAGAGGTCCCTTTCCTATAAAATTCCACCAAGCTATTATTAGGGGGTTGTACTAGTGGAATTTCCCAAACATGGATGTTGGAGCTCATCTTTAGTGCGTGAAATAATTTTCTATTTATTATTACAGTTTTCAATTCTTTTTTCACACATGAACTCTAAAATTTTCATTTTGTTCCGATTTTTTATCTTTTTTGTTTACAGGGAAAAATGGGAGAGTGAAAACTCAAGTTTGGATCTGAAAAAAAAAATATTTGAAATGCACAAATGCTGAGAGAGATAATTCTGAAAAGTATCTGTGATTTTTAAGGATAGGCAAAAAGTGGGTTGTTTGGCCCTGGTAAATATCCAACCACTTGAGAATTGTACTTTTTCTACTCCCCCCTAATTTTTGGATCTGAAGGCCACTTGCATCCTCAACATGCTTGTGGCATGCATAACCACCACACTTAAAACATGTGAGGATCAGTTAGAGGTCCCTTTCCTAGAAAATTCCACCAAGCTATTATTAGGGGGTTGTACTAGTGGAATTTCCCAAACATGGATTTTGGAGTTCTTTTTTAGTGCGTGAAAAAATTTTCTATTTATTATTACAGTTTTCAAATATTTTTGCACACATGAACTCTAAAATTTTCATTTTGTTGCGATCTTATTTCTTTTTTGTTTATGGGAAAAAATGGGAGAGTGAAAACTCAAGTTTGGATCTGAAAAAAAAAATTAGAAATGCACAAATGCTGACAGAGATAATTCCGAAAAGTATCTGTGATTTTTAAGGATAGGCAAAAAGTGGGTTGTTTGGCCCTGGTAAATATCCAACCACTTGAGAATTGTACTTTTTCTATTCCCCCCTAATTTTTGGATCTGAAGGCCACTTGCATCCTCTCAACATGCTTGTGGCATGCATATCCACCACACTTAAAACATGTGAGGATCAGTTATAGGTCCCTTTCCTATAAAATTCCACCAAGCTATTATTAGGGGGTTGAACTAGTGGAATTTCCCAAACATGGATTTTGGAGCTCTACTTTAGTGCGTGAAATAATTTTCTATTTATTATTACAGTTTTCAAATTTTTTTGCACACATGAACTCTAAAATTTTAATTTTGTTGCGATCTTATATCTTTTTTGTTTACGGGTAAAAATGGGAGAGTGAAAACTCAAGTTTGGATCTGAAAAAAAAAAAATTTGAAATGCACAATGCTAAGAGAGATAATTCCGAAAAGTATCTGTGACTTTTAAGGATAGGCAAAAGGTGGGTTGTTTGGCCCTGGTAAATATCCAACTACTTGAGAATTGTACTTTTTCTACTCCCCCCTAATTTTTGGATCTGAAGGCCACTTGCTTCCTCAACATGCTTGTGGCATGCACATCCACCACACTTAAAACATGTGAGGATCAGTTAGAGGTCCCTTTCCCATAATATTCCACCAAGCTATTATTAGGGGGTCGTACTAGTGGAATTTCGCAAACATGGATTTTGGAGTTCATTTTTAGTGCGTGAAATAATTTTCTATTTATTATTTCCGTTTTCAAATTTTTTTGCACACATGAACTCTAAAATTTTCATTTTGTTGCGATCTTATATCTTTTTTGTTTACGGGGAAAAAAGGGAGAGTGAAAGCTGAAGTTTGGATTTGAAAAAAAAAAATTTGAAATGCACAAATGCTGAGAGAGATAATTCCGAAAAGTATCTGTGATTTTTATGGATAGGCAAAAAGTGGGTAATTAGGCCTATGTAAATATCCAACCACTTGAGAATTGTACTTTTTCTACTCCCCCCTAATTTTTTGATCTGAAGGCCACTTGCATCCTCAACATGCTTGTGGCATGCATATCCACCACACTTAAAACATGTGAGGATCAGTTAGAGGTCCCTTTCCTATAAAATTCCACCAAGCTATTATTAGGGGGTTGTACTAGTGGAATTTCCCAAACATGGATTTTGGAGCTCATCTTTAATGCGTGAAATAATTTTCAATTTATTATTACAGTTTTCAAATTTTTTTGCACACATGAACTCTAAAATTTTCATTTTGTTGCGATCTTATATCTTTTTTGTTTACGGGGAAATATGGGAGAGTGAAAACTCAAGTTTGGATTTGAACAAAAAAAAATTTGAAATGCACAAATGGTGAGAGAGATAATTCTGAAAAGTATCTGTGACTTTTAAGGATAGGCAAAAAGTGGGTTGTTTGGCACTGGTAAATATCCAACCATTTGAGAATTGTACTTTTTCTACTCCCCCTAATTTTTGGATCTGAAGGCCACTTGCTTCCTCAACATGCTTGTGGCATGCATATCCACCACACTTAAAACATGTGAGGATCAGTTAGAGGTCCCTTTCCCATAAAATTCCACCAAGCTATTATTAGGGGGTCGTACTAGTGGAATTTCCCAAACATGGATTTTGGAGTTCATTTTTAGTGCGTGAAATAATTTTCTATTTATTATTTCCGTTTTCAAATTTTTTTGCACACATGAACTCTAAAATTTTCATTTTGTTGCGCTCTTATTTCTTTTTTGCTTACGGGGAAAAATGGAAGAGCGAAAACACAAGTTTCGGTCTAAAAAAAAAAAAAATTGAAATGCACAAATGCTGACGGAGATAATTCCGAAAAGTTTCTGTGATTTTTAAGGATAGGCAAAAAGTGGGTTGTTTGGCCCTGGTAAATATCCAACCACTTGAGAATTGAACTTTTTCTACTCCACCCTAATTTTTTGATCTGAAGGCCACTTGCATCCCCAACATGCCTGTGGCATGCATATCCACCACACTTAAAACATGTGAGGATCAGTTAGAGGTCCCTTTCCTACAAAATTCCACCAAGCTATTATTAGGGGGTTGTACTAGTGGAATTTCCCCGACACGGATTTTGGAGCTCATTTTTAGTGCGTGAAATAATTTTCTATTTATTTTACTATTTTCAAATTTTTTTGCACACATGAACTCTAAAATTTTCAATTTGTTGCGGTCTTATATCTTTTTTGTTTACGGGGAAAAATGGGAGAGTGAAAACTCAAGTTTGGATCTGAAAAAAAAAATCTGAATTGCACAAATGCTGAAAGAGAAAATTCCAAAAAGTATCTGTGATTTTTAAGGATAGGCAAAAAGTGGGTTGTTTGGCCCTGGTAATTATCCAACCACTTGAGAATTGTACTTTTTCTACTCCCCCCTAATTTTTGGATCTGAAGGCCACTTGCATCCTCAACATGCCTGTGGCATGCATATCCACCACACTTAAAACATGTGAGGATAAGTTAGAGGTCCCTTTCCTATAAAATTCCACCAAGCTATTATTAGGGGGTTGTACTAGTGGAATTTCCCAAACATGGATTTTGGAGCTCATCTTTATTGCGTCAAATAATTTTCTATTTATTATTACAGTTTTCAAATTTTTTTGCACACATGAACTCTAAAATTTTCTTTTTCTTGCGATCTTATATCTTTTTTGTTTACGGGAAAAATGGGAGAGTGAAAACTCAAGTTTGGATCTGAAAAAAAAAAAAAATTGAAATGCACAAATGCTGACAGAGATAATTCCGAAGAGTATCTGTGATTTTTAAGGATAGCCAAAAAGTGGGTTGTTTGGCCCTGGTAAATATCCAACCACTTGAGAATTGTACTTTTTCTACTTCCCCCTAATTTTTGGATCTGAAGGCCACTTGCATCCTCAACATGCTTGTCGCATGCATATCCACCACACTTAAAACATGTGAGGATCAGTTAGAGGTCCCTTTCCTTTAAAATTCCACCATGCTATTATTAGGGGGTTGTACTAGTGGAATTTCCCAAACATGGATTTTGGAGCTCATCTTTAGTGCGTGAAATAATTTTCTTTTTATTATTACAGTTTTCAACTTTTTTTGCACACATGAACTCTAAAATTTTCATTTTGTTGCGATCTTATATCTTTTTTGTTTACGGGCAAAAAAGGGAGAGTGAAAACTCAAGTTTGGATCTGAAAAAAAAAATATTTGAAATGAACAAATGCTGAGAGAGATCACTCCGAAAAGTATCTGCGATTTTTATGGATAGGTAAAAAGTAGGTTGTTTGGCCCTGGTAAATATCCAACCACTTGAGAATTGTACTTTTTCTACTCCCCCCTAATTTTCTGATTTGAAGGCCACTTGCATCCTCAACAGGCTTGTGGCATGCATATCCACCACATTTAAAACATGTGAGGATCAGTTAGAGGTCCCTTTCCTACAAAATTCCACCAAGCTATTATTAGGGGGTTGTACTAGTGGAATTTCCCAAACATGGATTTTGGAGCTCATCTTTAGTACGTGAAATAATTTTCTTTTTATTATTTTAGTTTTCAAATTTTCTTGCACACATGAACTCTAAAATTTTCTTTTTGTTGCGATCTTATATGTTTTTTGTTTAAGGGGAAAAATGGGAGAGTGAAAACTCAAGTTTGGATCTGAAAAAAAAAAAATTTGAAATGCACAGATGATGAGAGAGATAATTCCGAAAAGTATCTGTGATTTTTAAGGATAGGCAAAAAGTGGGTAGTTTGGCCCTGGTAAAATATCCAACCACTTGAGAATTGTACTTTTTCTACTCCCCCCTAATTTTTGGATCTGCAGGCCATTTGCATCCTCAACATGCTTGTGGCATGCATATCCACCACACTTAAAACATGTGAGGATCAGTTAGAGATTCCTTTCCTATACAATTCCACCAAGCTATTATTAGGGGGTTGTCCTAATGGAATTTCCTAAACATGGATTTTGGAGCTCATCTTTAGTGCGTGAAATAATTTTCTATTTATTGTTACAGTTTTCAAATTTTTTTGCACACATGAACTCTAAAATTTTCATTTTGTTGCGATCTTATATCTTTTTTGTTTACGGGGAAAATAGGGGGAGTGAAAGCTGAAGTTTGGATCTGAAAAAAAAAAATTTGAAATGCACAAATGCTGAGAGAGATAATTCCGAAAAGTATCTGTGATTTTTATGGATTGGCAAAAAGTGGGTAGTTTGGCCGAGGTAAATATCCAACCACTTGAGAATTGTACTTTTTCTACTCCCAACTAATTTTTGGATCTGAAGGCCACTTGCATAGTCAACATGCTTGTGGCATGCATATCCACCACACTTAAAACTTGTGAGGATCAGTTAGAGGTCCCTTTCCTATAAAATTCCACAAAGCTATTATTAGGGGTTTGTACTAGTGGAATTTCCCAAACATGGATTTTGGAGCTCATCTTTAGAGCGTGAAATAATTTTCTATTTATTATTAAATTTTTCAAATTTTTTTGCACATATGAACTCTAAAATTTTCATTTTGTTGCGATCTTATATCTTTTTTGTTTACGGGGAAATATGGGAAAGTGAAAACTTAAGTTTGGATTTGAACAAAAAAAAATTTGAAATGCACAAATGCTGAGAGAGATAATTCTGAAAAGTATCAGTGACTTTTAAGGATAGGCAAAAAGTGGGTTGTTTGGCCCTGGTAAATATCCAACCACATGAGAATTGTACTTTTTCTACTCCCCCTAATTTTTGGATCTGAAGGCCACTTGCATCCTCAACATGCTTGTGGCATGCATATCCACCACACTTAAAACATGTGAGGATCAGTTAGAGGTCCCTTTCCCATAAAATTCCACCAAGCTATTATTAGGGGGTCGTACTTGTGGAATTTCCCAAGCATGGATTTTGGAGTTCATTTTTAGTGCGTGAAATAATTTTCTATTTATTATTTCTGTTTTCAAATTTTTTTGCACACATGAACTCTAAAATTTTCATTTTGTTGCGATCCTATTTCTTTTTTATTCACGGGGAAAACTGGAAGAGCGAAAACACAAGTTTCGATCTGAAAAAAAAAATTTGAAATGCACAAATGCTGAGGGAGATAATTCCGAAAAGTATCTGTGATTTTTAAGGATAGGCAAAAAGTGGGTTGTTTGGCCCTGGTAAATATCCAACCACTTGAGAATTGAACTTTTTCTACTCCCCCCAAATTTTTGGATCTGAAGGCCACTTGAATCCTCAACATGCCTGTGGCATGCATATCCACCAGACAAAAAACATGTGAGGATCAGTTAGAGGTCCCTTTCCTATAAAATTCCACCAAGCTATTATTAGGGGGTTGTACTAGTGGAATTTCCCAAACATGGATTTTGGAGCTCTATTTTAGTGCGTGAAATAATTTTCTATTTATTATTACAGTTTTCAAATTTTTTTCCACACATGAACACTAAAATTTTCATTTTGTTGCGATCTTATATCTTTTTTGTTTTCGGGGAAAAATGGGAGAGTGAAAACTCAAGTTTGGATCTGAAAAAAAAAAAAATTCAAATGAACAAATTCTAAGAGTGATAATTCCGAAAAGTATCTGTGATTTTTAAGGACAGGCAAAAAGTGGGTTGTATGGCCCTGGTAAATATCCAACCACTTGAGAATTGTACTTTTTCTACTCCCCCTAATTTTTGGATATGAAGGCCACTTGCATCCTCAACATGCTTGTGCCATGCATATCCACCATACTTAAAACATATGAGGATCAGTTAGACGTCCCTCTCCTATAAAATTTCACCAAGCTATTATTAGGGGGTTGTACTAGTGGAATTTCCCAAACATGGATTTTGGAGCTCATCTTTAGTGCGTGAAATAATTTTCTATTTATTATTACAGTTTTCAATTTTTTTTGCACACATGAACTCTAAAATTTTAATTTTTTTGTGATCTTACATCTTTTTTGTTTACGGGGAAAAATGGGAGAGTGAAAACTCAAGTTTGGATCTGAAAAAAAAAATTTGAAATGCACAAATGCTGAGAGAGATAATTCCGAAAAGTATCTGAGATTTTTAAAGATAGGCAAAAATTGGGTTGTTTGGCCCTGGTAAATATCCAACCACTTGAGAATTGTACTTTTTCAACTCCCCCCTAATTTTTGGATCTGAAGGCCACTTGCATCCTCTCAACATGCTTGTGGCATGCATATCCACCACACTTAAAACATATGAGGATCAATTAGAGGTCCCCTTCCTATAAAATTCCACCAAGCTATTATTCGGGGTTGGTCTAGTGGAATTTCCCAAACATCGATTTTGGAGCTCATCTTTAGTGCGTGAAATAATTTTCTATCTATTATTACAGTTTTCAAATTTTTTTGCACACTTGAACTCTAAAATTTTCATTTTGTTGCGATCTTATATCTTTTTTGTTCACGAGGAAAAATGGGAGAGTGAAAACTCAAGTTTGGAATTGAACAAAAAAAAATTTGAAATGCACAAATGCTGAGAGAGATAATTCTGAAAAGTATCTGTGACTTTTAAGGATAGGCAAAAAGTGGGTTGTTTGGCCCTGGTAAATATCCTACCACTTGAGAATTGTACTTTTTCTACTCCCCCTAATTTTTGGATCTGAAGGCCACTTGCATCCTCAACATGCTTGTGGCATGCATATCCACCACACTTAAAACATGTGAGGATCAGTTAGAGGTCCCTTTCCCATAAAATTCCACCAAGCTATTAGTAGGGGGTCGTACTAGTGGAATTTCCCAAACAAGGATTTTGGAGTTCATTTTTAGTGCGTGAAATAATTTTCTATTTATTATTTCCGTTTTCAAATTTTTTTGCTCACATGAACTCTAAAATTTTCATTTTGTTGCGATCTTATTTCTTTTTTATTTACGGGGAAAAATGGAAGAGCGAAAACACAAGTTTCGATCTGAAAAAAAAAATCTGAATTGCACAAATGCTGAAAGAGAAAATTCCAAAAAGTATCTGTGATTTTTAAGGATAGGCAAAAAGTGGGTTGTTTGGCCCTGGTAATTATCCAACCACTTGAGAATTGTACTTTTTCTACTCCCCCCTAATTTTTGGATCTGAAGGCCACTTGCATCCTCAACATGCCTGTGGCATGCATATCCACCACACTTAAAACATGTGAGGATAAGTTAGAGGTCCCTTTCCTATAAAATTCCACCAAGCTATTATGAGGGGGTTGTACTAGTGGAATTTCCCAAACATGGATTTTGGAGCTCATCTTTATTGCGTCAAATAATTTTCTATTTATTATTATAGTTTTCAAATTTTTTTGCACACATGAACTCTAAAATTTTCTTTTTCTTGCGATCTTATATCTTTTTTGTTTACGGGAAAAATGGGAGAGAGAAAACTCAAGTTTGGATCTGAAAAAAAAAAAATTTGAAATGCACAAATGCTAATAGAGATAATTCCGAAAAGTATCTGTGGTTTTTAAGGATAGGCAAAAAGTTGGTTGTTTGGCCCTGGTAAATATCCAACCACTGGAGAATTGTACTTTTTCTACTCCCCCCTAATTTTTGGATCTGAAGGCCACTAGCATCCTCAACATGCCTGTGGCATGCATATCCACCACACTTAAAACATGTGCGGATCAGTTAGAGGTCCCTTTCCCATAAAATTCCACCAAGCTACTATTAGGGGTTCTACTAGTGGAATTTCCCAAACATGGATTTTGGAGTTCATTTTTAGTGCGTGAAATAATTTTCTATTTATTATTATAGTTTTTTATTTTTTTTGCACAGATGAACTCTAAAATTTTCATTTTGTTGTGATCTTATATCTTTTTTGTTTACGGAGAAAAATGGGAGTGAAGGCACAAGTTTGGATCGGAAAAAAAAAAAATTGAAATGCACAAATGCCGAGAGAGATAATTCTGAAACGTATCTGTGATTTTTAAGGATAGGCAAAAAGTTGGTTGTTTGGCCCTGGTACATATCCAACCACTTGAGAATTTATCTTTTTCTACTCCCCCCTAATTTTTGGATCTGAAGGCCACTTGCATCCTCTACATGCCTGTGGCATGCATATCCACCACACTTAAAACATGTGAGGATCAGTTAGAGGTCCCTTTCCTAAAAAATTCCACCGAGCTATTATTAGGGGGTTGTACTAGTGGAATTTCCCAAACATGGATATTGGTGCTCATTTTTAGTGCGTGAAATAATTTTCTATTTATTATTTTAGTTTTCAAATTTTGTTGTACACATCAACTCTAAACTTTTCATTTTGTTTCGATCTTATATCTTTTTTTTTTACGGGGAAAAATAGGAGAATGAAAACTAAAGTTTGGATCTGAAAAAAAAAAAAATTGAGATGCACAAATGCTGAGAGAGATAATTCCGAAAAGTATCTGTGATTTTTAAGCATAGGCAAAAAGTGGGTTGTTTGGCCCTGGTAAATATCCAACAACTTGAGAATTGTACTTTTTCTACTCCCCCCTAATTTTTGGATCTGAAGGCCACTTGCATCCTCAACATGCCTGTCGCATGCATATCCACCACACTTAGAACATGTGAGGATCAGTTAGAGGTCCCTTTCCTATAAAATTCCACCAAGCTATTATTAGGGGGTTGTACTAGTGGAATTTCCCAAACATGGATTTTGGAGCTCATTTTTAGTGCGTGAAATAATTTTCTATTTATTATTATAGTTTTCAAATTTTTTTGCACACATGAACTCTAAACTTTTCATTTTGTTGCGATCTTTTATCTTTTTTGTCTACTGGGAAAAATGGGAGAGTGAAAACTCAAGTTTGGATCTGAAAAAAAAAAATTTGAAATGCACAAATGCTGAGAGAGATAATTCCGAAAAGTATCTGTGATTTTTAAGGATAGGCAAAAAGTGGGTTGTTTGGCCCTGGTAAATATCCAACCACTTGAGAATTGTACTTTTTCTACTCCCCCCTAATTTTTGGATCTGAAGGCCACTTGCATCCTCGACATGCCTGTGGCACGCATATCCACCACACTTAAAACATGTGAGGATCAGTTAGAGGTCCCTTTCCTATAAAATTCCACCAAGCTATTATTAGGGGGTTGTACTAGTGGAATTTCCCAAACATGGATTTTGGAGCTCATTTTTAGTGCGTGAAATCATTTTCAATTTATTATTATAGTTTTTAAATTTTTTTCCACACATGAACTCTATAATTTTCATTTTGTTGCGATCTTATATCTTTTTTGTTTACGGGGAAAAATGGGAGAGTGAAAACTCAAGTTTGGATCTGAAAAAAAAAATTTGAAATGCACAAATGCTGAAAGAGATAATTCCGAAAAGTATCTGTGATTTTTAAGGATAGGCAAAAAGTAGGTTGTTTGGCCCTGGTAAATATCCAACCACTTGAGAATATTACTTTTTCTACTCCCCCCTAATTTTTGGATCTGAAGGCCACTTGCATCGTCAACAAGCCTGTGGCATGCATATCCACCACACTTAAAACATGTGAGGATAAGTTAGAGGTCCCTTTCCTATAAAATTCCACCAAGCTATTATTAGGGGGTTGTACTAGTGGAATTTCCCAAACATGGATTTTGGAGCTCATTTTTAGTGCAAGCAATAATTTTCTATTTATTATTACAGTTTTCAAACTTTTTTGCACACATGAACTCTAAAATTTTCATTTTGTTGCGATCTTAAATATTTTTTATTTACGTGGAAAATGGGAGAGTGAAAACTTAAGTTTGGATCTGAAAAAAAAAATATTTGAAATGCACAAATGCTGAGAGAGATCATTCCGAAAAGTATCTGTGATTTTTAAGGATAGGCAAAAAGTGGGTTGTTTGGCACTGGTAAATATCCAACCACTTGAGAATTGTACTTTTTCTTCTCCCCCCCAAATTTTTGGATTTGAAGGCCACTTGCATCCTCAACAGGCTTGTGGCATGCATATCCACCACACTTAGAACATGTGAGGATCAGTTAGAGGTCCCTTTCATATAAAATTCCACGAGGCTATTATTAGGGGGTTGTACTAGTGGAATTTCCCAAACATGGATTTTGGAGCTCATCTTTAGTGCGTGAAATAATTTTCTTTATATTATTTTAGTTTTCAAATTTTCTTGCACATATGAACTCTTAAATTTTCATTTTGTTGCGATCTTATAAGTTTTTTGTTTACGGGGAAAAATGGGAGAGTGAAAACTCAAGTTTGGATCTGAAAAAAAAAAATTGAAATGCACAAATGCTGAGAGAGATAACTCCGAAAAGTATCGGTGATTTTTAAGGATATGCAAAAAGTGGGTTGTTTGGCCCTGGTAAATATCCAACCACTTGAGAATATTACTTTTTCTACTCCCCCCTAATTTTTGGATCTGAAGGCCACTTGCATCCTCAACAAGCCTGTGGCATGCATATCCACCACACTTAAAACATGTGAGGATCAGTTAGAGGTCCCTTTCCTATAAAATTCCACCAAGCTATTATTAGGGGGTTGTACTAGTGGAATTTCCCAAACATGGATTTTGGAGCTCATTTTTAGTGCAAGAAATAATTTTCTATTTATTATTACAGTTTTCAAACTTTTTTGCACACATGAACTCTAAAATTTTCATTTTGTTGCGATCTTAAATATTTTTTATTTACGGGGAAAATGGGAGAGTGAAAACTTAAGTTTGGATCTGAAAAAAAAAATATTTGAAATGCACAAATGCTGAGAGAGATCATTCCGAAAAGTATCTGTGATTTTTAAGGATAGGCAAAAAGTGGGTTGTTTGGCACTGGTAAATATCCAACCACTTGAGAATTGTACTTTTTCTTCTCACCCCCAAATTTTTGGATTTGAAGGCCACTTGCATCCTCAACAGGCTTGTGGCATGCATATCCACCACACTTAGAACATGTGAGGATCAGTTAGAGGTCCCTTTCATATAAAATTCCACGAGGCTATTATTAGGGGGTTGTACTAGTGGAATTTCCCAAACATGGATTTTGGAGCTCATCTTTAGTGCGTGAAATAATTTTCTTTATATTATTTTAGTTTTCAAATTTTCTTGCACATATGAACTCTTAAATTTTCATTTTGTTGCGATCTTATAAGTTTTTTGTTTACGGGGAAAAATGGGAGAGTGAAAACTCAAGTTTGGATCTGAAAAAAAAAAATTGAAATGCACAAATGCTGAGAGAGATAACTCCGAAAAGTATCGGTGATTTTTAAGGATATGCAAAAAGTGGGTTGTTTGGCCCTGGTAAATATCCAACCACTTGAGAATTGTACTTTTTCTACTCCCCCCTAATTTTTGGATCTGAAGGCCACTTGCATCTTCTCAACATGCTTGTGGCCTGCATATCCACCACACTTAAAACATGTGAGGATCAGTTAGAGGTCCCTTTCCTATAAAATTCCACCAAGCTATTTTTAGGGGTTTGTACTAGTGGAATTTCCCAAACATGGATTTTGGAGCTCATTTTTAGTGCGTGAAATAATTTTCAATTTATTATTATAGTTTTCAAATGTTTTTGCACACATGAACTCTAAAATTTTCATTTTGTTGCGATCTTATATCTTTTTTGTTTACGGGGAAAAATGGGAGAGTGAAAACACATGTTTGGATCTGAAAAAAAAGAAATTTGAAGTGCACAAATGCTGAGAGAGATAATTCCGAAAAGTATCTGTGATTTTTAAGGATAGGCAAAAAGTGGGTTGTTTGGCCCTGGTAAATATCCAACCACTTGAGAATTGTACTTTTTCTACTCCCCCCTAATTTTTGGATCTGAAGGCCACTTGCATCCTCTCAACATGCTTGTGGCATGCATATCCACCACACTTAAAACATGTGAGGATCAGTTAGAGGTCCCTTTCCTATAAAATTCCACCAAGCTATTATTAGGGGGTTGTACTAGTGGAATTTCCCAAACATGGATTTTGGAGCTCATTTTTAGTGCGTGAAATAATTTTCTATTTATTATTATAGTTACGAAATTTTTTTGCACACATGAACTCTAAAATTATCATTTTGTTGCGATCTTATATCTGTTTTGTTTACGGGGAAAAATGATAGAGAGAAAACTCAAGTTTGGATCTGAAAAAAATAAAATTTGAAATGCACAAATGCTGAGAGAGATAATTCCGAAAAGTATCTGTGATTTTTAAGGGTAGGCAAAAAGTGGGTTGTTTGGCCCTGGTAAATATCCAACCACTTGAGAATTGTACTTTTTCTACTCCCCCCAAATTTATGGATCTGAAGGCCACTTGCATCGTCTCAACATGCTTGTGGCATGCATATCCACCACACTTAAAACATGTGAGGATCAGTTAGCGGTCCCTTTCTTATAAAATTCCACCAAGCTATTATTAAGGGGTTGTACTAGTGGAATTTCCCAAACATGGATTTTGAAGCTCATCTTTAGTGCGTGAAATAATTTTCTTTATATTATTTTAGTTTTCAAATTTTCTTGCACATATGAACTCTTAAATTTTCATTTTGTTGCGATCTTATAAGTTTTTTGTTTACGGGGAAAAATGGGAGAGTGAAAACTCAAGTTTGGATCTGAAAAAAAAAAATTGAAATGCACAAATGCTGAGAGAGATAACTCCGAAAAGTATCGGTGATTTTTAAGGATATGCAAAAAGTGGGTTGTTTGGCCCTGGTAAATATCCAACCACTTGAGAATTGTACTTTTTCTACTCCCCCCTAATTTTTGGATCTGAAGGCCACTTGCATCTTCTCAACATGCTTGTGGCCTGCATATCCACCACACTTAAAACATGTGAGGATCAGTTAGAGGTCCCTTTCCTATAAAATTCCACCAAGCTATTTTTAGGGGTTTGTACTAGTGGAATTTCCCAAACATGGATTTTGGAGCTCATTTTTAGTGCGTGAAATAATTTTCAATTTATTATTATAGTTTTCAAATGTTTTTGCACACATGAACTCTAAAATTTTCATTTTGTTGCGATCTTATATCTTTTTTGTTTACGGGGAAAAATGGGAGAGTGAAAACACATGTTTGGATCTGAAAAAAAAGAAATTTGAAGTGCACAAATGCTGAGAGAGATAATTCCGAAAAGTATCTGTGATTTTTAAGGATAGGCAAAAAGTGGGTTGTTTGGCCCTGGTAAATATCCAACCACTTGAGAATTGTACTTTTTCTACTCCCCCCTAATTTTTGGATCTGAAGGCCACTTGCATCCTCTCAACATGCTTGTGGCATGCATATCCACCACACTTAAAACATGTGAGGATCAGTTAGAGGTCCCTTTCCTATAAAATTCCACCAAGCTATTATTAGGGGGTTGTACTAGTGGAATTTCCCAAACATGGATTTTGGAGCTCATTTTTAGTGCGTGAAATAATTTTCTATTTATTATTATAGTTACGAAATTTTTTTGCACACATGAACTCTAAAATTATCATTTTGTTGCGATCTTATATCTGTTTTGTTTACGGGGAAAAATGATAGAGAGAAAACTCAAGTTTGGATCTGAAAAAAATAAAATTTGAAATGCACAAATGCTGAGAGAGATAATTCCGAAAAGTATCTGTGATTTTTAAGGGTAGGCAAAAAGTGGGTTGTTTGGCCCTGGTAAATATCCAACCACTTGAGAATTGTACTTTTTCTACTCCCCCCAAATTTATGGATCTGAAGGCCACTTGCATCGTCTCAACATGCTTGTGGCATGCATATCCACCACACTTAAAACATGTGAGGATCAGTTAGCGGTCCCTTTCTTATAAAATTCCACCAAGCTATTATTAAGGGGTTGTACTAGTGGAATTTCCCAAACATGGATTTTGAAGCTCATCTTTAGTGCGTGAAATAATTTTCTTTATATTATTTTAGTTTTCAAATTTTCTTGCACATATGAACTCTTAAATTTTCATTTTGTTGCGATCTTATAAGTTTTTTGTTTACGGGGAAAAATGGGAGAGTGAAAACTCAAGTTTGGATCTGAAAAAAAAAAATTGAAATGCACAAATGCTGAGAGAGATAACTCCGAAAAGTATCGGTGATTTTTAAGGATATGCAAAAAGTGGGTTGTTTGGCCCTGGTAAATATCCAACCACTTGAGAATTGTACTTTTTCTACTCCCCCCTAATTTTTGGATCTGAAGGCCACTTGCATCTTCTCAACATGCTTGTGGCCTGCATATCCACCACACTTAAAACATGTGAGGATCAGTTAGAGGTCCCTTTCCTATAAAATTCCACCAAGCTATTTTTAGGGGTTTGTACTAGTGGAATTTCCCAAACATGGATTTTGGAGCTCATTTTTAGTGCGTGAAATAATTTTCAATTTATTATTATAGTTTTCAAATGTTTTTGCACACATGAACTCTAAAATTTTCATTTTGTTGCGATCTTATATCTTTTTTGTTTACGGGGAAAAATGGGAGAGTGAAAACACATGTTTGGATCTGAAAAAAAAGAAATTTGAAGTGCACAAATGCTGAGAGAGATAATTCCGAAAAGTATCTGTGATTTTTAAGGATAGGCAAAAAGTGGGTTGTTTGGCCCTGGTAAATATCCAACCACTTGAGAATTGTACTTTTTCTACTCCCCCCTAATTTTTGGATCTGAAGGCCACTTGCATCCTCTCAACATGCTTGTGGCATGCATATCCACCACACTTAAAACATGTGAGGATCAGTTAGAGGTCCCTTTCCTATAAAATTCCACCAAGCTATTATTAGGGGGTTGTACTAGTGGAATTTCCCAAACATGGATTTTGGAGCTCATTTTTAGTGCGTGAAATAATTTTCTATTTATTATTATAGTTACGAAATTTTTTTGCACACATGAAGTCTAAAATTATCATTTTGTTGCGATCTTATATCTGTTTTGTTTACGGGGAAAAATGATAGAGTGAAAACTCAAGTTTGGATCTGAAAAAAATAAAATTTGAAATGCACAAATGCTGAGAGAGATAATTCCGAAAAGTATCTGTGATTTTTAAGGGTAGGCAAAAAGTGGGTTGTTTGGCCCTGGTAAATATCCAACCACTTGAGAATTGTACTTTTTCTACTCCCCCCAAATTTATGGATCTGAAGGCCACTTGCATCGTCTCAACATGCTTGTGGCATGCATATCCACCACACTTAAAACATGTGAGGATCAGTTAGAGGTCCCTTTCTTATAAAATTCCACCAAGCTATTATTAAGGGGTTGTACTAGTGGAATTTCCCAAACATGGATTTTGGAGCTCATTTTTAGTGCGTGAAATAATTTTCTATTTATTATTATTGTTTCGAAATTTTTTTGCACACATGAACTCTAAAATTTTCATTTTGTTGCGATCTTATATCTTTTTTGTTTACGGGGAAAAATGATAGAGTGAAAACTCAAGTTTGGATCTGAAAAAAAAAAAATTTGAAATGCACAAATGCTGAGAGAGACAATTCCGAAAAGTATCGGTGATTTTTAAGGTTAGGCAAAAAGTGGGTTGTTTGGCCCTGGTAAATATCCAACCACTTGAGAATTGTACTTTTTCTACTCCCGCCAAATTTTTGGATCTGAAGGCCACTTGCATCCTCTCAACATGCTTGTGGAATGCATATCCACCACACTTAAAACATGTGAGGATCAGTTAGAGGTCCCTTTCCTATAAAATTCCACCAAGCGATTATTAAGGGGTTGTACTAGTGGAATTTCCCAAACATGGATTTTGGAGCTCATTTTTAGTGCGTGAAATAATTTTCATATTTATTATTATAGTTTTCAAATTTTTTTGCACACATGAACTCTAAAATTTTCATTTTGTTGCGATCTTATATCTTTTTTGTTTGCGAGGAAAAATGGGAGAGTGAAAACTCAAGTTTGGATCTGAAAAAAAAAATTTGAAATGCACAAATGCAGAGAGAGATAATTCCGAAAAGTATCTGTGATTTTTAAGGATAGGCAAAAAGTGGGTTGTTTGGCCCTGGTAAATATCCAACCACTTGAGAATTGTACTTTTTCTACTCCCCCCTAATTTTTGGATCTGAAAGCCACTTGCATCTTCAACATGCTTGTGGCTTGCATATCGACAACACTTAAAACATGTGAGGATCAGTTAGAGGTCCCTTTCCTATAAAATTCCACCAAGCTATTATTAGGGGGTTGTACTAGTGGAATTTCCAAAACAAGGATTTTGGAGCTCATTTTTAGTGCGTGAAATAATGTTCTACTTATTATTATAGTTTTCAAATTTTTTTGCACACACGAACTGTTAAATTTTCATTTTGTTGCGATCTTATATCTTTTTTATTTACGAGGAAAAATGGGAGAGTGAAAACTCAAGTATGGATCTGAAAAAAAAAAAATTTGGAATGCACAAATGCTGAGAGAGATAATTCCGAAAAGTATCTGTGATTTTTAAGGATAGGCAAAAAGTGGGTTGTTTGGCCCTGGTAAATATCCAACCACTTGGGAATTTAACTTTTTCTATTCCCCCCTAATTTTTGGATCTGAAGGCCACTTCCATCCTCAACATGCTTGTGGCATGCATATCCACGACACTTAAAACATGTGAGGATCAGTTAGAGGTCCCTTTCCTATAAAATTCTGCCAAGCTATTATTAGGGGGTTGAACTAGTGTAATTTACCAAACATGGATTTTGGAGCTCATTTTTAGTGCATGAAATAATTTTCTCCTTATTATTATAGTTTTCAAAATTTTTTTCACACACGAACTCTAAAATTTTCATTTTGTTGCGATCTTATATCTTTTTTGTTTACGAGGAAAAATGGGAGAGTGAAAACTCAAGTTTGGATCTGAAAAAAAAAAATCTGAAATGCACAAATGCTGAGAGTGATAATTCCGAAAAGTATCTGTGATTTTTAAGGATAGGCAAAAAGTGGATTGTTTGGCCCTGGTAAATATCCAACCACTTGAGAATTTAGCTTTTTCTACTCCCCCCTAATTTTTGGATCTGAAGGCCACTTGCATCCTCAACATGCTTGTGGCTTGCATATCGACAACACTTAACACATGTGAGGATCAGTTAGAGGTCCCTTTCCTATAAAATTCCACCAAGCTATTATTAGGGGGTTGTACTAGTGGAATTTCCAAAACAAGGATTTTGGAGCTCATTTTTAGTGCGTGAAATAATGTTCTACTTATTATTATAGTTTTCAAATTTTTTTGCACACACGAACTGTTAAATTTTCATTTTGTTGCGATCTTATATCTTTTTTCTTTACGAGGAAAAATGGGAGAGTGAAAACTCAAGTATGGATCTGAAAAAAAAAAAATTTGGAATGCACAAATGCTGAGAGAGATAATTCCGAAAAGTATCTGTGATTTTTAAGGATAGGCAAAAAGTGGGTTGTTTGGCCCTGGTAAATATCCAACCACTTGGGAATTTAACTTTTTCTACTCCCCCCTAATTTTTGGATCTGAAGGCCACTTCCATCCTCAACATGCTTGTGGCATGCATATCCACGACACTTAAAACATGTGAGGATCAGTTAGAGGTCCCTTTCCTATAAAATTCTGCCAAGCTATTATTAGGGGGTTGAACTAGTGTAATTTACCAAACATGGATTTTGGAGCTCATTTTTCGTGCATGAAATAATTTTCTCCTTATTATTATAGTTTTCAAAATTTTTTTCACACACGAACTCTAAAATTTTCATTTTGTTGCGATCTTATATCTTTTTTGTTTACGAGGAAAAATGGGAGAGTGAAAACTCAAGTTTGGATCTGAAAAAAAAAATCTGAAATGCACAAATGCTGAGAGTGATAATTCCGAAAAGTATCTGTGATTTTTAAGGATAGGCAAAAAGTGGATTGTTTCGCCCTGGTAAATATCCAACCACTTGAGAATTTAGCTTTTTCTACTCCCCCCTAATTTTTGGATCTGAAGGCCACTTGCATCCTCAACATGCTTGTGGCTTGCATATCGACAACACTTAAAACATGTGAGGATCAGTTAGAGGTCCCTTTCCTATAAAATTCCACCAAGCTATTATTAGGGGGTTGTACTAGTGGAATTTCCAAAACAAGGATTTTGGAGCTCATTTTTAGTGCGTGAAATAATGTTCTACTTATTATTATAGTTTTCAAATTTTTTTGCACACACGAACTGTTAAATTTTCATTTTGTTGCGATCTTATATCTTTTTTATTTACGAGGAAAAATGGGAGAGTGAAAACTCAAGTTTGGATCTGAAAAAAAAAAAATTTGGAATGCACAAATGCTGAGAGAGATAATTCCGAAAAGTATCTGTGATTTTTAAGGATAGGCAAAAAGTGGGTTGTTTGGCCCTGGTAAATATCCAACCACTTGGGAATTTAACTTTTTCTACTCCCCCCTAATTTTTGGATCTGAAGGCCACTTCCATCCTCAACATGCTTGTGGCATGCATATCCACGACACTTAAAACATGTGAGGATCAGTTAGAGGTCCCTTTCCTATAAAATTCTGCCAAGCTATTATTAGGGGGTTGAACTAGTGTAATTTACCAAACATGGATTTTGGAGCTCATTTTTAGTGCATGAAATAATTTTCTCCTTATTATTATAGTTTTCAAAATTTTTTTCACACACGAACTCTAAAATTTTCATTTTGTTGCGATCTTATATCTTTTTTGTTTACGAGGAAAAATGGGAGAGTGAAAACTCAAGTTTGGATCTGAAAAAAAAAAATCTGAAATGCACAAATGCTGAGAGTGATAATTCCGAAAAGTATCTGCGATTTTTATGGATAGGCAAAAAGTGGGTTGTTTGGCCCTGGTAAATATCCAACCACTTGAGAATTTAAATTTTTCTACTCCCCCCAAATTTTTGGATCTGAAGGCCACTTGCATCCTCAACATGCTTGTGGCATGCACATCCACCACACCTAAAACATGTGAGGATCAGTTAGAGGTCCCTTTCCTATAAAATTCCACCAAGCTATTCTTAGGGGGTTGTACTAGTGGAATTTCCCAAACATGGATTTTGGAGCTCATTTTTAGTGCGTAAAATAATTTTCGACTTATTATTACAGTTTTCAAATTTTTTTGCACACACGAACTCTAAAATTTTCATTTTTTTGCGATCTTATATCTTTTTTGTTTACGATGAAAAATGGGAGGGTGAAAACTCAAGTTTGGATCTGAAAAAAAAAAATTGAAATGCACAAATGCTGAGAGAGATAATTCCGAAAAGTATCTGTGATTTTTAAGGATAGGCAAAAAGTGAGTTGTTTGGCCCTGGTAAATATCCAACCACTTGAGAATTTAACTTTTTCTACTCCCCCTTAATTTTTGGATCTGAAGGCCACTTGCATCCTCAACATGCTTGTGGCATGCATATCAACCACACTTACAACATTTGAGGATCAGTTAGAGGTCCCTTTCCTATAAAATTCCGCCAAGCTATTATTAGTGGGTTGTACTAGTGGAATTTCCCAAACATGGATTTTGGAGCTCATTTTTAGTGCGTGAAATAATTTTCTACATATTATTATAGTTTTCAAAATTTTTTGCACACACGAACTCTAAAATTTTCATTTCGTTGCGGTCTTATATCTTTTTTGTTTACGAGGAAAAATCGGAGAGTAAAAACTCACGTTTGGATCTGAAAAAAAAAAAATTTGAAATGCATGAATGCTGAGAGAGATAATTCCGAAAAGTATCTGTGATTTTTAAGGATAGGCAAAATGTGGGTTGTTTAGCCCTGGTAATTATCCAACCACTTGAGAATTGTACTTTTTCTACTCCCCCCTAATTTTTGGATCTGAAGGCCACTTGCATCCTCAACATCCTTGTGGCATGCACATCCACCACACTTAAAACATGTGAGGATCAGTTAGAGGTCCCTTTCCTATAAAATTCCAGCAAGCTATTAATCGGGGGTTGTACTAGTGGAATTTTCCAAACATAGATTTTGGAGCTCATTTTTAGTGCGTGAAATAATTTTCTACTTAATATTATAGTTTTCAAATTTTTTTGCACACACGAACTCTAAAATTTTCATTTTGTTGCGATCTTATATCTTTTTTGTTTACGAGGAAAAATGGGAGAGTGAAAACTCAAGTTTGGACCTGAAAAAAAAAATATTTGGAATGCACAAATGCTGAAAGATATAATTCCGAAAAGTATCTGTGATTTTTAAGGATAGGCAAAAAGTGGGTTGTTTGGCCCTGGTAAATATCCAACCACTTGAGAATTTAACTTTTTCTACTCCCCCCTAATTTTTGGATCTGAAGGCCACTTGCATCCTCAACATGCTTGTGGCATGCATATCCACCACACTTAAAACATGTGAGGATCAGGTAGAGGTCCCTTTCCTATAAAATTTCACCAAGCTATTATTAGGGGTTTGTACTAGTGGAATTTTACAAACATGGATTTTGGAGCTCATTTTTAGTGCGTCAAAATAATTTTCTCCTTATTATTATTGTTTTCAAATTTTTTTGCACACACGAACTCTAAAATTTTCATTTTGTTGCGATCTTATATGTTTTTTGTTTACGAGGAAAAATGGGAGAGTGGAAACTCAAGTTTGGATCTGAAAAAAAAATTTGGAATGCACAAATGCTGAGAGAGATAAGTCCGAAAAGTATCTGTGATTTTTAAGGATAGGCAAAAAGTGGGTTGTTTGGCCCTGGTAAATATCCAACCACTTTAGAATTTAACTCTTTCTACTCCCCCGTAATTTATGGATCTGAAGGCCACTTGCATCCTCAACATGCTTGTGGCATGCATATCCACCACACTTAAAACATGTGAGGATCAGTTAGAGGTCCCTTTCCTATAAAATTCCACCAAGCTATTATTAGGGGGTTGTACTAGTGGAATTTCCCAAACATGGATTTTGGAGCACATTTTTAGTACGTGAAATAATTTTCTTCTTATTATTATAGTTTACAATTTTTTTAGCACACACGAACTCTAAAATTTTCATTTTGTTGCGATCTTATATCTTTTTTGTTTACAAGGAAAAAATTGGAGAGTGAAAACTCAATTTTGGATCTGAAAAAAAAAAAATTTGAAATGCACAAATGCTGAGAGAGATAATTCCGAAAAGTATTTGTGATTTTTAACGATAGGTAAAAAGTGGGTTGTTTGGCCCTGGTAAATATCCAACCACTTGAGAATTTATCTTCTTCTACTCCCCCCTAATTTTTGGATCTGAAGGCCACTTCCATCCTCAACATGGTTGTGGCATGCATATCCACCACACTTAAAACATGTGAGGATCAGTTAGAGGTCCCTTTCCTATAAAATTCCAACAAGCTATTATTAGGGGGTTGTACTAGGGGAATTTCCTAAATATGGAGCTCATTTTTAGTGCGTGAAATAATTTTCTACTTATTATTATAGTTTTCGAATTTTTTTGCACACACGAACTCTAAAATTTTCAGTTTTTGCTGCGATATTCTATCTTTTTTGTTTACAAGGAAAAATGGGAGAGTGAAAACTCAAGTTTGGATCTGAAAAAAAAAAAATTTGAAATGCACAAATGCTGAGAAAGATAATTCCGAAAAGTATCTGTGATTTTTAAGGATAGGCACAAAGTGGTTGTTTGGCCCTGGTAAATTTCCAACCACTTGAGAATTTAACTTTTTCTACTCCCCCCTAATTTTTGGATCTGAAGGCCACTTGCAACCTCAACATGCTTGTGGCATGCATATCAACCACACTTAAAACATGTGAGGATCAGTTAGAGGTCCCTTTCCTATAAAATTCCGCCAAGCTATTATTAGGGGGTTGTACTAGTGGAATTTCCCAAACATGGATTTCGGTGCTCATTTTTAGTGCGTGAAATAATTTTCTACTTATTATTATAGTTTTCAAATTTTTTTGCACACACGAACTGTTAAATTTTCATTTTGTTGTGATCTTATATCTTTTTTGTTTACGAGGAAAAATGGGAGAGAGAAAACTCAAGTTTGGATCTGAAAAAAAAAAATTTGAAATGGACAAATGCTGAAAGCGATAATTCCGAAAAGTATCTGTGATTTTTAAGGATAGGCAAAATGTGGGTTCTTTGGCCCTGGTAAATATCCGACCACTTGAGAATTTAACTTTTTCTACTCCCCCCTAATTTTTGGATCTGAAGGCCACTTGCATCCTCAACATGCTTGTGGCATGCATATCCACCACACTTAAAACATGTGAGGATCAGTTAGAGGTCCCTTTCCTATAAAATTCTGCCAAGCTATTATTAGGGGGTTGAATTAGTGTAATTTACCAAACATGGATTTTGGAGCTCATTTTTAGTGCGTGAAATAATTTTCTCCTTATTATTATAGTTTTCAATTTTTTTTTCACACACGAGCACTAAAATTTTCATTTTGTTGCGATCTTATATCTTTTTTGTTTACGAGGAAAAATGGGAGAGTGAAAACTGAAGTTTGGATCTGAAAAAAAAAAATCTGAAATGCACAAATGCTGAGAGTGATAATTCCGAAAAGTATCTGTGATTTTTAAGGATAGGCAAAAAGTGGGTTGTTTGGCCCTGGTAAATATCCAACCACTTGAGAATTTAAATTTTTCTACTCCCGCCAATTTTTTCGATCTGAAGGCCACTTGCATCCTCAACATGCTTGTGGCATGCACATCCACCACACCTAAAACATGTGAGGATCAGTTAGAGGTCCCTTTGCTATAAAATTCCACCAAGCTATTCTTAGGGGGTTGTACTAGTGGAATTTCCCAAACATGGATTTTGGAGCTCATTTTTAGTGCCTAAAATAATTTTCGACTTATTATTATAGTTTTCAAATTTTTTTGCACATACGAACTCTAAAATTTTCATTTTTTTGCGATCTTATATCTTTTTTGTTTATGATGAAAAATGGGAGAGTGAAAACTCAAGTTTGGATCTGAAAAAAAAAATTGAAATGCACAAATGCTGAGAGAGATAATTCCGAAAAGTATCTGTGATTTTTAAGGATAGGCAAAAAGTGGATTGTTTGGCCCTGGTAAATATCCAACCACTTGAGAATTGTACTTTTTCTACTCCCCCCTAATTTTTGGATCCGAAGGCCACTTGCATCCTCAACATGCTTGTGGCATGCACATTCACCACACTTAAAACATGTGAGGATCAGTTAGAGGTCCCTTTCCTATAAAATTCCACCAAGCTATTAATAGGGGGTTGTACTAGTGGAATTTCCCAAACATAGATTTTGGAGCTCATTTTGGTGCGTGAAATAATTTTCTACTTAATATTATAGTTTTCAAATTTTTTTGCACACACGAACTCTAAAATTTTCATTTTGTTGCGATCTTATATCTTTTTTGTTTACGAGGAAAAATGGGAGAGTGAAAACTCAAGTTTGGATCTGAAAAAAAAATATTTGAAATGCACAAATGCTGAAAGAGATAATTCCGAAAAGTATCTGTGATTTTCAAGGATAGGCAAAAAGTGGATTGCTTGGCCCTGGTAAATATCCAACCACTTGAGAATTTAACTTTTTCTACTCCCCCCTAATTTTTGGATCTGAAGGCCACTTGCATCCTCAACATGCTTGTGGCATGCATATCCACAACACTTAAAACATGTGAGGATCAGTTAGAGGTCCCTTTCCTATAAAATTCCACCAAGCTATTATTAGGGGGTTGTACTAGTGGAATTTCCCAAACAAGGATTTTGGAGCTCATTTTTAGTGCGTGAAATAATTTTTTACTTATTATTATAGTTTTCAAATTTTTTTCCACACACGAACTCTAAAATTTTCATTTTGTTGTGAACTTATATCTTTTTTACTTACGAGGAAAAATGGGAGAGTGAAAACTCAAGTTTGGATCTGAAAAAAAAAAAAATTTGGAATGCACAAATGCTGAGAGAGATAATTCCGAAAAGTATCTGTGATTTTTAAGGATAGGCAAAAAGTGGGTTTTTTGGCCCTTGTAAATATCCAACCACTTGAGAATTGTACCTTTTCTACTCCCCCCTAATTTTTGGATCTGAAGGCCACTTGCATCCTCAACATGCTTGTGGCATGCATATCCACCACACTTAAAACATGTGAGGATCAATTAGAGGTCCCTTTCCTATAAAATTCCACGAAGCCATTCTTAGGGGGTTGTACTAGTGGAATTTCCCAAACATGGATTTTGGATCTTATTTTTAGTGCGTGAAATAATTTTGTACTTATTATTATAGTTTTCAAATTTTTTTGCACACACGAACTCTAAAATTTTCATTTTGTTGTGATCTTATATCTTTTTTGTTTACGAGGAAAAATGGGAGAGAGAAAACTCAAGTTTGGATCTGAAAAAAAAAAATTTGAAATGCACAAATGCTGAGAAAGATAATTCCTAAAAGTATCTGTGATTTTTAAGGATAGGCAAAAAGTGGGTTGTTTGGCCCTGGTAAATTTCCAACCACTTGAGAATTTCACTTTTTCTACTCCCCCCTAATTTTTGGATCTGAAGGCCACTTGCATCCTCAACATGCTTGTGGCATGCTTATTAACCACACTTAAAACATGTGAGGATCAGTTAGAGGTCCCTTTCCTATAAAATTCCGCCAAGCTATTATTAGGGGGTTGTACTAGTGGAATTTCCCAAACATGGAGTTTGGTGCTCATTTTTAGTGCGTGAAATAATTTTCTACTTATTATTATAGTTTTCAAATTTTTTTGCACACACGAACTCTAAAATTTTCATTTTGTTGCGATCTTATATCTTTTTTGTTTACGAGGAAAAATGGGAGAGAGAAAATTCAAGTTTGGATCTGAAAAAAAAAAATTTTGAAATGCACAAATGCTGAAAGCGATAATTCCGAAAAGTATCTGTGATTTTTAAGGATAGGCAAAAAGTGGGTTGTTTGGCCCTGGTAAATATCCAACCACTTGAGAATTGTACTTTTTCTACTCCCCCCTAATTTTTGGATCTGAAGGCCACTTGCATCCTCAACATGCTTGTGGCATGCATATCCACCACACTTAAAACATGTGAGGATCAGTTAGACGTCCCTTTCCTATAAAATTCTGCCAAGCTATTATTAGGGGGTTGAACTAGTGTAATTTACCAAACATGGATTTTGGAGCTCATTTTTAGTGCGTGAAATAATTTTCTCCTTATTATTATATTTTTCAAATTTTTTTTCACGCACGAACTCTAAAATTTTCATTTTGTTGCGATCTTATATCTTTTTTGTTTACGAGGAAAAATGGGAGAGTGAAAACTCAAGTTTGGATCTGACAAAAAAAAAAATCTGAAATGCACAAATGCTGAGAGTGATAATTCTGAAAAGTATCTGTGATTTTTAAGGATAGGCAAAAAGTGGGTTGTTTGGCCCTGGTAAATATCCAACCACTTGAGAATTTAAATTTTTCTACTCCCCCCAAATTTTTGGATCTGAAGGCCACTTGCATCCTCAACATGCTTGTGGCATGCACATCCACCACACCTAAAACATGTGAGGATCAGTTAGAGGTCCCTTTCCTATAAAATTCCACCAAGCTATTCTTAGGGGGTTGAACTAGTGTAATTTACCAAACATGGATTTTGGAGCTCATTTTTAGTGCGTAAAATAATTTTCGACTTATTATTAGAGTTTTCAAATTTTTTTACACACACGAACTCTAAAATTTTCATTTTTTTGTGATCTTATATCTTTTTTGTTTACGAGGAAAAATGGGAGAGTGAAAACTCAAGTTTGGTACTGAAAAAAAAAAAAAATTTGAGATGCACAAATGCTGAAAGAGATAATTCCGAAAAGTATCTGTGATTTTTAAGGATAGGCAAAAAGTGGGTTGTTTGGCCCTGGTAAATATCCAACCACTTGAGAATTTAACTTTTTCTACTCCCCCCTAATTTTTGGATCTGAAGGCCACTAGCATCCTCAACATGCTTGTGGCATGCATATCCACCACACTTAAAACATGTGAGGATCAGTCAGAGGTCCCTTTCCTATAAAATTCCGCCAAGCTATTATTAGGGGGTTGTACTAGTGGAATTTCCCAAACATGGATTTTGGAGCTCATTTTTAGAGCGTGAAATAATTTTCTACTTATTATTATAGTTTTCAAATTTTTTTGCACACACGAACTCTAAAATTTTCATTTTGTTGGGATCTTATATCTTTTTTGTTTACGAGGAAAAATCGGAGAGTAAAAACTCACGTTTGGATTTGAAAAAAAAAAAATTTGAAATGCACGAATGCTGAGAGAGATAATTCCGAAAAGTATCTGTGATTTTTAAGGATAGGCAAAAAGTGGGTTGTTTGGCCCTGGTAAATATCCAACCACTTGAGAATTTAAATTTTTCTACTCCCCCCAAATTTTTGGATCTGAATGCCACTTGCATCCTCAACATGCTTGTGGCATGCACATCCACCACACCTAAAACATGTGAGGATCAGTTAGAGGTCCCTTTCCTATAAAATTCCACCAAGCTATTCATAGGGGGTTGTACTAGTGGAATTTCCCAAACATGGATTTTGGAGCTCATTTTTAGTGTGTGAAATAATTTTCTACTTATTATTATAGTTTTCAAATTTTTTTGCACACACGAACTCTAAAATTTTCATTTTGTTGCGATCTTATATCTTTTTTGTTTACGAGGAAAAATCGGAGAGTAAAAACTCACGTTTGGATTTGAAAAAAAAAAAATTTGAAATGCACGAATGCTGTGAGAGATAATTCCGAAAAGTATCTGTGATTTTTAAGGATAGGCAAAATGTGGGTTGTTTAGCCCTGGTAAATATCCAACCACTTGAGAATTGTACTTTTTCTACTCCCCCCTAATTTTTGGATCTGAAGGCCACTTGCATCCTCAACATGCTTGTGGCATGCACATCCACCACACTTAAAACATGTGAGGATCAGTTAGAGGTCCCTTTCCTATAAAATTCCGCCAAGCTATTAATAGGGGGTTGTACTAGTGGAATTTCCCAAACATAGATTTTGGAGCTCATTTTTAGTGCGTGAAATAATTTTCTACTTAATATTATAGTTTTCAAATTTTTTTGCACACACGAACTCTAAAATTTTCATTTTGTTGCGATCTTATATCTTTTTTGTTTACGAGGAAAAATGGGAGAGTGAAAACTCAAGTTTGGATCTGAAAAAAAAAATATTTGAAATGCACAAATGCTGGAAGACATAATTCCGAAAAGTATCTATGATTTTTAAGGCTAGGCAAAAAGTGGATTGTTTGGCCCTGGTAAATATCCAACCACTTGAGAATTTACCTTTTTCTACACCCGCCTAATTTTTGGATCTGAAGGCCACTTGCATCCTCAACATGCTTGTGGCATGCATATCCACAACACTTAAAACATGTGAGGATCAGTTAGAGGTCCCTTTCCTATAAAATTTCACCAAGCTATTATTAGGGGTTTGTACTAGTGGAATTTGCCAAACATGGATTTTGGAGGTCATTTTTCGTGCGTCAAAATAATTTTCTCCGTATTATTATTGTTTTCAAATGTTTTTGCACACACGAACTCTAAAATTTTCATTTTGTTGCGATCTTATATCTTTTTTGTTTACGAGTAAAAATGGGAGAGTGGAAACTCAAGTTTGGATCTGAAAAAAAAAATTTGGAATGCACAAATGCTGAGAGACATAAGTCCGAAAAGTATCTGTGATTTTTATGGATAGGCAAAAAGTGGGTTGTTTGGCCCTGGTAAATATCCAACCACTCGAGAATTTAACTTTTTCTACTCCCCCCTAATTTATGGATCTGAAGGCCACTTGCATCCTCAACATGCTTGTGGCATGCATATCCACCTCACTTAAAACATGTGAGGATCAGTTAGAGGTCCCTTTCCTATAAAATTCCACCAACCTATTCTTAGGGGGTTGTACTAGTGGAATTTCCCAAACATGGATTTTGGAGCTCATTTTTAGTGCGTAAAATAATTTTTGACTTATTATTAGAGTTTTCAAATTTTTTTACACACACGAACTCTAAAATTTTCATTTTTTTGCGATCTTATATCTTTTTTGTTTATGAGGAAAAATGGGAGAGTGAAAACTCAAGTTTGGATCTGAAAAAAAAAAATTTGAAATGCACAAATGCTGAAAGAGATAATTCCGAAAAGTATCTGTGATTTTTAAGGATAGGCAAAAAGTGGGTTGTTTGGCCCTGGTAAATATCCAACCACTTGAGAATTTAACTTTTTCTACTCCCCCCTAATTTTTGGATCTGAAGGCCACTTGCATCCTCAACATGCTTGTGGCATGCATATCCACCACACTTAAAACATGTGAGGATCAGTCAGAGGTCCCTATCCTACAAAATTCCGCCAAGCTATTATTAGGGGGTTGTACTAGTGGAATTTCCCAAACATGGATTTTGGAGCTCATTTTTAGTGCGTGAAATAATTTTCTACTTATTATTATAGTTTTCAAATTTTTTTGCACACACGAACTCTAAAATTTTCATTTTGTTGCGATCTTATATCTTTTTTGTTTACAAGGAAAAATCGGAGAGTAAAAACACACATTTGGATTTGAAAAAAAAAAAATTTGAAATGCACGAATGCTGAGAGAGATAATTCCAAAAAGTATCTGTGATTTTTAAGGATAGGCAAAATGTGGGTTGTTTAGCCCTGGTAAATATCCAACCACTTGAGAATTGTACTTTTTCTACTCCCCCCTAATTTTTGGATCTGAAGGCCACTTGCATCCTCAACATGCTTGTGGCATGCACATCCACCACACTTAAAACATGTGAGGAGCAGTTAGAGGTCCCTTTCCTATAAAATTCCACCAAGCTATTAATAGGGGGTTGTACTAGTGGAATTTCCCAAACATGGATTTTGGAGCTCATTTTTAGTGCGTGAAATAATTTTCTACTTAATATTATAGTTTTCAAATTTTTTTGCACACACGAACTCTAAAATTTTCATTTTGTTGCGATCTTATATCTTTTTTGTTTACGAGGAAAAATGGGAGAGTGAAAACTCAAGTTTGGATCTGAAAAAAAAAATATTTGAAATGCACAAATGCTGAAAGACATAATTCCGAAAAGTATCTGTGATTTTTAAGGCTAGGCAAAAAGTGGATTGTTTGGCCCTGGTAAATATCCAACCACTTGAGAATTTACCTTTTTCTACTCCCCCCTAATTTTTGGATCTGAAGGCCACTTGCATCCTCAACATGCTTGTGGCATGCATATCCACAACACTTAAAACATGTGAGGATCAGTTAGAGGTCCCTTTCCTATAAAATTCCACCAAGCTATTATTAGGGGGTTGTACTAGTGGAATTTCCTAAACAAGGATTTTGGAGCTCATTTTTAGTGCGTGAAATAATTTTCTACTTATTATTATAGTTTTCAAATTTTTTTGCACACACGAACTCTAAAATTTTCATTTTGTTGCGATCTTATATCTTTTTTGTTTACGAGGAAAAATGGGAGAGTGAAAACTCAAGTTTGGATCTGAAAAAAAAAAATTTGGAATGCACAAATGCTGAGAGAGATAATTCCGAAAGTATCTGTGATTTTTAAGGATAGGCAAAAAGTGGGTTGTTTGGCCCTGGTAAATATCCAACCACTTGAGAATTGTACCTTTTCTACTCCCCCCTAATTTTTAGATCTGAAGGCCACTTGCATCCTCAACATGCTTGTGGCATGCATATCCACCACACTTAAAACATGTGAGGATGAATTAGAGGTCCCTTTCCTATAAAATTCCACGAAGCTATTCTTAGGGGGTTATACTAGTGGAATTTCCCAAACATGGATTTTGGAGCTCATTTTTAGTGTGTGAAATAATTTTCTACTTATTATTATTGTTTTCAAATTTTTTTACACACAAGAACTCTAAAATTTTCATTTTGTTGTGAGCTTATATCTTTTTTGTTTACGAGGAAAAATGGGAGAGTGAAAACTCATGTTTGGATCTGAAAAAAAAATAATCTGAAATGCACAAATGCTGAGAGAGATAATTCCGAAAAGTATCTGTGATTTTAAAGGATAGGCAAAAAGTGGGTTGTTTGGCCCTGGTAAATATCCAACCACTTGAGAATTTAACTTTTTCTACTCCCCCCTAATTTTTGGATCTGAAGGCCACTTGCATGCTCAACATGCTTGTGGCATGCATATCCACCACACTTAAAACATGTGAGGATCAGTTAGAGGTCCCTTTCCTATAAAATTTCACCAAGCTATTATTAGGGGTTTGTACTAGTGGAATTTGCCAAACATGGATTTTGGAGCTCATTTTTCGTGCATCAAAATAATTTTCTCCTTATTATTATTGTTTTCAAATTTTTTTGCACACACGAACTCTAAAATTTTCATTTTGTTGCGATCTTATATCTTTTTTGTTTACGAGGAAAAATGGGAGAGTGGAAACTCAAGTTTGGATCTGAAAAAAAAAATTCGGAATGCACAAATGCTGAGAGACATAAGTCCGAAAAGTATCTGTGATTTTTATGGATAGGCAAAAAGTGGGTTGTTTGGCCCTGGTAAATATCCAACCACTCGAGAATTTAACTTTTTCTACTCCCCCCTAATTTATGGATCTGAAGGCCACTTGCATCCTCAACATGCTTGTGGCATGCATATCCACCACACTTAAAACATGTGAGGATCAGTTAGAGGTCCCTTTCCTATAAAATTCCACCAAGCTATTATTAGGGGGTTGTACTAGTGGAATTTCCCAAACATGGATTTTGGAGCTCATTTTTAGTGCGTGAAATAATTTTCTACTTATTATTATAGTTTTCAATTTTTTTTACACACACGAACTCTAAAATTTTCATTTTGTTGCGATCTTATATCTTTTTTGTTTACGAGGAAAAAATTGGAGAGTGAAAACTCAATTTTGGATCTGAAAAAAAAAATTTGAAATGCACAAATGCTGAGAGAGATAATTCCGAAAAGTATTTGTGATTTTTAAGGATAGGTAAAAAGTGGGTTGTTTGGCCCTGGTAAATATCCAACCACTTGAGAATTTAACTTTTTCTACTCCCCCCTAATTTTTGGATCTGAAGGCCACTTCCATCCTCAACATGCTTGTGTCATGCATATCCACCACACTTAAAACATGTGAGGATCAGTTAGAGGTCCCTTTCCTATAAAATTCCAACAAGCTATTATTAGGGGGTTGTACTAGGGGAATTTCCCAAATTTGGAGCTCATTTTTAGTGTGTGAAATAATTTTCTACTTATTATTATAGTTTTCAAATTTTTTTGCACACACGAACTCTAAAATTTTCAGTTTTTTGCGATATTATATCTTTTTTGTTTACGAGGAAAAATGGGAGAGTGAAAACTCAAGTTTGGATCTGAAAAAAAAAAATTTGAAATGCACAAATGCTGAGAAAGACAATTCCGAAAAGTATCTGTGATTTTTAAGGATAGCCAAAAAGTGGGTTGTTTGGCCCTGGTAAATTTCCAACCACTTGAGAATTTAACTTTTTCTACTCCCCCCTAATTTTTGGATCTGAAGGCCACTTGCAACCTCAACATGCTTGTGGCATGCATATCAACCACACTTAAAACATGTGAGGATCAGTTAGAGGTCCCTTTCCTATAAAATTCCGCCAAGCTATTATTAGGGGGTTGTACTAGTGGAATTTCCCAAACATGGATTTTGGTGCTCATTTTTAGTGCGTGAAATAATTTTCTACTTATTATTATAGTTTTCAAATTTTTTTGCACACATGAACTCTAAAATTTTCATTTTGTTGCGATCTTATATCTTTTTTGTTTACGAGGAAAAATGGGAGAGAGAAAATTCAAGTTTGGATCTGAAAAAAAAAAAATTTGAAATGCACAAATACTGAAAGCGATAATTCCGAAAAGTATCTGTGATTTTTAAGGATAGGCAAAAAGTGGGTTGTATGGCCCTGGTAAATATCCAACCACTTGAGAATTTAACTTTTTCTACTCCCCCCTAATTTTTGGATCTGAAGGCCACTTGCATCCTCGACATGCTTGTGGCATGCATATCCACCACACTTAAAACATGTGAGGATCAGTTAGAGGTCCCTTTCCTATAAAATTCTGCCATGCTATTATTAGGGGGTTGAACTAGTGTAATTTACCAAACATGGATTTTGGAGCTCATTTTTAGTGCGTGAAATAATTTTCTCCTTATTATTATATTTTTCAAATTTTTTTTCACACACGAACTCTAAAATTTTCATTTTGTTGCGATCTTATATCTTTTTTGTTTACGAGGAAAAATGGGAGAGTGAAAACTCAAGTTTGGATCTGAAAAGGAAAAAAATCTGAAATGCACAAATGCTGAGAGTGATAATTCCGAAAAGTATCTGTGATTTTTAAGGATAGGCAAAAAGTGGGTTGTATGGCCCTGGTAAATATCCAACCATTTGAGAATTTAACTTTTTCTACTCCCCCCTAATTTTTTGATCTGAAGGCCAGTTGCATCCTCAACATGCTTGTGGCATGCATATCCACCACACTTAAAACATGTGAGGATCAGTTAGAGGTCCCTTTCCTATAAAATTCTGCCTAGCTATTATTAGGGGGTTGAACTAGTGTAATTTACCAAACATGGATTTTGAAGCTCATTTTTAGTGCGTGAAATAATTTTCTCCTTATTATTATAGTTTTCAAATTTTTTTTTCACACACAAACTCTAAAATTTTCATTTTGTTGCGATCTTATATCTTTTTTGTTTACGAGGAAAAATGGGAGAGTGAAAACTCAAGTTTGGATCTGAAAAAAAAAAAATCTAAAATGCACAAATGCTGAAAGAGAAAATTCCAAAAAGTATCTGTGATTTTTAAGGATAGGCAAAAAGTGGGTTGTTTGGCCCTGGTAAATATCCAACCACTTGAGAATTTACCTTTTTCTACTCCCCCCTAATTTTTGGATCTGAAGGCCACTTGCATCCTCAACATGCTTCTGGCATGCACATCCACCACACTTAAAACATGTGGGGATCAGTTAGAGGTCCCTTTCCTATAAAATTCCACCAAGCCATTCTTAGGGGGTTGCACTAGTGGAATTTGCCAAACATGGATTTTGGAGCTCATTTTTAGTGCGTATAATAATTTTCGACATATTATTATAGTTTTCAAATTTTTTTGCACACACGAACTCTAAAATTTTCATTTTTTTGCGATCTTATATCTTTTTTGTTTACGATGAAAAATGGGAGGGTGAAAACTCAAGTTTGGATCTGAAAAAATAAAAATTGAAATGCACAAATGCTGAGAGAGATAATTCCGAAAAGTATCTGTGATTTTTAAGGATAGGCAAAAAGTGGGTTGTTTGGCCCTGGTAAATATCCAACCACTTGAGAATTTAACTTTTTCTACTCCCCCCTAATTTTTGGATATGAAGGCCACTTGCATCCTCAACATGCTTGTGGCATGCACATCCACCACAATTAAAACATGTGAGGATCAGTTAGAGGTCCCTTTCCAATAAAATTCCACCAAGCTATTATTAGGGTGTTGTACTAGTGGAATTACCCAAACATGGATTTTGGCGCTCATTTTTAGTGCGTGAAATAATTGTCTACTTATTATTATAGTTTTCAAATTTTTTTGCACACACGAACTCTAAAGTTTTCATTTTGTTGCGATCTTATATCTTTTTTGTTTACGAGGAAAAATGGGAGAGTGAAAACTCAAGTTTAGATCTGAAAAAAAAAATTTGAAATGCTCAAATGCTGAGAGAGATAATTCCGAAAAGTATCTGTGGTTTTTAAGGATAGGCAAAAAGTGGGTTGTTTGGCCCTGGTAAATATCCAACCACTTGAGAATTTAACTTTTTGAACACCCCCCTAATTTTTGGATCTGAAGGCCATTTGCATCCTCAATATGCTTGTGGCATGCACATCCACCACACTTAAAACATGTGAGGATCAGTTAGAGGTCCCTTTCCTATAATATTCCACCAAGCTATTCTTAGGGGGTTGTACTAGTGGAATTCCCAAACATGGATTTTGGAGCTCATTTTTAGTGCGTGAAATAATTTTCTACTTACTATTATAGTTTTCAAATTTTTTTGCACACGCGAACTCTGAAATTTTCATTTTGCTGCGATCTTATATCTTTTTTGTTTACGAGGAAAAATGGGAGAGTGGAAACTCAAGTTTGGATCTGAAAAAAAAAAATTTGAAATACACAAATGCTGAAAGAGAAAATTCCGAAAAGTATCTGTGATTTTTATGGATAGGCAAAAAGTGGATTGTTTGGCCCTGGTAAATATCCAACCACTTGAGAATTTAACTTTTTCAACTCCCCCCTAATTTTTGGATCTGAAGGCCACTTGCATCCTCAACATGCTTGTGGCATGCATATCCACCACACTTAAAACATGTGAGGATCAGTTAGAGGTCCCTTTCCTATAAAATTCTGCCAAGCTATTATTAGGGGGTTGAACTAGTGTAATTTACCAAACATGGATTTTGGAGCTCATTTTTAGTGCGTGAAATAATTTTCTCCTTATTATTATATTTTTCAAATTTTTTTTCACACACGAACTCTAAAATTTTCATTTTGTCGCGATCTTATATCTTTTTTGTTTACGAGGAAAAATGGGAGAGTGAAAACTCAAGTTTGGATCTGAAAAAAAAAAATCTGAAATGCACAAATGCTGAGAGTGATAATTCCGAAAAGTATCTGTGATTTTTAAGGATAGGCAAAAAGTGGGTTGTTTGGCCCTGGTAAATATCCAACCACTTGAGAATTTAAATTTTTCTACTCCCCCCAAATTTTTGGATTTGAATGCCACTTGCATCCTCAACATGCTTGTGGCATGCACATCCACCACACCTAAAACATGTGAGGATCAGTTAGAGGTCCCTTTCCTATAAAATTCCACCAAGCTATTCTTAGGGGGTTGTACTAGTGGAATTTCCCAAACATGGATTTTGGAGCTCATTTTTAGTGCGTAAAATAATTTTCTACTTACTATTATAGTTTTCAAATTTTTTTGCACACGCGAACTCTGAAATTTTCATTTTGCTGCGATCTTATATCTTTTTTGTTTACGAGGAAAAATGGGAGAGTGGAAACTCAAGTTTGGATCTGAAAAAAAAAATTTGAAATACACAAATGCTGAAAGAGAAAATTCCGAAAAGTATCTGTGATTTTTATGGATAGGCAAAAAGTGGATTGTTTGGCCCTGGTAAATATCCAACCACTTGAGAATTTAACTTTTTCAACTCCCCCCTAATTTTTGGATCTGAAGGCCACTTGCATCCTCAACATGCTTGTGGCATGCATATCCACCACACTTAAAACATGTGAGGATCAGTTAGAGGTCCCTTTCCTATAAAATTCTGCCAAGCTATTATTAGGGGGTTGAACTAGTGTAATTTACCAAACATGGATTTTGGAGCTCATTTTTAGTGCGTGAAATAATTTTCTCCTTATTATTATATTTTTCAAATTTTTTTTCACACACGAACTCTAAAATTTTCATTTTGTTGCGATCTTATATCTTTTTTGTTTACGAGGAAATATGGGAGAGTGAAAACTCAAGTTTGGATCTGAAAAAAAAAAAAATCTGAAATGCACAAATGCTGAGAGTGATAATTCCGAAAAGTATCTGTGATTTTTAAGGATAGGCAAAAAGTGGGTTGTTTGGCCCTGGTAAATATCCAACCACTTGAGAATTTAAATTTTTCTACTCCCCCCAAATTTTTGGATTTGAATGCCACTTGCATCCTCAACATGCTTGTGGCATGCACATCCACCACACCTAAAACATGTGAGGATCAGTTAGAGGTCCCTTTCCTATAAAATTCCACCAAGCTATTCTTAGGGGGTTGTACTAGTGGAATTTCCCAAACATGGATTTTGGAGCTCATTTTTAGTGCGTAAAATAATTTTTGACTTATTATTATAGTTTTCAAATTTTTTTGCACACACGAACTCTAAAATTTTCATTTTTTTGCGATCTTATATCTTTTTCTTTACGATGAAAAATGGGAGAGTGAAAACTCAAGTTTGGATCTGAAAAAATAAAAATTGAAATGCACAAATGCTGAGAGAGATAATTCCGAAAAGTATCTGTGATTTTTAAGGATAGGCAAAAAGTGGGTTGTTTGGCCCTGGTAAATATCCAACCACTTGAGAATTTAACTTTTTCTACTCCCCTCTAATTTTTGGATCTGAAGGCCACTTGCATCCTCAACATGCTTGTGGCATGCATATCAACCACACTTAAAACATGTGAGGATCAGTTAGAAGTCCCTTTCCTATAAAATTTCGCCAAGCTATTATTAGGGGGTTGTACTAGTGGAATTTCCCAAACATGGATTTTGGAGCTCATTTTTAGTGCGTGAAATAATTTTCTACTTATTATTATAGTTTTCAAATTTTTTTGCACACACGAACTCTAAAATTTTCATTTTGGTGCGATCTTATATCTTTTTTGTTAAAGAGGAAAAATGGTAGAGTGAAAACTCAAGTTTGGATCTGGAAAAAAAAAAAAATTTGAAATGCACAAATGCTGAAAGAGATAATTCCGAAAAGTATCTGTGATTTTTAAGGATAGGCAAAAAGTGGGTTGTTTGGCCCTCGTAAATATCCAACAACTTGAGAATTTAACTTTTTCTACTCCCCCCTAATTTTTGGATCTGAAGGCCACTTGCATCCTCAACATGCTTGTGGCATGCACATCCTCCACACCTAAAACATATGAGGATCAGTTAGAGGTCCCTTTCCTATAAAATTCCACCAAGCTATTCTTAGGGGGTTGTACTAGTGGAATTTCCCAAACATGGATTTTGGAGCTCATTTTTAGTGCGTAAAATAATTTTCGGCATATTATTGTAGTTTTCAAATTTTTTTGCACACACGAACTCTAAAATTTTCATTTTTTTGCGATCTTATATCATTTTTGTTTACGATGAAAAATGGGAGGGTGAAAACTCAAGTTTGGATCTGAAAAAATAAAAATTGAAATGCACAAATGCTGAGAGAGATAATTCCGAAAAGTATCTGTGATTTTTAAGGATAGGCAAAAAGTGGGTTGTTTGGCCCTGGTAAATATCCAACCACTTGAGAATTTAACTTTTTCTACTCCCCCCTAATTTTTGGATCTGAAGGCCACTTGCATCCTCAACATGCTTGTGGCATGCATATCTACCACACTTAAAACATGTGAGGATCAGTTAGAGGTCCCTTTCCTATAAAATTCCGCCAACCTATTATTAGGGGGTTGTACTAGTGGAATTTCCCAAACATGGATTTCGGAGCTCATTTTTAGTGCGTGAAATAATTTTCTACTTATTATTATAGTTTTCAAATTTTTTGGACACACGAACTCTAAAATTTTCATTTTGTTGCGATCTTATATCTTTTTTGTTTACGAGGAAAAATCGGAGAGTAAAAACTCACGTTTGGATCTGAAAAAAAAAAAGTTGAAATGCACGAATGCTGAGAGAGATAATTCCGAAAAGTATCTTTGATTTTTAAGAATAGGCAAAATGTGGCTTGTTTAGCCCTGGTAAATATCCAACCAATTGAGAATTGTACTTTTTCTACTCCCCCCTAATTTTTGCATCTGAAGGCCACTTGCATCCTCAACATGCTTGTGGCATGCACATCCACCACACTTAAAACATGTGAGGATTAGTTAGAGGTCCCTTTCCTATAAAATTCCACCAAGCTATTAATAGAGGGTTGTACTAGTGGAATTTCCCAAACAAGGATTTTGGAGCTCATTTTTAGTGCGTGAAATAATTTTCTATTTATTATTATAGTTTTCAAATTTTTTTGCACACACGAACTCTAAAATTTTCATTTTGTTGCGATCTTATATCTTTTTTGTTTACGAGGAAAAATGGGAGAGTGAAAACTCAAGTTTGGATCTGAAAAAAAAAATATTTGAAATGCACAAATGCAAAAGAGATAATTCCGAAAAGTATCTGTGATTTTTAAGGATAGGCAAAAAGTGGATTGTTTGGCCCTGGTAAATATCCAACCACTTGAGAATTTAACTTTTTCTACTCCCCCCTAATTTTGGATCTGAAGGCCACTTGCTTCCTCAACATGCTTGTGGCATGCAAATCCACAACACTTAAAACATGTGAGGATCAGTTAGAGGTCCCTTTCCTATAAAATTCCACCAAGCTATTATTAGGGGGTTGTACTAGTGGAATTTCCCAAACAAGGATTTTGGAGCTCATTTTTAGTGCGTGAAATAATTTTCTACTTATTATTATAGTTTTTAAATTTTTTTGCACACACGAACTCTAAAATTTTCATTTTGTTGCGATCTGATATCTTTTTATTTACGAGGAAAAATGGGAGAGTGAAAACTCAAGTTTGGATCTGAAAAAAAAAAAAAATTTGGAATGCACAAATGCTGAGAGAGATAATTCCGAAAAGTATCTGTGATTTTTAAGGGTAGGTAAAAAGTGGGTTTTTTGGCCCTGGTAAATATCCAACCACTTGAGAATTTAACTTTTTCTACTCCCCCCGAATTTTTGGATCTGAAGGCCACTATCATCCTCAACATGCTTGTGGCATGCATATCCACCACACTTAAAACATGTGAGGATCAGTTAGAGGTCTCTTTTATATAAAATTCCAACAAGCTATTATTAGGGGGTTGTGCTAGGGGAATTTCCCAAACAAGGATTTTGGAGCTCACTTTTAGTGCGTGAAATAATTTTTTACTTATTATTATAGTTTTGAAATTTTTTTGCACACACGAACTCTAAAATTTTCATTTTTTTGCGATCTTATATCTTTTTTGTTTACGAGGAAAAATGGGAGAGTGAAAACTCAAGTTTGGATCTGAAAAAAAAAAAAATTGAAATTCACAAATGCTGAAAGAGTTAATTCCGAAAAGTATCTGTGATTTTTAAGGGTAGGTAAAAAGTGGGTTGTTTGGCCCTGGTAAACACTTGAGAATTTAAGTTTTTCTACTCCCCCCTAATTTTTTGATCTGAAGGCCATTTGCATCCTCAACATGCTTGTGGCATGCATATCCACCACACTTAAAACATGTGAGGATCAGTTAGAGGTCCCTTTCCTATAAAATTCCGCCAAGCTACTAATAGGGGGTTGTATTAGTGGAATTTCCCAAACATGGATTTTGGTGCTCTTTTTTAGTGCATGAAATAATTTTCTACTTATTATTATAGTTTTCAAATTTTTTTGCACACAGGAACTCTAAAATTTTCATTTTGTAGCTATCTTATATCTTTTTTGCTTACGAGGAAAAATGGGACAGCGAAAACTCATGTTTGGATCTGAAAAAAAAAAAAATTTGAAATGTACAAATGCTGAGAGAGATAATTCCGAAAAGTATCTGTGATTTTTAAGCATAGGCAAAAAGTGGGTTGTTTGGCGCTGGTAAATATCCAACCACTTGAGTAATTAACTTTTTCTACTCCCCCCTAATTTTTGGATCTGAAGGCCACTTGCATCCTCAACATGCTTGTGGCATGCACATCCACCACTCTTAAAACATGTGAGGATCAGTTAGAGGTCCCTTTCCAATAAAATTCCACCAAGCTATTATTAGGGGGTTGTACTAGTGGAATTTCCCAAACATGGATTTTGGAGCTCATTTTTAGTGCGTGAAATAATTTTCTACTTATTATTATAGTTTTCAAATTTTTTTGCACACACGAACTCTAAAATTTTCATTTTGTTGCGATCTTAAATCTTTTTTGTTTACGAGGAAAACATTGGAGAGTGAAAACTCAAGTTCGGATCTGAAAAAAAAAAATTTGAAATACACAAATGCTGAGAGAGATAATTCCGAAAAGTATCTGTGATTTTTAAGGGTAGGTAAAAAGTGGGTTGTTTGGCCCTGGTAAATATCCAACCACTTGAGAATTTAACTTTTTCTACTCCCCCCTAATTTTTGGATCTGAAGGCCACTTTCATCCTCAACATGCTTGTGGCATGCATATCCACCACACTTAAAACATGTGAGGATCAGTTAGAGGTCCCTTTTCTATAAAATTCTAACAAGCTATTATTAGGGGGTTGTGCTAGGGGAATTTCCCAAACATCGATTTTGGAGCTCACTTTTAGTGCGTGAAATAATTTTTTACTTATTATTATAGTTTTCAAAATTTTTTGCACACACGAACTCTAAAATTTTCATTTTGTTGCGATCTTAAATCTTTTTTGTTTACGAGGAAAACATTGGAGAGTGAAAACTCAAGTTTGGATCTGAAAAAAAAAAATTTGAAATGCACAAATGCTGAGAGAGATAATTCCGAAAAGTATCTGTGATTTTTAAGGGTAGGTAAAAAGTGGGTTGTTTGGCCCTGGTAAATATCCAACCACTTGAGAATTTAACTTTTTCTACTCCCCCCTAATTTTTGGATCTGAAGGCCACTCTCATCCTCAACATGCTTGTGGCATGCATATCCACCACACTTAAAACATGTGAGGATCAGTTAGAGGTCCCTTTTCTATAAAATTCCAACAAGCTATTATTAGGGGGTTGTGCTAGGGGAATTTCACAAACATGGATTTTGGAGCTCACTTTTAGTGCGTGAAATAATTTTTTACTTATTATTATAGTTTTCAAATTTTTTTGCACACACGAACTCTAAAATTTTCATTTTTTTGCGATCTTATATCTTTTTTGTTTACGAGGAAAAATGGGAGAGTGAAAACTCAATTTTGGATCTGAAAAAAATAAAATTTGAAAAGCACAAATGCTGAGAGAGATAATTCCGAAAAGTATCTGTGATTTTTAAGGATAGGCAAAAAGTGGGTTGTTTGGCCCTGGTAAATATCCAACCACTTCAGAATATAACTTTTTCTACTCCCCCCTAATTTTTGGATCTGAAGGCCACTTGCATCCTCAACATGCTTGTGGCATGCACATCCACCACACTTAAAACATGTGAGGATCAGTTAGAGGTCCCTTTCCACTAAAATTCCACCAAGCTATTCTTAGGGGGTTGTACTAGTGGAATTTCCCAAACATGGATTTTGGAGCTCATTTTTAGTGCTTGAAATAATTTTTGACTTATTATTATAGTTTTCAAATTTTTTTGCACACTAGAACTCTAAAATTTTCATTTTGTTGCGATCTTATATCTTTTTTGTTTACGAGGAAAAATGGGAGAGTGAAAACTCAAGTTTTGATCTGAAAAAAAAAAAATATGAAATGCACAAATGCTGAGAGAGATAATTCCGAAAAGTATCTGTGATTTTTAGGGATAGGCAAAAAGTGGGTTGTTTGGCCCTGGTAAATATCCAACCACTTGAGAATTTAACTTTTTCTACTCCCCCCGAGTTTTTGGATCTGAAGGCTACTTGCATCCTCAACATGCTTGTGGCATGCATATCCACCACACTTAAAACATGTGAGGATCAGTTAGAGGTCCCTTTTCTATAAAATTCCGCCAAGCTATTATTAGGGAGTTGTACTTGTGGAATTACCCAAACATGGATTTTGGAGCTCATTTTTAGTGCGTGAAATAATTTTCTACTTGTTATTATAGTTTTCAAATTTTTTTGCACACATGAACTCTAAAATTTTCATTTTTTTGCGATCTTATATCTTTTTTGTTTACGAGGAAAAATGGGACAGTGAAAACTCCAGTTTGGATCTTAAAAAAAAAAATTTGAAATGCACAAATGCTGAGAGAGATAATTCCGAAAAGTATCTGTGATTTTTATGGATAGGCAAAAAGTGGGTTGTTTGGCCCTGGTAAATATCCAACCACTTGAAAATTTAACTTTTTCTACTCCCCCCTAATTTTTGGATCTGAAGGCCACTTGCATCCTCAACATGCTTGTGGCATTCATATCCACCACACTTAAAACATGTGAGGATCAGTTAGAGGTCCCTTTCCTATAAAATTCCAACAAGCTATTATTAGGGGGTCGTACTAGGGGAATTTCCCATACATGGATTTTGGAGCTCATTTTTAGTGCGTGAAATAATTTTTGACTTATTATTATAGTTTTCAATTTTTTTTGCACACACGAACTCTAAAATTTTCATTTTTTTGCGATCTTATATATTTTTTGTTTACGAGGAAAAATGGGACAGTGAAAACTCAAAGTTTTGATCTGAAAAATAAAAAATTTGAAATGCACAAATGCTGAGAGAGATAATTCCGAAAAGTATCTGTGATTTTTAAGGATAGGCAAAAAGTGGGTTGTTTGGCCCTGGTAAATATCCAACCACTTGAGAATTTAACTTTTTCTACTCCCCCCTAATTTTTGGATCTGAAGGCCACTTGCATCCTCAACATGCTTGTGGCATTCATATCCACCACACTTAAAACATGTGAGGATCAGTTAGAGGTCCCTTTCCTATAAAATTCCAACAAGCTATTATTAGGGGGTTGTACTAGTGGAATTTCCCAAACATGGATTTTGGAGCTCATTTTTAGTGCGTGAAATAATTTTCAACTTATTATTATAGTTTATAATTTTTTTTGCACACACAAACTCTAAAATTTTCATTTTTTTGCGATCTTATATATTTTTTCTTTACGAGGAAAAATGGGAGAGTGAAAAATCAAAGTTTGAATCTGAAAAATAAAAAATTTGAAATGCACAAATGCTGAGAGAGATAATTACGAAAAGTATCTGTGATTTTTAAGGATAGGCAAAAAGTGGGTTGTTTGGCCCTGGTAAATATCGAACCACTTGAGAATTTAACTTTTGCTACTCCCCCCTAATTTTTGGATCTGAAGGCCACTTGCATCCTCAACATGCTTGTGGGATGCATATCAACCACACTTAAAACATGTGAGGATCAGTTAGAGGTCCCTTTCCTATAAAATTTCGCCAAGCTATTATTAGGGGGTTGTACTAGTGGAATTTCCAAAACATGGATTTTGGAGCTCATTTTTAGTGCGTGAAATAATTTTCTACTTATTATTATAGTTTCATATTTTTTTGCATGCACGAACTCTAAAATTTTCATTTTGTTGCGATCTTATATCTTTTTGTTTACAAGGAAAAATCGGAGAGTGAAAACTCAAGTTTGGATCTGAAAAAAAAAAATTGAAATGCACAAATGCTGAAAGAGATAATTCCGAAAGGTATCTGTGATTTTTAAGCATAGGCAAAAAGTGGGTTGTTTGGCCTTGGTAAATATCCAACCACTTGAGAATTTAACTTTGTCTACTCCCCCCTAATTTTTGGATCTGAAGGCCACTTGCATCCTCAACATGCTTATGGTATGCATATCCACCACACTTAAAACATGTGAGGATCAGTTAGAGGTCCCTTTCCTATAAAATTCTGCCAAGCTATTATTAGGGGGTTGTACTAGTGTAATTTGCCAAACATGGATTTTGGAGCTCATTTTTAGTGCGTGAAATAATTTTCTCCTTATTATTATAGTTTTCAAATTTTTTTTCAGACACGAACTCTAAAATTTTCATTTTGCTCCGATCTTATATCTTTTTTGTTTACGAGGAAAAATGGGAGACTGAAAACTCAAGTTTGGATCAGAAAAAAAAAAATTTGAAATGCACAAATGCTGAGAGAGATAATTCCGAAAAGTACCTGTGATTTTTAAGGATAGGCAAAAAGTGGGTTGTTTGGCCCTGGTAAATATCCAACCACTTGAGAATTTAACTTTTTCTACTCCCCAATAATTTTTGGATCTGAAGGCCACTTACATCCACAACATGCTTGTGGCATGCATATCAACCACACTTAAAACATGTGAGGATCAGTTAGAGGTCCCTTTCCTATAAAATTTCGCCAAGCTATTATTAGGGGGTTGTACTAGTGGAATTTCCAAAACATGGATTTTGGAGCTCATTTTTAGTGCGTGAAATAATTTTCTACTTATTATTATAGTTTCATATTTTTTTGCATACACGAACTCTAAAATTTTCATTTTGTTGCGATCTTATATCTTTTTGTTTACAAGGAAAAATGGGAGAGTGAAAACTCAAGTTTGGATCTGAAAAAAAAAAAATTGAAATGCACAAATGCTGAAAGAGATAATTCGGAAAGGTATCTGTGATTTTTAAGCATAGGCAAAAAGTGGGTTGTTTGGCCCTGGTAAATATCCAACCACTTGAGAATTTAACTTTGTCTACTCCCCCCTAATTTTTGGATCTGAAGGCCACTTGCATCCTCAACATGCTTGTGGTATGCATATCCACCACACTTAAAACATGTGAGGATCAGTTAGAGGTCCCTTTCCTATAAAATTCTGCCAAGCTATTATTAGGGGTTTGTACTAGTGTAATTTGCCAAACATGGATTTTGGAGCTCATTTTTAGTGCGTGAAATAATTTTCTCCTTATTATTATTGTTTTCAAATTTTTTTTCACACACGAACTCTAAAATTTTCATTTTGTTGCGATCTTATATCTTTTTTGTTTACGAGGACAAATGGGAGAGTGAAAACTCAAGTTTGGAGCTAAAAAAAAAAAAATTTGAAATGCACAAATGCTGAGAGAGATAATTGCGAAAAGTGCCGGTGATTTTTAAGGATAGGCAAAAAGTGGGTTGTTTGGCCCTGGTAAATATCCAACCACTTGAGAATTTATCTTTTTCTACTCCCCCTTAATTTTTGGATCTGAAGGCCACTTGCATCCTCAACATGCTTGTGGCATGCACATCCACCACACTTAAAACATGTGAGGATCAGTTAGAGGTCCCTTTCCTATAAAATTCCACCATGCTATTATTAGGGGTTTGTACTAGTGGAATTTCCAAAACATGGATTTTGGAGCTCATTTTTAGTGCGTGAAATATTTTTCTACTTATTATTTTGGTTTTCAAATTTTTTTGCTCACACGAACTCTAAAATTTTCATTTTGTTGTGATCTTTTATCTTTTTTGTTTACGAGGAAAAATGGGAGAGTGAAAACTCACGTTTGGATCTAAAAAAAAAAAAAATTTGAAATGCACAAATGCTTAGAGAGATAATTCCGAAAAGTATATTTGATTTTTCGGGATAGGAAAAAAGTGGGTTGTTTGGCCCTGGTAAATATCCAACCACTTGAGAATTTAACTTTTTCTCCTCCCCTCTAATTTTTGGATCTAAAGGCCACTTGCATCCTCAACATGCTTGTGGAATGCATATCCACCACACTTAAAACATGTGAGGATTAGTTAGAGGTCCCTTTCCTATAAAATTCCGCCAAGCTATTATTAGGGGGTTGTACTAGTGGAATTTCCCAAACATGGATTTTGGAGCTCATTTTTAGTGCGTGAAATAATTTTCTACTTAGTATTATAGTTTTCAAATTTTTTTGCACACACGAACTCTAAAATTTTCATTTTGTTGCGATATTATATCTTTTTTGTTTACGAGGAAAAATGGGAGAGTGAAAACTCAAGTTTGGAGCTGGAAAAAAAAATTTGAAATGCACAAATGCTGTGTGAGATAATTCCGAGAAGTATCTGTGACTTTTAAGGATAGGCAAAAAGTGGGTTGTTTGGCCCTGGTAAATATCCAACCACTTGAGAATTTAACTTTTTCTACTCCCCCCTAATTTTTGGATCTGAAGGCCACTTGCATCCTCCACATGCTTGTGGCATGCATATCCACCACACTTAAAACATGTGAGGATCAGTTAGAGGTCCCTTTCCTATAAAATTCTGCCAGGCTATTATTAGGGGGTTGTACTAGTGGAATTTCCCAAACATGGATTTTGGAGCTTATTTTTAGTGCGTGAAATAATTTTCTACTATTTATTACCGTTTACAAATTTTTTTGCACTCACGAACTCTAAAATTTTCATTTTGTTCCGATCTTATATCTTTTTTGTTTACGAGAAAAAATAGGAGAGTGAAAACTCAAGTTTGGATCTGAAAAAAAAAAATTTGAAATGCACAAATGCTGAGAGAGATAATTCCGAAACGTATCTGTGATTTTTAAGGATAGGCAAAAGTGGGTTGTTTGGCCCTGGTAAAATATTCAACCACTTGAGAATTTAACTTTTTCTACTCCCCCCTAATTTTTGGATCTAAAGGCCACTTGCATCCTCAACATGCTTGTGGCATGCATATCCACCACACTTAAAACATGTGAGGATCAATTAGAGGTCCCTTTCCTATAAAATTCCGCCAAGCTATTATTTGGGGGTTGTACTAGTGTAATTTCCCAAACAAGGATTTTGGAGCTCATTTTTAGTGCGTGAAATAATTTTCTAGTTATTATTATAGTTTACAAATTTTTTTGCACACACGTACTCAAAAAATTTCAATTTGTTGCGATCTTATATCTTTTTTGTTTACGAGGAAAAATGGGAGAGTAAAAACTCAAGTTTGGATCTGAAAAAAAAAAATTGAAATGCACAAATGCTGAGACAGATAAATCTGAAAAGTATCTGTGATCTTTAAGGATAGGCAAAAAGTGGGTTGTTTGGCCCTGGTAAATATCCAATCACTTGAGAATTTACCTTATTCTACTCCCCCTTAGTTTTTGGATCTGAAGGCCACTTGCATCCTCAACATGCTTGTGCCATGCATATCCACCACACTTAAAACATGTGAGGATCAATTAGAGGTCCCTTTCCTATAAAATTCCGGCAAGCTATTATTAGGGGGTTGTACTAGTGGAATTTCCCAAACATGGATTTTGGAGCTGATTTTTAGTGCTTGAAATAATTTTGTACTTATTATTATAGTTTACAAATTTGTTTGCACACACGAAATCTAAAATTTTTATTTTGTTGCGATCTTATATCTTTTTTGTTTGCGAGGAAAAATGGGAGAGTGAAAACTCAAGTTTGGATCTGAAAAAAAAAATTTGAAATGCACAAATGCTTAGAGCGATAATTCCGAAAAGTATCTGCGATTTTTAAGGATAGGGAAAAAGTGGGTTGTTTGGCCCTGGTAAATATCCAACCACATGAGAATTTAACTTTTTCTCCTCCTAGCTAGTTTTTGGATCTGAAAGCCACTTGCATCCTCAACATGCTTGTGGCATGCATATCCACCACACTTAAAACATGTGAGGATCAGTTAGAGGTCCCTTTCCTATAAAATTCCACCAAGCAATTATTAGGGGGTTGTACTAGTGGAATTTCCCAAACATGGATTTTGGTGCTCATTTTTTGTGCGTCAAATAATTTTCTACTTATTATTATAGTTTTCAAATTTTTTTGCACACACGAACCCTAAAATTTTCATTTTGTTGCGATCTTTTATCTTTTTTGTTTACGAGGAAAAATAGGACAGTGAAAACTCATGTTTGGATCTGAAAAAAAAAAATTTGAAATGCACAAATGCTGAGAGAGATAATTCCGAAAAGTACCTGTGATTTTTAAGCATAGGCAAAAAGTGGGTAGTTTGGCCCTGGTAAATATCCACCACTTGATAATTTACGTTTTTCTACTCCCCCCTAATTTTTGGATCTGAAGGCCACTTGCATCCTCAAGATGCTTGTGGCATGCATATCCACCACACTTAAAACATGTGAGGATCATTTAGAGGTCCCTTTCGTATAAAATTCCTCCAGGCTGTTATTAGGGGGTTGTACTAGTGGAATTTCCCAAACAACGATTTTGGAGCTCATTTTTAGTGCGTGAAATAATTTTCTACTTATAATTATAGTTTACAAATGCTGAGACAGATAATTCTGAAAAGTATCTGTGATCTTTAACGATAGGCAAAAAGTGGGTTGTTTGGCCCTGGTAAATATCCAACCAATTGAGACTTTACCTTTTTCTACAACCCCCTAGTTTTTGGATCTGAAGGCCACTTGCATCCTCAACATGCTTGTGGCATGCATATCCACCACACTTAAAACATGTGAGGATCAGTTAGAGGTCCCATTCCAATAAAATTCCGCCAAGCTAATATTAGGGGGTTGTACTAGTGGAATTTCCCAAACATGGATTTTGGAGCTCATTTTTAGGGCGTGAAATAATTTTCTACTTATTATTATAGTTTTCAAATTTTTTTGCACACACGAAATCTAAAATTTTCATTTTGTTGCGATCTTATATCTTTTTTGTTTACGAGGAAAAATGGGAGAGTGAAAACTCAAGTTTGGATCTGAAAAAAAAAAATTTGAAATGCACAAATGCTTAGAGAGATAATTCCGAAAAGTATCTGCGATTTTTAAGGATAGGGAAAAAGTAGGTTGTTTAGCCCTGGTAAATATCCAACCACATGAGAATTTAACTTTTTCTCCTCCCAGCTAGTTTTTGGATCTGAAGGCCACTTGCATCCTTAACATGGTTGTGGCATGCATATCCACCACACCTAAAACATGTGAGGATCAGTTAGAGGTCCCTTTCCTATAAAATTCTGCCAGGCTATTATTAGGGGGTTGTACTAGTGGAATTTCCCAAACATGGATGTTGGAGCTGATTTTTAGTGCTTGAAATAATTTTCTACTTATTATTATAGTTTAAAATTTTTTTTGCACTCACGAACTCTAAAATTTTCATTTTGTTGTGATCATATATCTTTTTTGTTTACGAGAAAAAATAGGAGAGTGAAAACTAAAGTTTGGATCTGAAAAAAAAAATTTGAAATGCACAAATGCTGAGAGAGATAATTCCGAAAAGTATCTGTGATTTTTAAGGATTGGCAAAAAGTGGGTTGTTTGGCCCTGGTAAATATCCAACCACTTGAGAATTTAACTTTTTCAACTCCCCCCTAATTTTTGGATCTGAAGGCCACTTGCATCCTCAACATGCTTGTGGCATGCATATCCACCACAGTTAAAACATTTGAGGATCAGTTAGAGGTCCCTTTCCTTTAAAATTCCACCAAGCTATTATTAGGGGCTTGTACTAGTGGAGTTTCCCAAACATGGATTTTGGAGCTAATTTTTAGTGCGTGAAGTAATTTTCTACTTATTATTATAGTTTTCAAATTTTTTTGCACACACGAACTCTAATATTTTCATTTTGTTGCGATCATATATGTTTTTTTTTAAGAGGAAAAATGGGAGAGTGAAAACTCAAGTTTGGATCTGGAAAAAAAAAATTTGAAATGCACAAATGCTGTGAGAGATAATTCCGAAAAGTATCTGTGACTTTAAAGGATAGGCAAAAAGTGGGTTGTTTGGCCCTGGTAAATATCCAACCACTTGAGAATTTAACTTTTTCAACTCGCCCCTAATTTTTGGATCTGAAGGCCACTTGCATCCTCAACATGCTTGTGGCATGCATATCCACCACACTTAAAACATGTGAGGATCAGTTAGAGGTCCCTTTCCTATAAAATTCTGCCAGGCTATTATTAGGGGGTTGTACTAGTGGAATTTCCGAAACATGGATTTTGGAGCTTATTTTTAGTGAGTGAAATAATTTTCTACTTATTATTATAGTTTACAAATTTTTTTGCACTCACGAACTCTAAAATTTTCATTTTGTTGCGATCTTATATCATTTTTGTTTACGAGAAAAAATAGGAGAGTGAAAACTCAAGTTTGGATCTGAAAAAAAAAATTTGAAATGCACAAATGCTGAGAGAGATAATTCCGAAACGTATCTGTGATTTTTAAGGATAGGCAAAAAGTGGGTTGTTTGGCCCTGGTAAAATATCCAACCACTTGAGAATTTAACTTTTTCTACTCCCCCCTAATTTTTGGATCTGAAGGCCACTTGCATCCTCAACATGCTTGTGGCATGCATATCCACCACATTTAAAACAAGTGAGGATCAGTTAGAGGTCCCATTCCAATAAAATTCCGCCAAGCTAATATTAGGGGGTTGTACTAGTGGAATTTCCCAAACATGCTGTGAGAGATAATTCCGAAAAGTATCTGTGACTTTAAAGGATAGGCAAAAAGTGGGTTGTTTGGCCCTGGTAAATATCCAACCACTTGAGAATTTAACTTTTTCAACTCGCCCCTAATTTTTGGATCTGAAGGCCACTTGCATCCTCAACATGCTTGTGGCATGCATATCCACCACACTTAAAACATGTGAGGATCAGTTAGAGGTCCCTTTCCTATAAAATTCTGCCAGGCTATTATTAGGGGGTTGTACTAGTGGAATTTCCGAAACATGGATTTTGGAGCTTATTTTTAGTGAGTGAAATAATTTTCTACTTATTATTATAGTTTACAAATTTTTTTGCACTCACGAACTCTAAAATTTTCATTTTGTTGCGATCTTATATCATTTTTGTTTACGAGAAAAAATAGGAGAGTGAAAACTCAAGTTTGGATCTGAAAAAAAAAATTTGAAATGCACAAATGCTGAGAGAGATAATTCCGAAACGTATCTGTGATTTTTAAGGATAGGCAAAAAGTGGGTTGTTTGGCCCTGGTAAAATATCCAACCACTTGAGAATTTAACTTTTTCTACTCCCCCCTAATTTTTGGATCTGAAGGCCACTTGCATCCTCAACATGCTTGTGGCATGCATATCCACCACATTTAAAACAAGTGAGGATCAGTTAGAGGTCCCATTCCAATAAAATTCCGCCAAGCTAATATTAGGGGGTTGTACTAGTGGAATTTCCCAAACATGGATTTTGGAGCTTATTTTTAGTGCGTGAAATAATTTTCTACTTATTATTATAGTTTACAAATTTTTTTGCACTCACGAACTCTAAAATTTTCATTTTATTGCGATCTTATATCTTTTTTGTTTACGAGAAAAAATAGCAGAGTGAAAACTCAAGTTTGGATCAGAAAAAAAAATTTGAAATGCACAAATGCTGAGAGAGATAATTCCGAAACGTATCTGTGATTTTTAAGGATAGGCAAAAGTGGGTTGTTTGGCCCTGGTAAAATATCCAACCACTTCAGAATTTAACTTTTTCTACTCCCCCCTAATTTTTGGATCTGAAGGCCACTTGCATCCTCAACATGCTTGTGGCATGCATATCCACCTCACTTAAAACATGTGAGGATCAGTCAGAGGTCCCTTTCCTATAAAATTCCGCCAAGCTATTATTAGGGGGTTGTACTAGTGGAATTTCCCAAACATGGATTTTGGAGCTAATTTTTAGTGCGTGAAATAATTTTCTACTTATTATTATAGTTTTCAAATTTTTTTGCACACACGAACTCTAATATTTTCATTTTGTTGCGATCATATATGTTTTTTTTTAAGAGGAAAAATAGGAGAGTGAAAACCCAAGTTTGGATCTGAAAAAAAAAAAAATTTGAAATGCACAAATGCTGAAAGAGATAATTCCGAAAAGTATCTGTGATTTTTAAGGATAGGCAAAAAGTGGGTTGTTTGCCCCTGGTAAATATCCAACGACTTGAGAATTTGCGTTTTTCTACTCCCCCCTAGTTTTTGGATCTGAAGGCCACTTGCATCCTCAACATGCTTGTGGCATGCATATCCACCACACTTAAAACATGTGAGGATCAGTTGGAGGTCCCTTTCCTATAAAATTCCACCAAACTAATATTAGGGGGTTGTACTAGTGGAATTTCCCTAACATGGATTTTGGAGCTCATTTTTAGTGCGTGAAATAATTTTCTATTTATTATTTTAGTTTTCAAATTTTTTTGCACACACGAAATCTAAAATTTTTATTTTGTTGCGATCTTATATCTTTTTTGTTTACGAGGAAAAATGGGAGAGTGAAAACTCAAGTTTGGATCTGAAAAAAAAAAAAATTTGAAATGCACAAATGCTTAGACAGATAATTCCGAAAAGTATATGTGATTTTTAAGGATAGGAAAAAAGTGGGTTTTTTGGCCCTGGTAAATATCCAACCACTTGAGAATTTAACTTTTTCTCCTCCCCCCTAATTTTTGGATCTGAAGGCCATTTGCATCCTCAACATGCTTGTGGCATGCATATCCACCACACTTAAAACATGTGAGGATCAGTTAGAGGTCCCTTTCCTATAAAATTCCGCCAAGCTATTATTTGGGGGTTGTACTAGTGGAATTTCCCAAACATGGATTTTGGAGCTCATTTTTAGTGCGTGAAATAATTTTCTACTTATTATTATAGTTTACAAATTTTTTTGCACACACGAACTCTAAAATTTTCATTTTGTCGCGATCTTATATCTTTTTTGTTTACGAGGAAAAATGGGAGACTGAAAACTAAAGTTTGGATCTGAAAAAAAAATTATGAAATGCACAAATGCTGAGAGAGATAATTCCGAAAAGTATCTGTGATTTTTAAGGATAGGCAAAAAGTGGGTTGTTTGGCCTTGGTAAATATCCAACCACTTGAGAATATAACTTTTTCTACTCCCCCCTTATTTTTGGATCTGAAGGCCACTTGCATGCTCAACATGCTTGTGGCATGCATATCCACCACAGTTAAAACATGTGAGGATCAGTTAGAGGTCCCTTTCCTATAAAATTCCACCAAGCTATTATTAGGGGGTTGTACTAGTGGAATTTCCCAAACATGGATTTTGGAGCTCATTTTTAGTGCGTGAAATAATTTTCTACTTATTATTATAGTTTTCAAATTTTTTTGCACACATGAACTCTAAAATTTTCATTTTGTTGCGATCTTATATCTTTTTTGTTTACGAGGAAAAATGGGAGAGTGAAAACTTAAGTTTGGATCTGAAAAAAAAAAATTTGAAATGCACAAATGCTGAGAGAGATAATTCCGAAAAGTATCTGTGACTTTTAAGGATTGGCAAAAAGTGGGTTGTTTGGTCCAGGTAAATATCCAACCACTTGAGAATTTAACTTTTTCTCCTCCCCCCTAATTTTTGGATCTGAAGGCCACTTGCATCCTCAACATGCTTGTGGCATGCATATCCACCACACTTAAAACATGTGAGGATCAGTTAGAGGTCCCTTTCCTATAAAATTCCGCCAAGCTATTATTTGGGGGTTGTACTAGTGGAATTTCCCAAACATGGATTTTGGAGCTCATTTTTAGTGCGTGAAATAATTTTCAACTTATTATTATAGTTTATAATTTTTTTTGCACACACAAACACTAAAATTTTCATTTTTTTGCGATCTTTTATCTTTTTTGTTTACGAGGAAAAATGGGAGAGTGAAAACTCATGTTTGGATCTGAAAAAAAAAATTTGAAATGCACAAATGCTGAGAGAGATAATTCCGAAAAGTACCTGTGATTTTTAAGCATAGGCAAAAAGTGGGTAGTTTGGCCCTGGTAAATATCCAACCACTTGAGAATTTAACTTTTTCTACTGCCCCATAATTTTTGGATCTGAAGGCCACTAGCATCCTCAACATGCTTGTGGCATGCACATCCACCACAGTTAAAACATGTGAGGATCAGTTAGAGGTCCCTTTCCTTTAAAATTCCCCCAAGCTATTATTAGGGGGTTGTACTAGTGGAATTTCCCAAACATGGATTTTGGAGTACATTTTTAGTGCGTGAAATAATTTTCTACTTATTATTATAGTTTTCAAATTTTTTTGCACACACGAACTCTAAAATTTTCATTTTGTTGCGATCTTTTATCTTTTTTGTTTACAAGGAAAAATGGGAGAGTGAAAACTCAAGTTTGGATCTGGAAAAAAAAAAAAATTTGAAATGCACAAATGCTGAGAGAGATAATTCCGAAACGTATCTGTGATTTTTAAGGATAGGCAAAAGTGGGTTGTTTGGCCCTGGTAAAATATCCAACCACTTGAGAATTTAACTTTTTCTACTCCCCCCTAATTTTTGGATCTGAAGGCCACTTGCATCCTCAACATGCTTGTGGCATGCATATCCACCACACTTAAAACATGTGAGGATCATTTAGAGGTCCCTTTCGTATAAAATTCCGCCAGGCTGTTATTAGGGGGTTGTACTAGTGGAATTTCCCAAACAACGATTTTGGAGCTCATTTTTAGTGCGTGAAATAATTTTCTACCTATTATTATAGTTTAGAAATGCTGAGACAGATAATTCTGAAAAGTATCTGTGATCTTTAAGGATAGGCAAAAAGTGGGTTGTTTGGCCCTGGTAAATATCCAACCACTTGAGAATTTACCTTTTTCTACAACCCCCTAGTTTTCTGATCTGAAGGCCACTTGCATCCTCTACATGTTTGTGGCATGCATATCCACCACACTTAAAACATGTGAGGATCAGTTAGAGGTCCCATTCCTATAAAATTCCGCCAAGCTAATATTAGGGGGTTGTACTAGTGGAATTTCCCAAAGATGGATTTTGGAGCTCATTTTTAGGGCGTGAAATAATTTTCTACTTATTATTATAGTTTTCAAATTTTTTTGCACACATGAAATCTAAAATTTTCATTTTGTTGCGATCTTATATCTTTTTTGTTTACGAGGAAAAATGGGAGAGTGAAAACTCAAGTTTGGATCTGAAAAATAAAAAATTTGAAATGCACAAATGCTTAGAGAGATAATTCCGAAAAGTATCTGCGTTTTGTAAGGATAGGGAAAAAGTGGGTTGTTTTGCCCTGGTAAATATCCAACCACATGAGAATTTAACTTTTTCTCATCCCAGCTAGTTTTTGGATCTGAAGGCCACTTGAATCCTCAACATGGTTGTGGCATGCATATCCACCACACTTAAAACATGTGAGGATCAGTTAGAGGTCCCTTTCCTATAAAATTCCGCCAAGCTATTATTAGGGGGTTGTACTAGTGGAATTTCCAAAACATGGATTTTGGAGCTAATTTTTAGTGCGTGAAGTAATTTTCTACTTATTATTATAGTTTTCAAATTTTTTTGCACACACGAACTCTAATATTTTCATTTTGTTGCGATCATATATGTTTTTTTTTAAGAGGAAAAATGGGAGAGTGAAAACTCAAGTTTGGATCTGGAAAAAAAAAATTTGAAATGCACAAATGCTGTGAGAGATAATTCCGAAAAGTATCTGTGACTTTAAAGGATAGGCAAAAAGTGGGTTGTTTGGCCCTGGTAAATATCCAACCACTTGAGAATTTAACTTTTTCAACTCGCCCCTAATTTTTGGATCTGAAGGCCACTTGCATCCTCAACATGCTTGTGGCATGCATATCCACCACACTTAAAACATGTGAGGATCAGTTAGAGGTCCCTTTCCTATAAAATTCTGCCAGGCTATTATTAGGGGGTTGTACTAGTGGAATTTCCGAAACATGGATTTTGGAGCTTATTTTTAGTGAGTGAAATAATTTTCTACTTATTATTATAGTTTACAAATTTTTTTGCACTCACGAACTCTAAAATTTTCATTTTGTTGCGATCTTATATCATTTTTGTTTACGAGAAAAAATAGGAGAGTGAAAACTCAAGTTTGGATCTGAAAAAAAAAATTTGAAATGCACAAATGCTGAGAGAGATAATTCCGAAACGTATCTGTGATTTTTAAGGATAGGCAAAAAGTGGGTTGTTTGGCCCTGGTAAAATATCCAACCACTTGAGAATTTAACTTTTTCTACTCCCCCCTAATTTTTGGATCTGAAGGCCACTTGCATCCTCAACATGCTTGTGGCATGCATATCCACCACATTTAAAACAAGTGAGGATCAGTTAGAGGTCCCATTCCAATAAAATTCCGCCAAGCTAATATTAGGGGGTTGTACTAGTGGAATTTCCCAAACATGCTGTGAGAGATAATTCCGAAAAGTATCTGTGACTTTAAAGGATAGGCAAAAAGTGGGTTGTTTGGCCCTGGTAAATATCCAACCACTTGAGAATTTAACTTTTTCAACTCGCCCCTAATTTTTGGATCTGAAGGCCACTTGCATCCTCAACATGCTTGTGGCATGCATATCCACCACACTTAAAACATGTGAGGATCAGTTAGAGGTCCCTTTCCTATAAAATTCTGCCAGGCTATTATTAGGGGGTTGTACTAGTGGAATTTCCGAAACATGGATTTTGGAGCTTATTTTTAGTGAGTGAAATAATTTTCTACTTATTATTATAGTTTACAAATTTTTTTGCACTCACGAACTCTAAAATTTTCATTTTGTTGCGATCTTATATCATTTTTGTTTACGAGAAAAAATAGGAGAGTGAAAACTCAAGTTTGGATCTGAAAAAAAAAATTTGAAATGCACAAATGCTGAGAGAGATAATTCCGAAACGTATCTGTGATTTTTAAGGATAGGCAAAAAGTGGGTTGTTTGGCCCTGGTAAAATATCCAACCACTTGAGAATTTAACTTTTTCTACTCCCCCCTAATTTTTGGATCTGAAGGCCACTTGCATCCTCAACATGCTTGTGGCATGCATATCCACCACATTTAAAACAAGTGAGGATCAGTTAGAGGTCCCATTCCAATAAAATTCCGCCAAGCTAATATTAGGGGGTTGTACTAGTGGAATTTCCCAAACATGGATTTTGGAGCTTATTTTTAGTGCGTGAAATAATTTTCTACTTATTATTATAGTTTACAAATTTTTTTGCACTCACGAACTCTAAAATTTTCATTTTATTGCGATCTTATATCTTTTTTGTTTACGAGAAAAAATAGCAGAGTGAAAACTCAAGTTTGGATCAGAAAAAAAAATTTGAAATGCACAAATGCTGAGAGAGATAATTCCGAAACGTATCTGTGATTTTTAAGGATAGGCAAAAGTGGGTTGTTTGGCCCTGGTAAAATATCCAACCACTTCAGAATTTAACTTTTTCTACTCCCCCCTAATTTTTGGATCTGAAGGCCACTTGCATCCTCAACATGCTTGTGGCATGCATATCCACCTCACTTAAAACATGTGAGGATCAGTCAGAGGTCCCTTTCCTATAAAATTCCGCCAAGCTATTATTAGGGGGTTGTACTAGTGGAATTTCCCAAACATGGATTTTGGAGCTAATTTTTAGTGCGTGAAATAATTTTCTACTTATTATTATAGTTTTCAAATTTTTTTGCACACACGAACTCTAATATTTTCATTTTGTTGCGATCATATATGTTTTTTTTTAAGAGGAAAAATAGGAGAGTGAAAACCCAAGTTTGGATCTGAAAAAAAAAAAAATTTGAAATGCACAAATGCTGAAAGAGATAATTCCGAAAAGTATCTGTGATTTTTAAGGATAGGCAAAAAGTGGGTTGTTTGCCCCTGGTAAATATCCAACGACTTGAGAATTTGCGTTTTTCTACTCCCCCCTAGTTTTTGGATCTGAAGGCCACTTGCATCCTCAACATGCTTGTGGCATGCATATCCACCACACTTAAAACATGTGAGGATCAGTTGGAGGTCCCTTTCCTATAAAATTCCACCAAACTAATATTAGGGGGTTGTACTAGTGGAATTTCCCTAACATGGATTTTGGAGCTCATTTTTAGTGCGTGAAATAATTTTCTATTTATTATTTTAGTTTTCAAATTTTTTTGCACACACGAAATCTAAAATTTTTATTTTGTTGCGATCTTATATCTTTTTTGTTTACGAGGAAAAATGGGAGAGTGAAAACTCAAGTTTGGATCTGAAAAAAAAAAAAATTTGAAATGCACAAATGCTTAGACAGATAATTCCGAAAAGTATATGTGATTTTTAAGGATAGGAAAAAAGTGGGTTTTTTGGCCCTGGTAAATATCCAACCACTTGAGAATTTAACTTTTTCTCCTCCCCCCTAATTTTTGGATCTGAAGGCCATTTGCATCCTCAACATGCTTGTGGCATGCATATCCACCACACTTAAAACATGTGAGGATCAGTTAGAGGTCCCTTTCCTATAAAATTCCGCCAAGCTATTATTTGGGGGTTGTACTAGTGGAATTTCCCAAACATGGATTTTGGAGCTCATTTTTAGTGCGTGAAATAATTTTCTACTTATTATTATAGTTTACAAATTTTTTTGCACACACGAACTCTAAAATTTTCATTTTGTCGCGATCTTATATCTTTTTTGTTTACGAGGAAAAATGGGAGACTGAAAACTAAAGTTTGGATCTGAAAAAAAAATTATGAAATGCACAAATGCTGAGAGAGATAATTCCGAAAAGTATCTGTGATTTTTAAGGATAGGCAAAAAGTGGGTTGTTTGGCCTTGGTAAATATCCAACCACTTGAGAATATAACTTTTTCTACTCCCCCCTTATTTTTGGATCTGAAGGCCACTTGCATGCTCAACATGCTTGTGGCATGCATATCCACCACAGTTAAAACATGTGAGGATCAGTTAGAGGTCCCTTTCCTATAAAATTCCACCAAGCTATTATTAGGGGGTTGTACTAGTGGAATTTCCCAAACATGGATTTTGGAGCTCATTTTTAGTGCGTGAAATAATTTTCTACTTATTATTATAGTTTTCAAATTTTTTTGCACACATGAACTCTAAAATTTTCATTTTGTTGCGATCTTATATCTTTTTTGTTTACGAGGAAAAATGGGAGAGTGAAAACTTAAGTTTGGATCTGAAAAAAAAAAATTTGAAATGCACAAATGCTGAGAGAGATAATTCCGAAAAGTATCTGTGACTTTTAAGGATTGGCAAAAAGTGGGTTGTTTGGTCCAGGTAAATATCCAACCACTTGAGAATTTAACTTTTTCTCCTCCCCCCTAATTTTTGGATCTGAAGGCCACTTGCATCCTCAACATGCTTGTGGCATGCATATCCACCACACTTAAAACATGTGAGGATCAGTTAGAGGTCCCTTTCCTATAAAATTCCGCCAAGCTATTATTTGGGGGTTGTACTAGTGGAATTTCCCAAACATGGATTTTGGAGCTCATTTTTAGTGCGTGAAATAATTTTCAACTTATTATTATAGTTTATAATTTTTTTTGCACACACAAACACTAAAATTTTCATTTTTTTGCGATCTTTTATCTTTTTTGTTTACGAGGAAAAATGGGAGAGTGAAAACTCATGTTTGGATCTGAAAAAAAAAATTTGAAATGCACAAATGCTGAGAGAGATAATTCCGAAAAGTACCTGTGATTTTTAAGCATAGGCAAAAAGTGGGTAGTTTGGCCCTGGTAAATATCCAACCACTTGAGAATTTAACTTTTTCTACTGCCCCATAATTTTTGGATCTGAAGGCCACTAGCATCCTCAACATGCTTGTGGCATGCACATCCACCACAGTTAAAACATGTGAGGATCAGTTAGAGGTCCCTTTCCTTTAAAATTCCCCCAAGCTATTATTAGGGGGTTGTACTAGTGGAATTTCCCAAACATGGATTTTGGAGTACATTTTTAGTGCGTGAAATAATTTTCTACTTATTATTATAGTTTTCAAATTTTTTTGCACACACGAACTCTAAAATTTTCATTTTGTTGCGATCTTTTATCTTTTTTGTTTACAAGGAAAAATGGGAGAGTGAAAACTCAAGTTTGGATCTGGAAAAAAAAAAAAATTTGAAATGCACAAATGCTGAGAGAGATAATTCCGAAACGTATCTGTGATTTTTAAGGATAGGCAAAAGTGGGTTGTTTGGCCCTGGTAAAATATCCAACCACTTGAGAATTTAACTTTTTCTACTCCCCCCTAATTTTTGGATCTGAAGGCCACTTGCATCCTCAACATGCTTGTGGCATGCATATCCACCACACTTAAAACATGTGAGGATCATTTAGAGGTCCCTTTCGTATAAAATTCCGCCAGGCTGTTATTAGGGGGTTGTACTAGTGGAATTTCCCAAACAACGATTTTGGAGCTCATTTTTAGTGCGTGAAATAATTTTCTACCTATTATTATAGTTTAGAAATGCTGAGACAGATAATTCTGAAAAGTATCTGTGATCTTTAAGGATAGGCAAAAAGTGGGTTGTTTGGCCCTGGTAAATATCCAACCACTTGAGAATTTACCTTTTTCTACAACCCCCTAGTTTTCTGATCTGAAGGCCACTTGCATCCTCTACATGTTTGTGGCATGCATATCCACCACACTTAAAACATGTGAGGATCAGTTAGAGGTCCCATTCCTATAAAATTCCGCCAAGCTAATATTAGGGGGTTGTACTAGTGGAATTTCCCAAAGATGGATTTTGGAGCTCATTTTTAGGGCGTGAAATAATTTTCTACTTATTATTATAGTTTTCAAATTTTTTTGCACACATGAAATCTAAAATTTTCATTTTGTTGCGATCTTATATCTTTTTTGTTTACGAGGAAAAATGGGAGAGTGAAAACTCAAGTTTGGATCTGAAAAATAAAAAATTTGAAATGCACAAATGCTTAGAGAGATAATTCCGAAAAGTATCTGCGTTTTGTAAGGATAGGGAAAAAGTGGGTTGTTTTGCCCTGGTAAATATCCAACCACATGAGAATTTAACTTTTTCTCATCCCAGCTAGTTTTTGGATCTGAAGGCCACTTGAATCCTCAACATGGTTGTGGCATGCATATCCACCACACTTAAAACATGTGAGGATCAGTTAGAGGTCCCTTTCCTATAAAATTCCGCCAAGCTATTATTAGGGGGTTGTACTAGTGGAATTTCCAAAACATGGATTTTGGAGCTCATTTTTAGTGCGTGAAATAATTTTCTACTTATTATTATTGTTTTCAAATTTTTTTGCACACACGAACTCTAAAATTTTCATTTTGTTGCGATCTTTTATCTTTTTTGTTTACGAGGAAAAATGGGAGAGTGAAAACTCAAGTTTGGATCTGGAAAAAAAAAATTTGAAATTGACAAATGCTGTGAGAGATAATTCCGAAAAGTATCTGTGACTTTAGAGGATAGGCAAAAACTGGGTTGTTTGGCCCTGGTAAATATCCAACCACTTGAGAATTTAACTTTTTCAACTCGCCCCTAATTTTTGGATCTGAAGGCCACTTGCATCCTCAACATGCTTGTCGCATGCATATCCACCACACTTAAAACATGTGAGGATCAGTTAGAGGTCCCTTTCCTATAAAATTCTGCCAGGCTATTATTAGGGGGTTGTACTAGTGGAATTTCCCAAACATGGATTTTGGAGCTTATTTTTAGTGCGTGAAATAATTTTCTACTTATTATTATAGTTTACAAATTATTTTGCACTCACGAACTCTAAAATTTTCATTTTGTTGCGATCTTATATCATTTTTGTTTATGAGAAAAAATAGGAGAGTGAAAAGTCAAGTTTGGATCTGAAAAAAAAAAAATTGAAATGCACAAATGCTGAGAGAGATAATTCCGAAACATATCTATGATTTTTAAGGATAGGCAAAAAGTGGGTTGTTTGGCCCTGGTAAAATATCCAACCACTTGAGAATTTAACTTTTTCTACTCCCCCCTAATTTTTGGATCTGAAGGCCACTTGCATCCTCAACATGCTTGTGGCATGCATATCCACCACACTTAAAACATGTGAGGATCAGTTAGAGGTCCCTTTCCTATAAAATTCCGCCAAGCTATTATTAGGGGGCTGCACTAGTGGAATTTCCAAAACAGGTATTTTGGGGATCATTTTTAGTGCGTGAAATTATTTTCTACTTATTATTATAGTTTACAAATTTTTTTGCACACACGAACTCTAAAATTTTCATTTTGTCGCGATCTTATATCTTTTTTGTTTACGAGGAAAAATGGGAGAGTGAAAACTAAAGTTTGGATCTGAAAAAACAAATTTGAAATGCACAAATGCTGAGAGAGATAATTCCGAAAAGTATCTGTGATTTTTAAGGATTGGCAAAAAGTGGGTTGTTTGGCCCTGGTAAATATCCAACCACTTGAGAATTTAACTTTTTCTACTCCCCCCTAATTTTTGGATCTGAAGGCCACTTGCATCCTCAACATGCTTGTGGCATGCATATCCACCACAGTTAAAACATTTGAGGATCAGTTAGAGGTCCCTTTCCTTTAAAATTCCACCAAGCTATTATTAGGGGGTTGTACTAGTGGAGTTTCCCAAACATGGATTTTGGAGCTCATTTTTAGTGCGTGAAATAATTTTCTACTTATTATTATTGTTTTCAAATTTTTTTGCACACACGAACTCTAAAATTTTCATTTTGTTGCGATCTTTTATCTTTTTTGTTTACGAGGAAAAATGGGAGAGTGAAAACTCAAGTTTGGATCTGGAAAAAAAAAATTTGAAATTGACAAATGCTGTGAGAGATAATTCCGAAAAGGATCTGTGACTTTAGAGGATAGGCAAAAACTGGGTTGTTTGGCCCTGGTAAATATCCAACCACTTGAGAATTTAACTTTTTCAACTCGCCCCTAATTTTTGGATCTGAAGGCCACTTGCATCCTCAACATGCTTGTCGCATGCATATCCACCACACTTAAAACATGTGAGGATCAGTTAGAGGTCCCTTTCCTATAAAATTCTGCCAGGCTATTATTAGGGGGTTGTACTAGTGGAATTTCCCAAACATGGATTTTGGAGCTTATTTTTAGTGCGTGAAATAATTTTCTACTTATTATTATAGTTTACAAATTATTTTGCACTCACGAACTCTAAAATTTTCATTTTGTTGCGATCTTATATCATTTTTGTTTACGAGAAAAAATAGGAGAGTGAAAAGTCAAGTTTGGATCTGAAAAAAAAAAATTTGAAATGCACAAATGCTGAGAGAGATAATTCCGAAACGTATCTGTGATTTTTAAGGATAGGCAAAAAGTGGGTTGTTTGGCCCTGGTAAAATATCCAACCACTTGAGAATTTAACTTTTTCTACTCCCCCCTAATTTTTGGATCTGAAGGCCACTTGCATCCTCAACATGCTTGTGGCATGCATATCCACCACACTTAAAACTTGTGAGGATCAGTTAGAGGTCCCTTTCCTATAAAATTCCGCCATGCAATTATTAGGGGGTTGCACTAGTGGAATTTCCAAAACATGGATTTTGGGGATCATTTTTAGTGCGTGAAATAATTTTCTACTTATTATTATAGTTTACAAATTTTTTTGCACACACGAACTCTAAAATGTTCATTTTGTCGCGATCACATATCTTTTTTGTTTACGAGGAAAAATGGGAGAGTGAAAACTCAAGTTTGGATCTGAAAAAAAAAATTTGAAATGCACAAATGCTGAGAGAGATAATTCCAAAAAGTATCTGTGATTTTTAAGGATTGGCAAAAAGTGGGTTGTTTGGCCCTGGTAAATATCCAACCACTTGAGAATTTAACTTTTTCTACTCCCCCCTAATTTTTGGATCTGAAGGCCACTTGCATCCTCAACATGGTTGTGGCATGCATATCCACCACAGTTAAAACATTTGAGGATCAGTTAGATGTCCCTTTCCTTTAAAATTCCACCAAGCTATTATTAGGGGGTTGTACTAGTGGAGTTTCCCAAACATGGATTTTGGAGCTCATTTTTAGTGCGTGAAATAATTTTCTACTTATTATTATTGTTTTCAAATTTTATTGCACACACGAACTCTAAAATTTTCATTTTGTTGCGATCTTTTATCTTTTTTGTTTACGAGGAAAAATGGGAGAGTGAAAACTCAAGTTTGGATCTGAAAAAAAAAATTTGAAATGCACAAATGCTGGGAGAGATAATTCCGAAAAGTATCTGTGATTTTTAAGGATTGGCAAAAAGTGGGTTTTTTGGCCCGGTACATATCCAACCACTTGAGAATTTAACTTTTTCTACTCCCCCCTAATTTTCGGATCTGAAGGCCACTTGCATCCTCAACATGCTTGTGGCATGCATATCCACCTCACTTAAAACATGTGAGGATCAGTTAGAGGTCCATTTCCTATAAAATTCCGCCAAGCTATTAATAGGGGGTTGTACTAGTGGAATTTCCCAAACATGGATTTTGGAGCTCATTTTTAGTGCGTGAAATAGTTTTCTACTTATTATTATAGTTTTCAAATTTTTTTGCACACACGAACTCTAAAATTTTCATTTTGTCGCGATCTTATATATTTTTTGTTTAAGAGGAAAAATGGGAGAGTGAAAACTCAAGTTTGGATCTAAAAAAAAAAATTTTGAAATGCACAAATGCTGAGAGAGATAATTCCGAAAAGTATCTGTGATTTTTAAAGATAGGCAAAAAATGGGTTGTTTGGCCCTAGTAAATATCCAACCAGTAGAGAATTTAACTTTTTCTACTCCCCACTATTTTTTGGATCTGAAGGACACTTGCATCCTCAACATGCTTGTGGCATGCATATCCACCACACTTAAAACACGTGAGGATCAGTTAGAGGTCCCTTTCCTATAAAATTCCGCCAAGCTATTATTAGGGGGTTGTACTAGTGGAATTTCCCAAACATGGATTTTGGAGCTCATTTTTAGTTCGTGAAATAATTTTCAACTTATTATTATAGTTTTCAAATTTTTTTGCGCACACGAAGTCTAAAATTTTCATTTTGTTGCGATCTTATATCTTTTTTGTTTACGAGGAAAAATGGGAGAGTGAAAACTCAAGTTTGGTTCTAAAAAAAAAAAAATTTGAAATGCACAAATGCTGACAGAGATAATTGCGAAAAGTGCCGGTGATTTTTAAGGATAGGCAAAAAGTGGGTTGTTTGGCCCTGGTAAATATCCAACCATTTGAGAATTTATCTTTTTCTACTCCCCCTTAATTTTTGGATCTGAAGGCCACTTGCATCCTCAACATGCATGTGGCATGCACATCCGCCACACTTAAAACATGTGAGGATCAGTTAGAGGTCCCTTTCCTATAAAATTCCACCATGCTATTATTAGGGGTTTGTACTAGTGGAATTTCCAAAACATGGATTTTGGAGCTCATTTTTAGTGCGTGAAATATTTTTCTACTTATTATTTTGGTTTTCAAATTTTTTTGTTCACACGAACTCTAAAATTTTCTTTTTGTTGCGATCTTTTATCTTTTTTGTTTACGAGGAAAAATGGGAGAGTGAAAACTCACGCTTGGATCTAAAAAAAAAAAAAATTTGAAATGCACAAATTCTTAGAAAGATAATTCCGAAAAGTATATTTGATTTTTAAGGATAAGAAAAAAGTGCGTTGTTTGGCCCTGGTAAATATCCAACCACTTGAGAATTTTACTTTTTCTCCTCCCCCCTAATTTTTGGATCTAAAGGCCACTTGCATCCTCAACATGCTTGTGGCATGCATATCTACCACACTTAAAACATGTGAGGATTAGTTAGAGGTCCCTTTCCTATAAAATTCCGCCAAGCTATTATTAGGGGGTTGTACTAGTGGAATTTCCCAAACATGGATTTTGAAGCTCATTTTTAGTGCGTGAAATAATTTTCTACTTAGTATTATAGTTTTCAAATTTTTTTGCACACACGAACTCTAAAATTTTCATTTTGTTGCGATCTTATATCTTTTTTGTTTACGAGGAAAAATGGGAGAGTGAAAACTCAAGTTTGGATCTGGAAAAAAAAAATTTGAAATGCACAAATGCTGTGTGAGATAATTCCGAAAAGTATCTGTGACTTTTAAGGATAGGCAAAAAGTAGGTTGTTTGGCCCTGGTAAATATCCAACCACTTGAGAATTTAACTTTTTCTACTCCCCCCTAATTTTTGGATCTGAAGGCCACTTGCATCCTCAACATGCTTGTGGCATGCATATCCACCACACTTAAAACATGTGAGGATCAGTTAGAGGTCCCTTTCCTATAAAATTCCGCCAAGCTATTATTAGGGGGTTGTACTAGTGGAATTTCCCAAACATGGATTTTGGTGCTCATTTTTAGTGCGTGAAATACTTTTCTACTTATTATTATAGTTTTCAAATTTTTTTGCACACACGAACCCTAAAATTTTCATTTTGTTGCGATCTTTTATATTTTTTGTTTACGAGGAAAAATGGGAGAGTGAAAACTCATGTTTGGATCTGAAAAAAAAAAATTTGAAATGCACAAATGCTGAGAGAGATAATTCCGAAAAGTACCTGTGATTTTTAAGCATAGGCAAAAAGTGGGTAGTTTGGCTCTGGTAAATATCCAACCACTTGAGAATTTAACTTTTTCTACTCCCCCCTAATTTTTGGATCTGAAGGCCACTAGTATCCTCAACATGCTTGTGGCATGCATATCCACCACAGTTAAAACATGTGAGGATCAGTTAGAGGTCCCTTTCCTTTAAAATTCCCCCAAGCTATTATTAGGGGGTTGTACTAGTGGAATTTCCCAAACATGGATTTTGGAGTACATTTTTAGTGCGTGAAATAATTTTCTATTTATTATTATAGTTTTCAAATTTTTTTGCACACACGAACTGTAAAATTTTTATTTTGTTGCGATCTTATATCTTTTTTGTTTATGAGGAAAAATGGGAGAGTGAAAACTCAAGTTTGGATCTGGAAAAAAAAAAAAATTGAAATGCACAAATGCTGTGAGAGATAATTCCGAAAAGTATCTGTGACTTTTAAGGATAGGCAAAAAGTGGGTTGTTTGGCCCTGGTAAATATCGAACCACTTGAGAATTTAACTTTTTCTACTCCCCCCTAATTTTTGGATCTGAAGGCCACTTGCATCCTCAACATGCTTGTGGCATGAATATCCACCACACTTAAAACATGTGAGGATCAGTTAGAGGTCCCTTTCCTAGAAAATTCTGCCAGGCTATTATTAGGGGGTTGTACTAGTGGAATTTCCCAAACATGGATTTTGGAGCTTATTTTTAGTGCGTGAAATAATTTTCTACTTATTATTATAGTTTAAAAATTTTTTTGCACTCACGAACTCTAAAATTTTCATTTTGTTGCGATCTTATATCTTTTTTTTTTACGAGAAAAAATAGGAGAGTGAAAACTCAAGTTTGGATCTGAAAAAAAAAATTTGAAATGCACAAATGCTGAGAGAGATAATTCTGAAACGTATTTGTGATTTTTAAGGATAGGCAAAAGTGGGCTGTTTGGCCCTGGTAAAATATCCAACCACTTGAGAATTTAACTTTTTCTACTCCCCCCTAATTTTTGGATCTGAAGGCCACTTGCATCCTCAACATGCTTGTGGCATGCATATCCACCACACTTAAAACATGTGAGGATCATTTAGAGGTCCCTTTCGTATAAAATTCCGCCAGGCTGTTATTAGGGGGTTGTACTAGTGGAATTTCCCAAACAACGATTTTGGAGCTCATTTTTAGTGCGTGAAATAATTTTTTACTTATTATTAGAGTTTACAAATGCTGAGACAGATAATTCTGAAAAGTATATGTGATCTTTAAGGATAGGCAAAAAGTGGGTTGTTTGGCCCTGGTAAATATCCAACCACTTGAGAGTTTCCCTTTTTCTACAACCCCCTAGTTTTTGGATCTGAAGGCCACTTGCATCCTCAACATGCTTGTGGCATGCATATCCACCACACTTAAAACATGTGAGGATCAGTTAGAGGTCCCATTCCAATAAAATTCCGCCAAGCTAATATTAGGGGGTGGAATTTCCCAAACATGGATTTTGGAGCTTATTTTTAGTGCATGAAATAATTTTCTAATTATTATTATAGTTTACAATTTTTTTTGCACTCACGAACTCTAAAATTTTCATTTTGTTGCGATCTTATATCTTTTTTGTTTACGAGAAAAAATAGGAGAGTGAAAACTCAAGTTTGGATCTGAAAAAAAAAATTTGAAATGCACAAATGCTGAGAGAGATAATTCCGAAGCGTATTTGTGATTTTTAAGGATAGGCAAAAAGTGGGTTGTTTGGCCATGGTAAATATCCAACCACTTTAGAATTTAACTTTTTCTACTCCCCTCTAATTTTTGGATCTGAATGCCACTTGCATCCTCAACATGCTTGTGGCATGCATATCCACCACACTTAAAACATATGAGGATCAGTTAGAGGTCCCTTTCCTATAAAATTCCACCAAGCGATTATTAAGGGGTTGTACTAGTGGAATTTCCAAAACATGGATTTTGGAGCTTATTTTTAGTGCGTGAAATAATTTTCTTCTTATTATTATAGTTTTCAATTTTTTTTGCACACACGAACTCTAAAATTTTCATTTTGTTGCGATCTTATATCTTTTTTGTTTACGCGGAAAAATGGGAGAGTGAAAACTCAAGTTTTGATCTGAAAAAAAAAAATTTGAAATGCACTAATGCTGAGAGAGATAATTCCGAAAAGTATCTGTGATTTTTAAGGATAGGCAAAAAGTGGGTTGTTTGGCCCTGGTAAATATCCAACCACTTGAGAATTTAACTTTTTCTACTCCCCCCTAATTTTTGGATCTAAGGGCCACTGGCATCCTCAACATGCTTGTGGCATCCATATCCACCACACTTAAAACATGTGCTCCTATAAAATTCCACCAAGCTATTATTAGGGGGTTGTACTAGTGGAATTTCCCAAACATGGATTTTGGAGCTCATTTTTACTGCGTGAAATAATTTTCTACTTATTATTATATTTTTCAAATTTTTTTGCACACACGAACTCTAATATTTTCATTTTGTTGCAATCTTATATCTTTTTTGTTTACGAGGAAAAATGGGAGAGTGAAAACTCAAGTTTGGATCTAAAAAAAAAAAATTTGAAATGCACAAATGCTGAGAGTGATAATTCTGAAAAGTATCTGTGATTTTTAAGGATAGGCAAAAAGTGGGTTGTTTGGCCCTGGTAAATATCCAACAACTTGAGAATTTAACTTTTTCTACTCCCCCCTGATTTTTGGATTTGAAGGCCACTTGCATCCTCAACATGCTTGTGGCATGCATATCCACCACACTTAAAACATGCGAGGATCAGTTAGAGGTCCCTTTCCTATAAAATTCCACCAAGCTATTATTAGGGTGTTGTACTAGTGGAATTTCCAAAACATAGATTTTGGAGCTCATTTTTAGTGCGTGAAATAATTTTCTACGTATTATTATAGTTTTCAATTTTTTTTGCACACTCGAACTCTAAAATTTTCATTTTGTTGCGATCTTATATCTTTTTTGTTTACGAGGAAAAATGGGAGAGTGAAAACTCAAGTTTGGATCTGAAAAAAAAAAAAATTGAAATGCACAAATACTGAGAGAGATAATTTTGAAAAGTATCTGTGATTTTTAAGGATAGGCAAAAAGTGGGTTGTTTGGCCCTGGTATATATCCAACCACTTGAGAATTTAACTTTTTCTACTCCCCCCTAATTTTTGGATATGAAGGCCACTTGCATCCTCGACATGCTTGTGGCATGCATATCCACCACACTTAAAACATGTGAGGATCAGTTAGAGGTCCCTTTCGTATAAAATTCCACCAACCTATTATTAGGGGGTTGTACTAGTGGAATTACCCAAACATGGATTTTGGAGATCATTTTTAGTGCGTGAAATAATTTTCTACTTATTATTATAGTTTTCAAATTTTTTTGCACACACGAACTCTAAAATTTTCATTTTGATGCGATCTTATATCTTTTTTCTTTACGAGGAAAAAAGGGAGAGTGAAAACTCAAGTTTGGATCTGAAAAAAAAAATTGAAAAGCACAAATGCTGAGAGAGATAATTCCGAAAAGTATCTGTGATTTTTAAGGATAGGCAAAAAGTTGGTTGTTTGGCCCTGGTAAATATCCAACCACTTGAGAATTTAACTTTTTCTACTCCCCCCCTAATTTTTGGATCTGAAGGCCACTTGCATCCTCAACATGCTTGTGGCATGCACATCCACCACACTTAAAACATGTGAGGATCAGTTAGAGGTCCCTTTCCTATAAAATTCCACCAACCTATTATTAGGGGGTTGTACTAGTGGAATTTCCCAAACATGGATTTTGGAGCTCATTTTTAGTGCGTGAAATAATTTTCTTCTTATTATTATAGTTTTCAAATTTTTTTGCACACACGAACTCTAAAATTTTCATTTTGTTGCGATCTTATATCTTTTTTATTTACGAGGAAAAATGGGAGAGTGAAAACTCAAGTTTGGATCTGAAAAAAAAAAATTTTGAAATGCGCTAATGCTGAGAGAGATAATTCCGAAAAGTATATGTGATTTTTAAGGATAGGCAATATGTGGGTTGTTTGGCCCTGGTAAATATCCAACCACTTGAGAATTGTACTTTTTCTACTCCCCCCTAATTTTTGGATATGAAGGCCACTTGCATCCTCAACATGTTTGTGGCATGCATATCCACCACACTTAAAAGATGTGAGGATCAGTTAGAGGTCCCTTTCCTATAAAATTCCACTAAGCTATTATTAGGGTGTTGTACTAGTGGAATTTCCCAAACATGGATTTTGGAGCTCATTTTTAGTGCGTGAAATAATTTTCTACTTATTATTATAGTTTTCAAATTTTTTTGCACACACGAACTCTCAAAATTCATTTTGTTGCGATCTTATATCTTTTTTGCTTAGGAGGAAAAATGGGAGAGTGAAAACTCAAGTTTGGATCTGAAAACAAAAATTTGAAATGCACAAATGCTGAGAGAGATAATTCCGAAAAGTATCTGTGATTTTTTAGGAAAGGAAAAAAGTGGGTTGTTTGGCCTTGGTAAATATCCAATCACTTGAGAATTTAACTTTTTCTACTCCCCCCTAATTTTTGGATATGAAGGCCACTTGCATCCTCAACATACTTGTGGCATGTATATCCACCACACTTAAAACATGTGAGGATCAGTTAGAGGTCCCTTTCCTATAAAATTCCACCAAGCTATTATTAGGGGGTTGTACTAGTGGAATTTCCCAAACATGGATTTTGGAACTTCATTTTTAGTGCGTGAAATAATTTTCTACTTATTATTATAGTTTTCAAATTTTTTTTGCACACACGAACTCTAAAATTTTCATTTTGTTGCGATCTTATATCTTTTTTGTTTACAAGGAATAATGGGAGAGTGAAAACTGAAGTTTGGATCTGAAAAAAAAAATTTGAAATGCACAAATGCTGAGAGAGATAATTCCGAAAAGTATCTGTGATTTTTAAGGATAGGCAAAAAGTGGGTTGTTTGGCCCTGGTAAATATCCAACCACTTGAGAATTTAACTTTTTCTACTCCCCCCAAATTTTTGGATCTGAAGGCCACTTGCATCCTCAACATGCTTGTGGCATGCATATCCACCACATTTAAAACATGTGAGGATCAGTTAGAGGTTCCTTTCCTATAAAATTCCGCCAAGCTATTATTAGGGGGTTGTACTAGTGGATTTTCCCAATCAAGGATTTTGGAGCTCATTTTTAATGCGTGAAATAATTTTCTATTTATTATTATAGTTTTCAATTTTTTTTGCAAACACAAGTACTCTAAAATTTTCATTTTTTTGCGATCTTATATCTTTTTTGTTTACGAGGAAAAAAGGGAGAGTAAAAACTCAAGTTTGGATCTGAAAAAAAAAAATTTGAAATGCACAAATGCTGAGACAGATAATTCCGAAAAGTAACTGTGATCTTTAAGGATAGGCAAAAAGTGGGTTGTTTGGCCCTGGTAAATATCCAACCACTTGAGAATTTACCTTTTTCTACTCCCCCCTAGTTTTTGGATCTGAAGGCCACTTGCATCCTCAACATGCTTGTGGCATGCATATCCACCACACTTAAAACATGTGAGGATCAATTAGAGGTCCCTTTCCTATAAAATTCCGCCAAGCTAATATTAGGGGGTTGTACTAGTTGAATTTCCCCATCATGGATTTTGGAGCTCATTTTTAGTGCGTGAAATAATTTTCTACTTATTATTATAGTTTTCAAATTTTTTTGCACACACGAAGTCTTAAATTTTCATTTTGTTGCGATCTTATATCTTTTTTGTTTACGACGAAAAATGGGAGAGTGAAAACTCAAGTTTGAATCTGAAAAAAAAAACATTGAATTGCACAAATGCTGAGAGAGATAATTCTGAAAAGTATCTGTGATTTTTAGGGATAGGAAAAAAGTGGGTTGTTTGGCCCTGGTAAATATCCAACCACTTGAAAATTTAACTTTTTCTCCTCCCCCCTAATTTTTGGATTTGAAGGCCACTTGTATCCTCAACATGCTTGTGGCATGCATATCCACCACACTTAAAACATGTGAGGATCAGTTAGAGGTCCCTTTCCTATAAAATTCCGCCAAGCTATTATTAGGGGGTTGTACTAGTGGAATTTCCCAAACAAGGATTTTGGAGCTCATTTTTAGTGCGTGAAATAATTTTCTACTTATTATTATAGTTTTCAAATTTTTTTGCACACACGTACTCTAAAATTTTCAATTTGTTGCGATCTTATATCTTTTTTGTTTACGAGGAAAAATGGGAGAGTAAAAACTCAAGTTTGGATCTGAAAAAAAAAAAATTTGAAATGCACAAATGGTGAGACAGATAATTCCGAAAAGTATCTGTGATCTTTAAGGATAGGCAAAAAGTGGGTTGTTTGGCCCTGCTAAATATCCAACCACTTGAGAATTTACCTTTGTCTACTCCCCCCTAGTTTTTGGATCTGAAGGCCACTTGCATCCTCAACATGCTTGTGGCATGCATATCCACCACACTTAAAACATGCGAGGATCAGTTAGAGGTGCCTTTCCGATAAAATTCCACCAAGCTATTATTAGGGTGTTGTACTAGTGGAATTTCCTAAACATGGATTTTGGAGCTCATTTTTAGTGCGTGAAATAATTTTCTACTTATTATTATAGTTTTCAATTTTTTTTGCACACTCGAACTCTAAAATTTTCATTTTGTTGCGATCTTTTATCTTTTTTGTTTACGAGGAAAAATGGGAGAGTGAAAACTCAAGTATGGATCTGAAAAAAAAAAATTTGAAATACACAAATGCTGAGAGAGATAATTCCGAAAAGTATCTGTGATTTTTAAGGATAGGCAAAAAGTGGGTTGTTTGGCCCTGGTAATTATCCAACAACTTGAGAATTTAACTTTTTCTACTCCCCCCTAATTTTTGGATATGAAGGCCACTTGCATCCTCGACATGCCTGTGGCATGCATATCCACCACACTTAAAACATGTGAGGATCAGTTAGAGTTCCCTTTCCTATAAAATTCCACCATCCTATTATTAGGGGGTTGTACTAGTGGAATTTCCCGAACATGGATTTTGGAGATAGTTTTTAGTGCATGAAATAATTTTTTACTTATTATTATAGTTTTCAAAATTTTTTGCACACACGAATTCTAAAATTTTCATTTTGATGGGATCTTATATCTTTTTTGTTTACGAGGAAAAATGGGAGAGTGAAAACTCAAGTTTGGATCTGAAAAAAAAAAATTGAAATGCACAAATGCTGAGAGAGATAATTCCGAAAATTATCTGTGATTTTTAAGGATAGGCAAAAAGTGGGTTGTTTGGCCTTGGTAAATATCCAACCACTTGAGAATTTAACTTTTTCTACTTCCCCCTAATTTTTGGATCTGAAGGCCACTTGCATCCTCAACATGCTTGTGGCATGCACATCCACCACACTTAAAACATGTGAGGATCAGTTAGGGGTCCCTTTCCTATAAAATTCCACCAACCTATTATTAGGGGGTTGTACTAGTGGAATTTCCCAAACATGGATTTTGGAGCTCATTTTTTGTGCGTGAAATAATTTTCTACTTATTATTATAGTTTTCAAATTTTTTTACACACACGAACTCTAAAATATTCATTTTGTTGCGATCTTATATCTTTTTTGTTTACGCGGAAAAATGGGAGAGTGAAAACTCAAGTTTTGATCTGAAAAAAAAAAATTTGTAATGCACAAATGCTGAGAGAGATAATTCCGAAAAGTATCTGTGATTTTTAAGGATAGGCAAAAAGTGGGTTGTTTGGCCCTGGTAAATATCATAACACTTGAGAATATAACTTTTTCAACTCCCACCTAATTTTTGGATCTGAAGGCCACTTGCATCCTCAACATGCTTGTGGCATGCATATCCACCACACTTAAAACATGCAAGGATCAGTTAGAGGTCCCTTTCCTATAAAATTCCACCAAGCTATTATTAGGGGGTTGTACTAGTGGAATTTCCCAAACATGGATTTTGGAGCTCATTTTTAGTGCGTGAAATAATTTTCTACTTATTATTATAGTTATCAAATTTTTTTGCACACACGAACTCTAAAATTTTCATTTTGTTGCGATCTTATATCTTTTTTGTTTACGAGGAAAAATGGGAGAGTGAAAACTCAAGTTTGGATCTGAAAAAAAAAAATTGAAATGCACAAATGCTGAGAAAGATAATTCCGAAAAGTATCTGTGATTTTTAAGGACAGGCAAAAAGTGGGTTGTTTGGCCCTGGTAAATATCCAACGACTTTAGAATTTCACTTTTTCCACTCCCCCCTAATTTTTGGATCAGAAGGCCACTTGCATCCTCAACATGCTTGTGGCATGCATATCCACCACACTTAAAACATGTGAGGATCAGTTAGAGGTCCCTTTCCTATAAAATTCCACCAACCTTTTAGTAGGGGGTTGTAGTTGTGGAATTTCCCAAACATGGATTTTGGAGATTATTTTTAGTGCGTGAAGTAATTTTCTACTTATTATTATAGTTTTCAAATTTTTTTGCACACACGAACTCTAAAATTTTCATTTTGTTGCGATCTTATATCTTTTTTGTTTACGAGGAAAAATGGGCGAGTGAAAACTCAAGTTTTTATCAGAAAAAAAAAATTTGAAATGCACAAATGCTGAGAGAGATAATTCCGAAAAGTATCTGTGATTTTTAACGATAGGTTAAAAGTGGGTTGTTTGGCCCTGGTAAATATCCAACCACTTGAGAATTTATCTTTTTCTACTACCCCCTAATTTTTGGATCTGAGGGGCACTTGCATCCTCAACATGCTTGTGGCATGCATATCCACCTCAGTTAAAACATGCAAGGATCAGTTAGAGGTCCCTTTCCTACAAAATTCCACCAAGCTACTATTAGGGGGTTGTACTAGTGATATTTCCCAAACATGTATTTTGGAGCTCATTTTTAGTGCGTGAAATAATTTTCTACTTATTATTATATTTTTCAAATTTTTTTTGTTCACACGAACTCTAAAATTTTCATTTTGTTACGATCTTATATCTTTTTTGTTTACGAGGAAAAATGGGAGAGTGAAAACTCAAGTTTGGATCTGAAAAAAAAAAATTTGAAATGCACAAATGCTGAGAGAGATAATTTCGAAAAGTATCTGTGATTTTTAAGGATAGGCAAAAAGTGGGTTGTTTGGCCCTGGTAAATATCCAACCACTTGAGAATTTAACTTTTTCTACTCCCCCCTGATTTTTGGATCTGACGGCCACTTGCATCCTCAACATGTTTGTGGCATGCATATCCACCACACTTAAAACATGCGAGGATCAGTTCGTGGTCCCTTTCCTACAAAATTCCACCATGCTATTATTAGGGTGTTGTACTAGTGGAATTTCCCAAACATGGATTTTGGAGCTCATTTTTAGTGCGTGAAATAATTTTCTACTTATTATTATAGTTTTCAATTTTTTTTGCACACTCGAACTCTAAAATTTTCATTTTGTTGCGATCTTATATCTTTTGTGTTTACGAGGAAAAATGGGAGAGTGAAAACTCAAGTCTGGATCTGAAAAAAAATAAATTTGAAATGCACAAATGCTGAGAGAGATCATTCCGAAAAGTATCTATGATTTTTAAGGATAGGCAAAAAGTGGGTTGTTTGGCCCTGGTAAATATCCAACCACTTGAGAATTTAACTTTTTCTACTCCCCCCTAATTTTTGGATATGAAGGCCACTTGCATCCTCAACATGCTTGTGGCATGCATATCCACCACACTTAAAACAATTGAGGATCAGTTAGAGGTCCCTTTCCTATAAGATTCCACCAAGCTATTATTAGGGGGTTGTACTAGTGGAATTTCCCAAAAATGGATTTTGGAGATCATTTTTAGTTCGTGAAATAATTTTCTACTTATTATTATAGTTTTCAAATATTTTTGCACACACGAACTCTAAAATTTTCATTTTGTTGCGATCTTATATCTTTTTTATTTACGAGGAAAAATGGGAGAGTGAAAACTCAAGTTTGGATCTGAAGAAAAAAAAATTTGAAATGCACAAATGCTGAGAGAGATAATTCCGAAATGTATCTGTGATTTTTAAGGATAGGCAAAAAGTGGGTTGTTTGGCGCTGGTAAATATCCAACCACTTTAGAATTTAACTTTATCTACTCCCCCCTAATTTTTTGATCTGAAGGCCACTTGCATCCTCAACAAGCTTGTGGCATGCATATACACCACACTTAAAACATGTGAGGGTCAGTTAGAGGTTCCTTTCCTATAAATTTATGCCAAGCTATTATTATGGGGTTGTACTAGTGGAATTTCCCTAACATGGATTTTGGAGCTCATTTTTAGTCCGTGAAATAATTTTCTACTTATTATTATAGTTTTCAAATTTTTTTGCACACACGAACTCTAACATTTTCATTTTGTTGCGATCTTATATCTTTTTTGTTTACGAGGAAAAATGGGAGAGTGAAAACCCAAGTTTGGGTCTGAAAAAAAAAAATTTGAAATGCACAAATGCTGAGAGAGATAATTCCGATAAGTATCTGTCATTTTTAAGGATAGGAAAAAAGTGGGTTGTTTGGCCCTAGTAAATATCCAACCACTTGAGAATTTAACTTTTTCTACTCCCCCCTAATTTTTCGATCTGAATGCCACTTGCATCCTCAACATGCTTGTGGCATGCATATATACCACACTTAAAACATGTGAGGATCAGTTAGAGGTCCCTTTCCTATAAAATTCGACCAAGCTATTATTAGGGGGTTGTGTACTAGTGGAATTTCCCATACATGGATTTTGGAGCTCATTTTTAGTGCGTGAAATAATTTTCTACTTATTATTATAGTTTTCAAATTTTTTTGCACACAGGAACTCTTAAATTTTCATTTTGTTGCGATCTTATATCTTTTTTGTTTACGAGGAAAAATGGGAGAGAGAAAACTCAAGTTTGGATCTGAAAAAAAAAATTTGAAATGCACAAATGCCAAAAGAGATAATTCCGAAAAGTATCTGTGATTTTGAAGGATAGGCAAAAAGTGGGTTGTTTGGCCCTGGTAAATATCCAACCACTATAGAATTTAACTTTTTCTACTCCCCCCTAATTTTTGGATCTGAAGGCCACTTGCATCCTCAACATGCTTGTGGCATGCATATCCACCACACTTAAAACATGTGAGGATCAGTTAGAGGTCCCTTTCCTATAAAATTCGACCAAGCTATTATTAGGGGGTTGTGTACTAGTGGAATTTCCCATACATGGATTTTGGAGCTCATTTTTAGTGCGTGAAATAATTTTCTACTTATTATTATAGTTTTCAAAATTTTTTGCACACATGGACTCTAAAATTTTCATTTTGTTGCGATCTTATATCTTTTTTGTTTACGAGAAAAGATGGGAGAGTGAGAACTCAAGTTTGGATCTGAAAAAAAAAAAATTGAAATGCACAAATGTTGGGAGAGATAATTCTGAAAAGTATCTGTGATTTTTAAGGATAGGCAAAAAGTGGGTTGTTTGGCCCTGGTAAATATCCAACCACTTGTGAATTTAACTTTTTCTACTCCCCCCTAATTTTTGGATCTGAAGGCCTCTTGCATCCTCAACATGCTTGTGGCATGCATATCCACCACACTTAAAACATGTGAGGATCAGTTAGAGGTCCCTTTCCTATAAAATTCCACCAAGCTATTATTAGGGTGTTGTACTTGTGGAATTTCCCAAACATGGATTTTGGAGCTCATTTTTAGTGCGTGAAATAATTTTCTACTTATTATTATAGTTTTCAAATTTTTTTGCACACAGGAACTCTAAAATTTTCATTTTGTTGTGATCTTAAATCTTTTTTGTTTACGAGGGAAAATGGGAGAGAGAAAACACATGTTTGGATCTGAAAAAAAAAAATTTGAAGTGCACAAATGCCGAGAGAGATAATTCCGAAAAGTATGTGTGATTTTGAAAGATAGGCAAAAAGTGGGTTGTTTGGCCTAGGTAAATATCCAACCACTATAGAATTTAACTTTTTCTACTCCCCCCTAATTTTTGGATCTGAATGCCACTTGCATCCTCAACATGCTTGTGGCATGCATATCCACCACACTTAAAACATGTGACGATCAGTTAGAGGTCCCTTTCCAATAAAATTCCACCAAGCTTTTATTAGGGGGTTGTACTAGTGGAATTTTCCAAACATGGATTTTGGAGCTCATTTTTAGTGTGTGAAATAATTTCTACTTATTATTATAGTTTTCAAATTTTTTTGCTCACACGAACTCTAAAATTTTAATTTAGTTGCGATCCTATATCTTTTTTGTTTACGAGGAAAAATGGGAGAGTGAAAACTCAAGTTTGGATATGAAAAAAAAAAATTTGAAATGCACAAATGCTGATCGAGCTAATTCCGAAAAGTATCTGTGATTTTTAAGGATAGGCACAAAGTGGGTTGTTTGGCCCTGGTAATATCCAACCACTTGAGAATTTAACTTTTTCTACCCCCCCCCCCCCCCCCCCCCCCCCCCCCCCCCCCCATAATTTTTTGATCTGTAGGCCACTTGCATTCTCAACATGCTTGTGGCATGCATATCCACCACACTTAAAACATGTGAGGATCAGTTAGAGGTCCCTTTCCTATAAAATTCCACCAAGCTATTATTAGGGGGTTGTACTTGTGGAATTTCCCAAACATGGATTTTGGAGCTCATTTTTAGTGCTCGAAATAATTTTCTACTTATTATTATAGTTTTCAAATTTTTTTGCACACAGGAACTCTAAAATTTTCATTTTGTTGCGATCTTATATCTTTTTTGTTTACGAGGAAAAATGGGACAGAGAAAACAAAAGTTTGGATCTGAAAAAAAAAAAATTTGAAATGCACTAATGCTGAGAGAGATAATTCCGAAAAGTATCTATGATTTTGAAGGACAGGCAAAAAGTGGGTTGTTCGGCCCTGGTAAATATCCAACCACTTGAGAATTTAACTTTTTCTACTCCCCCCTAATTTTTGGATCTGAAGGCCACTTGCATCCTCAACATGCTTGTCGCATGCATATCCACCACACTTAAAACATGTGAGGATCAGTTAGAGGTCCCTTTCCGATAAAATTCCACCAAGCTATTATTAGGGGGTTGTACTAGTGGAATTTCCCAAACATGGATTTTGGAGCTCATTTTTAGTGCGTGAAATAATTTTCTACTTATTATTATAGTTTTCAAATTTTTTTGCACACACGAACTCTAAAATTTTCATTTTGTTGCGATCATATATCTTTTTTGTTTACGACGAAAAATGGGAGAGTGAAAACTCAAGTTTGGATCTGAAAAAAAAAATATGAAATGCACAAATGCTGAGAGAGATAATTCCGAAAAGTATCTGTGATTTTTAAGGATAGGCAAAAAGTGGGTTGTTTGGCCCTGGTAAATATCCAACCACTTGAGAATTTAACTTTTTCTACTCCCCCCTAATTTTTGGATCTGAAGGCCACTTGGATCCTCAACATGCTTGTGGCATGCATATCCACCACACTTAAAACATGTGAGGATCAGTTAGAGGTCCCTTTCCTATAAAATTCCACCAAGCTATTATTAGGGGGTTGTACTTGTGGAAATTCCCAAACATGGATTTTGGAGCTCATTTTTAGTGCGTGAAATAATTTTCTACTTATTATTATAGTTTTCAATTTTTTTTGCACACAGGAACTCTAAAATTTTCATTTTGTTGCGATCTTATATCTTTTTTGTTTACGAGGAAAATCGGAGAGAGAAAACTCAAGTTTGGATCTGAAAAAAAAAAATTTGAAATGCACAAATGCTGAGAGAGATAATTCCGAAAAGTATCTGTGAGTTTTAAGGATAGGCAAAAAGTAGGTTGTTTGGCGCTAGTAAATATCCAACCACTTGAGAATTTAACTTTTACTACTCCCCCCTAATTTTTGGATCTGAAGGCCACTTGCATCCTCAACATGCTTGTGGCATGCATATCCACCACACTTAAAACATGTGAGGATCAGTTAGAGGTCCCTTTCCTATAAAATTCCACGAAGCTATTATTAGGGGGTTGTACTAGTGGAATTTCCCAAACATTGATTTTGGAGCTCATTTTTAGTGCGTGAAACAATTTTCTAATTATTATTATAGTTTTCAAATTTTTTTGCACACAGGAACTCTAAAATTTTCATTTTGTTGTGATCTTATATCTTTTTTGTTTACGAGGAAAAAAGGGACAGAGAAAACAAAAGTTTGGATCTGAAAAAAAAAAAAATTTGAAATGCACTAATGCTGAGAGAGATAATTCCGAAAAGTATCTATGATTTTTAAGGATAGGCAAAAAGTGGGTTGTTTGGCCCTGGTAAATATCCAACCACTTGAGAATTTAACTTTTTCTACTCCCCCCTAATTTTTGGATCTGAAGGCCACTTGCATCCTCAACATGCTTGTCGCATGCATATCCACCACACTTAAAACATGTGAGGATCAGTTAGAGGTCCCTTTCTGATAAAATTCCACCAAGCTATTATTAGGGGGTTGTACTAGTGGAATTTCCCAAACATGGATTTTGGAGCTCATTTTTAGTGCGTGAAATAATTTTCTACTTATTATTATAGTTTTCAATTTTTTTTGCACACAGGAACTCTAAAATTTTCATTTTGTTGCGATCTTATATCTTTTTTGTTTATGAGGAAAATGGGAGAGAGAAAACTCAAGTTTGGATCTGAAAAAAAATAAATTTGAAATGCACAAATGCTGAGAGAGATAATTCCGAAAAGTATCTGTGAGTTTTAAGGATAGGCAAAAAGTGGGTTGTTTGGCCCTAGTAAATATCCAACCACTTGAGAATTTAACTTTTACTACTCCCCCCTAATTTTTGGATCTGAAGGCCACTTGCATCCTCAACATGCTTGTGGCATGCATATCCACCACACTTAAAACATGTGAGGATCAGTTAGAGGTCCCTTTCCTATAAAATTCCACGAAGCTATTATTAGGGGGTTGTACTAGTGGAATTTACCAAACATTGATTTTGGAGCTCATTTTTAGTGCGTGAAACAATTTTCTAATTATTATTATAGTTTTCAAATTTTTTTGCACACAGGAAGTCTAAAATTTTCATTTTGTTCCGATCTTATATCTTTTTTGTTTACAAGGAAAAATGGGAGAGAGAAAACTCAAGTTTGGATCTGAAAAAAAAAAATTATAAATGCACAAATGCTGTGAGAGATAATTCTGAAAAGTATCTGTGATTTTTAAGGATAGGCAAAAAGTGGGTTGTTTGGTCCTGGTAAATATCCAACCACTTGAGAATTTAACGTTTTCTACTCCCCCCTAATTTTTGGATCTGAAGGCCACTTGCATCCTCAACATGCTTGTGGCATGCATATCCACCACACTTAAAACATGTGAGGATCAGTTAGAGGTCCCTTTCCTATAAAATTCCACCAACCTATTATTAGGGTTTGTACTTGTGGAATTTCCCAAACATGGATTTTGGAGCTGATTTTTAGTGCGTGAAATAATTTTCTTTTTATTATTATAGTTTTCAAATTTTTATCCACACTTGAACTCTAAAATTTTCATTTTGTTGCGATCTTATATCTTTTTTTGTTTACGGGGAAAAATGGGAGAGTGAAAACTCAAGTTTGGGTCTGAAAAAAAAAAAATTTGAAATGCACAAATGCTGAGTGAGATAATTCCGAAAAGTATCTGTGATTTTTAAGGATAGGCAAAAAGTGGGTTGTTTGGCCCTGGTAAATATCCAACCACTTGAGAATTGTACTTTTTTCTACTCCCCGCTAATTTTTGGATCTGAAGACCACTTGCATCCTCAACATGCTTGTGGCATGCATATCCACCACACTTAAAACATGTGAGGATTTGTTAGAGGTCCCTTTCCGATAAAATTCCACCAAGCTATTATTAGGGGGTTGTACTAGTGGAATTTCCCAAACATGGATTTTGGAGCTCATTTTTAGCACGTGAAATAATTTTTCTTCTTATTGTTATAGTTTTCAAATTTTTTTTGCACACAGGAACTCTAAAATTTTTATTTTGTTGCGATCTTATATATTTTTGTTTACGAAGAAAAATAGGAGAGTGAAAACTCATATTTGGATCTGAAAAAAAAAATTTGAAATGCACAAATGCTGAGAGAGATAATTCTGAAAAGTATCTGTGATTTTTAAGGATAGGCAAAACGTGGGTTGTTTGGCCCTGGTAAATATCCAACCACTTGAGAATTGTATTTTTTCTACTCCCCCCTAATTTTTGGATCTGAAGACCACTTGCCTCCTCAACATGCTTGTGGATATCCACCACACTTAAAGCATGTGAGGATCAGTTAGAGGTCCCTTTCCTATAAAATTCCACCAAACTATTATTAGAGGGTTGTACATGTGGAATTTCCCAAACATGGATTTTGGAGGTCATTTTTAGTGCCTGAAATAATTTTCTACTTATTGTTATATTTTTCAAATTTTTTTGCACACTGGAACTCTAATTTTTCAAACATGAACTCTAAGATTTTCATTTTGTTGCGATCTTATATCTTTTTTGTTTACGAGGAAAAATGGGAGAGTGAAAACTCAAGTTTGGATCTGAAAAAAAAAATTTGAAATGCACAAATGCTGAGAGAGATAATTCCGAAAAGTATCTGTGATTTTTAAGGAGAGGCAAAAAGTAGGTTGTTTGGCCCTGGTAGATATCCAACCACTTGAGAATTGTACTTTTTCTACTCCCCCCTAATTTTTGGATCTGAAGGCCACTTGCATCCTTAACATGCTTGTGGCATGCATATCCACCACACTTAAAACATGTGAGATTCATTTAGAGGTCCTTTTCCTATAAAATTCCACCAAGCTATTATTAGGGGGTTGTACTAGTGGAATTTCCCAAAAATGGATTTTGGAGCTCATTTTTAGTGCATGAAATAATTTTCAATTTATTATTATAGTTTTCAAATTTCTTTGCACACATGAACTCTAAAATTTTCATTTTGTTGCGATCATATATCTTTTTTGTTTACGAGGAAAAATGGGAGAGTGAAGACTCAAGTTTGGATCTGCAAAAAAAAAAAAATTTGAAATGCACAAATGCTGAGAGAGATAATTCCGAAAAGTATCTGTGATTTTTAAGGATAGGCAAAAAGTGGGTTGTTTCGCCTAGGTAAATATCCAACCACTTGAGAATTGTACTTTTTCTACTCCCCCCTAATTTTTGGATCTGAAAGCCACTTGCTTCCTCAACATGCTTGTGGCATGCATATCCACCACACTTAAAACCTGTGAGGATCAGTTAGAGGTCCCTTTCCCATAAAATTCCACAAAGCTATTATTATGGGGTTGTACTAGTGGAATTTCCCAAACATGGATTTTGGAGCTCATTTTTAATGCGTGAAATAATTTTCTATTTATTATAATAGTTTTCAAATATTTTTGCACACATGAACTGTAAAATTTTCATTTTGTTGTGATCTTATAGCTTTTTTGTTTACGAGGAAAAATGGGAGAGTGAAAACTCAAGTTTGGATCTGGAAAAAAAAAAAATTGAAACGCACAAATGCTGAGAGAGATAATTCCGAAAAGTATCTGTGATTTTTAAGGATAGGCAAAAAGTGGGTTGTTTGGCCCTGGTAAATATCCAGCCACTTGAGAATTGTACTTTTTCCACTCCCCCCTAATTTTTGGATCAGAAGGCCACTTGCATCCTCAACATGCTTGTGGCATGCATATCCACCACACTTGGAACATGTGAGGATCAGTTAGAGGACCCTTTCCTATAAAATTCCACCAAGCTATTATCAGGGGGTTGTACTAGTGGAATTTCCCAAACATGGATTTTGGAGCTCATTTTTAGTGCGTGAAATAATTTTCAATTTATTATTATAGTTTTCAAATTTTTTTTCTCACATGAACTCTAAAATTTTCATTTTGTTGCGATCTTATATCTTTTTTGTTTACGTGGAAAAAAGGGAGAGTGAAAACTCAAGTTAGGATCTGAAAAAAAAAAAAATTTGAAATGCACAAATGCTGAGAGAGATAATTCCGAAAAGTATCTGTGATTTTTAAGGATAGGCAAAAAGTGGGTTGTTTGGCCCTGGTAAATATCAAGCCACTTGAGAATTGTACTTTTTCTACTCCCCCCTAATTTTTGGATCTGAAAGCCACTTGCTTCCTCAACATGCTTGTGGCATGCATATCCACCACACTTAAAACATGTGAGGATCAGTTAGAGGTCCCTTTCCCATAAAATTCCACAAAGCTATTATTATGGGGTTGTACTAGTGGAATTTCCCAAACATGGATTTTGGAGCTCATTTTTAATGCGTGAAATAATTTTCTATTTATTATAATAGTTTTCAAATATTTTTGCACACATGAACTGTAAAATTTTCATTTTGTTGTGATCTTATAGCTTTTTTGTTTACGAGGAAAAATGGGAGAGTGAAAACTCAAGTTTGGATCTGGAAAAAAAAAAATTGAAACGCACAAATGCTGAGAGAGATAATTCCGAAAAGTATCTGTGATTTTTAAGGATAGGCAAAAAGTGGGTTGTTTGGCCCTGGTAAATATCCAGCCACTTGAGAATTGTACTTTTTCCACTCCCCCCTAATTTTTGGATCAGAAGGCCACTTGCATCCTCAACATGCTTGTGGCATGCATATCCACCACACTTGGAACATGTGAGGATCAGTTAGAGGACCCTTTCCTATAAAATTCCACCAAGCTATTATCAGGGGGTTGTACTAGTGGAATTTCCCAAACATGGATTTTGGAGCTCATTTTTAGTGCGTGAAATAATTTTCTATTTATTATTATAGTTTTCAAATTTTTTTGCTCACATGAACTCTAAAATTTTCATTTTGTTGCGATCTTATATCTTTTTTGTTTACGTGGAAAAAAGGGAGAGTGAAAACTCAAGTTAGGATCTGAAAAAAAAAAAAATTTGAAACGCACAAATGCTGAGAGAGATAATTCCGAAAAGTATCTGTGATTTTTAAGGATAGGCAAAAAGTGGGTTGTTTGGCCCTGGTAAATATCAAGCCACTTGAGAATTGTACTTTTTCCACTCCCCCCTAATTTTTGGATATGAAGGCCACTTGCATCCTCAACATGCTTGTGGCATGCATATCCACCACACTTAAAACATGTGAGGATCAGTTAGAGGTCCCTTTCCTATAAAATTCCGCCAAGCTATTATTAGGGGGTTGTACTAGTGGAATTTCCCAAACATGGATTTTTGAGCTCATTTTTAGTGCGTGAAATAATTTTCTATTTATTATTATAGTTTTTAAATTTTTTTGCACACATGAACTCCAAAATTTTCATTTTGTTGCGATCTTATATCTTTTTTGTTTACGAGGAAAAATGGGAGAGTGAAAACTCATGTTTGGATCTGAAAAAAAAAATTTGAAATGCACAAATGCTGAGATAGATAATTCCGAAATGTATCTGTGATTTTTAAGGATAGGCAAAAAGTGGGTTGTTTGGCCTGGTAAACTTTCAACCACTTGAGAATTGTACTTTTTCTACTCCCCCCTAATTTTTGGATCTGAAGACCACTTGCATCCTCAACATGCTTGTGGCATGCATATCCACCACACTTAAAACATGTGAGGATCAGTTAGAGGTCCCTTTCCTATAAAATTTCACCAAGCTATTATTAGGGGGTTGTACTAGTGGAATTTCCCAAACATGGATTTTTGAGCTCATTTTTAGTGCGTGAAATAATTTTCTATTTATTATTATAGTTTTTAAATTTTTTTGCACACATGAACTCCAAAATTTTCATTTTGTTGCGATCTTATATCTTTTTTGTTTACGAGGAAAAATGGGAGTGTGAAAACTCATGTTTGGATCTGAAAAAAAAAAATTTGAAATGCACAAATGCTGAGATAGATAATTCCGAAATGTATCTGTGATTTTTAAGGATAGGCAAAAAGTGGGTTGTTTGGCCCTGGTAAACTTCCAACCACTTGAGAATTGTACTTTTTCTACTCCCCCCTAATTTTTGGATCTGAAGGCCACTTGCATCCTCAACATGCTTGTGGTATGCATATCCATCACACTTAAAACATGTGAGGATCAGTTAGAGGTCCCTTTCCCATAAAACTCCACCAAGCTATTATTAGGGGGTTGAACTAGAGGAATTTCCCAAACATGGATTTTGGAGCTCATTTTTAGTGCGTGAAATAATTTTCTATTTATTATTATAGTTTTCAAATTTTTTTGCACACATGAACTCTAAAATTTTCATTTTGTTGCAATCTTATATCTTCTTTGTTTACGAGGAAAAATGGGAGAGTGAAAACTCAAGTTTGGATCTGAAAAAAAAAAAAATTTCAAATGCACAAATGCTAAGAGAAATAATTCCGAAAAGTATCTGTGATTTTTAAGGATAGGCAAAAAGTGGGTTGTTTGGCCCCGGTAAATATCCAACCACTTGAGAATTGCACTTTTTCTACTCCCCCCTAATTTTTGGATCTGAAGGCCAATTGCATCCTCAACATGCTTGTGGCATGCATATCCACCACACTTAAAACATGTGAGGATCAGTTAGAGGTCCCTTTCCTATAAAATTCCACCAAGCTATTATTAAGGGGTTGTACTAGTGGAATTTCCCAAACATGGTTTTTGGAGCTCATTTTTAGTGCGTGAAATAATTTTCTATTTATTATTATAGTTTTCAAATTTTTTTGCACACATGAACTCTAAAATTTTAATTTTGTTGCGATCTTATATCTTTTTTGTATACGACGAAAAATGGGAGAGTGAAAACTCAAGTTTGGATCTGAAAAAAAAAAATTTGAAACGCACAAATACAGAGAGAGATAATTCCGAAAAGTATCAGTGATTTTTAAGGATAGGCAAAAAGTGGGTTGTTTGGCCCTGGTAAATATCCAACCACTTGAGAATTGTACTTTTTCTACTCCCCCCTAATTTTTGGATCTGAAGGCCACTTGCATCCTCAACATGCTTGTGGCATGCATATCCACCACACTTAAAACATGAGAGGTTCTGTTAGAGGTCCCTTTCCTATAAAATTCCACCAAGCTATTATTAGGGGGTTGTACTAGTGGAATTTCCCAAACATGGATTTTGGAGCTCATTTTTAGTGTGTGAAATAATTTTCTATTTATTATTATAGTTTTCAAATTTTTTTGCACACATGAACTCTAAAATTTTCTTTTTGTTGCGATCTTAAATCTTCTTTGTTTACGAGGAAAAATGGGAGAGAGAAAACTCAAGTTTGGATCTGAAAAAACAAAATTTGAAACGCACAAATGCTGAGAGAGATAATTCCGAAAAGTATCTGTGATTTTTAAGGATAGGCAAAAAGTGGGTTGTTTGGCCCTGGTAAATATCAAGCCACTTGAGAATTGTACTTGTTCTACTTCCCCCTAATTTTTTGATCTGAAGGCCACTTGCATCCTCATCATGCCTGTGGCATGCATATCCACCACACTTAAAACATGTGAGGATCAGTTAGAGGACCCTTTCCTATAAAATTCCACCAAGCTATTATTAGGGGGTTGTACTAGTGGAATTTCCCAAACATGGATTTTGGAGTTCATTTTTAGTGCGTGAAATAATTTTCTATTTATTATTATAGTTTTCAAATTTTTTTGCTCACATGAACTCTAAAATTTTCATTTTTTTGCGATGTTATATCTTTTTTGTTTACGTGAAAAAATGGGAGAGTGAAAACTCAAGTTAGGATCTGAAAAAAAAAAAAATTTGAAACGCACAAATGCTGAGAGTTATAATTCCGAAAATTATCTGTGATTTTTAAGGATAGGCAAAAAGTGGGTTGTTTGGCCCTGGTCAATATCCCACCACTTGAGAATTGTACTTTTTCTACTCCCCCCTAATTTTTGGATATGAAGGCCACTTGCATCCTCATCATGCTTGTGGCATGCATATCCACCACACTTAAAACATGTGAGGATCAGTTAGAGGTCCCTTTCCTATAAAATTCCACCAAGCTATTATTAGGGGGTTGTACTAGTGGAATTTCCCAAACATGGATTTTGGAGCTCATTTTTAGTGCGTGAAATAATTTTCTATTTATTATTATAGTTTTTAAATTTTTTTGCACACATGAACTCTAAAATTTTCATTTTGTTGCGATCTTATATCTTTTTTGTTTACGAGGAAAAATGGGAGAGTGAAAACTCAAGTTTGGATCTGAAAAAAAAAAATTTGAAATGCACAAATGCTAAGAGAGATAATTCCGAAAAGTATATGTGATTTTTAAGGATAGGCAAAAAGTGGGTTGTTTGGCCCCGGTAAATATCCAACCATTTGAGAATTGTACTTTTTCTACTCCCCCCTAATTTTTGGATCTGAAGGCCACTTGCATCCTCAACATGCTTGTGGCATTCATATCCACCACACTTAAAACATGTGAGCATCAGTTAGAGGTCCCTTTCCTACAAAATTCCACCAAGCTATTATTAGCGGGTTGTACTAGTGGAATTTCCCAAACATGGATTTTGGAGCTCATTTTCAGTGCGTGAAATAATTTTCTCTTTATTATTATAGTTTTCAAATTTTTTTGCACACATGAACTCTAAAATTTTTATTTTGTTGCTGTCTTATATCTATTTTGTTTACGAGGAAAAATGGGAGAGTGAAAACTCAAGTTTGGATCTGAAAAAAAAAACAAATTTGAAATGCACAAATGCTGAGAGAGATAATACCCAAAAGTATCTGTGATTTTTAAGGATAGGCAAAAAGTGGGTTGTTTGGCCCCGGTAAATATCTAACCATTTGAGAATTGTACTTTTTCTACTCCCCCCTAATTTTTGGATCTGAAGGCCACATGCATCCCCAACATGCTTGTGGCATGCATATCCACCACACTTAAAACATGTTAGGATCAGTTAGAGGTCCCCTTCCTATAAAATTTCACCAAGCTATTATTAGGTGGTTGTACTAGTGGAATTTCCCAAACATGGATTTTGGAGCTCATTTTTAGTGCGTGAAATAATTTTCTATTTATTATTATAGTTTTCAAATTTTTTTGCACACATGAACTCTAAAATTTTTATTTTGTTGCGATCTTATATCTTTTTTGTTTACGAGGAAAAATGGGAGAGTGAAAACTCAAGTTTGGAACTGAAAAAAAAAATTTGAAATGCACAAAAGCTGAGAGAGATAATTCCGAAAAGTATCTGTGATTTTTAAGGATGGGCAAAAAGTGGGTTGTTTGGCCCTGGTAAATATCCAACCAATTGAGAATTGTACTTTTTCTACTCCCCCCTAATTTTTGGATCTGAAGGCCACTTGCATCATCAACATGCTTGTGGCATACATATCCACCACACTTAAAACATGTGAGGATCAGTTAGAGGTCCCTTTCCTATAAAATTCCACCAAGCTATTATTAGGGGGTTGTACTATTGGAATTTCCCAAACATGGATTTTGGAGCTCATTTTTAGTGCGTGAAAAAATTTTCTATTTATTATTATAGTTTTCAAATTTTTTTGCACACATGAACTCTAAAATTTTCATTTTGTTGCGGTCTTATATCTATTTTGTTTACGAGGAAAAATGGGAGAGTGAAAACTCAAGTTTGGATCTGAAAAAAAAAAAAAATTTGAAATGCACAAATGCTGAGAGAGATAATTCCGAAAAGTATCTGTGATTTTTAAGGATGGGCAAAAAGTGGGTTGTTTGGCCCTGGTAAATATCCAACCAATTGAGAATTGTACTTTTTCTACTCCCCCCTAATTTTTGGATCTGAAGGCCACTTGCATCATCAACATGCTTGTGGCATACATATCCACCACACTTAAAACATGTGAGGATCAGTTAGAGGTCCCTTTCCTATAAAATTCCACCAAGCTATTATTAGGGGGTTGTACTATTGGAATTTCCCAAACATGGATTTTGGAGCTCATTTTTAGTGCGTGAAAAAATTTTCTATTTATTATTATAGTTTTCAATTTTTTTTGCACACATGAACTCTAAAATTTTCATTTTGTTGCGGTCTTATATCTATTTTGTTTACGAGGAAAAATGGGAGAGTCAAAACTCAAGTTTGGATCTGAAAAAAAAACAAATTTGAAATGCACAAATGCTGAGAGAGATAATTCCGAAAAGTATCTGTGATTTTTAAGGATAGGCAAAAAGTGGGTGGTTTGGCCCAGGTAAATATCCAACCACTTGAGAATTGTACTTTTTCTACTCCCCCCTAATTTTTGGATCTGAAGGCCACTTGCATCCTCAACATGGTTGTGGCATGCATATCCACCACACTTAAAACATGTGAGGATCAGTTAGAGGTCCCTTTCCCATAAAATTCCACCAACCTATTATTAGGGGGTTGTACTAGTGGAATTTCCCAAACATGGATTTTGGAGCTCATTTTTAGTGCGTGAAATAATTTTCTATTTATTATTATAGTTTTCAATTTTTTTTGCACACATGAACTCTTAAATTTTCATTTTGTTGCGATCTTATATCTTTTTTGTTTACGAGGAAAAATGGGAGAGTAAAAACTCAAGTTTGGATCTGAAAACAAAAAAAAATTGAAATACACAAATGCTGAGAGAGATAATTCCGAAAAGTAATTGTGATTTTTAAGGATAGGAAAAATTTGGGTTCTTTGGCCCTGGTAAATATCTAACCACTTCAGAATTGTACTTTTTCTACTCCCCCCTAATTTTTGGATCTGAAGGCCACTTGCATCCTCAACATGCTTGTGGTATGCATATCCATCACACTTAAAACATGTAAGGATCAGTTAGAGGTCCCTTTCCCATAAAACTCCTCCAAGCTATTATTAGGGGGTTGTACTAGAGGAATTTCCCAAACATGGATTTTGGAGCTCATTTTTAGTGCGTCAAAATAATTTTCTATTTATTATTATAGTTTTCAATTTTTTTTGCACACATGAACTCTTAAATTTTCATTTTGTTGCGATCTTATATCTTTTTTGTTTACGAGGAAAAATGGGAGAGTAAAAACTCAAGTTTGGATCTGGAAACAAAAAAAAATTGAAATACACAAATGCTGAGAGAGATAATTCCGAAAAGTAATTGTCATTTTTAAGGATAGGAAAAATTTGGGTTCTTTGGCCCTGGTAAATATCTAACCACTTCAGAATTGTACTTTTTCTACTCCCCCCTAATTTTTGGATCTGAAGGCCACTTGCATCCTCAACATGCTTGTGGTATGCATATCCATCACACTTAAAACATGTGAGGATCAGTTAGGGGTCCCTTTCCCATAAAACTCCACCAAGCTATTATTTGGGGGTTGTACTAGAGGAATTTCCCAAACATGGATTTTGGAGCTCATTTTTAGTGCGTGAAATAATTTTCTATTTATTATTATAGTTTTCAAATTTTTTTGCACACATGAACTCTAAAATTTTCATTTTGTTGCAATCTTATATCTTCTTTGTTTACGAGGAAAAATGGGAGAGTGAAAACTCAAGTTTGGATCTGAAAAAACAAAAAAATTTCAAACGCACAAATGCTAAGAGAAATAATTCCGAAAAGTATCTGTGATTTTTAAGGATAGGCAAAAAGTGGGTTGTTTGGCCCCGGTAAATATCCAACCACTTGAGAATTGCACTTTTTCTACTCCCCCCTAATTTTTGGATCTGAAGGCCAATTGCATCCTCAACATGCTTGTGGCATGCATATCCACCACACTTAAAACATGTGAGGATCAGTTAGAGGTCCCTTTCCTATAAAATTCCACCAAGCTATTATTAAGGGGTTGTACTAGTGGAATTTCCCAAACATGGTTTTTGGAGCTCATTTTTAGTGCGTGAAATAATTTTCTATTTATTATTATAGTTTTCAAATTTTTTTGCACACATGAACTCTAAAATTTTAATTTTGTTGCGATCTTATAGCTTTTTTGTATACGACGAAAAATGGGAGAGTGAAAACTCAAGTTTGGATCTGAAAAAAAAAAATTTGAAACGCACAAATGCAGAGAGAGATAATTCCGAAAAGTATCAGTGATTTTTAAGGATAGGCAAAAAGTGGGTTGTTTGGCCCTGGTAAATATCCAACCACTTGAGAATTGTACTTTTTCTACTCCCCCCTAATTTTTGGATCTGAAGGCCACTTGCATCCTCAACATGCTTGTGGCATGCATATCCACCACACTTAAAACATGAGAGGTTCTGTTAGAGGTCCCTTTCCTATAAAATTCCACCAAGCTATTATTAGGGGGTTGTACTAGTGGAATTTCCCAAACATGGATTTTGGAGCTCATTTTTAGTGTGTGAAATAATTTTCTATTTATTATTATAGTTTTCAAATTTTTTTGCACACATGAACTCTAAGATTTTCTTTTTGTTGCGATCTTAAATCTTCTTTGTTTACGAGGAAAAATGGGAGAGAGAAAACTCAAGTTTGGATCTGAAAAAACAAAATTTGAAACGCACAAATGCTGAGAGAGATAATTCCGAAAAGTATCTGTGATTTTTAAGGATAGGCAAAATGTGGGTTGTTTGGCCCTGGTAAATATCAAGCCACTTGAGAATTGTACTTGTTCTACTTCCCCCTAATTTTTGGATCTGAAGGCCACTTGCATCCTCATCATGCTTGTGGCATGCATATCCACCACACTTAAAACATGTGAGGATCAGTTAGAGGACCCTTTCCTATAAAATTCCACCAAGCTATTATTAGGGGGTTGTACTAGTGGAATTTCCCAAACATGGATTTTGGAGTTCATTTTTAGTGCGTGAAATAATTTTCTATTTATTATTATAGTTTTCAATTTTTTTTGCTCACATGAACTCTAAAATTTTCATTTTGTTGCGATGTTATATCTTTTTTGTTTACGTGAAAAAATGGGAGAGTGAAAACTCAAGTGAGGATCTGAAAAAAAAAAAAATTTGAAACGCACAAATGCTGAGAGTGATAATTCCGAAAAGTATCTGTGATTTTTAAGGATAGGCAAAAAGTGGGTTGTTTGGCCCTGGTAAATATCCCACCACTTGGGAATTGTACTTTTTCTTCTCCCCCCTAATTTTTGGATATGAAGGCCACTTGCATCCTCATCATGCTTGTGGCATGCATATCCACCACACTTAAAACATGTGAGGATCAGTTAGAGGTCCCTTTCCTATAAAATTCCACCAAGCTATTATTAGGGGGTTGTACTAGTGGAATTTCCCAAACATGGATATTGGAGCTCATTTTTAGTGCGTGAAATAATTTTCTATTTATTATTACAGTTTTTAAATTTTTTTGCACACATGAACTCTAAAATTTTCATTCTGTTGCGATCTTATATCTTTTTAGTTTACAAGGAAAAATGGGAGAGTGAAAACTCAATTTTGGATCTGAAAAAAAAAAATTTGAAATGCACAAATGCTAAGAGAGATAATTCCGAAAAGTATATGTGATTTTTAATGATAGGCAAAAAGTGGGTTGTTTGGCCCCGGTAAATATCCAACCATTTGAGAATTGTACTTTTTCTACTCCCCCCTAATTTTTGGATCTGAAGGCCACTTGCATCCTCAACATGCTTGTGGCATGCATATCCACCACACTTAGAACATGTGAGCATCAGTTAGAGGTCCCTTTCCTACAAAATTCCACCAAGCTATTATTAGGGGGTTGTACTAGTGGAATTTCCCAAACATGGATTTTGGAGCTCATTTTCAGTGCGTGAAATAATTTTCTCTTTATTATTATAGTTTTCAAATTTTTTTGCACACATGAACTCTAAAATTTTTATTTTGTTGCGGTCTTATATCTATTTTGTTTACGAGGAAAAATGGGAGAGAGAAAACTCAAGTTTGGATCTGAAAAAAAAAACAAATTTGAAATGCACAAATGCTGAGAGAGATAATACCCAAAAGTATCTGTGATTTTTAAGGATAGGCAAAAAGTGGGTTGTTTGGCCCCGGTAAATATCTAACCATTTGAGAATTGTACTTTTTCTACTCCCCCCTAATTTTTGGATCTGAAGGCCACATGCATCCTCAACATGCTTGTGGCATGCATATCCACCACACTTAAAACATGTGAGGATCAGTTCGAGGTCCCTTTCCTATAAAATTCCACCAAGCTATTATTAGGGGGTTGAACTAGTGGAATTTCCCAAACATGGATTTTAGAGCTCATTTTTAGTGCGTGAAATAATTTTCTATTTATTATTATAGTTTTCAAATTTTTTTGCACACATGAACTCTAAAATTTTCATTTTGTTGCGATCTTATATCTTTTTTGTTTACGAGGAAAAATGGGAGAGTGAAAACTCAAGTTTGGATCTGAAAAAAAAAATTTTGAAATGCACAAATGCTGAGAGAGATAATTCCGAAAAGTATGTGTGATTTTTAAGGATAGGCAAAAAGTGAGTTGTTTGGCCCCGGTAAATATCCAACCACTTGAGAATTGTACTTTTTCTACTCCCCCCTAATTTGTGGATCTGAAGGCCACTTGCATCCTAAACATGGTTGTGGCATGCATATCCACCACACTTAAAACATGTGAGGATCAGTTAGGGTTCCCTTTCCTATAAAATTCCACCAAGCTATTATTAGGGGGTTGTACTAGTGGAATTTCCCAAACATGGATTTTGGAGATCATTTTTAGTGCGTGAAATAATTTTCTATTTATTATTATAGTTTTCAAACTTTTTTGCACACATGAACTCTAAAATTTTCATTTTGTTGCGATCTTATATCATTTTTGTTTACGAGGAAAAATGGGAGAGTGAAAACTAAAGTTTGGATCTGAAAATAAAAAAATTTGAAATTCACAAATGGTGAGAGAGATAATTCCGAAAACTTTCTGTGTTTTTTAAGGATAGGCAAAAAGTGGGTTGTTTGTCGCCGGTAAATATCCAACCACTTGAGAATTGTATTTTTTCTACTCCCCCTAATTTCTGGATCTGAAGGCCACTTGCATCCTTAACATGCTTGTGGCATGCATATCCACCACACTTAAAACATGTGAGGATCAGTTAGAGGTCCCTTTCCTATAAAATTCCACCAAGCTATTATTAGGGGATTGTACTCCTGGAATTTCCCAAACATGGATTTTGGAGCTCATTTTTTGTGCGAGAAAAAATTTTCTATTTATTATTATAGTTTTAAAATTTTTTTGCACACATGAACTCTAAAATTTTCATTTCGTTGCGATCTTATATCTTTTTTGTTTACGAGGAAAAATGGGAGAGTGAAAAATCAAGTTTGGATCTGAAAAAAAAAAAATTTGAAATGCACAAATGCTGAGAGAGATAATTTCGAAAAGTATCTGTGATTTTTAAGGATAGACAAAAAGTGGGTTGTTTGGCCCTGATAAATATCCAACCACTTGAGAATTGTACTTTTTCTACTCCCCCCCCTAATTTTTGGATCTGAATGCCACTTGCATCCTCAACATGCTTGTGGCATGCATATCCACCACACTTAAAACATGTGTGGATCAGTTAGAGGTCCCTTTCCTATAAAATTCCACCAAGCTATTATTAGGAGGTTGTACTAGAGGAATTTACCAAACATGGATTTTGGAGATCATTTTTAGTCCGTGAAATAATTTTCTATTTATTATTATAGTTTTCAAACTTTTTTGCACACATGAACTCTAATTTTTCATTTTGTTGCGATCTTATATCTTTTTTGTTTACGAGGTAAAATGGGAGAGACAAAACTAAAGTTTGGATCTGAAAAAAAAAAAATTTGAAATTCATAAATGCTGAGAGAGATAATTCCGAAAAGTATCTGTGATTTTTAAGGATGGGCAAAAAGTGGGTTGTTTGGCCCAGGTAAATATCCAACCACTCGAGTATTGTAATTTTTCTACTCCCCCCTAATTTTTGGATCTGAAGGCCACATGCATCCTCAACATGGTTGTGGCATACATATCCACCACACTTAAAACATGTTAGGATCAGTTAGAGGTCCCTTTCCTATAAAATTTCACCAAGCTATTATTATGTGGTTGTACTAGTGGAATTTCCCAAACATGGATTTTGGAGCTCATTTTTAGTGCGTGAAATAATTTTCTATTTATTATTATAGTTTTCAAATTTTTTTGCACACATGAACTCTAAAATTTTTATTTTGTTGCGATCTTATATCCTTTTTGTTTACGAGGAAAAATGGGAGAGTGAAAACTCAAGTTTGGATCTGAAAAAAAAAAATTTGAAATGCACAAATGCTGGGAGAGATAATTCCGAATAGTATCTGTGATTTTTAAGGATAGGCAAAATGTGGGTTGTTTGGCCCCGGTAAATATCCAACCACTTGAGAATTGTACTTTTTCTACTCCCCCCTAATTTTTGGATCTGAAGGCCACTTGCATCCTCAACATGCTTGTGGCATGGATATCCACCACACTTAAAACATGTGAGGATCAGTTAGAGGTCCCTTTCCTATAAAATTCCACCAAGCTATTATTAGGGGGTTGTACTAGTGGAATTTCATAAACATGGATTTTGGAGATCATTTTTAGTGCGTGAAACAATTTTCTATTTATTATTATAGTTTTCAAACTTTTTTGCACACATGAACTCTAAATTTTTCATTTTGTTGCGATCTTATATCTTTTTTGTTTACGAGGAAAAATGGGAGAGTGAAAACTCAAGTTTGGATCTGAAAAAAAAAAAATTTGAAATGCACAAATGCTGAGAGAGATAATTCCGAAAAGTATCTGTGATTTTTAAGGATAGGCAAAAAGTGGATTGTTTGGCCCCGGTAAATATCCAACCACTTGATAATTGTACTTTTTCTACGCCCCCCTAATTGTTGGATCTGAAGGCCACTTGCATCCTCAACAAGCTTGTGGCATGCATATCCACCACACTTAAAACATGTGAGGATCAGTTAGAGGTCCCTTTCATATAAATTCCACCAAGCTATTATTAGGGGGTTGTACTAGTGGAATTTTCCAAACATGGATTTTGGAGATCATTTTTAGTGCGTGCAATAATTTTCTATTTATTATTATAGTTTTCAAACTTTTTTGCACACTTGAACTCAAAAATTTTCATTTTGTTGCGATCTTATATCGTTTTTGTTTACGAGGAAAAATGGGAGAGTGAAAACTATAGTTTGGATCTGAAAAAAAAAAATTTGAAATTCACAAATGGTGAGAAAGATAATTCCGAAAAGTATTTGTGATTTTTAAGGATAGGCAAAAAGTGGGTTGTTTGGCCCCGGTAAATATCCAACCACTTGGGAATTGTATTTTTTCTACTCCCCCCTAATTTTTGGATCTTAAGGCCACTTGCATCCTCAACATGCTTGTGGCATGCATATCCACCACACTTAAAACATGTGAGGATCAGTTAGAGGTCCCTTTCCAATAAAATTCCACCAAGCTATTATTAGGGGGTTGTAGTAGTGGAATTTCCCAAAGATGGGTTTTGGAGCTCATTTTTAGTGCGTGAAATAATTTTCTATTTATTATTATAGTTTTCAAACTTTTTTTGCACACATGAACTCTAAAATTTTCATTTTTTTGCGATCTTATATCTTTTTTGTTTACGAGGAAAAATGGGAGAGTGAAAACTCAAGTTTTGATCTGAAAAAAAAAAAATTTGAAATGCAAAAATGCTGAGAGAGATAATTCCGAAAAGTATCTGTGATTTTTAAGGATAGGCAAAAAGTGGGTTGTTGGGCCCCGGTAAATATCCAACCACTTGAGAATTGTACTTTTTCTACTCCCCCCCTAATTTTTGGATCTGAAGGCCACTTGCATCCCCAACATGCTTGTGGCATGCATATCCACCACACTTAAAATATGTGAGGATTAGTTAGAGGTCCCTTTGATATAAAATTCCACCCAGCTATTATAGGGGGTTGTACAAGTGGAATTTCCCAAACATGGATTTTGGAGCACATTTTTAGTGCGTGAAATAATTTTCTATTTATTATTATAGTTTTCAAATTTTTTTGCACACATGATCTCTAAAATTTTCATTTTGTTGCGATCTTATATCTTTTTTTTTACGAGGAAAAATGGGAGAGTGAAAATTCAAGTTTGGATCTGAAAAAAAAAGAAATTGAAATGCACAAATGCTGAGAGAGATAATTTCGAAAAGTATCTGTGATTTTTAAGGATAGGCAAAAAGTGGGTTGTTTGGCCCCGATAAATATCCAACCACTTGAGAATTGTACTTTTTCTACTCCCCCCTAATTTTTGGATCTGAAGGCCACTTGCATCCTCAACATGCTTGTGGCATGCATATCCACCACACTTAAAACATGTGAGGTTCAGTTAGAGGTCCCTTTCCTATAAAATTCCACCAAGCTATTATTAGGGGGTTGTACTAGTGGAATTTTCCAAACATGGATTTTGGAGCTCATTTTTAGTGCGTGAAATAATTTTATTTTTATTATTATAGTTTTCAAATTTTTTTGCACACATGAACTCTATAATTTTCATTTTGTTGCGATCTTATATCTTTTTTGTTTACGAGGAAAAATGGGAGAGTGAAAACTCATGTTTGGATATGAAAAAAAAAATTTGAAATGCACAAATGCTGAGAGAGATAATTCCGAAAAGTATCTGTGATTTTTAAGGATAGGCAAAAAGTGGGTTGTTTGGCCCCGGAAAATATCCAACCACTTGAGAATTGTACTTTTTCTACTCCCCCCTAATTTTTGGATCTGAAGGCCACTTGCATCCTCAACATGCTTGTGGCATGCATATTCACCACACTTAAAACATGGGAGGATCAGTTAGAGGTCCCTTTCCAATAAAATTCCACCAAGATATTATTAGGGGGTTGTACTAGTGGAATTTCCCAAACAAGGATTTTGGAGATCATTTTTAGTGCGTTAAATAATTTTCTATTTATTATTATAGTTTTCAAACTTTTTTGCACACATGAACTCTAAAATTTTCATTTTGTTGCGATCTTATATCATTTTTGTTTACGAGGAAAAATGGGAGAGTGAAAACTCAAATTTGGATCTAAAAAAAAAAATTTGAAATGCACAAATGCTGAGAGAGATAATTCCGAAAAGTATCTGTGATTTTTAAGGATAGGCAAAAAGTGGGTTGTTTGGCCCCGATAAATATCCAACCACTTGAGAATTTTACTTTTTCTACTCCCCCCTAATTTTTGGATCTGAAGGCCACTTGCATCCTCAACATGCTTGTGGCATGCATATCCACCACACTTAAAACATGTGAGGATCAGTTAGAGGTCACTTTCCTATAAAATTCCACCAAGCTATTATTAGGGGGTTGTACTAGTGGAATTTCGTAAACATGGATTTAGGAGATCATTTTTAGTGTGTGCAATAATTTTTTATTTATTATTATAGTTTTCAAACTTTTTTGCACACATGAAATCTAAAATTTTCATTTTGTTGCGATCTTATATCGTTTTTGTTTACGAGGAAAAATGGGAGAGTGAAAACTAAAGTCTGGATCTGAAAAAAAAAAATTGAAATTCACAAATGCTGAGAGAGATAATTCTGAAAAGTATCTGTGATTTTTAAGGATAGGCAAAAAGTGGGTTGTTTGGCCCCGGTAAATATCCAACCACTTGAGAATTTTATTTTTTCTACTCCCCCCTAATTTTTGGATCTGAAGGCCACTTGCATCCTCAACATGCTTGTGGCATGCATATCCACCACACTTAAAACATGTGAGGATCAGTTAGAGGACCCTTTCCTATAAAATTCCACCAAGCTATTATTAGGGGGTTGTACTAGTGGAATTTCCCAAACATGGATTTTGGAGATCATTTTTAGTGCGTAAAATAATTTTCTATTTATTATTATATTTTTCAAACTTTTTTGCACACATGAACTCTAAAATTTTCATTTTGTTGCGATCTTATATCTGTTTTGTTTATGAGGAAAAATGGGAGAGTGAAAACTCAAGTTTGAATCTGAAAAAAAAAATTTGAAATGCACAAATGCTGAGAGAGATAATTCCGAAAAGTATCTGTGATTTTTAAGGATAGGCAAAAAGTGGGTTGTTAGGCCCCGGTAAATATCCACCCACTTGAGAATTGTACTTTTTCTACTCCCCCCTAATTTTTGTATCTGAAGGCCACTTGCATCCTCAACATGCTTGTGGCATGCATATCCACCACACTTAAAACATGTGAGGATCAGTTAGAGGTCCCTTTCCTATAAAATTCCACCAAGCTATTATTTGGGGGTTGTACTAGTGGAATTTCCCAAACATGGATTTTGGAGCTCATTTTTAGTGCGTGAAATAATTTTCTATTTATTATTATAGTTTTCAAATTTTTTTGCACACAAGAACTCTAAAATTTTTATTTTGTTCCGATCTTATTTCTTTTTTGTTTACGAGGAAAAATGGGAGAGTGAAAACTCAAGATAGGATCTGAAAAAAAAAAAAATTTGAAACGCACAAATGCCAGGGCGATAATTCCGAAAGTATCTGTGATTTTTAAGGATAAGCAAAAAGTGGGATGTTTGGCCCAGGTAAATATCCAACCACTTTAGAATTGTACTTTTTCTACTCCCCCCTAATTTTTGGATCTGAAGGCCACTTGCATCCTCAGCATGCTTGTGGCATGCATATCCACCACGCTTAAAACATGTGAGGATCAATTAGAGGTCCCTTTCCTATAAAATTCCACCAAGCTATTATTAGGGGGTTGTACTAGTGGAATTTCCCAAACACGGATTTTCGAGCTTATTTTTAGTTCGTGAAATAATTTTCTATTTATTATTACAATTTTCAAATTTTTTTGCACACATGAACTCTAAAATTTTCTTTTTGTTGCGATCTTATATCTTTTTTGTTTACGAGGAAAAATGGGAGAGTGAAAACTCAAGTTTGGATCTGAAAAAGAAAAATTTGAAATGCACAAATGCTGAGAGAGATAATTCCGAAAAGTATCTGTGATTTTTAAGGATAGGCAAAAAGTGGGTTGTTTGACCCCGGTAAAAATCCACCCACTTGAGAATTGTACTTTTTCTACTCCCCCCTAATTTTTGGATAGGAAGGCCACTTGCATCCTCAACATGCTTGTGGCATGCATATCCACCACACTTAAAACATGTGAGGATCAGTTAGAGGTCCCTTTCCTATAAAATTCCACCAAGCTATTATTAGGGGGTTGTACTAGTGGAATTTCCCAAACATGGATTTTCGAGCTTATTTTTAGTGCGTGAAATAATTTTCTATTTATTATTACAGTTTTCAAATTTTTTTGCACACATGAACTCAAAAATTTTCATTTTGTTGCGATCTTGTATCTTTTTTGTTTACGAGGAAAAATGGGAGAGTGAAAACTCAAGTTTGGATCTGAAAAAGAAAAATTTGAAATGCACAAATGCTGAGAGAGATAATTCCGAAAAGTATCTGTGATTTTTAAGGATAGGCAAAAAGTGGGTTGTTTGACCCCGGTAAATATCCAACCACTTGAGAATTGTACTTTTTCTACTCCCCCCTAATTTTTGGATATGAAGGCCACTTGCATCTTCAACATGCTTGTGGCATGCATATCCACCACACTTAAAACATGTGAGGATCAGTTAGAGGTCCCTTTCCTATAAAATTCCACCAAGCTATTATTAGGGGGTTGTACCACTGGAATTTCCCAAACATGGATTTTGGAGATCATTTTTAGTGCGTGAAATAATTTTCTATTTATTATTATAGTTTTCAAACTTTTTTACACACATGAACTCTAAAATTTTCATTTTGTTGCGATCTTATATCTGTTTTGTTTATGAGGAAAAATGGGAGAGTGAAAACTCAAGTTTGGATCTGAAAAAAAAAAATTTGAAATGCACAAATGCTGAGAGAGATAATTCCGAAAAGTATCTGTGATTTTTTAGGATAGGCAAAAAGTGGGTTGTTTGGCCCCGGTAAATTTCCAACCACTTGAGAATTGTACTTTTTCTACTCCCCCCTAATTTTTGGATCTGAAGGGCCACTTGCATCCTCAACATGCTTGTGGCAAGCATATCCACCACACTTAAAACATGTGAGGATCAGTTAGAGGTCCCTTTCCTATAAAATTCCACCAAGCTATTATTAGGGGGTTGTACTAGTGGAATTTCCCAAACATGGAATTAGGAGATCATTTTTATTGCGTGAAATAATTTTCTATTTATTATTATAGTTTTCAAACTTTTTTGCACACATGAACTCTAAAATTTTCATTTTGTTGCGATCTTATATCGTTTTTGTTTACGAGGAAAAATGGGAGAGTGAAAACTAAAGTTTGGATCTGAAAAAAAAAAAAAATTTAAATTCACTATGCTGAGAGAGATAATTCCGAAAAGTATCTGTGATTTTTAAGGATAGGCAAAAAGTGGGTTGTTTGGCCCCGGTAAATATCCAACCACTTGAGAATTGTATTTTTTCTACTCCCCCCTAATTTTTGGATCTGAAGGCCACTTGCATCCTCAACATGCTTGTGGCATGCATATCCACCACACTTAAAACATGTGAGGATCAGTTAGAGGTCCCTTTCCTATAAAATTCCACCAAGCTATTATTAGGGGGTTGTACTAGTGGAATTTCCCAAACATGGATTTTGGAGCTCATTTTTCGTGCCTGAAATAATTTTCTATTTATTATTATAGTTTTCAAATTTTTTTGCACACAAGATCTCTAAAATTTTCATTTTGTTCCGATCTTATTTCTTTTTTATTTACTAGGAAAAAAGGGAGAGTGAAAACTCAAGTTTGGATCTGAAAAAAAAAAAAATTTGAAAGGCACAAATGCTATGGGAGATAATTCCGAAAAGTATCTGTGATTTTTATGGATAAGCAAAAAGTGGGTTGTTTGGCCCTGGTAAATATCCGACCACTTTAGAATTGTACTTTTTCTACTCCCCCCTAATTTTTGGATCTGAAGGCCACTTGCATCCTCAGCATGCTTGTGGCATGCATATCCACCACACTTAAAACATGTGAGGATCAGTTAGAGGTCCCTTTCCTATAAAATTCCACCAAGCCATTATTAGGGGGTTGTACCACTGGAATTTCCCAAACATGGATTTTGGAGATCATTTTTAGTGCGTGAAATAATTTTCTATTTATTATTATAGTTTTCAAACTTTTTTACACACATGAACTCTAAAATTTTCATTTTGTTGCGATCTTATATCTGTTTTGTTTATGAGGAAAAATGGGAGAGTGAAAACTCAAGTTTGGATCTGAAAAAAAAAAATTTGAAATGCACAAATGCTGAGAGAGATAATTCCGAAAAGTATCTGTGATTTTTTAGGATAGGCAAAAAGTGGGTTGTTTGGCCCCGGTAAATTTCCAACCACTTGAGAATTGTACTTTTTCTACTCCCCCCTAATTTTTGGATCTGAAGGGCCACTTGCATCCTCAACATGCTTGTGGCATGCATATCCACCACACTTAAAACATGTGAGGATCAGTTAGAGGTCCCTTTCCTATAAAATTCCACCCAGCTATTATTAGGGGGTTGTACTAGTGGAATTTCCCAAACATGGAATTAGGACATCATTTTTATTGCGTGAAATAATTTTCTATTTATTATTATAGTTTTCAAACTTTTTTGCACACATGAACTCTAAAATTTTCATTTTGTTGCGATCTTATATCGTTTTTGTTTACGAGGAAAAATGGGAGAGTGAAAACTAAAGTTTGGATCTGAAAAAAAAAAAAATTTTAAATTCACAATGCTGAGAGAGATAATTCCGAAAAGTATCTGTGATTTTTAAGGATAGGCAAAAAGTGGGTTGTTTGGCCCCGGTAAATATCCAACCACTTGAGAATTGTATTTTTTCTACTCCCCCCTAATTTTTGGATCTGAAGGCCACTTGCATCCTCAACATGCTTGTGGCATGCATATCCACCACACTTAAAACATGTGAGGATCAGTTAGAGGTCCCTTTCCTATAAAATTCCACCAAGCTATTATTAGGGGGTTGTACTAGTGGAATTTCCCAAACATGGATTTTGGAGCTCATTTTTCGTGCGTGAAATAATTTTCTATTTATTATTATAGTTTTCAAATTTTTTTGCACACAAGATCTCAAAAATTTTCATTTTGTTCTGATCTTATTTCTTTTTTATTTACGAGGAAAAAAGGGAGAGTGAAAACTCAAGTTTGGATCTGAAAAAAAAAAAAATTTGAAAGGCACAAATGCTATGGGAGATAATTCCGAAAAGTATCTGTGATTTTTATGGATAAGCAAAAAGTGGGTTGTTTGGCCCTGGTAAATATCCAACCACTTTAGAATTGTACTTTTTCTACTCCCCCCTAATTTTTGGATCTGAAGGCCACTTGCATCCTCAGCATGCTTGTGGCATGCATATCCACCACACTTAAAACATGTGAGGATCAGTTAGAGGTCCCTTTCCTATAAAATTCCACCAAGGTATTATTAGGGGGTTGTCCTAGTGGAATTTCCCAAACATGGATTTTGGAGATCATTTTTAGTGCGTGAAATAATTTTCTATTTATTATTATAGTTTTCAAACTTTTTGGCACAGATGAACTCTAAAATTTTCATTTTGTTGCGATCTTATATCTTTTTTATTTACGAGGACAAATGGGAGAGTGAAAACTCAAGTTTGGATCTGAAAAAAAATAAAAAATTGAAATGCACAAATGCTGAGAGAGATAATACCGAAAATTATCTGTGATTTTTAAGGATAGGCAAAAAGTGGGTTGTTTGGCCCTGGTAAATATCCAACCACTTGAGAATTGTACTTTTTCTACTCCCCCCAAATTTTTGGATCTGAAGGCCACTTGCATCCTCAACATGCTTGTTGCATGCATATCCACCACACTTAAAACATGTAAGGATCAGTTAGAGGTCCCTTTCCTATAAAATTCCACCAAGCTATTATTAGGGGGTTGTACTAGTGGAATTTCCCAAACATGTATTTAGGAGCTCATTTTTAGTGCGTGAAATAATTTTCTTTTTATTATTATAGTTTTCAATTTTCATTGCACACAGGAACTCTATAATTTTCATTTTGTTGCGATCTTATATCTTTTTTGTTTACGAGGAAAAATGGGAGAGTGAAAACTCAAGTTTGGATCTGAAAAAAAAATTTGAAATGCACAAAAGCTGAGAGAGATAATTCCGAAAAGTATCTGTGATTTTTAAGGATAGGCAAAAAGTGGGTTGTTTGGCCCCTGTAAATATCCAACCACTTGAGAATTGTATTTTTTCTACTCCCCCCTAATTTTTGGATCTGAAGGCCACTTGCATCCTCAATATCCTTGTGGCATGCATATCCACCACACTTAAAACAAGTGAGGATCAGTTAGAGGTCCCTTTCCTATAAAATTTCACCAAGCTATTATTAGAGGGTTGTACTAGTGGAATTTCCGAAACATGGATTTTGGAGCTCATTTTTAGTGCGTGAAATAATTTTCTACTTATTATTATAGTTTTCAAATTTTTTTGCACACTTGAACTCTAAAATTGTCATTTTGTTGCGATCTTATATCTTTTTTGTTTACGAGGAAAGATGGGAGAGTGAACACTCAAGTTTGGATCTGAAAAAAAAAAAATTGAAATGCATAAATGCTGAGAGAGATAATTCCGAAAAGTATCTGTGATTTTTAAGGATTGGCAAAAAGTGGGTTGTTTGGCCCTGGTAAATATCCAACTACTTGAGAATTGTACTTTTTCTACTCCCCCCTAATTTTTAGATCTGAAGGCCACGTGCATCCTCAACATGCTTGTGTCATGCATATCCACCACACTTAAAACATGTGAGGATCAGTTAGAGGTCCCTTTCCTATAAAATTCCACCAAGCTATTATTAGGGGGTTGTACTAGTGGAATTTCCCAAACATGGATTTTGGAGCTCATTTTTCGTGCGTGAAATAATTTTCTATTTATTATTATAGTTTTCAAATTTTTTTGCACACACGATCTCTAAAATTTTCATTTTGTTCCGATCTTATTTCTTTTTTATTTACGAGGAAAAAAGGGAGAGTGAAAACTCAAGTTTGGATCTGAAAAAAAAAAAAAAATTTGAAAGGCACAAATGCTATGGGAGATAATTCCGAAAAGTATTTGTGATTTTTATGGATAAGCAAAAAGTGGGTTGTTTGGCCCTGGTAAATATCCAACCACTTTAGAATTGTACTTTTTCTACTCCCCCCTAATTTTTGGATCTGAAGGCCACTTGCATCCTCAGCATGCTTGTGGCATGCATATCCACCACACTTAAAACATGTGAGGATCAGTTAGAGGTCCCTTTCCTATAAAATTCCACCAAGGTATTATTAGGGGGTTGTCCTAGTGGAATTTCCCAAACATGGATTTTGGAGATCATTTTTAGTGCGTGAAATAATTTTCTATTTATTATTATAGTTTTCAAACTTTTTGGCACACATGAACTCTAAAATTTTCATTTTGTTGCGATCTTATATCTTTTTTATTTACGAGGACAAATGGGAGAGTGAAAACTCAAGTTTGGATCTGAAAAAAAAAAAAAATTGAAATGCACAAATGCTGAGAGAGATAATACCGAAAATTATCTGTGATTTTTAAGGATAGGCGAAAAGTGGGTTGTTTGGCCCCGGTAAATATCCAACCACTTGAGAATTGTACTTTTTTTACTCCCCCCTAATTTTTGGATCTGAAGGCCACTTGCATCCTCAACATGCTTGTTGCATGCACATCCACCACACTTAAAACATGTAAGGATCGGTTAGAGGTCCCTTTCCTATAAAATTCCACCAAGCTATTATTAGGGGGTTGTACTAGTGGAATTTCCCAAACATGTATTTAGGAGCTCATTTTTAGTGCGTGAAATAATTTTCTTTTTATTATTATAGTTTTCAATTTTCTTTGCACATAGGAACTCTATAATTTTCATTTTGTTGCGATCTTATATCTTTTTTGTTTACGAGGAAAAATGGGAGAGTGAACACTCAAGTTTGGATCTGAAAAAAAATAAAATTGAAATGCATAAATGCTGAGAGAGATAATTCCGAAAAGTATCTGTGATTTTTAAGGATTGGCAAAAAGTGGGTTGTTTGGCCCTGGTAAATATCCAACTACTTGAGAATTGTACTTTTTCTACTCCCCCCTAATTTTTAGATCTGAAGGCCACGTGCATCCTCAACATGCTTGTGTCATGCATATCCACCACACTTAAAACATGTGAGGATCAGTTAGAGGTCCCTTTCCTATAAAATTCCACCAAGCTATTATTAGGGGGTTGTACTAGTGGAATTTCCCAAACATGGATTTTGGAGCTCATTTTTCGTGCGTGAAATAATTTTCTATTTATTATTATAGTTTTCAAATTTTTTTGCACACAAGATCTCTAAAATTTTCATTTTGTTCCGAGCTTATTTCTTTTTTATTTACGAGGAAAAAAGGGAGAGTGAAAACTCAAGTTTGGATCTGAAAAAAAAAAAAAATTTGAAAGGCACAAATGCTATGGGAGATAATTCCGAAAAGGATTTGTGATTTTTATGGATAAGCAAAAAGTGGGTTGTTTGGCCCTGGTAAATATCCAACCACTTTAGAATTGTACTTTTTCTACTCCCCCCTAATTTTTGGATCTGAAGGCCACTTGCATCCTCAGCATGCTTGTGGCATGCATATCCACCACACTTAAAACATGTGAGGATCAGTTGGAGGTCCCTTTCCTATAAAATTCCACCAAGGTATTATTAGGGGGTTGTCCTAGTGGAATTTCCCAAACATGGATTTTGGAGATCATTTTTAGTGCGTGAAATAATTTTCTATTTATTATTATAGTTTTCAAACTTTTTGGCACACATGAACTCTAAAATTTTCATTTTGTTGCGATCTTATATCTTTTTTATTTACGAGGACAAATGGGAGAGTGAAAACTCAAGTTTGGATCTGAAAAAAAAAAAAAAATTGAAATGCACAAATGCTGAGAGAGATAATACCGAAAATTATCTGTGATTTTTAAGGATAGGCAAAAAGTGGGTTGTTTGGCCCCGGTAAATATCCAACCACTTGAGAATTGTACTTTTTCTACTCCCCCCTAATTTTTGGATCTGAAGGCCACTTGCATCCTCAACATGCTTGTTGCATGCACATCCACCACACTTAAAACATGTAAGGATCGGTTAGAGGTCCCTTTCCTATAAAACTCCACCAAGCTATTATTAGGGGGTTGTACTAGTGGAATTTCCCAAACATGTATTTAGGAGCTCATTTTTAGTGCGTGAAATAATTTTCTTTTTATTATTATAGTTTTCAATTTTCTTTGCACACAGGAACTCTATAATTTTCATTTTGTTGCGATCTTATATCTTTTTTGTTTACGAGGAAAAATGGGAGAGTGAAAACTCAAGTTTGGATCTGAAAAAAAAAATCTGAAATGCACAAATGCTGTGAGAGATAATTCCGAAAAGTATCTGTGATTTTTAAGAATAGGCAAAAAGTGGGTTGTTTGGCCCCTGTAAATATCCAACCACTTGAGAATTGTATTTTTTCTACTCCCCCCTAATTTTTGGATCTGAAGGCCACTTGCATCCTCAATATGCTTGTGGCATGCATATCCACCACACTTAAAACATGCGAGGATCAGTTAGAGGTCCCTTTCCTATAAAATTCCACCAAGCTATTATTAGGGGGTTGTACTAGTGGAATTTCCGAAACATGGATTTTGGAGCTCATTTTTAGTGCGTGAAATAATTTTCTATTTATTATTATAGTTTTCAAATTTTTTTGCACACTTGAACTCTAAAATTGTCATTTTGTTGCGATCTTATATCTTTTTTGGTTACGAGGGAAAATGGGAGAGTGAACACTCAAGTTTGGATCTGAAAAAAAAAAAATTGAAATGCATAAATGCTGAGAGAGATAATTCCGAAAAGTATCTGTGATTTTGAAGGATTGGCAAAAAGTGGGTTGTTTGGCCCTGGAAAATATCCAATCACTTGAGAATTGTACTTTTTCTACTCCCCCCCTAATTTTTGGATCTGAAGTCCACTTGCATCCTCAGCATGCTTGTGGCATGCATATCCACCACACTTAAAACATGTGAGGATCAGTTAGAGGTCCCTTTCCTATAAAATTCCATCAAGCTATTATTAGGGGGTTGTACGAGTGGAATTTCCCAAACATGGATTTTGGAGCTCATTTTTAGTGCGTGAAATAATTTTCTATTTATTATAATAGTTTTCAAATTTTTTTGCACACATGAACTCTAAAATTTTCATTTTGTTGCGATCTTATATCTTTTTTGTTTACGCGGAAAAATGGGAGAGTGAAAACTCAAGTTTGGATCTGAAAAAAAAAAATTTTGAAATGCACAAATGCTGAGAGAGATAATTCCGAAAAGTATCTGTGATTTTTAAGGATAAGCAAAAAGTGGGTTGTTTGGCCCTGGTAAATATCCAACCACTCGAGAATTGTACTTTTTCTACTCCCCCCCTAATTTTTCGATCTGAAGGCCACTTGCATCCTCAACATGCTTGTGGCATGCATATCCACCACACTTAAAACATGTGAGGATCAGTTAGAGGTCCCTTTCCTATAAAATTCCACCAAGCTATTATTAGGGGGTTGTACTAGTGGAATTTCCGAAACATGGATTTTGGAGCTCATTTTTAGTGCGTGAAATAATTTTCTATTTATTATAATAGTTTTCAAATTTTTTTGCACACATGAACTCTAAAATTTTCATTTTGTTGCGATCTTATATCTTTTTTGTTTACGAGGAAAAATGGGAGAGTGAAAACTCAAGTTTGGATCTGAAAAAAAAAATTTTGAAATGCACAAATGCTGAGAGAGATAATTCCGAAAAGTATCTGTGATTTTTTAGGATAAGCAAAAAGTGGGTTGTTTGGCCCTGGTAAATATCCAACCACTCAAGAATTGTACTTTTTCTACTCCCCCCCTAATTTTTGGATCTGAATGCCACTTGCATCCTCAACATGTTTGTGGCATGCATATCCACCACACTTAAAACATGTGAGGATCAGTTAGAGGTCCCTTTCCTATAAAATTCCACCAAGCTATTATTAGGGGTTGTACTAGTGGAATTTCCCAAACATGGATTTTGGAGCTCATTTTTAGTGCGTGAAATAATTTTCTATTTATTATTATAGTTTTAAATTTTTTTTGCACACATGAATTCTAAAATTTTCATTTTGTTGCGATCTTATATCTTTTTTGTTTACGAGGAAAAATTGGAGAGTGAAAACTCAAGTTTGGATCCGAAAAAAAAAAAATTTGAAATGCACAAATGCTGAGAGAGATAAATCCAAAAAGTATCTGTGATTTTTGAGGATAGGCAAAAAGTGGGTTGTTTGGCCCTGGTAAATATCCAACCACTCGAGAATTGTACTTTTTCTACTTCCCACCTAATTTTTGGATATGAAGGCCACTTGCATCCTCAACATGCTTGTGGCATGCCTAATCACGACACTTAAAACATGTGAGGATCAGTTAGAGGTCCCTTTCCTATAAAATTCCACCAAGCTATTATTAGGGGGTTGTACTAGTGGAATTTCCCAAACATGGATTTTGGAGCTCATTTTTAGTGCGTGAAATAATTTTCTATTTATTATTATAGTTTTCAAACCTTTTTGCACACATGAACTCTTAAATTTTCATTTTGTTGTGATCTTATATCTTTTTTGTTTACGAGGAAAAATGGCAGAGTGAAAACTCATGTTTGGATCTGAAAAAAAAAAAATTTGAAATGCACAAATATTGAGAGAGATAATTCCGAAAAGTATCTGTGATTTTTAAGGATAGGCAAAAAATGGGTTGTTTGGCCCTGGTAAATGTCCAACCACTTGAGAATTGTACTTTTTCTACTCCCCACCTAATTTTTGGATCTGAAGGCCACTTGCATCCTCAACATGCTAGTGGCATGCACATCCACCACACTTAAAACATGTGAGGATCAGTTAGAGGTCCCTTTCCTTTAAAATTCCACCAAGCTATTATTAGGGGGTTGTACTAGCGGAATTTCCCAAACATGGATTTTGTTGCTCATTTTTAGTGCGTGAAATAATTTTCTATTTATTATTATAGTTTTCAAATTTTTTTGCACACATGAACTCTAAAATTTTCATTTTGTTGCGATCTTATATCTTTTTTGTTTACGAGGAAAAATGGGAGAGTGAAAACTCAAGTTTGGATCTGAAAAAAAGAAAAATTTGAAATGCTCAAATGCTGAGAGAGATAATTCCGAAAAGTATCTGTGATTTTTAAGGATAGGCAAAAAGTGGGTTGTTTGGCCCTGGTAAATATCCAACCACTTGAGAATTGTACTTTTTCTACTCCCCCCCTAATTTTTGGATCTGAAGGCCACTTGCATCCTCAACATGCTTGTGGCATGCATATCCACCACACTTAAAACATTTGAGGATCAGTTAGAGGTCCCTTTCCTATAAAATTCCACCAAGCTATTATTAGGGGGTTGTACAAGTGGAATTTCCCAAACATGGATTTTGGAGCTCATTTTTAGTGCGTGAAATAATTTTCTATTTATTATTACAATTTTCAAATTTTTTTGCACACATGAACTCTAAAATTTTCATTTTGTTGCGATCTTATATCTTTTTTGTTTACGAGGAAAAATGGGAGAGTGAAAACTCAAGTTTGGATCTGAAAAAAAAAAAATTTGAAATGCACAAATGCTGAGAGATATAATTCCGAAAAGTATCAGTGATTTTGAAGGATAGGCAAAAAGTGGGTTGTTTGGCCCTGGTAAATATCCAACCACTCGAGAATTGTACTTTTCTACTCCCCCCATAATTTTCTGATCAGAAGGCCACTTGCATCCTCAACATGCTTGTGGCATGCATATCCACCACACTTAAAACATGTGAGGATCAGTTAGAGCTCCCTTTCCTATAAAATTCCACCAAGCTATTATTAGGGGGTTGTACTACTGGAATTTCCCAAACATGGATTTTGGAGCACATTTTTAGTGCGTGAAATAATTTTTTATTTATTATTATAGTTTTAAAATTTTTTTTTACACATGAACTCTAAAATTTTCATTTTGTTGCGATCTTATATCTTTTTTGTTTACGAGGAAAAATGGGAGAGTGAACACTCAAGTTTGGATCTGAAAAAAAAAAAATTTGAAATGCACAAATGCTGAGAGAGATAATTCCGAAAAGTATCTGTGATTTTTAAGGATAGGCAAAAAGATGGTTGGTTGGCCCTGGTAAATATCCAACCACTTGAGAATTGTACTTTTTCTACTCCCCCCCTAATTTTTCGATCTGAAGGCCACTTGCATCCTCAACATGCTTGTGGCATGCATATCCACCACACTTAAAACATGTGAGGATCAGTTAGAGGTCCCTTTCCAATAAAATTCCACTAAGCTATTATTAGGGGGTTGTACTAGTGGAATTTCCCAAACATGGATTTTGGAGCTCGTTTTTAGTGCGTGAAATAATTTTTTATCTATTATTATAGTTTTCAAATTTTTTTGCACACTTGAACTCTAAAATTTTCATTTTGTAGCGATCTTATATCTTTTTTGTTTACGAGGAAAAATGGGAGAGAGAAAACTCAAGTTTGGATCTAAAAAAAAAAAAATTTGACATGCACAAATGCTGAGAGAGATAATTCTGAAAAGTATCTGTGATTTTAAAGGATAGGCAAAAACTGGGTTGTTTGGCCCTGGTAAATATCCAACCACTTGAGAATTGTACTTTTTCTACTGCCCCCCTAATTTTTCGATCTGAAGGCCACTTGCATCCTCAACATGCTTGTGGCATGCATATCCACCACACTTAAAACATGTGAGGATCAGTTAGAGGTCCCTTTCCTATAAAATTCCACCAAGCTATTATTAGGGGGTTGTACTAGTGGAATTTCCCAAACATGGATTTTGGAGCTCATTTTTAGTGCGTGAAATAATTTTCTATTTATTATTATAGTTTTCAATTTTTTTGCACACATGAACTCTAAAATTTTCATTTTGTTGCGATCTTATATCTCTTTTGTTTAGGAGGAAAAATGGGAGAGTGAAAACTCAACTTTGGATCTGTAAAAAAAAAAATTTGATATGCACAAATGCTGAAAGAGATAATTCTGAAAAGTATCTTTGATTTTTAAGGATAGGCAAAAAGAGGGTTGTTTGGCCCTGGTAAATATCCAACCACTTGAGAATTGTACATTTTCTACTCCCCCCTAATTTTTGGATCTGAAGGCCACTTGCATCCTCAACATGCTTGTGGCATGCATATCCACCAAACTTAAAACATGTGAGGATCAGTTAGAGCTCCCTTTCCTATAAAATTCCACCAGGCTATTATTAGGGGGTTGTACTAGTGGAATTTCCCAAACATGGATTTTGGAGCTCATTTTTAGTGCGTGAAATAATTTGCTATTTATTATTATAATTTTCAATTTTTTTTTGCACACATGAACTCTAAAATTTTCATTTTGTTGCGATCTTATATCTCTTTTGTTTAGGAGGAAAAATGGGAGAGTGAAAACTCAAGTTTGGATCTGAAAAAAAGAAAAATTTGAAATGCACAATTGCTGAGAGAGATAATTCCGAAAAGTATCTGTGATTTTTAAGGATAGGCAAAAATTGGGTTGTTTGGCCCTGGTAAATATCCAACCACTTGTGAATTGTACTTTTTCTACTCCCCCCCTAATTTTTGGATATGAAGGCAACTTGCATCCTCAACATGCTTGTGGCATGCATATCCACCACACTTAAAACATGTGAGGATCAGTTAGAGGTCCCTTTCCTATAAAATTCCACCAAGCTATTATTAGGGGGTTGTACTAGTGGAATTTCCCAAACATGGATTTTGGAGCTCATTTTTAGTGCGTGAAATAATTTTCTCTTTATTATTAATGTTTTAAATTTGTTTTGCACACATGAACTCTAAAATTTTCATTTTGTTGCGATCATATATCTCTTTTGTTTAGGAGGAAAAATGGGAGAGTGAAAACTCAACTTTGGATATGAAAAAAAAAAAATTTGATATGCACAAATGCTGAGAGAGATAATTCCGAAAAGTATCTGTGATTTTTAAGGATAGGCAAAAAGTGGGTTGTTTGGCCCTGGTAAATATCCAACCACTTGAGAATTGTACTTTTTCTACTCCCCCCTAATTTTATGATCTGAAGGCCACTTGCATCCTCAACATGCTTGTGGCATGCATATCCACCACACTTAAAACATGTGAGGATCAGTTAGAGGTCCCTTTCCCACAAAATTCCACCAAGCTGTTATTAGGGGGTTGTACTAGTGGAATTTCCCAAACATGGATTTTGGAGCTCATTTTTAGTGCGTGAAATAATTTTCTATTTATTATTATAGTTTTCAAATTATTTTGCACACATGAACTCTAAAATTTTCATTTTGCTGCGTTCTTATATCTCTTTTGTTTACGAGGAAAAATGGGAGAGTGAAAACTCTAGTTTGGATCTGAAAAAAAAAAATTTGAAATGCACAAATGCTGAGAAAGATAATTCCGAAAAGTATCTGTGATTTTGAAGGATAGGCAAAAAGTGGGTTGTTTGGCCCTGGTAAATATCCAACCACTTGAGAATTGAACTTTTTCTACTCCCCCCTAATTTTTGGATCTGAAGGCCACTTGCATCCTCAACATGCTTGTGGCATGCATATCCACCACACTTAAAACATGTGAGGATCAGTTAGAGCTGCCTTTCCTATAAAATTCCACCAAGCTATTATTAGGGGGTTGTACTAGTGGAATTTCCCAAACATGGATTTTGGAGCTCATTTTTAGTGCGTGAAATAATTTTCTATTTATTATTATAGTTTTCAAATTTTTTTGCACACATGAACTCTAAAATTTTCATTTTGTTGCGATCTTATATCTTTTTTGTTTACGAGGAAAAATGGGAGAGTGAAAACGCAGGTTTGGATCTGAAAAAAAAAAATTTGAAATGCAGAAATGCTGAGAGAGATAATTCCGAAAAGTATCTGTGATTTTTAAGGATAGGCAAAAAGTGGGTTGTTTGGCCCTGGTAAATATCCAACCACTTGAGAATTGTACTTTTTCTACTCCCCCCTAATTTTATGATCTGAAGGCCACTTGGATCCTCATCATGCTTGTGGCATGCATATCCACCACACTTAAAACATGTGAGGATCAGCTAGAGGTCCCTTTCCTACAAAATTCCACCAAGCTATTATTTGTGGGTTGTACTAGTGGAATTTCGCAAACATGGATTTTGGAGCTCATTTTTAGTGCGTGAAATAATTTTCTATTTATTATTATAGTTGTCAAATATTTTTGCACACACGAACTCTAAAATTTTCATTTTGTTGCGATCTTATATCTTTTTTGTTCACGAGGAAAAATGGGAGAGAGAAAACTCAAGTTTGCATCTGAAAAAAAAAAAAATTTGAAATGCACAAATGCTGAGAGAGATAATTCCGAAAAGTATCTGTGATTTTTAAGGATGGGCAAAAAGTGGGTTGTTTGGCCCTGGTAAATATCCAACCACTTGAGAATTGTACTTTTTCTACTCCCCCCCTAATTTCTGGATCTGAAGGCCACTTGCATCCTCAACATGCTTGTGGCATGCATATCCACCACACTTCAAACATTTGAGGATCAGTTAGAGGTCCCTTTCCTATAAAATTCCACCAAGCTATTATTAGGGGGTTGTACTAGTGGAATTTCCCAAACATGGATTTTGGAGCTCATTTTTAGTGCGTGAAATAATTTTCTATTTATTATTACAGTTTTCAAATTTTTTTGCACACATGAACTCTAAAATTTTCATTTTGTTGCGATCTTATATCTTTTTTGTTTACGAGGAAAAATGGGAGAGTGAAAACTCAAGTTTGGATCTGAAAAAAAAAAAATTTGAAATGCACAAATGCTGAGAGATATAATTCCGAAAAGTATCAGTGATTTTGAAGGATAGGCAAAAAGTGGGTTGTTTGGCCCTGGTAAATATCCAACCACTCGAGAATTGTACTTTTCTACTCCCCCCCTAATTTTCTGATCAGAAGGCCACTTGCATCCTCAACATGCTTGTGGCATGCATATCCACCACACTTAAAACATGTGAGGATCAGTTAGAGCTCCCTTTCCGATAAAATTCCACCAAGCTATTATTAGGGGGTTGTACTAGTGGAATTTCCCAAACATGGATTTTGGAGCACATTTTTAGTGCGTGAAATAATTTTTTATTTATTATTATAGTTTTAAAATTTTTTTTTACACATGAACTCTAAAATTTTCATTTTGTTGCAATCTTATATCTTTTTTGTTTACGAGGAAAAATGGGAGAGTGAAAACTCAAGTTTGGATCTGAAAAAAAAAAAATTTGAAATGCACAAATGCTGAGAGAGATAATTCCGAAAAGTATCTGTGATTTTTAAGGATAGGCAAAAAGATGGTTGGTTGGCCCTGGTAAATATCCAACCACTTGAGAATTGTACATTTTCTACTCCCCCCTAATTTTTGGATCTGAAGACCACTTGCATCCTCAAGATGCTTGTGGCATGCATATCCACCACACTTAAAACATGTGAGGATCAGTTAGAGCTCCCTTTCCTATAAAATTCCACCAAGCTATTATTAGGGGGTTGTACTAGTGGAATTTCCCAAACATGGATTTTGGAGCTCATTTTTAGTGCGTGAAATAATTTTCTATTTATTATTATAGTTTTCAAATTTTTTTGCACACATGAACTCTAAAATTTTCATTTTGCTGCGTTCTTATATCTTTTTTGTTTATGAGGAAAAATGGGAGAGCGAAAACGCAAGTTTGGATCTGAAAAAAAAAAAAAATTGATATGCACAAATGCTGAGAGAGATAATTCCGAAAAGTATCTGTGATTTTTAAGGATAGGCAAAAAGTGGGTTGTTTGGCCCTGGTAAATATCCAACCACTTGAGAATTGTACATTTTCTACTCCCCCCTAATTTTTGGATCTGAAGGCCACTTGCATCCTCAACATGCTTGTGGCATGCATATCCACCAAACTTAAAACATGTGAGGATCAGTTATAGCTCCCTTTCCTATTAAATTCCACCAGGCTATTATTAGGGGGTTGTACTAGTGGAATTTCCCAAACATGGATTTTGGAGCTCATTTTTAGTGCGTGAAATAATTTTCTATTTATTATTATAATTTTCAAATTTTTTTGCACACATGAACTCTAAAATTTTCATTTTGTAGCGATCTTATATCTTTTTCGTTTACGAGGAAAAATGGGAGAGAGAAAACTCAAGTTTGGATCTGAAAAAAAAAAAATTTTAAATGCACAAATGCTGAGAGAGATAATTCTGAAAAGTATCTGTGATTTTTAAGGATAGGCAAAAAGTGGGTTGTTTGGCCCTGGTAAATATCCAACCACATGAGAATTGTACTTTTTCTACTCCCCCCTAATTTTTGGATCTGAAGGCCACTTGCATCCTCAACATGCTTGTGGCATGCATATCCACCAAACTTAAAACATGTGAGGATCAGTTATAGCTCCCTTTCCTATTAAATTCCACCAGGCTATTATTAGGGGGTTGTACTAGTGGAATTTCCCAAACATGGATTTTGGAGCTCATTTTTAGTGCGTGAAATAATTTTCTATTTATTATTACAGTTTTCAAATTTTTTTGCACACATGAACTCTAAAATTTTCATTTTGTTGCGATCTTATATCTTTTTAGTTTACGAGGAATAATGGGAGAGTGAAAACTCAAGTTTGGATCTGAAAAAAAAAAAAATTTGAAATGCACAAATGCTGAGAGAGATAATTCCGAAAAGTATATGTGATTTTTAAGGATAGGCAAAAAGTTGGTTGTTTGGCCCTGGTAAATATCCAACCACTTGAGAATTGTACTTTTTCTACTCCCCCCTAATTTTATGATCTGAAGGCCACTTGCATCCTCAACATGCTTGTGGCATGTATATCCAGCACACTTAAAACATGTGAGGATCAGTTAGAGGTCCCTTTCCTATAAAATTCCACCAAGCTATTATTAGGGGGTTGTACTAGTGGAATTTCCCAAACATGGATTTTGGAGCTCATTTTTAGTGCGTGAAATAATTTTCTATTTATTATTATAGTTTTCAAATTTTTTTGCACACATGAACTCTAAAATTTTCATTTTGCTGCGTTCTTATATCTTTTTTGTTTATGTGGAAAAATGGGAGAGCGAAAACGCAAGTTTGGATCTGAAAAAAAAAAAATTTGAAATGCACAAATGCTGAGAGAGATAATTCCGAAAAGTATCTGTGATTTTTAAGGATAGGCAAAAAGATGGTTGGTTGGCCCTGGTAAATATCCAACCACTTGAGAATTGTACATTTTCTACTCCCCCCTAATTTTTGGATCTGAAGACCACTTGCATCCTCAAGATGGTTGTGGCATGCATATCCACCACACTTAAAACATGTGAGGATCAGTTAGAGCTCCCTTTCCTATAAAATTCCACCAAGCTATTATTAGGGGGTTGTACTAGTGGAATTTCCCAAACATGGATTTTGGAGCTCATTTTTAGTGCGTGAAATAATTTTCTATTTATTATTATAGTTTTCAAATTTTTTTGCACACATGAACTCTAAAATTTTCATTTTGCTGCGTTCTTATATCTTTTTTGTTTATGAGGAAAAATGGGAGAGCGAAAACGCAAGTTTGGATGTGAAAAAAAAAAAAAATTGATATGCACAAATGCTGAGAGAGATAATTCCGAAAAGTATCTGTGATTTTTAAGGATAGGCAAAAAGTGGGTTGTTTGGCCCTGGTAAATATCCAACCACTTGAGAATTGTACTTTTTCTACTCCCCCCCTAATTTCTGGATCTGAAGGCCACTTGCATCCTCAACATGCTTGTGGCATGCATATCCACCACACTTAAAACATTTGAGGATCAGTTAGAGGTCCCTTTCCTATAAAATTCCACCAAGCTATTATTAGGGGGTTGTACTAGTGATATTTCCCAAACATGTATTTTGGAGCTCATTTTTAGTGCGTGAAATAATTTTCTACTTATTATTATATTTTTCAAATTTTTTTTGTTCACACGAACTCTTAAATTTTCATTTTGTTACGATCTTATATCTTTTTTGTTTACGAGGAAAAATGGGAGAGTGAAAACTCAAGTTTGGATCTGAAAAAAAAAAATTTGAAATGCACAAATGCTGAGAGAGATAATTCCGAAAAGTATCTGTGATTTTTAAGGATAGGCAAAAAGTGGGTTGTTTGGCCCTGGTAAATATCCAACCACTTGAGAATTTAACTTTTTCTACTGCCCCCTGATTTTTGGATCTGACGGCCACTTGCATCCTCAACATGTTTGTGGCATGCATATCCACCACACTTAAAACATGTGAGGATCAGTTCGTGGTCCCTTTCCTACAAAATTCCACCATGCTATTATTAGGGTGTTGTACTAGTGGAATTTCCCAAACATGGATTTTGGAGCTCATTTTTAGTGCGTGAAATAATTTTCTACTTATTATTATAGTTTTCAATTTTTTTTGCACACTCGGACTCTAAAATTTTCATTTTGTTGCGATCTTATATCTTTTGTGTTTACGAGGAAAAATGGGAGAGTGAAAACTCAAGTCTGGATCTGAAAAAAAATAAATTTGAAATGCACAAATGCTGAGGGAGATCATTCCGAAAAGTATCTATGATTTTTAAGGATAGGCAAAAAGTGGGTTGTTTGGCCCTGGTAAATATCCAACCACTTGAGAATTTAACTTTTTCTACTCCCCCCTAATTTTTGGATATGAAGGCCACTTGCATCCTCAACATGCTTGTGGCATGCATATCCACCACACTTAAAACAATTGAGGATCAGTTAGAGGTCCCTTTCCTATAAGATTCCACCAAGCTATTATTAGGGGGTTGTACTAGTGGAATTTCCCAAAAATGGATTTTGGAGATCATTTTTAGTTCGTGAAATAATTTTCTACTTATTATTATAGTTTTCAAATATTTTTGCACACACGAACTCTAAAATTTTCATTTTGTTGCGATCTTATATCTTTTTTATTTACGAGGAAAAATGGGAGAGTGAAAACTCAAGTTTGGATCTGAAGAAAAAAAAATTTGAAATGCACAAATGCTGAGAGAGATAATTCCGAAATGTATCTGTGATTTTTAAGGATAGGCAAAAAGTGGGTTGTTTGGCGCTGGTAAATATCCAACCACTTTAGAATTTAACTTTATCTACTCCCCCCTAATTTTTTGATCTGAAGGCCACTTGCATCCTCAACAAGCTTGTGGCATGCATATACACCACACTTAAAACATGTGAGGGTCAGTTAGAGGTTCCTTTCCTATAAATTTATGCCAAGCTATTATTATGGGGTTGTACTAGTGGAATTTCCCTAACATGGATTTTGGAGCTCATTTTTAGTCCGTGAAATAATTTTCTACTTATTATTATAGTTTTCAAATTTTTTTGCACACACGAACTCTAACATTTTCATTTTGTTGCGATCTTATATCTTTTTTGTTTACGAGGAAAAATGGGAGAGTGAAAACCCAAGTTTGGGTCTGAAAAAAAAAAATTTGAAATGCACAAATGCTGAGAGAGATAATTCCGAAAAGTATCTGTCATTTTTAAGGATAGGAAAAAAGTGGGTTGTTTGGCCCTAGTAAATATCCAACCACTTGAGAATTTAACTTTTTCTACTCCCCCCTAATTTTTCGATCTGAATGCCACTTGCATCCTCAACATGCTTGTGGCATGCATATATACCACACTTAAAACATGTGAGGATCAGTTAGAGGTCCCTTTCCTATAAAATTCGACCAAGCTATTATTAGGGGGTTGTGTACTAGTGGAATTTCCCATACATGGATTTTGGAGCTCATTTTTAGTGCGTGAAATAATTTTCTACTTATTATTATAGTTTTCAAATTTTTTTGCACACAGGAACTCTTAAATTTTCATTTTGTTGCGATCTTATATCTTTTTTGTTTACGAGGAAAAATGGGAGAGAGAAAACTCAAGTTTGGATCTGAAAAAAAAAATTTGAAATGCACAAATGCCAAAAGAGATAATTCCGAAAAGTATCTGTGATTTTGAAGGATAGGCAAAAAGTGGGTTGTTTGGCCCTGGTAAATATCCAACCACTATAGAATTTAACTTTTTCTACTCCCCCCTAATTTTTGGATCTGAAGGCCACTTGCATCCTCAACATGCTTGTGGCATGCATATCCACCACACTTAAAACATGTGAGGATCAGTTAGAGGTCCCTTTCCTATAAAATTCGACCAAGCTATTATTAGGGGGTTGTGTACTAGTGGAATTTCCCATACATGGATTTTGGAGCTCATTTTTAGTGCGTGAAATAATTTTCTACTTATTATTATAGTTTTCAAAATTTTTTGCACACATGGACTCTAAAATTTTCATTTTGTTGCGATCTTATATCTTTTTTGTTTACGAGAAAAGATGGGAGAGTGAGAACTCAAGTTTGGATCTGAAAAAAAAAAAATTGAAATGCACAAATGTTGGGAGAGATAATTCTGAAAAGTATCTGTGATTTTTAAGGATAGGCAAAAAGTGGGTTGTTTGGCCCTGGTAAATATCCAACCACTTGTGAATTTAACTTTTTCTACTCCCCCCTAATTTTTGGATCTGAAGGCCACTTGCATCCTCAACATGCTTGTGGCATGCATATCCACCACACTTAAAACATGTGAGGATCAGTTAGAGGTCCCTTTCCTATAAAATTCCACCAAGCTATTATTAGGGTGTTGTACTTGTGGAATTTCCCAAACATGGATTTTGGAGCTCATTTTTAGTGCGTGAAATAATTTTCTACTTATTATTATAGTTTTCAAATTTTTTTGCACACAGGAACTCTAAAATTTTCATTTTGTTGTGATCTTAAATCTTTTTTGTTTACGAGGGAAAATGGGAGAGAGAAAACACAAGTTTGGATCTGAAAAAAAAAAATTTGAAGTGCACAAATGCCGAGAGAGATAATTCCGAAAAGTATGTGTGATTTTGAAAGATAGGCAAAAAGTGGGTTGTTTGGCCTAGGTAAATATCCAACCACTATAGAATTTAACTTTTTCTACTCCCCCCTAATTTTTGGATCTGAATGCCACTTGCATCCTCAACATGCTTGTGGCATGCATATCCACCACACTTAAAACATGTGACGATCAGTTAGAGGTCCCTTTCCAATAAAATTCCACCAAGCTTTTATTAGGGGGTTGTACTAGTGGAATTTCCCAAACATGGATTTTGGAGCTCATTTTTAGTGTGTGAAATAATTTCTACTTATTATTATAGTTTTCAAATTTTTTTGCTCACACGAACTCTAAAATTTTAATTTAGTTGCGATCCTATATCTTTTTTGTTTACGAGGAAAAATGGGAGAGTGAAAACTCAAGTTTGGATATGAAAAAAAAAATTTTGAAATGCACAAATGCTGAGCGAGCTAATTCCGAAAAGTATCTGTGATTTTTAAGGATAGGCACAAAGTGGGTTGTTTGGCCCTGGAAATATCCAACCACTTGAGAATTTAAATAATTTTTTGATCTGTAGGCCACTTGCATTCTCAACATGCTTGTGGCATGCATATCCACCACACTTAAAACATGTGAGGATCAGTTAGAGGTCCCTTTCCTATAAAATTCCACCAAGCTATTATTAGGGGGTTGTACTTGTGGAATTTCCCAAACATGGATTTTGGAGCTCATTTTTAGTGCTCGAAATAATTTTCTACTTATTATTATAGTTTTCAAATTTTTTTGCACACAGGAACTCTAAAATTTTCATTTTGTTGCGATCTTATATCTTTTTTGTTTACGAGGAAAAATGGGACAGAGAAAACAAAAGTTTGGATCTGAAAAAAAAAAAATTTGAAATGCACTAATGCTGAGAGAGATAATTCCGAAAAGTATCTATGATTTTGAAGGACAGGCAAAAAGTGGGTTGTTCGGCCCTGGTAAATATCCAACCACTTGAGAATTTAACTTTTTCTACTCCCCCCTAATTTTTGGATCTGAAGGCCACTTGCATCCTCAACATGCTTGTCGCATGCATATCCACCACACTTAAAACATGTGAGGATCAGTTAGAGGTCCCTTTCCGATAAAATTCCACCAAGCTATTATTAGGGGGTTGTACTAGTGGAATTTCCCAAACATGGATTTTGGAGCTCATTTTTAGTGCGTGAAATAATTTTCTACTTATTATTATAGTTTTCAAATTTTTTTGCACACACGAACTCTAAAATTTTCATTTTGTTGCGATCATATATCTTTTTTGTTTACGACGAAAAATGGGAGAGTGAAAACTCAAGTTTGGATCTGAAAAAAAAAATATGAAATGCACAAATGCTGAGAGAGATAATTCCGAAAAGTATCTGTGATTTTTAAGGATAGGCAAAAAGTGGGTTGTTTGGCCCTGGTAAATATCCAACCACTTGAGAATTTAACTTTTTCTACTCCCCCCTAATTTTTGGATCTGAAGGCCACTTGGATCCTCAACATGCTTGTGGCATGCATATCCACCACACTTAAAACATGTGAGGATCAGTTAGAGGTCCCTTTCCTATAAAATTCCACCAAGCTATTATTAGGGGGTTGTACTTGTGGAAATTCCCAAACATGGATTTTGGAGCTCATTTTTAGTGCGTGAAATAATTTTCTACTTATTATTATAGTTTTCAATTTTTTTTGCACACAGGAACTCTAAAATTTTCATTTTGTTGCGATCTTATATCTTTTTTGTTTACGAGGAAAATCGGAGAGAGAAAACTCAAGTTTGGATCTGAAAAAAAAAAATTTGAAATGCACAAATGCTGAGAGAGATAATTCCAAAAAGTATCTGTGAGTTTTAAGGATAGGCAAAAAGTGGGTTGTTTGGTGCTAGTAAATATCCAACCACTTGAGAATTTAACTTTTACTACTCCCCCCTAATTTTTGGATCTGAAGGCCACTTGCATCCTCAACATGCTTGTGGCATGCATATCCACCACACTTAAAACATGTGAGGATCAGTTAGAGGTCCCTTTCCTATAAAATTCCACGAAGCTATTATTAGGGGGTTGTACTAGTGGAATTTCCCAAACATTGATTTTGGAGCTCATTTTTAGTGCGTGAAACAATTTTCTAATTATTACTATAGTTTTCAAATTTTTTTGCACACAGGAACTCTAAAATTTTCATTTTGTTGTGATCTTATATCTTTTTTGTTTACGAGGAAAAAAGGGACAGAGAAAACAAAAGTTTGGATCTGAAAAAAAAAAAAATTTGAAATGCACTAATGCTGAGAGAGATAATTCCGAAAAGTATCTATGATTTTTAAGGATAGGCAAAAAGTGGGTTGTTTGGCCCTGGTAAATATCCAACCACTTGAGAATTTAACTTTTTCTACTCCCCCCTAATTTTTGGATCTGAAGGCCACTTGCATCCTCAACATGCTTGTCGCATGCATATCCACCACACTTAAAACATGTGAGGATCAGTTAGAGGTCCCTTTCCGATAAAATTCCACCAAGCTATTATTAGGGGGTTGTACTAGTGGAATTTCCCAAACATGGATTTTGGAGCTCATTTTTAGTGCGTGAAATAATTTTCTACTAATTATTATAGTTTTCAATTTTTTTTGCACACAGGAACTCTAAAATTTTCATTTTGTTGCGATCTTATATCTTTTTTGTTTATGAGGAAAATGGGAGAGAGAAAACTCAAGTTTGGATCTGAAAAAAAAGAAATTTGAAATGCACAAATGCTGAGAGAGATAATTCCGAAAAGTATCTATGAGTTTTAAGGATAGGCAAAAAGTGGGTTGTTTGGCCCTAGTATATATCCAACCACTTGAGAATTTAACTTTTACTACTCCCCCCTAATTTTTGGATCTGAAGGCCACTTGCATCCTCAACATGCTTGTGGCATGCATATCCACCACACTTAAAACATGTGAGGATCAGTTAGAGGTCCCTTTCCTATAAAATTCCACGAAGCTATTATTAGGGGGTTGTACTAGTGGAATTTACCAAACATTGATTTTGGAGCTCATTTTTAGTGCGTGAAACAATTTTCTAATTATTATTATAGTTTTCAAATTTTTTTGCACACAGGAAGTCTAAAATTTTCATTTTGTTCCGATCTTATATCTTTTTTGTTTACAAGGAAAAATGGGAGAGAGAAAACTCAAGTTTGGATCTGAAAAAAAAAAATTATAAATGCACAAATGCTGTGAGAGATAATTCTGAAAAGTATCTGTGATTTTTAAGGATAGGCAAAAAGTGGCTTGTTTGGTCCTGGTAAATATCCAACCACTTGAGAATTTAACGTTTTCTACTCCCCCCTAATTTTTGGATCTGAAGGGCACTTGCATCCTCAACATGCTTGTGGCATGCATATCCACCACACTTAAAACATGTGAGCATCAGTTAGAGGTCCCTTTCCTATAAAATTCCACCAACCTATTATTAGGGTTTGTACTTGTGGAATTTCCCAAACATGGATTTTGGAGCTGATTTTTAGTGCGTGAAATAATTTTCTTTTTATTATTATAGTTTTCAAATTTTTATCCACACTTGAACTCTAAAATTTTCATTTTGTTGCGATCTTATATCTTTTTTTGTTTACGGGGAAAAATGGGAGAGTGAAAACTAGAGTTTGGGTCTGAAAAAAAAAAAATTTGAAATGCACAAATGCTGAGTGAGATAATTCCGAAAAGTATCTGTGATTTTTAAGGATAGGCAAAAAGTGGGTTGTTTGGCCCTGGTAAATATCCAACCACTTGAGAATTGTACTTTTTTCTACTCCCCGCTAATTTTTGGATCTGAAGACCACTTGCATCCTCAACATGCTTGTGGCATGCATATCCACCACACTTAAAACATGTGAGGATTTGTTAGAGGTCCCTTTCCGATAAAATTCCACCAAGCTATTATTAGGGGGTTGTACTAGTGGAATTTCCCAAACATGGATTTTGGAGCTCATTTTTAGCACGTGAAATAATTTTCTACTTATTGTTATAGTTTTCAAATTTTTTTTGCACACAGGAACTCTAAAATTTTTATTTTGTTGCGATCTTATATATTTTTGTTTACGAAGAAAAATAGGAGAGTGAAAACTCATATTTGGATCTGAAAAAAAAAATTTGAAATGCACAAATGCTGAGAGAGATAATTCTGAAAAGTATCTGTGATTTTTAAGGATAGGCAAAACGTGGGTTGTTTGGCCCTGGTAAATATCCAACCACTTGAGAATTGTATTTTTTCTACTCCCCCCTAATTTTTGGATCTGAAGACCACTTGCCTCCTCAACATGCTTGTGGATGCATATCCACCACACTTAAAGCATGTGAGGATCAGTTAGAGGTCCCTTTCCTATAAAATTCCACCAAACTATTATTAGAGGGTTGTACAAGTGGAATTTCCCAAACATGGATTTTGGAGGTCATTTTTAGTGCCTGAAATAATTTTCTACTTATTGTTATATTTTTCAAATTTTTTTGCACACAGGAACTCTAATTTTTCAAACATGAACTCTAAGATTTTCATTTTGTTGCGATCTTATATCTTTTTTGTTTACGAGGAAAAATGGGAGAGTGAAAACTCAAGTTTGGATCTGAAAAAAAAAATTTGAAATGCACAAATGCTGAGAGAGATAATTCCGAAAAGTATCTGTGATTTTTAAGGAGAGGCAAAAAGTAGGTTGTTTGGCCCTGGTAGATATCCAACCACTTGAGAATTGTACTTTTTCTACTCCCCCCTAATTTTTGGATCTGAAGGCCACTTGCATCCTTAACATGCTTGTGGCATGCATATCCACCACACTTAAAACATGTGAGATTCATTTAGAGGTCCTTTTCCTATAAAATTCCACCAAGCTATTATTAGGGGGTTGTACTAGTGGAATTTCCCAAAAATGGATTTTGGAGCTCATTTTTAGTGCATGAAATAATTTTCAATTTATTATTATAGTTTTCAAATTTTTTTGCACACATGAACTCTAAAATTTTCATTTTGTTGCGATCATATATCTTTTTTGTTTACGAGGACAAATGGGAGAGTGAAGACTCAAGTTTGGATCTGCAAAAAAAAAAAAATTTGAAATGCGCAAATGCTGAGAGAGATAATTCCGAAAAGTATCTGTGATTTTTAAGGATAGGCAAAAAGTGGGTTGTTTCGCCTAGGTAAATATCCAACCACTTGAGAATTGTACTTTTTCTACTCCCCCCTAATTTTTGGATCTGAAAGCCACTTGCTTCCTCAACATGCTTGTGGCATGCATATCCACCACACTTAAAACATGTGAGGATCAGTTAGACGTCCCCTTCCCATAAAATTCCTCAAAGCTATTATTATGGGGTTGTACTAGTGGAATTTCCCAAACATGGATTTTGGAGCTCATTTTTAATGCGTGAAATAATTTTCTATTTATTATAATAGTTTTCAAATATTTTTGCACACATGAACTGTAAAATTTTCATTTTGTTGTGATCTTATAGCTTTTTTGTTTACGAGGAAAAATGGGAGAGTGAAAACTCAAGTTTGGATCTGGAAAAAAAAAAATTGAAACGCACAAATGCTGAGAGAGATAATTCCGAAAAGTATCTGTGATTTTTAAGGATAGGCAAAAAGTGGGTTGTTTGGCCCTGGTAAATATCCAGCCACTTGAGAATTGTACTTTTTCCACTCCCCCCTAATTTTTGGATCAGAAGGCCACTTGCATCCTCAACATGCTTGTGGCATGCATATCCACCACACTTGGAACATGTGAGGATCAGTTAGAGGACCCTTTCCTATAAAATTCCACCAAGCTATTATCAGGGGGTTGTACTAGTGGAATTTCCCAAACATGGATTTTGGAGCTCATTTTTAGTGCGTGAAATAATTTTCTATTTATTATTACAGTTTTCAAATTTTTTTGCTCACATGAACTCTAAAATTTTCATTTTGTTGCGATCTTATATCTTTTTTGTTTACGTGGAAAAAAGGGAGAGTGAAAACTCAAGTTAGGATCTGAAAAAAAAAAAAATTTGAAACGCACAAATGCTGAGAGAGATAATTCCGAAAAGTATCTGTGATTTTTAAGGATAGGCAAAAAGTGGGTTGTTTGGCCCTGGTAAATATCAAGCCACTTGAGAATTGTACTTTTTCCACTCCCCCCTAATTTTTGGATATGAAGGCCACTTGCATCCTCAACATGCTTGTGGCATGCATATCCACCACACTTAAAACATGTGAGGATCAGTTAGAGGTCCCTTTCCTATAAAATTCCACCAAGCTATTATTAGGGGGTTGTACTAGTGGAATGTCCCAAACATGGATTTTTGAGCTCATTTTTAGTGCGTGAAATAATTTTCTATTTATTATTATAGTTTTTAAATTTTTTTGCACACATGAACTCTAAAATTTTCATTTTGTTGCGATCTTATATCTTTTTTGTTTACGAGGAAAAAAGGGAGAGTGAAAACTCAAGTTAGGATCTGAAAAAAAAAAATTTGAAATGCACAAATGCTGAGATAGATAATTCCGAAATGTATCTGTGATTTTTAAGGATAGGCAAAAAGTGGGTTGTTTGGCCCTGGTAAACTTCCAACCACTTGAGAATTGTACTTTTTCTACTCCCCCCTAATTTTTGGATCTGAAGGCCACTTGCATCCTCAACATGCTTGTGGTATGCATATCCATCACACTTAAAACATGTGAGGATCAGTTAGAGGTCCCTTTCCCATAAAACTCCACCAAGCTATTATTAGGGGGTTGTACTAGAGGAATTTCCCAAACATGGATTTTGGAGCTCATTTTTAGTGCGTGAAATAATTTTCTATTTATTATTATAGTTTTCAAATTTTTTTGCACACATGAACTCTAAAATTTTCATTTTGTTGCAATCTTATATCTTCTTTGTTTACGAGGAAAAATGGGAGAGTGAAAACTCAAGTTTGGATCTGAAAAAAAAAAAAATTTCAAACGCACAAATGCTAAGAGAAATAATTCCGAAAAGTATCTGTGATTTTTAAGGATAGGCAAAAAGTGGGTTGTTTGGCCCCGGTAAATATCCAACCACTTGAGAATTGCACTTTTTCTACTCCCCCCTAATTTTTGGATCTGAAGGCCAATTGCATCCTCAACATGCTTGTGGCATGCATATCCACCACACTTAAAACATGTGAGGATCAGTTAGAGGTCCCTTTCCTATAAAATTCCACCAAGCTATTATTAAGGGGTTGTACTAGTGGAATTTCCCAAACATGGTTTTTGGAGCTCATTTTTAGTGCGTGAAATAATTTTCTATTTATTATTATAGTTTTCAAATTTTTTTGCACACATGAACTCTAAAATTTTAATTTTGTTGCGATCTTATATCTTTTTTGTATACGACGAAAAATGGGAGAGTGAAAACTCAAGTTTGGATCTGAAAAAAAAAAATTTGAAACGCACAAATACAGAGAGAGATAATTCCGAAAAGTATCAGTGATTTTTAAGGATAGGCAAAAAGTGGGTTGTTTGGCCCTGGTAAATATCCAACCACTTGAGAATTGTACTTTTTCTACTCCCCCCTAATTTTTGGATCTGAAGGCCACTTGCATCCTCAACATGCTTGTGGCATGCATATCCACCACACTTAAAACATGAGAGGTTCTGTTAGAGGTCCCTTTCCTATAAAATTCCACCAAGCTATTATTAGGGGGTTGTACTAGTGGAATTTCCCAAACATGGATTTTGGAGCTCATTTTTAGTGTGTGAAATAATTTTCTATTTATTATTATAGTTTTCAAATTTTTTTGCACACATGAACTCTAAAATTTTCTTTTTGTTGCGATCTTAAATCTTCTTTGTTTACGAGGAAAAATGGGAGAGAGAAAACTCAAGTTTGGATCTGAAAAAACAAAATTTGAAACGCACAAATGCTGAGAGAGATAATTCCGAAAAGTATCTGTGATTTTTAAGGATAGGCAAAAAGTAGGTTGTTTGGCCCTGGTAAATATCAAGCCACTTGAGAATTGTACTTGTTCTACTTCCCCCTAATTTTTTGATCTGAAGGCCACTTGCATCCTCATCATGCCTGTGGCATGCATATCCACCACACTTAAAACATGTGAGGATCAGTTAGAGGACCCTTTCCTATAAAATTCCACCAAGCTATTATTAGGGGGTTGTACTAGTGGAATTTCCCAAACATGGATTTTGGAGTTCATTTTTAGTGCATGAAATAATTTTCTATTTATTATTATAGTTTTCAAATTTTTTTGCTCACATGAACTCTAAAATTTTCATTTTTTTGCGATGTTATATCTTTTTTGTTTACGTGAAAAAATGGGAGAGTGAAAACTCAAGTTAGGATCTGAAAAAAAAAAAAATTTGAAACGCACAAATGCTGAGAGTTATAATTCCGAAAATTATCTGTGATTTTTAAGGATAGGCAAAAAGTGGGTTGTTTGGCCCTGGTCAATATCCCACCACTTGAGAATTGTACTTTTTCTACTCCCCCCTAATTTTTGGATATGAAGGCCACTTGCATCCTCATCATGCTTGTGGCATGCATATCCACCACACTTAAAACATGTGAGGATCAGTTAGAGGTCCCTTTCCTATAAAATTCCACCAAGCTATTATTAGGGGGTTGTACTAGTGGAATTTCCCAAACATGGATTTTGGAGCTCATTTTTAGTGCGTGAAATAATTTTCTATTTATTATTATAGTTTTTAAATTTTTTTGCACACATGAACTCTAAAATTTTCATTTTGTTGCGATCTTATATCTTTTTTGTTTACGGGGAAAAATGGGAGAGTGAAAACTCAAGTTTGGATCTGAAAAAAAAAAATTTGAAATGCACAAATGCTAAGAGAGATAATTCCGAAAAGTATATGTGATTTTTAAGGATAGGCAAAAAGTGGGTTGTTTGGCCTCGGTAAATATCCAACCATTTGAGAATTGTACTTTTTCTACTCCCCCCTAATTTTTGGATCTGAAGGCCACTTGCATCCTCAACATGCTTGTGGCATGCATATCCACCACACTTAAAACATGTGAGCATCAGTTAGAGGTCCCTTTCCTACAAAATTCCACCAAGCTATTATTAGCGGGTTGTACTAGTGGAATTTCCCAAACATGGATTTTGGAGCTCATTTTCAGTGCGTGAAATAATTTTCTCTTTATTATTATAGTTTTCAAATTTTTTTGCACACATGAACTCTAAAATTTTTATTTTGTTGCTGTCTTATATCTATTTTGTTTACGAGGAAAAATGGGAGAGTGAAAACTCAAGTTTGGATCTGAAAAAAAAAACAAATTTGAAATGCACAAATGCTGAGAGAGATAATACCCAAAAGTATCTGTGATTTTCAAGGATAGGCAAAAAGTGGGTTGTTTGGCCCCGGTAAATATCTAACCATTTGAGAATTGTACTTTTTCTACTCCCCCCTAATTTTTGGATCTGAAGGCCACATGCATCCCCAACATGCTTGTGGCATGCATATCCACCACACTTAAAACATGTTAGGATCAGTTAGAGGTCCCTTTCCTATAAAATTTCACCAAGCTATTATTAGGTGGTTGTACTAGTGGAATTTCCCAAACATGGATTTTGGAGCTCATTTTTAGTGTGTGAAATAATTTTCTATTTATTATTATAGTTTTCAAATTTTTTTGCACACATGAACTCTAAAATTTTTATTTTGTTGCGATCTTATATCTTTTTTGTTTACGAGGAAAAATGGGAGAGTGAAAACTGAAGTTTGGATCTGAAAAAAAAAAATTTGAAATGCACAAAAGCTGAGAGAGATAATTCCGAAAAGTATCTGTGATTTTTAAGGATGGGCAAAAAGTGGGTTGTTTGGCCCTGGTAAATATCCAACCAATTGAGAATTGTACTTTTTCTACTCCCCCCTAATTTTTGGATCTGAAGGCCACTTGCATCATCAACATGCTTGTGGCATACATATCCCCCACACTTAAAACATGTGAGGATCAGTTAGAGGTCCCTTTCCTATAAAATTCCACCAAGCTATTATTAGGGGGTTGTACTATTGGAATTTCCCAAACATGGATTTTGGAGCTCATTTTTAGTGCGTGAAAAAATTTTCTATTTATTATTATAGTTTTCAAATTTTTTTGCACACATGAACTCTAAAATTTTCATTTTGTTGCGGTCTTATATCTATTTTGTTTACGAGGAAAAATGGGAGAGTGAAAACTCAAGTTTGGATCTGAAAAAAAAAAAAAATTTGAAATGCACAAATGCTGAGAGAGATAATTCCGAAAAGTATCTGTGATTTTTAAGGATGGGCAAAAAGTGGGTTGTTTGGCCCTGGTAAATATCCAACCAATTGAGAATTGTACTTTTTCTACTCCCCCCTAATTTTTGGATCTGAAGGCCACTTGCATCATCAACATGCTTGTGGCATACATATCCACCACACTTAAAACATGTGAGGATCAGTTAGAGGTCCCTTTCCTATAAAATTCCACCAAGCTATTATTAGGGGGTTGTACTATTGGAATTTCCCAAACATGGATTTTGGAGCTCATTTTTAGTGCGTGAAACAATTTTCTATTTATTATAATAGTTTTCAAATTTTTTTGCACACATGAACTCTAAAATTTTCATTTTGTTGCGGTCTTATATCTATTTTGTTTACGAGGAAAAATGGGAGAGAGAAAACTAAAGTTTGGATCTGAAAAAAAAAAAATTTGAAATTCACAAATGCTGAGAGAGATAATTCCGAAAAGTATCTGTGATTTTTAAGGATGGGCAAAAAGTGGGTTGTTTGGCCCAGGTAAATATCCAACCACTCGAGTATTGTAATTTTTCTACTCCCCCCTAATTTTTGGATCTGAAGGCCACATGCATCCTCAACATGGTTGTGGCATGCATATCCACCACACTTAAAACATGTTAGGATCAGTTAGAGGTCCCTTTCCTATAAAATTTCACCAAGCTATTATTATGTGGTTGTACTAGTGGAATTTCCCAAACATGGATTTTGGAGCTCATTTTTAGTGCGTGAAATAATTTTCTATTTATTATTATAGTTTTCAAATTTTTTTGCACACATGAACTCTAAAATTTTTATTTTGTTGCGATCTTATATCCTTTTTGTTTACGAGGAAAAATGGGAGAGTGAAAACTCAAGTTTGGATCTGAAAAAAAAAAATTTGAAATGCACAAATGCTGGGAGAGATAATTCCGAATAGTATCTGTGATTTTTAAGGATAGGCAAAATGTGGGTTGTTTGGCCCCGGTAAATATCCAACCACTTGAGAATTGTACTTTTTCTACTCCCCCCTAATTTTTGGATCTGAAGGCCACTTGCATCCACAACATGCTTGTGGCATGGATATCCACCACACTTAAAACATGTGAGGATCAGTTAGAGGTCCCTTTCCTATAAAATTCCACCAAGCTATTATTAGGGGGTTGTACTAGTGGAATTTCGTAAACATGGATTTTGGAGATCATTTTTAGTGCGTGAAACAATTTTCTATTTATTATTATAGTTTTCAAACTTTTTTGCACACATGAACTCTAAATTTTTCATTTTGTTGCGATCTTATATCTTTTTTGTTTACGAGGAAAAATGGGAGAGTGAAAACTCAAGTTTGGATCTGAAAAAAAAAAAATTTGAAATGCACAAATGCTGAGAGAGATAATTCCGAAAAGTATCTGTGATTTTTAAGGATAGGCAAAAAGTGGATTGTTTGGCCCCGGTAAATATCCAACCACTTGATAATTGTACTTTTTCTACGCCCCCCTAATTGTTGGATCTGAAGGCCACTTGCATCCTCAACAAGCTTGTGGCATGCATATCCACCACACTTAAAACATGTGAGGATCAGTTAGAGGTCCCTTTCATATAAATTCCACCAAGCTATTATTAGGGGGTTGTACTAGTGGAATTTTCCAAACATGGATTTTGGAGATCATTTTTAGTGCGTGAAATAATTTTCTATTTATTATTATAGTTTTCAAATTTTTTTGCACACATGAACTCTATAATTTTTATTTTGTTGCGATCTTATATCCTTTTTGTTTACGAGGAAAAATGGGAGAGTGAAAACTCAAGTTTGGATCTGAAAAAAAAAAATTTGAAATGCACAAATGCTGGGAGAGATAATTCCGAATAGTATCTGTGATTTTTAAGGATAGGCAAAATGTGGGTTGTTTGGCCCCGGTAAATATCCAACCACTTGAGAATTGTACTTTTTCTACTCCCCCCTAATTTTTGGATCTGAAGGCCACTTGCATCCACAACATGCTTGTGGCATGGATATCCACCACACTTAAAACATGTGAGGATCAGTTAGAGGTCCCTTTCCTATAAAATTCCACCAAGCTATTATTAGGGGGTTGTACTAGTGGAATTTCGTAAACATGGATTTTGGAGATCATTTTTAGTGCGTGAAACAATTTTCTATTTATTATTATAGTTTTCAAACTTTTTTGCACACATGAACTCTAAATTTTTCATTTTGTTGCGATCTTATATCTTTTTTGTTTACGAGGAAAAATGGGAGAGTGAAAACTCAAGTTTGGATCTGAAAAAAAAAAAATTTGAAATGCACAAATGCTGAGAGAGATAATTCCGAAAAGTATCTGTGATTTTTAAGGATAGGCAAAAAGTGGATTGTTTGGCCCCGGTAAATATCCAACCACTTGATAATTGTACTTTTTCTACGCCCCCCTAATTGTTGGATCTGAAGGCCACTTGCATCCTCAACAAGCTTGTGGCATGCATATCCACCACACTTAAAACATGTGAGGATCAGTTAGAGGTCCCTTTCATATAAATTCCACCAAGCTATTATTAGGGGGTTGTACTAGTGGAATTTTCCAAACATGGATTTTGGAGATCATTTTTAGTGCGTGCAATAATTTTCTATTTATTATTATAGTTTTCAAACTTTTTTGCACACTTGAACTCAAAAATTTTCATTTTGTTGCGATCTTATATCGTTTTTGTTTACGAGGAAAAATGGGAGAGTGAAAACTATAGTTTGGATCTGAAAAAAAAAAATTTGAAATTCACAAATGGTGAGAAAGATAATTCCGAAAAGTATTTGTGATTTTTAAGGATAGGCAAAAAGTGGGTTGTTTGGCCCCGGTAAATATCCAACCACTTGGGAATTGTATTTTTTCTACTCCCCCCTAATTTTTGGATCTTAAGGCCACTTGCATCCTCAACATGCTTGTGGCATGCATATCCACCACACTTAAAACATGTGAGGATCAGTTAGAGGTCCCTTTCCAATAAAATTCCACCAAGCTATTATTAGGGGGTTGTAGTAGTGGAATTTCCCAAAGATGGATTTTGGAGCTCATTTTTAGTGCGTGAAATAATTTTCTATTTATTATTATAGTTTTCAAACTTTTTTTGCACACATGAACTCTAAAATTTTCATTTTTTTGCGATCTTATATCTTTTTTGTTTACGAGGAAAAATGGGAGAGTGAAAACTCAAGTTTGGATCTGAAAAAAAAAAAATTTGAAATGCAAAAATGCTGAGAGAGATAATTCCGAAAAGTATCTCTGATTTTTAAGGATAGGCAAAAAGTGGGTTGTTGGGCCCCGATAAATATCCAACCACTTGAGAATTGTACTTTTTCTACTCCCCCCCTAATTTTTGGATCTGAAGGCCACTTGCATCCTCAACATGCTTGTGGCATGCATATCCACCACACTTAAAATATGTGAGGATTAGTTAGAGGTCCCTTTGCTATAAAATTCCACCCAGCTATTATAGGGGGTTGTACAAGTGGAATTTCCCAAACATGGACTTTGGAGCACATTTTTAGTGCGTGAAATAATTTTCTATTTATTATTATAGTTTTCAAATTTTTTTGCACACATGATCTCTAAAATTTTCATTTTGTTGCGATCTTATATCTTTTTTTTTACGAGGAAAAATGGGAGAGTGAAAATTCAAGTTTGGATCTGAAAAAAAAAGAAATTGAAATGCACAAATGCTGAGAGAGATAATTTCGAAAAGTATCTGTGATTTTTAAGGATAGGCAAAAAGTGGGTTGTTTGGCCCCGATAAATATCCAACCACTTGAGAATTGTACTTTTTCTACTCCCCCCTAATTTTTGGATCTGAAGGCCACTTGCATCCTCAACATGCTTGTGGCATGCATATCCACCACACTTAAAACATGTGAGGTTCAGTTAGAGGTCCCTTTCCTATAAAATTCCACCAAGCTATTATTAGGGGGTTGTACTAGTGGAATTTTCCAAACATGGATTTTGGAGCTCATTTTTAGTGCGTGAAATAATTTTATTTTTATTATTATAGTTTTCAAATTTTTTTGCACACATGAACTCTATAATTTTCATTTTGTTGCGATCTTATATCTTTTTTGTTTACGAGGAAAAATGGGAGAGTGAAAACTCATGTTTGGATATGAAAAAAAAAATTTGAAATGCACAAATGCTGAGAGAGATAATTCCGAAAAGTATCTGTGATTTTTAAGGATAGGCAAAAAGTGGGTTGTTTGGCCCCGGAAAATATCCAACCACTTGAGAATTGTACTTTTTCTACTCCCCCCTAATTTTTGGATCTGAAGGCCACTTGCATCCACAACATGCTTGTGGCATGGATATCCACCACACTTAAAACATGTGAGGATCAGTTAGAGGTCCCTTTCCTATAAAATTCCACCAAGCTATTATTAGGGGGTTGTACTAGTGGAATTTCGTAAACATGGATTTAGGAGATCATTTTTAGTGTGTGCAATAATTTTTTATTTATTATTATAGTTTTCAAACTTTTTTGCACACATGAAATCTAAAATTTTCATTTTGTTGCGATCTTATATCGTTTTTGTTTACGAGGAAAAATGGGAGAGTGAAAACTCAAATTTGGATCTAAAAAAAAAAATTTGAAATGCACAAATGCTGAGAGAGATAATTCCGAAAAGTATCTGTGATTTTTAAGGATAGGCAAAAAGTGGGTTGTTTGGCCCCGGTAAATATCCAACCACTTGAGAATTTTACTTTTTCTACTCCCCCCTAATTTTTGGATCTGAAGGCCACTTGCATCCTCAACATGCTTGTGGCATGCATATCCACCACACTTAAAACATGTGAGGATCAGTTAGAGGTCCCTTTCCTATAAAATTCCACCAAGCTATTATTAGGGGGTTGTACTAGTGGAATTTCCCAAACATGGATTTTGGAGATCATTTTTAGTGCGTAAAATAATTTTCTATTTATTATTATATTTTTCAAATTTTTTTGCACACATGAACTCTAAAATTTTCATTTTGTTGCGATCTTATATCTGTTTTGTTTATGAGGAAAAATGGGAGAGTGAAAACTCAAGTTTGAATCTGAAAAAAAAAAATTTGAAATGCACAAATGCTGAGAGAGATAATTCCGAAAAGTATCTGTGATTTTTAAGGATAGGCAAAAAGTGGGTTGTTAGGCCCCGGTAAATATCCACCCACTTGAGAATTGTACTTTTTCTACTCCCCCCTAATTTTTGTATCTGAAGGCCACTTGCATCCTCAACATGCTTGTGGCATGCATATCCACCACACTTAAAACATGTGAGGATCAGTTAGAGGTCCCTTTCCTATAAAATTCCACCAAGCTATTATTTGGGGGTTGTACTAGTGGAATTTCCCAAACATGGATTTTGGAGCTCATTTTTAGTGCGTGAAATAATTTTCTATTTATTATTATAGTTTTCAAATTTTTTTGCACACAAGAACTCTAAAATTTTTATTTTGTTCCGATCTTATTTCTTTTTTGTTTACGAGGAAAAATGGGAGAGTGAAAACTCAAGATAGGATCTGAAAAAAAAAAAAATTTGAAACGCACAAATGCCAGGGCGATAATTCCGAAAGTATCTGTGATTTTTAAGGATAAGCAAAAAGTGGGATGTTTGGCCCAGGTAAATATCCAACCACTTTAGAATTGTACTTTTTCTACTCCCCCCTAATTTTTGGATCTGAAGGCCACTTGCATCCTCAGCATGCTTGTGGCATGCATATCCACCACGCTTAAAACATGTGAGGATCAGTTAGAGGTCCCTTTCCTATAAAATTCCACCAAGCTATTATTAGGGGGTTGTACTAGTGGAATTTCCCAAACATGGATTTTCGAGCTTATTTTTAGTTCGTGAAATAATTTTCTATTTATTATTACAGTTTTCAAATTTTTTTGCACACATGAACTCTAAAATTTTCTTTTTGTTGCGATCTTATATCTTTTTTGTTTACGAGGAAAAATGGGAGAGTGAAAACTCAAGTTTGGATCTGAAAAAGAAAAATTTGAAATGCACAAATGCTGAGAGAGATAATTCCGAAAAGTATCTGTGATTTTTAAGGATAGGCAAAAAGTGGGTTGTTTGACCCCGGTAAAAATCCACCCACTTGAGAATTGTACTTTTTCTACTCCCCCCTAATTTTTGGATAGGAAGGCCACTTGCATCCTCAACATGCTTGTGGCATGCATATCCACCACACTTAAAACATGTGAGGATCAGTTAGAGGTCCCTTTCCTATAAAATTCCACCAAGCTATTATTAGGGGGTTGTACTAGTGGAATTTCCCAAACATGGATTTTCGAGCTTATTTTTAGTGCGTGAAATAATTTTCTATTTATTATTACAGTTTTCAAATTTTTTTGCACACATGAACTCAAAAATTTTCATTTTGTTGCGATCTTATATCTTTTTTGTTTACGAGGAAAAATGGGAGAGTGAAAACTCAAGTTTGGATCTGAAAAAGAAAAATTTGAAATGCACAAATGCTGAGAGAGATAATTCCGAAAAGTATCTGTGATTTTTAAGGATAGGCAAAAAGTGGGTTGTTTGACCCCGGTAAATATCCAACCACTTGAGAATTGTACTTTTTCTACTCCCCCCTAATTTTTGGATATGAAGGCCACTTGCATCTTCAACATGCTTGTGGCATGCATATCCACCACACTTAAAACATGTGAGGATCAGTTAGAGGTCCCTTTCCTATAAAATTCCACCAAGCTATTATTAGGGGGTTGTACCACTGGAATTTCCCAAACATGGATTTTGGAGATCATTTTTAGTGCGTGAAATAATTTTCTATTTATTATTATAGTTTTCAAACTTTTTTACACACATGAACTCTAAAATTTTCATTTTGTTGCGATCTTATATCTGTTTTGTTTATGAGGAAAAATGGGAGAGTGAAAACTCAAGTTTGGATCTGAAAAAAAAAAATTTGAAATGCACAAATGCTGAGAGAGATAATTCCGAAAAGTATCTGTGATTTTTTCGGATAGGCAAAAAGTGGGTTGTTTGGCCCCGGTAAATTTCCAACCACTTGAGAATTGTACTTTTTCTACTCCCCCCTAATTTTTGGATCTGAAGGGCCACTTGCATCCTCAACATGCTTGTGGCAAGCATATCCACCACACTTAAAACATGTGAGGATCAGTTAGAGGTCCCTTTCCTATAAAATTCCACCAAGCTATTATTAGGGGGTTGTACTAGTGGAATTTCCCAAACATGGAATTAGGAGATCATTTTTATTGCGTGAAATAATTTTCTATTTATTATTATAGTTTTCAAACTTTTTTGCACACATGAACTCTAAAATTTTCATTTTGTTGCGATCTTATATCGTTTTTGTTTACGAGGAAAAATGGGAGAGTGAAAACTAAAGTTTGGATCTGAAAAAAAAAAAAATTTTAAATTCACAATGCTGAGAGAGATAATTCCGAAAAGTATCTGTGATTTTTAAGGATAGGCAAAAAGTGGGTTGTTTGGCCCCGGTAAATATCCAACCACTTGAGAATTGTATTTTTTCTACTCCCCCCTAATTTTTGGATCTGAAGGCCACTTGCATCCTCAACATGCTTGTGGCATGCATATCCACCACACTTAAAACATGTGAGGATCAGTTAGAGGTCCCTTTCCTATAAAATTCCACCAAGCTATTATTAGGGGGTTGTACTAGTGGAATTTCCCAAACATGGATTTTGGAGCTCATTTTTCGTGCGTGAAATAATTTTCTATTTATTATTATAGTTTTCAAATTTTTTTGCACACAAGATCTCCAAAATTTTCATTTTGTTCCGATCTTATTTCTTTTTTATTTACTAGGAAAAAAGGGAGAGAGAAAACTCAAGTTTGGATCTGAAAAAAAAAAAAATTTGAAAGGCACAAATGCTATGGGAGATAATTCCGAAAAGTATCTGTGATTTTTATGGATAAGCAAAAAGTGGGTTGTTTGGCCCTGGTAAATATCCGACCACTTTAGAATTGTACTTTTTCTACTCCCCCCTAATTTTTGGATCTGAAGGCCACTTGCATCCTCAGCATGCTTGTGGCATGCATATCCACCACACTTAAAACATGTGAGGATCAGTTAGAGGTCCCTTTCCTATAAAATTCCACCAAGCCATTATTAGGGGGTTGTACCACTGGAATTTCCCAAACATGGATTTTGGAGATCATTTTTAGTGCGTGAAATAATTTTCTATTTATTATTATAGTTTTCAAACTTTTTTACACACATGAACTCTAAAATTTTCATTTTGTTGCGATCTTATATCTGTTTTGTTTATGAGGAAAAATGGGAGAGTGAAAACTCAAGTTTGGATCTGAAAAAAAAAAATTTGAAATGCACAAATGCTGAGAGAGATAATTCCGAAAAGTATCTGTGATTTTTTAGGATAGGCAAAAAGTGGGTTGTTTGGCCCCGGTAAATTTCCAACCACTTGAGAATTGTACTTTTTCTACTCCCCCCTAATTTTTGGATCTGAAGGGCCACTTGTATCCTCAACATGCTTGTGGCATGCATATCCACCACACTTAAAACATGTGAGGATCAGTTAGAGGTCCCTTTCCTATAAAATTCCACCAAGCAATTATTAGGGGGTTGTACTAGTGGAATTTCCCAAACATGGAATTAGGAGATCATTTTTATTGCGTGAAATAATTTTCTATTTATTATTATAGTTTTCAAACTTTTTTGCACACATGAACTCTAAAATTTTCATTTTGTTGCGATCTTATATCGTTTTTGTTTACGAGGAAAAATGGGAGAGTGAAAACTAAAGTTTGGATCTGAAAAAAAAAAAAATTTTAAATTCACAATGCTGAGAGAGATAATTCCGAAAAGTATCTGTGATTTTTAAGGATAGGCAAAAAGTGGGTTGTTTGGCCCCGGTAAATATCCAACCACTTGAGAATTGTATTTTTTCTACTCCCCCCTAATTTTTGGATCTGAAGGCCACTTGCATCTTCAACATGCTTGTTGCATGCATATCCACCACACTTAAAACATGTAAGGATCAGTTAGAGGTCCCTTTCCTATAAAATTCCACCAAGCTATTATTAGGGGGTTGTACTAGTGGAATTTCCCAAACATGTATTTAGGAGCTCATTTTTAGTGCGTGAAATAATTTTCTTTTTATTATTATAGTTTTCAATTTTCATTGCACACAGGAACTCTATAATTTTCATTTTGTTGCGATCTTATATCTTTTTTGTTTACGAGGAAAAATGGGAGAGTGAAAACTCAAGTTTGGATCTGAAAAAAAAATTTGAAATGCACAAAAGCTGAGAGAGATAATTCCGAAAAGTATCTGTGATTTTTAAGGATAGGCAAAAAGTGGGTTGTTTGGCCCCTGTAAATATCCAACCACTTGAGAATTGTATTTTTTCTACTCCCCCCTAATTTTTGGATCTGAAGGCCACTTGCATCCTCAATATCCTTGTGGCATGCATATCCACCACACTTAAAACAAGTGAGGATCAGTTAGAGGTCCCTTTCCTATAAAATTTCACCAAGCTATTATTAGAGGGTTGTACTAGTGGAATTTCCGAAACATGGATTTTGGAGCTCATTTTTAGTGCGTGAAATAATTTTCTACTTATTATTATAGTTTTCAAATTTTTTTGCACACTTGAACTCTAAAATTGTCATTTTGTTGCGATCTTATATCTTTTTTGTTTACGAGGAAAGATGGGAGAGTGAACACTCAAGTTTGGATATGAAAAAAAAAAAATTGAAATGCATAAATGCTGAGAGAGATAATTCCGAAAAGTATCTGTGATTTTTAAGGATTGGCAAAAAGTGGGTTGTTTGGCCCTGGTAAATATCCAACTACTTGAGAATTGTACTTTTTCTACTCCCCCCTAATTTTTAGATCTGAAGGCCACGTGCATCCTCAACATGCTTGTGTCATGCATATCCACCACACTTAAAACATGTGAGGATCAGTTAGAGGTCCCTTTCCTATAAAATTCCACCAAGCTATTATTAGGGGGTTGTACTAGTGGAATTTCCCAAACATGGATTTTGGAGCTGATTTTCCGTGCGTGAAATAATTTTCTATTTATTATTATAGTTTTCAAATTTTTTTGCACACACGATCTCTAAAATTTTCATTTTGTTCCGATCTTATTTCTTTTTTATTTACGAGGAAAAAAGGGAGAATGAAAACTCAAGTTTGGATCTGAAAAAAAAAAAAAAATTTGAAAGGCACAAATGCTATGGGAGATAATTCCGAAAAGTATTTGAGATTTTTATGGATAAGCAAAAAGTGGGTTGTTTGGCCCTGGTAAATATCCAACCACTTTAGAATTGTACTTTTTCTACTCCCCCCTAATTTTTGGATCTGAAGGCCACTTGCATCCTCAGCATGCTTGTGGCATGCATATCCACCACACTTAAAACATGTGAGGATCAGTTAGAGGTCCCTTTCCTATAAAATTCCACCAAGGTATTATTAGGGGGTTGTCCTAGTGGAATTTCCCAAACATGGATTTTGGAGATCATTTTTAGTGCGTGAAATAATTTTCTATTTATTATTATAGTTTTCAAACTTTTTGGCACACATGAACTCTAAAATTTTCATTTTGTTGCGATCTTATATCTTTTTTATTTACGAGGACAAATGGGAGAGTGAAAACTCAAGTTTGGATCTGAAAAAAAAAAAAAATTGAAATGCACAAATGCTGAGAGTGATAATACCGAAAATTATCTGTGATTTTTAAGGATAGGCGAAAAGTGGGTTGTTTGGCCCCGGTAAATATCCAACCACTTGAGAATTGTACTTTTTCTACTCCCCCCTAATTTTTGGATCTGAAGGCCACTTGCATCCTCAACATGCTTGTTGCATGCACATCCACCACACTTAAAACATGTAAGGATCGGTTAGAGGTCCCTTTCCTATAAAATTCCACCAAGCTATTATTAGGGGGTTGTACTAGTGGAATTTCCCAAACATGTATTTAGGAGCTCATTTTTAGTGCGTGAAATAATTTTCTTTTTATTATTATAGTTTTCATTTTTCTTTGCACACAGGAACTCTATAATTTTCATTTTGTTGCGATCTTATATCTTTTTTGTTTACGAGGAAAAATGAGAGAGTGAACACTCAAGTTTGGATCTGAAAAAAAATAAAATTGAAATGCATAAATGCTGAGAGAGATAATTCCGAAAAGTATCTGTGATTTTTAAGGATTGGCAAAAAGTGGGTTGTTTGGCCCTGGTAAATATCCAACTACTTGAGAATTGTACTTTTTCTACTCCCCCCTAATTTTTAGATCTGAAGGCCATGTGCATCCTCAACATGCTTGTGTCATGCATATCCACCACACTTAAAACATGTGAGGATCAGTTAGAGGTCCCTTTCCTATAAAATTCCACCAAGCTATTATTAGGGGGTTGTACTAGTGGAATTTCCCAAACATGGATTTTGGAGCTCATTTTTCGTGCGTGAAATAATTTTCTATTTATTATTATAGTTTTCAAATTTTTTTGCACACAAGATCTCTAAAATTTTCATTTTGTTCCGAGCTTATTTCTTTTTTATTTACGAGGAAAAAAGGGAGAGTGAAAACTCAAGTTTGGATCTGAAAAAAAAAAAAAATTTGAAAGGCACAAATGCTATGGGAGATAATTCCGAAAAGGATTTGTGATTTTTATGGATAAGCAAAAAGTGGGTTGTTTGGCCCTGGTAAATATCCAACCACTTTAGAATTGTACTTTTTCTACTCCCCCCTAATTTTTGGATCTGAAGGCCACTTGCATCCTCAGCATGCTTGTGGCATGCATATCCACCACACTTAAAACATGTGAGGATCAGTTGGAGGTCCCTTTCCTATAAAATTCCACCAAGGTATTATTAGGGGGTTGTCCTAGTGGAATTTCCCAAACATGGATTTTGGAGATCATTTTTAGTGCGTGAAATAATTTTCTATTTATTATTATAGTTTTCAAACTTTTTGGCACACATGAACTCTAAAATTTTCATTTTGTTGCGATCTTATATCTTTTTTATTTACGAGGACAAATGGGAGAGTGAAAACTCAAGTTTGGATCTGAAAAAAAAAAAAAAATTGAAATGCACAAATGCTGAGAGAGATAATACCGAAAATTATCTGTGATTTTTAAGGATAGGCAAAAAGTGGGATGTTTGGCCCCGGTAAATATCCAACCACTTGAGAATTGTACTTTTTCTACTCCCCCCTAATTTTTGGATCTGAAGGCCACTTGCATCCTCAACATGCTTGTTGCATGCACATCCACCACACTTAAAACATGTAAGGATCGGTTAGAGGTCCCTTTCCTATAAAATTCCACCAAGCTATTATTAGGGGGTTGTACTAGTGGAATTTCCCAAACATGTATTTAGGAGCTCATTTTTAGTGCGTGAAATAATTTTCTTTTTATTATTATAGTTTTCAATTTTCTTTGCACACAGGAACTCTATAATTTTCATTTTGTTGCGATCTTATATCTTTTTTGTTTACGAGGAAAAATGGGAGAGTGAAAACTCAAGTTTGGATCTGAAAAAAACAATTTGAAATGCACAAATGCTGTGAGAGATAATTCCGAAAAGTATCTGTGATTTTTAAGAATAGGCAAAAAGTGGGTTGTTTGGCCCCTGTAAATATCCAACCACTTGAGAATTGTATTTTTTCTACTCCCCCCTAATTTTTGGATCTGAAGGCCACTTGCATCCTCAATATGCTTGTGGCATGCATATCCACCACACTTAAAACATGCGAGGATCAGTTAGAGGTCCCTTTCCTATAAAATTCCACCAAGCTATTATTAGGGGGTTGTACTAGTGGAATTTCCCAAACATGTATTTAGGAGCTCATTTTTAGTGCGTGAAATAATTTTCTTTTTATTATTATAGTTTTCAATTTTCTTTGCACACAGGAACTCTATAATTTTCATTTTGTTGCGATCTTATATCTTTTTTGGTTACGAGGGAAAATGGGAGAGTGAAAACTCAAGTTTGGATCTGAAAAAAAAAAAATTTGAAATGCACAAATGCTGAGAGATATAATTCCGAAAAGTATCAGTGATTTTGAAGGATAGGCAAAAAGTGGGTTGTTTGGCCCTGGTAAATATCCAACCACTCGAGAATTGTACTTTTCTACTCCCCCCATAATTTTCTGATCAGAAGGCCACTTGCATCCTCAACATGCTTGTGGCATGCATATCCACCAAACTTAAAACATGTGAGGATCAGTTAGAGCTCCCTTTCCTATAAAATTCCACCAGGCTATTATTAGGGGGTTGTACTAGTGGAATTTCCCAAACATGGATTTTGGAGCTCATTTTTAGTGCGTGAAATAATTTGCTATTTATTATTATAATTTTCAATTTTTTTTGCACACATGAACTCTAAAATTTTCATTTTGTTGCGATCTTATATCTCTTTTGTTTAGGAGGAAAAATGGGAGAGTGAAAACTCAAGTTTGGATCTGAAAAAAAGAAAAATTTGAAATGCACAATTGCTGAGAGAGATAATTCCGAAAAGTATCAGTGATTTTTAAGGATAGGCAAAAATTGGGTTGTTTGGCCCTGGTAAATATCCTACCACTTGTGAATTGTACTTTTTCTACTCCCCCCCTAAATTTTGGATATGAAGGCCACTTGCATCCTCAACATGCTTGTGGCATGCATATCCACCACACTTAAAACATGTGAGGATCAGTTAGAGGTCCCTTTCCTATAAAATTCCACCAAGCTATTATTAGGGGGTTGTACTAGTGGAATTTCCCAAACATGGATTTTGGAGCTCATTTTTAGTGCGTGAAATAATTTTCTCTTTATTATTAATGTTTTAAATTTTTTTTGCACACATGAACTCTAAAATTTTCATTTTGTTGCGATCTTATATCTCTTTTGTTTAGGAGGAAAAATGGGAGAGTGAAAACTCAACTTTGGATATGAAAAAAAAAAAATTTGATATGCACAAATGCTGAGAGAGATAATTCCGAAAAGTATCTGTGATTTTTAAGGATAGGCAAAAAGTGGGTTGTTTGGCCCTGGTAAATATCCAACCACTTGAGAATTGTACATTTTCTACTCCCCCCTAATTTTTGGATCTGAAGGCCACTTGCATCCTCAACATGCTTGTGGCATGCATATCCACCACACTTAAAACATGTGAGGATCAGTTAGAGGTCCCTTTCCTATAAAATTCCACCAATCTATTATTAGGGGGTTGTACTAGTGGAATTTCCCAAACATGGATTTTGGAGCTCATTTTTAGTGCGTGAAATAATTTTCTATTTATTATTATAGTTTTCAATTTTTTTTGCATACATGAACTCTAAAATTTCATTTTGTTGCGATCTTATATCTTTTTTGTTTACGAGGAAAAATGGGAGAGTGAAAACTCAAGTTTGGATCTGAAAAAAAAAAAATTGAAATGCACAAATGGTGAGAGAGATAATTCAGAAAAGTATCTGTGATTTTTAAGGATAGGCAAAAAGTGGGTTGTTTGGCCCTGGCAAATATCCAACCACTTGAGAATTGTACTTTTTCTACTCCCCCCCCAATTTTTCGATCTGAAGGCCACTTGCATCCTCAACATGCTTGTGGCTTGCATATCCACCACACTTAAAACATGTGAGGATCAGTTAGAGGTCCCTTTCCTATAAAATTCCACCAAGCTATTATTAGGGGGTTGTACTAGTGGAATTTCGCAAACATGGATTTTGGAGCTCATTTTTAGTGCGTGAAATAATTTTATATTTATTATTATTGTTTTCAATTTTTTTTGCACACTTGAGCTCTAAAATTTTCATTTTGTAGCGATCTTATATCTTTTTTGTTTACGAGGAAAAATGGGAGAGAGAAAACTCAAGTTTGGATCTAAAAAAAAAAAAATTTGACATGCACAAATGCTGAGAGAGATAATTCTGAAAAGTATCTGTGATTTTAAAGGATAGGCAAAAACTGGGTTGTTTGGCCCTGGTAAATATCCAACCACTTGAGAATTGTACTTTTTCTACTGCCCCCCTAATTTTTCGATCTGAAGGCCACTTGCATCCTCAACATGCTTGTGGCATGCATATCCACCACACTTAAAACATGTGAGGATCAGTTAGAGGTCCCTTTCCTATAAAATTCCACCAAGCTATTATTAGGGGGTTGTACTAGTGGAATTTCCCAAACATGGATTTTGGAGCTCATTTTTAGTGCATGAAATAATTTTCTATTTATTATTATAGTTTTCAATTTTTTTGCACACATGAACTCTAAAATTTTCATTTTGTTGCGATCTTATATCTCTTTTGTTTAGGAGGAAAAATGGGAGAGTGAAAACTCAACTTTGGATCTGTAAAAAAAAAAATTTGATATGCACAAATGCTGAGAGAGATAATTCTGAAAAGTATCTTTGATTTTTAAGGATAGGCAAAAAGAGGGTTGTTTGGCCCTGGTAAATATCCAACCACTTGAGAATTGTACATTTTCTACTCCCCCCTAATTTTTGGATCTGAAGGCCACTTGCATCCTCAACATGCTTGTGGCATGCATATCCACCAAACTTAAAACATGTGAGGATCAGTTAGAGCTCCCTTTCCCATAAAATTCCACCAGGCTATTATTAGGGGGTTGTACTAGTGGAATTTCCCAAACATTGATTTTGGAGCACATTTTTAGTGCGTGAAATAATTTGCTATTTATTATTATAATTTTCAATTTTTTTTGCACACATGAACTCTAAAATTTTCATTTTGTTGCGATCTTATATCTCTTTTGTTTAGGAGGAAAAATGGGAGAGTGAAAACTCAAGTTTGGATCTGAAAAAAAGAAAAATTTGAAATGCACAATTGCTGAGAGAGATAATTCCGAAAAGTATCTGTGATTTTTAAGGATAGGCAAAAATTGGGTTGTTTGGCCCTGGTAAATATCCAACCACTTGTGAATTGTACTTTTTCTACTCCCCCCCTAATTGTTGGATCTGAAGGCCACTTGCATCGTCAACATGCTTGTGGCATGCATATCCACCACACTTAAAACATGTGAGGATCAGTTAGAGGTCCCTTTCCTATAAAATTCCACCAAGCTATTATTAGGGGGTTGTACTAGTGGAATTTCCCAAACATGGATTTTGGAGCTCATTTTTAGTGCGTGAAATAATTTTCTCTTTATTATTAATGTTTTAAATTTTTTTTGCACACATGAACTCTAAAATTTTCATTTTGTTGCGATCTTATATCTCTTTTGTTTAGGAGGAAAAATGGGAGAGTGAAAACTCAACTTTGGATATGAAAAAAAAAAAATTTGATATGCACAAATGCTGAGAGAGATAATTCCGAAAAGTATCTGTGATTTTTAAGGATAGGCAAAAAGTGTGTTGTTTGGCCCTGGTAAATATCCAACCACTTGAGAATTGTACATTTTCTACTCCCCCCTAATTTTTGGATCTGAAGGCCACTTGCATCCTCAACATGCTTGTGGCATGCATATCCACCAAACTTAAAACATGTGAGGATCAGTTAGAGCTCCCTTTCCTATAAAATTCCACCAGGCTATTATTAGGGGGTTGTACTAGTGGAATTTCCCAAACATGGATTTTGGAGCTCATTTTTAGTGCGTGAAATAATTTTCTATTTATTATTATAGTTTTCAAATTTTTTTGCACACATGAACTCTAAAATTTTCATTTTGCTGCGTTCTTATATCTTTTTTGTTTACGAGGAAAAATGGGAGAGTGAAAACTCAAGTTTGGATCTGAAAAAAAAAAAATTGAAATGCACAAATGCTGAGAGAGATAATTCAGAAAAGTATCTGTGATTTTTAAGGATAGGCAAAAAGTGGGTTGTTTGGCCCTGGCAAATATCCAACCACTTGAGAATTGTACTTTTTCTACTCCCCCCCCAATTTTTCGATCTGAAGGCCACTTGCATCCTCAACATGCTTGTGGCTTGCATATCCACCACACTTAAAACATGTGAGGATCAGTTAGAGGTCCCTTTCCTATAAAATTCCACCAAGCTATTATTAGGGGGTTGTACTAGTGGAATTTCGCAAACATGGATTTTGGAGCTCATTTTTAGTGCGTGAAATAATTTTATATTTATTATTATAGTTTTCAATTTTTTTTGCACACTTGAACTCTTAAATTTTCATTTTGTAGCGATCTTATATCTTTTTTGTTTACGAGGAAAAATGGGAGAGAGAAAACTCAAGTTTGGATCTAAAAAAAAAAAAATTTGACATGCACAAATGCTGAGAGAGATAATTCTGAAAAGTATCTGTGATTTTAAAGGATAGGCAAAAACTGGGTTGTTTGGCCCTGGTAAATATCCAACCACTTGAGAATTGTACTTTTTCTTCTGCCCCCCTAATTTTTGGATCTGAAGGCCACTTGCATCCTCAACATGCTTGTGGCATGCATATCCACCACACTTAAAACATGTGAGGATCAGTTAGAGGTCCCTTTCCTATAAAATTCCACCAAGCTATTATTAGGGGGTTGTACTAGTGGAATTTCCCAAACATGGATTTTGGAGCTCATTTTTAGTGCGTGAAATAATTTTATATTTATTATTATAGTTTTCAATTTTTTTTGCACACATGAACTCTAAAATTTTCATTTTGTTGCGATTTTATATCTCTTTTGTTTAGGAGGAAAAATGGGAGAGTGAAAACTCAACCTTGGATCTGAAAAAAAAAAATTTGATACGCACAAATGCTGAGAGAGATAATTCCGAAAAGTATCTGTGATTTTTAAGGATAGGCAAAAAGTGGATTGTTTGGCCCTGGTAAATATCCAACCACTTGAGAATTGTACATTTTCTACTCCCCCCTAATTTTTGGATCTGAAGACCACTTGCATCCTCAAGATGCTTGTGGCATGCATATCCACCACACTTAAAACATGTGAGGATCAGTTAGAGCTCCCTTTCCTATCTAATTCCACCTAGCTATTATTGGGGGGTTGTACTAGTGGAATTTCCCAAACATGTATTTTGGAGCTCATTTTTAGTGCGTGAAATAATTTTCTCTTTATTATTATAGTTTTCAAATTTTTTTGCACACATGAACTCTAAAATTTTTATTTTGTTGCGATCTTATATCTTTTTTGTTTACGAGGAAAAATGGGAGAGAGAATACTCAAGTTTGCGTCTGAAAAAAAAAAAAATTTGTCATGGACAAATGCTGAGAGAGATAATTCCGAAAAGTATCTGTGATTTTTAAGGATAGGCAAAAAGTGGGTTGTTTGGCCCTGGCAAATATCCAACCATTTGAGAATTGTACTTTTTCTACTCCCCCCTAATTTTTGGATCTGAAGAGCACTTGCATCCTCAACATGATTGTGGCATGCATATCCACTACACTTAAAACATGTGAGGATCAATTAGAGGTCCCTTTCCTATAAAATTCCACCAATCTATTATTAGGGGGTTGTACTAGTGGAATTTCCCAAACATGGATTTTGGAGCTCATTTTTAGTGCGTGAAATAATTTTCTATTTATTATTATAGTTTTCAAATTTTTTTGCACACATGAACTCTAAAATTTTCATTTAGTTGCGATCTTATATCTTTTTTGTTTACGAGGAAAAATGGGAGAGTGAAAACTCAAGTTTGGATCTTAAAAAAAAAAAAACTTGAAATGCACAATTGCTGAGACAGATAATTCCGAAAAGTATCTGTGATTTTTAAGGATAGGCAAAAAGTGGGTTGTTTGGCCCTGGTAAATATCCAACCACTTGAGAATTATACTTTTTCTACTTCCCCCTAATTTTTGAATCTGAAGGCCACTTGCATCCTCAACATGCTTCTGGTATGCATATCCACCACACTTAAAACATGTGAGGATCAGTTAGAGCTCCCTTTCCTATATAATTCCACCTAGCTATTATTAGGGGGTTGTACTAGTGAAATTTCCCAAACATGTATTTTGGAGCTCATTTTTAGTGCGTGAAATAATTTTCTCTTTATTATTATAGTTTTCAAATGTTTTTGCCCACATGAACTCTAAATTTTTCATTTTGTTGCGATCTTATATCTTTTTTGTTTATGAGGAAAAATGGGAGAGAGAAAACTCAAATTTGCATCTGAAAAAAAAAAAAAATTTGTCATGGACAAATGCTTAGAGAGATAATTCCAAAAAGTATCTGAGATTTTTAAGGATAGGCAAAAAGTGGGTTGTTTGGCCCTGGTAAATATCCAACCACTTGAGAATTGTACTTTTTCTACTCCCCCCTAATTTTATGATCAGAAGGCCACTTGCATCCTCAACATGCTTGTGGCATGCATATCCACCACACTTAAAACATGTGAGGATCAGTTAGAGGTCCCTTTCCTATAAAATTCCACCAATCTATTATTAGGGGGTTGTACTAGTGGAATTTCCCAAACATGGATTTTGGAGCTCATTTTTAGTGCGTGAAATAATTTTCTATTTATTATTATAGTTTTCAAATTTTTTTGCATACATGAACTCTAAAATTTCATTTTGTTGCGATCTTATATCTTTTTTGTTTACGAGGAAAAATGGGAGAGTGAAAACTCAAGTTTGGATCTGAAAAAAATAAATTTGAAATGCACAAATGCTTAGAGAGATAATTCCGAAAAGTATCTGTGATTTTTAAAGATAGGCAAAAAGTGGGTTGTTTGGCGCTGGTAAATATCCAACCACTTGAGAATTGTACTTTTTCTTCTTCCCCCTAATTTTTGGATCTGAAGGCCACTTGCATCCTCAACATACTTGTGGCATGCATATCCACCACACTTAAAACATGTGAGGATCAGTTAGAGCTGCCTTTCCTATAAAATTCCACCAAGATATTATTAGGGGGTTGTACTAGTGGAATTTCCCAAACATGGATTTTGGAGCTCATTTTTAGTGCGTGAAATAATTTTCTATTTATTATTATAGTTTTCAAATTTTTTTGCACACATGAACTCTAAAATTTTCATTTTGTTGCGATCTTATATCTTTTTTGTTCACGAGGAAAAATGGGAGAGAGAAAACTCAAGTTTGCATCTGAAAAAAAAAAAAAATTTGAAATGCACAAATGCTGAGAGAGATAATTCCGAAAAGTATATGTGATTTTTAAGGATAGGCAAAAAGTGGGTTGTTTGGCCCTGGTAAATATCCAACCACTTGAGAATTGTACTTTTTCTACTCCCCCCTAATTTTATGATCTGAAGGCCACTTGCATCCTCAACATGCTTGTGGCATGTATATCCAGCACACTTAAAACATGTGAGGATCAGTTAGAGGTCCCTTTCCTACAAAATTCCACCAAGCTATTATTAGGGGGTTGTACTAGTGGAATTTCCCAAACATGGATTTTGGAGCTCATTTTTAGTGCGTGAAATAATTTTCTATTTATTATTATAGTTTTCAAATTTTTTTGCACACATGAACTCAAAAATTTTCATTTTGTTGCGATCTTATATCTTTTTTGTTTACGAGGAAAAATGGGAGAGTGAAAACTCAGGTTTGGATCTGAAAAAAAAAAATTTGAAATGCACAAATGCTGAGAGAGATAATTCCGAAAAGTATCTGTGATTTTTAAGGATAGGCAAAAAGTGGGTTGTTTGGCCCTGGTAAATATCCAACCACTTGAGAATTGTACTTTTTCTACTCCCCCCTAATTTTATGATCTGAAGGCCACTTGCATCCTCAACATGCTTGTGGCATGCATATCCACCACACTTAAAACATGTGAGGATCAGTTAGAGGTCCCTTTCCCACAAAATTCCACCAAGCTGTTATTAGGGGGTTGTACTAGTGGAATTTCCCAAACATGGATTTTGGAGCTCATTTTTAGTGCGTAAAATAATTTTCTATTTATTATTATAGTTTTCAAATTATTTTGCACACATGAACTCTAAAATTTTCATTTTGCTGCGTTCTTATATCTCTTTTGTTTACGAGGAAAAATGGGAGAGTGAAAACTCTAGTTTGGATCTGAAAAAAAAAAATTTGAAATGCACAAATGCTGAGAAAGATAATTCCGAAAAGTATCTGTGATTTTGAAGGATAGGCAAAAAGTGGGTTGTTTGGCCCTGGTAAATATCCAACCACTTGAGAATTGAACTTTTTCTACTCCCCCCTAATTTTTGGATCTGAAGGCCACTTGCATCCTCAACATGCTTGTGGCATGCATATCCACCACACTTAAAACATGTGAGGATCAGTTAGAGCTGCCTTTCCTATAAAATTCCACCAAGCTATTATTAGGGGGTTGTACTAGTGGAATTTCCCAAACATGGATTTTGGAGCTCATTTTTAGTGCGTGAAATAATTTTCTATTTATTATTATAGTTTTCAAATTTTTTTGCACACATGAACTCTAAAATTTTCATTTTGTTGCGATCTTATATCTTTTTTGTTTACGAGGAAAAATGGGAGAGTGAAAACGCAGGTTTCGATCTGAAAAAAAAAAATTTGAAATGCAGAAATGCTGAGAGAGATAATTCCGAAAAGTATCTGTGATTTTTAAGGATAGGCAAAAAGTGGGTTGTTTGGCCCTGGTAAATATCCAACCACTTGAGAATTGTACTTTTTCTACTCCCCCCTAATTTTATGATCTGAAGGCCACTTGCATCCTCAACATGCTTGTGGCATGCATATCCACCACACTTAAAACATGTGAGGATCAGCTAGAGGTCCCTTTCCTACAAAATTCCACCAAGCTATTATTAGGGGGTTGTACTAGTGGAATTTCGCAAACATGGATTTTGGAGCTCATTTTTAGTGCGTGAAATAATTTTCTATTTATTATTATAGTTGTCAAATATTTTTGCACACACGAACTCTAAAATTTTCATTTTGTTGCGATCTTATATCTTTTTTGTTCACGAGGAAAAATGGGAGAGAGAAAACTCAAGTTTGCATCTGAAAAAAAAAAAAATTTCAAATGCACAAATGCTGAGAGAGATAATTCCGAAAAGTATCTGTGATTTTTAAGGATGGGCAAAAAGTGGGTTGTTTGGCCCTGGTAAATATCCAACCACTTGAGAATTGTACTTTTTCTACTCCCCCCCTAATTTCTGGATCTGAAGGCCACTTGCATCCTCAACATGCTTGTGGCATGCATATCCACCACACTTAAAACATTTGAGGATCAGTTAGAGGTCCCTTTCTTATAAAATTCCACCAAGCTATTATTAGGGGGTTGTACTAGTGGAATTTCCCAAACATGGATTTTGGAGCTCATTTTTAGTGCGTGAAATAATTTTCTATTTATTATTATAGTTTTCAAATTTTTTTGCACACATGAACTCTAAAATTTTCATTTTGTTGCGATCATATATCTTTTTTGTTTACGAGGAAAAATGGGAGAGTGAAAACTCAAGTTTGGATCTGAAAAAAAAAAAATTTGAAATGCACAAATGCTGAGGGATATAATTCCGAAAAGTATCAGTGATTTTGAAGGATAGGCAAAAAGTGGGTTGTTTGGCCCTGGTAAATATCCAACCACTCGAGAATTGTACTTTTCTACTCCCCCCCTAATTTTCTGATCAGAAGGCCACTTGCATCCTCAACATGCTTGTGGCATGCATATCCACCACACTTAAAACATGTGAGGATCAGTTAGAGCTCCCTTTCCGATAAAATTCCACCAAGCTATTATTAGGGGGTTGTACTAGTGGAATTTCCCAAACATGGATTTTGGAGCACATTTTTAGTGCGTGAAATAATTTTTTATTTATTATTATAGTTTTAAAATTTTTTTTTACACATGAACTCTAAAATTTTCATTTTGTTGCGATCTTATATCTTTTTTGTTTACGAGGAAAAATGGGAGAGTGAAAACTCAAGTTTGGATCTGAAAAAAAAAAAATTTGAAATGCACAAATGCTGAGAGAGATAATTCCGAAAAGTATCTGTGATTTTTAAGGATAGGCAAAAAGATGGTTGGTTGGCCCTGGTAAATATCCAACCACTTGAGAATTGTACTTTTTCTACTCCCCCCTAATTTTATGATCTGAAGGCCACTTGCATCCTCAACATGCTTGTGGCATGCACATCCACCACACTTAAAACATGTGAGGATCAGCTAGAGGTCCCTTTCCTACAAAATTCCACCAAGCTATTATTAGGGGGTTGTACTAGTGGAATTTCCCAAACATGGATTTTGGAGCTCATTTTTAGTGCGTGAAATAATTTTCTATTTATTATTATAGTTTTCAAATTTTTTTGCACACATGAACTCTAAAATTTTCATTTTGCTGCGTTCTTATATCTTTTTTGTTTATGAGGAAAAATGGGAGAGCGAAAACGCAAGTTTGGATCTGAAAAAAAAAAAAAATTGATATGCACAAATGCTGAGAGAGATAATTCCGAAAAGTATCTGTGATTTTTAAGGATAGGCAAAAAGTGGGTTGTTTGGCCCTGGTAAATATCCAACCACTTGAGAATTGTACATTTTCTACTCCCCCCTAATTTTTGGATCTGAAGGCCACTTGCATCCTCAACATGCTTGTGGCATGCATATCCACCAAACTTAAAACATGTGAGGATCAGTTATAGCTCCCTTTCCTATTAAATTCCACCAGGCTATTATTAGGGGGTTGTACTAGTGGAATTTCCCAAACATGGATTTTGGAGCTCATTTTTAGTGCGTGAAATAATTTTCTATTTATTATTATAATTTTCAAATTTTTTTGCACACATGAACTCTAAAATTTTCATTTTGTAGCGATCTTATATCTTTTTCGTTTACGAGGAAAAATGGGAGAGAGAAAACTCAAGTTTGGATCTGAAAAAAAAAAAAATTTTAAATGCACAAATGCTGAGAGAGATAATTCTGAAAAGTATCTGTGATTTTTAAGGATAGGCAAAAAGTGGGTTGTTTGGCCCTGGTAAATATCCAACCACATGAGAATTGTACTTTTTCTACTCCCCCCTAATTTTTGGATCTGAAGGCCACTTGCATCCTCAACATGCTTGTGGCATGCATATCCACCAAACTTAAAACATGTGAGGATCAGTTATAGCTCCCTTTCCTATTAAATTCCACCAGGCTATTATTAGGGGGTTGTACTAGTGGAATTTCCCAAACATGGATTTTGGAGCTCATTTTTAGTGCGTGAAATAATTTTCTATTTATTATTACAGTTTTCAAATTTTTTTGCACACATGAACTCTAAAATTTTCATTTTGTTGCGATCTTATATCTTTTTAGTTTACGAGGAATAATGGGAGAGTGAAAACTCAAGTTTGGATCTGAAAAAAAAAAAAAATTTGAAATGCACAAATGCTGAGAGAGATAATTCCGAAAAGTATATGTGATTTTTAAGGATAGGCAAAAAGTGGGTTGTTTGGCCCTGGTAAATATCCAACCACTTGAGAATTGTACTTTTTCTACTCCCCCCTAATTTTATGATCTGAAGGCCACTTGCATCCTCAACATGCTTGTGGCATGTATATCCAGCACACTTAAAACATGTGAGGATCAGTTAGAGGTCCCTTTCCTATAAAATTCCACCAAGCTATTATTAGGGGGTTGTACTAGTGGAATTTCCCAAACATGGATTTTGGAGCTCATTTTTAGTGCGTGAAATAATTTTCTATTTATTATTATAGTTTTCAAATTTTTTTGCACACATGAACTCTAAAATTTTCATTTTGCTGCGTTCTTATATCTTTTTTGTTTATGTGGAAAAATGGGAGAGCGAAAACGCAAGTTTGGATCTGAAAAAAAAAAAATTTGAAATGCACAAATGCTGAGAGTGATAATTCCGAAAAGTATCTGTGATTTTTAAGGATAGGCAAAAAGATGGTTGGTTGGCCCTGGTAAATATCCAACCACTTGAGAATTGTACATTTTCTACTCCCCCCTAATTTTTGGATCTGAAGACCACTTGCATCCTCAAGATGCTTGTGGCATGCATATCCACCACACTTAAAACATGTGAGGATCAGTTAGAGCTCCCTTTCCTATAAAATTCCACCAAGCTATTATTAGGGGGTTGTACTAGTGGAATTTCCCAAACATGGATTTTGGAGCTCATTTTTAGTGCGTGAAATAATTTTCTATTTATTATTATAGTTTTCAAATTTTTTTGCACACATGAACTCTAAAATTTTCATTTTGCTGCGTTCTTATATCTTTTTTGTTTATGGGGAAAAATGGGAGAGCGAAAACGCAAGTTTGGATCTGAAAAAAAAAAAAAATTGATATGCACAAATGCTGAGAGAGATAATTCCGAAAAGTATCTGTGATTTTTAAGGATAGGCAAAAAGTGGGTTGTTTGGCCCTGGTAAATATCCAACCACTTGAGAATTGTACTTTTTCTACTCCCCCCCTAATTTCTGGATCTGAAGGCCACTTGCATCCTCAACATGCTTGTGGCATGCATATCCACCACACTTAAAACATTTGAGGATCAGTTAGAGGTCCCTTTCCTATAAAATTCCACCAAGCTATTATTAGGGGGTTGTACTAGTGGAATTTCCCAAACATGGATTTTGGAGCTATTTTTTAGTGCGTGAAATAATTTTCTATTTATTATTACAGTTTTCAAATTTTTTGCACACATGAACTCTAAAATTTTCATTTTGTTGCGATCTCATATCTTTTTTGTTTACGAGGAAAAATGGGAGAGTGAAAACTCAAGTTTGGATCTGAAAAAAAAAAAATTTGAAATGCACAAATGCTGAGAGAGATAATTCCGAAAAGTATCTGTGATTTTTAAGGATGGGCAAATAGTGGGTTGTTTGGCCCTGGTAAATATCCAACCACTTGAGAATTGTACTTTTTCTACTTCCCCCTAATTTTTGGATCTGAAGGCCACTTGCATCCTCAACATACTTGTGGCATGCATATCCACCACACTTAAAACATGTGAGGATCAGTTAGAGCTGCCTTTCCTATAAAATTCCACCAAGATATTATTAGGGGGTTGTACTAGTGGAATTTCCCAAACATGGATTTTGGAGCTCATTTTTAGTGCGTGAAATAATTTTCTATTTATTATTATAGTTTTCAAATTTTTTGGCACACATGAACTCTAAAATTTTCATTTTGTTGCGATCTTATATCTTTTTTGTTCACAAGGAAAAATGGGAGAGAGAAAACTCAAGTTTGCATCTGAAAAAAAAAAAAAATTTGAAATGCACAAATGCTGAGAGAGATAATTCCGAAAAGTATATGTGATTTTTAAGGATAGGCAAAAAGTGGGTTGTTTGGCCCTGGTAAATATCCAACCACTTGAGAATTGTACTTTTTCTACTCCCCCCTAATTTTATGATCTGAAGGCCACTTGCATCCTCAACATGCTTGTGGCATGTATATCCAGCACACTTAAAACATGTGAGGATCAGTTAGAGGTCCCTTTCCTACAAAATTCCACCAAGCTATTATTAGGGGGTTGTACTAGTGGAATTTCCCAAACATGGATTTTGGAGCTCATTTTTAGTGCGTGAAATAATTTTCTATTTATTATTATAGTTTTCAAATTTTTTTGCACACATGAACTCAAAAATTTTCATTTTGTTGCGATCTTATATCTTTTTTGTTTACGAGGAAAAATGGGAGAGTGAAAACTCAGGTTTGGATCTGAAAAAAAAAAATTTGAAATGCACAAATGCTGAGAGAGATAATTCCGAAAAGTATCTGTGATTTTTAAGGATAGGCAAAAAGTGGGTTGTTTGGCCCTGGTAAATATCCAACCACTTGAGAATTGTACTTTTTCTACTCCCCCCTAATTTTATGATCTGAAGGCCACTTGCATCCTCAACATGCTTGTGGCATGCATATCCACCACACTTAAAACATGTGAGGATCAGTTAGAGGTCCCTTTCCCACAAAATTCCACCAAGCTGTTATTAGGGGGTTGTACTAGTGGAATTTCCCAAACATGGATTTTGGAGCTCATTTTTAGTGCGTGAAATAATTTTCTATTTATTATTATAGTTTTCAAATTATTTTGCACACATGAACTCTAAAATTTTCATTTTGCTGCGTTCTTATATCTCTTTTGTTTACGAGGAAAAATGGGAGAGTGAAAACTCTAGTTTGGATCTGAAAAAAAAAAATTTGAAATGCACAAATGCTGCGAAAGATAATTCCGAAAAGTATCTGTGATTTTGAAGGATAGGCAAAAAGTGGGTTGTTTGGCCCTGGTAAATATCCAACCACTTGAGAATTGAACTTTTTCTACTCCCCCCTAATTTTTGGATCTGAAGGCCACTTGCATCCTCAACATGCTTGTGGCATACATATCCACCACACTTAAAACATGTGAGGATCACTTAGAGCTGCCTTTCCTATAAAATTCCACCAAGCTATTATTAGGGGGTTGTACTAGTTTAATTTCCCCAACATGGATTTTGGAGCTCATTTTTAGTGCGTGAAATAATTTTCTATTTATTATTATAGTTTTCAAATTTTTTTGCACACATGAACTCTAAAATTTTCATTTTGTTGCGATCTTATATCTTTTTTGTTTACGAGGAAAAATGGGAGAGTGAAAACGCAGGTTTGGATCTGAAAAAAAAAAATTTGAAATGCAGAAATGCTGAGAGAGATAATTCCGAAAAGTATCTGTGATTTTTAAGGATAGGCAAAAAGTGGGTTGTTTGGCCCTGGTAAATATCCAACCACTTGAGAATTGTACTTTTTCTACTCCCCCCTAATTTTATGATCTGAAGGCCACTTGCATCCTCAACATGCTTGTGGCATGCATATCCACCACACTTAAAACATGTGAGGATCAGCTAGAGGTCCCTTTCCTACAAAATTCCACCAAGCTATTATTAGGGGGTTGTACTAGTGGAATTTCGCAAACATGGATTTTGGAGCTCATTTTTAGTGCGTGAAATAATTTTCTATTTATTATTATAGTTGTCAAATATTTTTCCACACACGAACTCTAAAATTTTCATTTTGTTGCGATCTTATATCTTTTTTGTTCACGAGGAAAAATGGGAGAGAGAAAACTCAAGTTTGCATCTGAAAAAAAAAAAAATTTGAAATGCACAAATGCTGAGAGAGATAATTCCGAAAAGTATCTGTGATTTTTAAGGATGGGCAAAAAGTGGGTTGTTTGGCCCTGGTAAATATCCAACCACTTGAGAATTGTACTTTTTCTACTCCCCCCCTAATTTCTGGATCTGAAGGCCACTTGCATCCTCAACATGCTTGTGGCATGCATATCCACCACACTTAAAACATTTGAGGATCAGTTAGAGGTCCCTTTCCTATAAAATTCCACCAAGCTATTATTAGGGGGTTGTACTAGTGGAATTTCCCAAACATGGATTTTGGAGCTCATTTTTAGTGCGTGAAATAATTTTCTATTTATTATTACAGTTTTCAAATTTTTTTGCACACATGAACTCTAAAATTTTCATTTTGTTGCGATCTTATATCTTTTTTGTTTACGAGGAAAAATGGGAGAGTGAAAACTCAAGTTTGGATCTGAAAAAAAAAAAATTTGAAATGCACAAATGCTGAGAGATATAATTCCGAAAAGTATCAGTGATTTTGAAGGATAGGCAAAACGTGGGTTGTTTGGCCCTGGTAAATATCCAACCACTCGAGAATTGTACTTTTCTACTTCCCCCCTAATTTTCTGATCAGAAGGCCACTTGCATCCTCAACATGCTTGTGGCATGCATATCCACCACACTTAAAACATGTGAGGATCAGTTAGAGCTCCCTTTCCGATAAAATTCCACCAAGCTATTATTAGGGGGTTGTACTAGTGGAATTTCGCAAACATGGATTTTGGAGCACATTTTTAGTGCGTGAAATAATTTTTTATTTATTATTATAGTTTTAAAATTTTTTTTTACACATGAACTCTAAAATTTTCATTTTGTTGCGATCTTATATCTTTTTTGTTTACGAGGAAAAATGGGAGAGTGAAAACTCAAGTTTGGATCTGAAAAAAAAAAAATTTGAAATGCACAAATGCTGAGAGAGATAATTCCGAAAAGTAACTGTGATTTTTAAGGATAGGCAAAAAGATGGTTGGTTGGCCCTGGTAAATATCCAACCACTTGAGAATTGTACTTTTTCTACTCCCCCCCTAATTTTTGGATCTGAAGGCCACTTGCATCCTCAACATGCTTGTGGCATGCATATCCACCACACTTAAAACATGTGAGGATCAGTTAGAGGTCCCTTTCCAATAAAGTTCCACTAAGCTATTATTAGGGGGTTGTACTAGTGGAATTTCCCAAACATGGATTTTGGAGCTCGTTTTTAGTGCGTGAAATAATTTTTTATTTATTATTATAGTTTTCAAATTTTTTTGCACACTTGAACTCTAAAATTTTCATTTTGTAGCGATCTTATATCTTTTTTGTTTACGAGGAAAAATGGGAGAGAGAAAACTCAAGTTTGGATCTGAAAAAAAAAAAATTTGACATGCACAAATGCTGAGAGAGATAATTCTGAAAAGTATCTGTGATTTTTAAGGATAGGCAAAAACTGGGTTGTTTGGCCCTGGTAAATATCCAACCACTTGAGAATTGTACTTTTTCTATTGCCCCCCTAATTTTTCGATCTGAAGGCCACTTGCATCCTCAACATGCTTGTGGCATGCATATCCACCACACTTAAAACATGTGAGGATCAGTTATAGGTCCCTTTCCTATAAAATTCCACCAAGCTATTATTAGGGGATTGTACTAGTGGAATTTCCCAAACATGGATTTTGGAGCTCATTTTTAGTGCGTGAAATAATTTTCTATTTATTATTATAGTTTTCAATTTTTTTTGCACACATGAACTCTAAAATTTTCATTTTGTTGCGATCTTATATCTCTTTTGTTTAGGAGGAAAAATGGGAGAGTGAAAACTCAACTTTGGATATGAAAAAAAAAAATTTGATATGCACAAATGCTGAGAGAGAAAATTCCGAAAAGTATCTGTGATTTTTAAGGATAGGCAAAAAGTGGGTTGTTTGGCCCTGGTAAATATCCAACCACTTCAGAATTGTACATTTTCTACTCCCCCCTAATTTTTGGATCTGAAGGCCACTTGCATCCTCAACATGCTTGTGGCATGCATATCCACCAAACTTAAAACATGTGAGGATCAGTTAGAGCTCCCTTTCCTATAAAATTCCACCAGGCTATTATTAGGGGGTTGTACTAGTGGAATTTCCCAAACATGGATTTTGGAGCTCATTTTTAGTGCGTGAAATAATTTTCTATTTATTATTATAGTTTTCAAATTTTTTTGCACACATGAACTCTAAAATTTTCATTTTGCTGCGTTCTTATATCTTTTTTGTTTACGAGGAAAAAAGGGAGAGTGAAAACTCAAGTTTGGATCTGAAAAAAAAAAATTGAAATGCACAAATGCTGAGAGAGATAATTCAGAAAAGAATCTGTGATTTTTAAGGATAGGCAAAAAGTGGGTTGTTTGGCCCTGGTAAATATCCAACCACTTGAGAATTATACTTTTTCTACTCCCCCCTATTTTTTGGATCTGAAGGCCACTTGCATCCTCAACATGCTTCTGGTATGCATATCCACCACACTTAAAACATGTGAGGATCAGTTAGAGCTCCCTTTCCTATATAATACCACCTAGCTATTATTGGGGGGTTGTACTAGTGGAATTTCCCAAACATGTATTTTGGAGCTCATTTTTAGTGCGTGAAATAATTTTCTCTTTATTATTATAGTTTTCAAATTTTTTTGCACACATGAACTCTAAAATTTTTATTTTGTTGCGATCTTATATCTTTTTTGTTTACGAGGAAAAATGGGAGAGAGAATACTCAAGTTTGCGTCTGAAAAAAAAAAAAATTTGTCATGGACAAATGCTGTGAGAGATAATTCTGAAAAGTATCTGTGATTTTTAAGGATAGGCAAAAACTGGGTTGTTTGGCCCTGGTAAATATCCAACCACTTGAGAATTGTACTTTTTCTACTGCCCCCCTAATTTTTGGATCTGAAGGCCACTTGCATCCTCAACATGCTTGTGGCATGCATATCCACCACACTTAAAACATGTGAGGATCAGTTAGAGGTCCCTTTCCTATAAAATTCCAGCAAGCTATTATTAGGGGGTTGTACTAGTGGAATTTCCCAAACATGGATTTTGGAGCTCATTTTTAGTGCGTGAAATAATTTTCTATTTATTATTATAATTTTCAAATTTTTTTGCACACATGAACTCTAAAATTTTCATTTTGCTGCGTTCTTATATCTTTTTTGTTTACGAGGAAAAATGGGAGAGTGAAAACTCAAGTTTGGATCTGAAAAAAAAAAAATTGAAATGCACAAATGCAGAGAGAGATAATTCAGAATAGTATCTGTGATTTTTAAGGATAGGCAAAAAGTGGGTTGTTTGGCCCTGGTAAATGTCCAACCACTTGAGAATTGTACTTTTTCTACTCCCCCCCTAATTTTTCGATCTGAAGGCCACTTGCATCCTCAACATGCTTGTGGCATGCATATCCACCACACTTAAAACATGTGAGGATCAGTTAGAGGTCCCTTTCCAATAAAATTCCACCAAGCTATTATTAGGGGGTTGTACTAGTGGAATTTCGCAAACATGGATTTTGGAGCTCATTTTTAGTGCGTGAAATAATTTTATATTTATTATTATAGTTTTCAATTTTTTTTGCACACATCAACTCTAAAATTTTCATTTTGTTGCGATCTTATATCTCTTTTGTTTAGGAGGAAAAATGGGAGAGTGAAAACTCAACTTTGGATCTGAAAAAAAAAAAATTTGATACGCACAAATGCTGAGAGTGATAATTCCGAAAAGTATCTGTGATTTTTAAGGATAGGCAAAAAGTGGATTGTTTGGCCCTGGTAAATATCCAACCACTTGAGAATTGTACATTTTCTACTCCCCCCTAATTTTTGGATCTGAAGACCACTTGCATCCTCAACATGCTTGTGGCATGCATATCCACCACACTTAAAACATGTGAGGATCAGTTAGAGCTCCCTTTCCTATAAAATTCCACCAAGCTATTATTAGGGGTTGTACTAGTGGAATTTCCCAAACATGGATTTTGGAGCTCATTTTTAGTGCGTGAAATAATTTTCCATTTATTATTATAGTTTTCAAATTTTTTTGCACACATGAACTCTAAAATTTTCATTTTGCTGTGTTCTTATATCTTTTTTGTTTACGAGGAAAAATGGGAGAGCGAAAACTCAAGTTTGGATCTGAAAAAAAAAAAAAATTGATATGCACAAATGCTGAGAGAGATAATTCCGAAAAGTATGTGTGATTTTTAAGGATAGGCAAAAAGTGGGTTGTTTGGCCCTGGTAAATATCCAACCACTTGAGAATTGTACATTTTCTACTCCCCCCTAATTTTTGGATCTGAAGGCCACTTGCATCCTCAACATGCTTGTGGCATGCATATCCACCAAACTTAAAACATGTGAGGATCAGTTATAGCTCCCTTTCCTATTAAATTCCACCAGGCTATTATTAGGGGGTTGTACTAGTGGAATTTCCCAAACATGGATTTTGGAGCTCATTTTTAGTGCGTGAAATAATTTTCTATTTATTATTACAGTTTTCAAATTTTTTTGCACACATGAACTCTAAAATTTTCATTTTGTTGCGATCTTATATCTTTTTAGTTTACGAGGAAAAATGGGAGAGTGAAAACTCAAGTTTGGATCTGAAAAAAAAAAAACTTGAAATGCACAATTGCTGAGAGAGATAATTCTGAAAAGTGTCTGTGATTTTTAAGGATAGGCAAAAAGTGGGTTGTTTGGCCCTGGTAAATATCCAACCACTTGAGAATTAAACTTTTTCTACTCCCCCCTATTTTTTGTATCTGAAGGCCACTTGCATCCTCAACATGCTTCTGGTATGCATATCCACCACACTTAAAACAAGTGAGGATCAGTTAGAGCTCCCTTTCCTATATAATTCCACCTAGCTATTATTGGGGGGTTGTACTAGTGGAATTTCCCAAACATGTATTTTGGAGCTCATTTTTAGTGCGTGAAATAATTTTCTCTTTATTATTATAGTTTTCAAATTTTTTTGCACACATGAACTCTAAAATTTTTATTTTGTTGCGATCTTATATCTTTTTTGTTTACGAGGAAAAATGGGAGAGAGAATACTCAAGTTTGCGTCTGAAAAAAAAAAAAAATTTGTCATGGACAAATGCTGAGAGAGATAATTCCGAAAAGTATCTGTGATTTTTAAGGATAGGCAAAAAGTGGGTTGTTTGGCCCTGGTAAATATCCAACCATTTGAGAATTGTACTTTTTCTACTCCCCCCTAATTTTTGGATCTGAAGAGCACTTGCATCCTCAACATGATTGTGGCATGCATATCCACTACACTTAAAACATGTGAGGATCAATTAGAGGTCCCTTTCCTATAAAATTCCACCAATCTATTATTAGGGGGTTGTACTAGTGGAATTTCCCAAACATGGATTTTGGAGCTCATTTTTAGTGCGTGAAATAATTTTCTATTTATTATTATAGTTGTCAAATTTTTTTGCACACATGAACTCTAAAATTTTCATTTAGTTGCGATCTTATATCTTTTTTGTTTACGAGGAAAAATGGGAGAGTGAAAACTCAAGTTTGGATCTTAAAAAAAAAAACTTGAAATGCACAATTGCTGAGAGAGATAATTCCGAAAAGTATCTGTGATTTTTAAGGATAGGCAAAAAGTGGGTTGTTTGGCCCTGGTAAATATCCAACCACTTGAGAATTATACTTTTTCTACTTCCCCCTAATTTTTGGATCTGAAGGCCACTTGCATCCTCAACATGCTTCTGTTATGCATATCCACCACACTTAAAACATGTGAGGATCAGTTAGAGCTCCCTTTCCTATATAATTCCACCTAGCTATTATTAGGGGGTTGTACTAGTGGAATTTCCCAAACATGTATTTTGGAGCTCATTTTTAGTGCGTGAAATAATTTTCTCTTTATTATTATAGTTTTCAAATGTTTTTGCCCACATGAACTCTAAATTTTTCATTTTGTTGCGATCTTATATCTTTTTTGTTTACGAGGAAAAATGGGAGAGAGAAAACTCAAATTTGCATCTGAAAAAAAAAAAAAATTTGTCATGGACAAATGCTTAGAGAGATAATTCCGAAAAGTATCTGTGATTTTTAACGATAGGAAAAAAGTGGGTTGTTTGGCCCTGGTAAATATCCAACCACTTGAGAATTGTACTTTTTCTACTCCCCCCTAATTTTATGATCAGAAGGCCACTTGCATCCTCAACATGCTTGTGGCATGCATATCCACCACACTTAAAACATGTGAGGATCAGTTAGAGGTCACTTTCCTATAAAATTCCACCAAGCTATTATTAGGGGGTTGTACTAGTGGAATTTCCCAAACATGGATTTTGGAGCTCATTTTTGGTGCGTGAAATAATTTTCTATTTATTATTATAGTTTTCAAATTTTTTTGCACACATGAAATCTAAAATTTTCATTTTGTTCCGATCTTATATCTTTTTTGTTTACGAGGAAAAATGGGAGAGTGAAAACTCAAGTTTGGATCTGAAAAAAAAAATTTGAAATGCACAAATGCTGAGAGAGATAATTCCGAAAAGTATCTGTGATTTTTAAGTATAGGCAAAAAGTGGGTTGTTTGGCCCTGGTAAATATCCAACCACTTGAGAATTGTACTTTTTCTACTCCCCCCTAATTTTTGGATCTGAAGGCCACTTGCATCCTCAACATGCTTGTGCCAAGCATATCCACCACACTTAAAACATGTGAGGATCAGTTAGTGGTCCCTTTCCTATAAAATTCCACCAAGCTATTATTATGGGGTTGTACTAGTGGAATTTCCCAAACATGGATTTTGGAGCTCATTTTTAGTGCGTGAAATAATTTTCTATTTATTATTATAGTTTTCAAATTTTTTTGCATACATGAACTCTAAAATTTCATTTTGTTGCGATCTTATATCTTTTTTGTTTAGGAGGAAAAATGGGAGAGTGAAAACTCAAGTTTGGATCTGAAAAAAATAAATTTGAAATGCACAAATGCTTAGAGAGATAATTCCGAAAAGTATCTGTGATTTTTAAAGATAGGCAAAAAGTGGGTTGTTTGGCCCTGGTAAATATCCAACGACTTGAGAATTGTACTTTTTCTACTTCCCCCTAATTTTTGGATCTGAAGGCCACTTGCATCCTCAACATACTTGTGGCATGCATATCCACCACACTTAAAACATGTGAGGATCAGTTAGAGCTGCCTTTCCTATAAAATTCCACCAAGATATTATTAGGGGGTTGTACTAGTGGAATTTCCCAAACATGGATTTTGGAGCTCATTTTTAGTGCGTGAAATAATTTTCTATTTATTATTATAGTTTTCAAATTTTTTTGCACACATGAACTCTAAAATTTTCATTTTGTTGCGATCTTATATCTTTTTTGTTCACGAGGAAAAATGGGAGAGAGAAAACTCAAGTTTGCATCTGAAAAATAAAAAAAATGTGAAATGCACAAATGGTGAGAGTGATAATTCCGAAAAGTATCTGTGCTTGTTAAGGATAGGCAAAAAGTGGGTTGTTTGGCCCTGGTAAATATCCAACCACTTGAGAATTGTACTTTTTCCACTCCCCCCTAATTTTATGATCTGAAGGCCACTTGCATCCTCAACATGCTTGTGGCATGTATATCCACCACACTTAAAACATGTGAGGATCAGTTAGAGGTCCCTTTCCTACAAAATTCCACCAAGCTATTATTAGGGGGTTGTACTAGTGGAATTTCCCAAACATGGATTTTGGAGCTCATTTTTAGTGCGTGAAATAATTTTCTATTTATTATTATAGTTTTCAAATTTTTTTGCACACATGAACTCTAAAATTTTCATTTTGTTGCGATCTTATAACTTTTTTGTTTACGAGGAAAAATGGGAGAGTGAAAACTCAGGTTTGGATCTGAAAAAAAAAAATTTGAAATGCACAAATGCTGAGAGAGATAATTCCGAAAAGTATCTGTGATTTTTAAGGATAGGCAAAAAGTGGGTTGTTTGGCCCTGGTAAATATCCAACCACTTGAGAATTGTACTTTTTCTACTCCCCCCTAATTTTATGATCTGAAGGCCACTTGCATCCTCAACATGCTTGTGGCATGCATATCCACCACACTTAAAACATGTGAGGATCAGTTAGAGGTCCCTTTCCCACAAAATTCCACCAAGCTATTATTAGGGGGTTGTACTAGTGGAATTTCCCAAACATGGATTTTGGAGCTCATTTTTAGTGCGTGAAATAATTTTCTATTTATTATTATAGTTTTCAAATTATTTTGCACACATGAACTCTAAAATTTTCATTTTGCTGCGTTCTTATATCTCTTTTGTTTACGAGGAAAAATGGGAGAGTGAAAACTCAGGTTTGGATCTGAAAAAAAAAATTTGAAATGCACAAATGCTGAGAGAGATAATTCCGAAAAGTATCTGTGATTTCTAAGGATAGGCAAAAAGTGGGTTGTTTGGCCCTGGTAAATATCCAACCACTTGAGAATTGTACTTTTTCTACTCCCCCCTAATTCTATGATCTGAAGGCCACTTGCATCCTCAACATGCTTGTGGCATGCATATCCACCACACTTAAAACATGTGAGGATCAGTTACAGGTACCTTTCCTACAAAATTCCACCAAGCTATTATTAGGGGGTTGTACTAGTGGAATTTCCCAAACATGGATTTTGGAGCTCATTTTTAGTGCGTGAAATCATTTTCTATTTATTATTATAGTTTTCAAATTTTTTGGCACACATGAACTCTAAAATTTTCATTTTGCTACGTTCTTATATCTCTTTTGTTTACGAGGAAAATTGGGAGAGTGAAAACACTAGTTTGGATCTGAAAAAAAAAAAATTTGAAATGCACAAATGCTGAGAAAGATAATTCTGAAAAGTATCTGTGATTTTGAAGGATAGGCAAAAAGTGGGTTGTTTGGCCCTGGTAAATATCCAACCACTTGAGAATTGAACTTTTTCTACTCCCCCCTAATTTTTGGATCTGAAGGCCACTTGCATCCTCAACATGCTTGTGGCATGCATATCCACCACACTTAAAACATGTGAGGATCAGTTAGAGCTGCCTTTCCTATAAAATTCCACCAAGCTATTATTAGGGGGTTGTACTAGTGGAATTTCCCAAACATGGATTTTGGAGCTCATTTTTAGTGCGTGAAATAATTTTCTATTTATTGTTATAGTTTTCAAATTTTTTTGCACACATGAACTCTAAAATTTTCATTTTGTTGCGATCTTATATCTTTTTTGTTTACGAGGAAAAACGGGAGAGTGAAAACGCAGGTTTAGATCTGAAAAAAAAAAATTTGAAATTCAGAAATGCTGAGAGAGATAATTCCGAAAAGTATCTGTGATTTTTAAGGATAGGCAAAAAGTGGGTTGTTTGGCCCTGGTAAATATCCAACCACTTGAGAATTGTACTTTTTCTACTCCCCCCTAATTTTATGATATGAAGGCCACTTGCATCCTCAACATGCTTGTGGCATGCATATCCACCACACTTAAAACATGTGAGGATCAGCTAGAGGTCCCTTTCCTACAAAATTCCACCAAGCTATTATTAGGGGGTTGTACTAGTGGAATTTCGCAAACATGGATTTTGGAGCTCATTTTCAGTGCGTGAAATAATTTTCTATTTATTATTATTGTTATCAATTTTTTTTGCACACACGAACTCTAAAATTTTCATTTTGTTGCGATCTTATATCTTTTTTGTTCACGAGGAAAAATGGGAGAGAGAAAACTCAAGTTTGCATCTGAAAAAAAAAAAATTTGAAATGCACAAATGCTGAGAGAGATAATTCCGAAAAGTATCTGTGATTTTTAAGGATAGGCAAAAAGTGGGTGTTTGGCCCTGGTAAATATCCAACCACTTGAGAATTGTACTTTTTCTACTCCCCCCTAATTTTATGATCTGAAGGCCACTTGCATCCTCAACATGCTTGTGTCATGTATATCCACCACACTTAAAACATGTGAGGATCAGTTAGAGGTCCTTTTCCTAAAAAATTCCACCAAGCTATTATTAGGGGGTTGTACTAGTGGAATTTCCCAAACATGGATTTTGGAGCTCATTTTTAGTGCGTGAAATAATTTTCTATTTATTATTATAGTTTTCAAATTTTTTTGCACACATGAACTCTAAAATTTTCATTTTGTTGCGATCTTATATCTTTTTTGTTTACGAGGAAAAATGGGACAGTGAAAACTCAGGTTTGGATCTGAAAAAAAAAATTTGAAATGCACAAATGCTGAGAGAGATAATTCCGAAAAGTATCTGTGATTTTTAAGGATAGGCAAAAAGTGGGTTGTTTGGCCCTGGTAAATATCCAACCACTTGAGAATTGTACTTTTTCTACTCCCCCCTAATTTTATGATCTGAAGGCCACTTGCATCCTCAACATGCTTGTGGCATGCATATCCACCACACTTAAAACATGTGAGGATCAGTTAGAGGTCCCTTTCCCACAAAATTCCACCAAGCTATTATTAGGGGGTTGTACTAGTGGAATTTCCCAAACATGGATTTTGGAGCTCATTTTTAGTGCGTGAAATAATTTTCTATTTATTATTATAGTTTTCAAATTATTTTGCACACATGAACTCTAAAATTTTCATTTTGCTGCGTTCTTATATCTCTTTTGTTTACGAGGAAAAATGGGAGAGTGAAAACTCTAGTTTGGATCTGAAAAAAAAAAAAATTTGAAATGCACAGATGCTGAGAAAGATAATTCCGAAAAGTATCTGTGATTTTGAAGGATAGGCAAAAAGTGGGTTGTTTGGCCCTGGTAAATATCCAACCACTTGAGAATTGAACTTTTTCTACTCCCCCCTAATTTTTGGATCTGAAGGCCACTTGCATCCTCAACATGCTTGTGGCATGCATATCCACCACACTTAAAACATGTGAGGATCAGTTAGAGCTGCCTTTCCTATAAAATTCCACCAAGCTATTATTAGGGGGTTGTACTAGTGGAATTTCCCAAACATGGATTTTGGAGCTCATTTTTAGTGCGTGAAATAATTTTCTATATATTATTATAGTTTTCAAATTTTTTTGCACACATGAACTCTAAAATTTTCATTTTGTTGCGATCTTATATCTTTTTTGTTTACGAGGAAAAATGGGAGAGTAAAAACGCAAGTTTGGATCTGAAAAAAAAAAATTTGAAATGCAGAAATGCTGAGAGAGATAATTCCGAAAAGTATCTGTGATTTTTAAGGATAGGAAAAAAGTGGGTTGTTTGGCCCTGGTAAATATCCAACCACTTGAGAATTGTACTTTTTCTACTCCCCCCTAATTTTATGATCTAAAGGCCACTTGCATCCTCAACATGCTTGTGGCATGCACATCCACCACACTTAAAACATGTGAGGATCAGCTAGAGGTCCCTTTCCTACAAAATTCCACCAAGCTATTATTAGGGGGTTGTACTAGTGGAATTTCCCAAACATGGATTTTGGAGCTCATTTTTAGTGCGTGAAATAATTTTCTATTTATTATTGTAGTTTTCAAATTTTTTTGCACACATGAACTCTAAAATTCTTATTTTGCTGCGTTCTTATATCTCTTTTGTTTACGAGGAAAAATGGGAGAGTGAAAACTCTAGTTTGGATCTGAAAAAAAAAAATTTGAAATGCACAAATGCTGAGAAAGATAATTCCGAAAAGTATCTATGATTTTGAAGGATAGGCAAAAAGTGGGTTGTTTGGCCCTGGTAAATATCCAACCACTTGAGAATTGTACTTTTTCTACTCCCCCCCTAATTTTTCGATCTGAAGGCCACTTGCATCCTCAACATGCTTGTGGCATGCATATCCACCACACTTAAAACATGTGCGGATCAGTTAGAGGTCCCTTTCCTATAAAATTCCACCAAGCTATTATTAGGGGGTTGTACTAGTGGAATTTCCCAAACATGGATTTTGGAGCTCATTTTTAGAGCGTGAAATAATTTTCTATTTATGATTATAGTTTTCAATTTTTTTGCACACATGAACTCTAAAATTTTCATTTTGTTGCGATCTTATATCTCTTTTGTTTAGGAGGAAAATGGGAGAGTGAAAACTCAAGTTTGGATCTGAAAAAAAAAAACATTTGATATGCACAAATGCTGAGAGAGATAATTCCGAAAAGTATCTGTGATTTTTAAGGATAGGCAAAAAGTGGGTTGTTTGGCCCTTGTAAATATCCAACCACTTGAGAATTGTACATTTTCTACTCCCCCCTAATTTTTGGATCTGAAGGCCACTTGCATCCTCAACATTCTTGTGGCATGCATATCCACCACACTTAAAACATGTGAGGATCAGTTAGAGGTCCCTTTCCAATAAAATTCCACCAAGCTATTATTAGCGGGTTGTACTAGTGGAATTTCGCAAACATGGATTTTGGAGCTCATTTTTAGTGCGTGAAATAATTTTCTATTTATTATTATAGTTTTCAAATTCTTTTGCACACATGAACTCTAAAATTTTCATTTTGTTGCGATCTTATATCTTTTTTCTTTACGAGGAAAAATGGGAGAGTGAATACTCAGGTTTGGATCTGAAAAAAAAAAATTTGAAATGCACAAATGCTGAGAGAGATAATTTCGAAAAGTATCTGTGATTTTTAAGGATAGGCAAAAAGTGGGTTGTGTGGCCTTAGTAAATATCCAACCACTTGAGAATTGTACTTTTTCTACTCCCCCCTAATTTTATGATCTGAAGGCCACTTGCATTCTAAACATGCTTGTGGCATGCATATCCACCACACTTAAAACATGTGAGGATCAGTTAGAGCTGCCTTTCCTACAAAATTCCACCAAGCTATTATTTGGGGGTTGAACTAGTGGAATTTCCCAAACATGGATTTTGGAGCTCATTTTTAGTGCGTGAAATAATTTTCTATTTATTATTATAGTTTTCAATTTTTTTTGCACACATGAACTCTAAAATTTTCATTTTGTTGCGATCTTATATGTTTTTTGTTCACGAGGAAAAAAGGGAGAGTTTTCATTCAAGTTTGGATCTGAAAAAAAAAAAAATTTGAAATGCACAAATGCTGAGAGAGATAATTCCGAAAAGTATCTATGATTTTTAAGGATAGGCAAAAAGTGGGTTGTTTGGCCCTGGTAAATATCCAACCACATGAGAATTGTACTTTTTCTACTCCCCCCTAATTTTATGATCTGAAGGCCACTTGCATCCTCAACATGCTTGTGGCATGTATATCCACCACACTTAAAACATGTGAGGATCAGTTAGAGGTCCCTTTCCCACAAAATTCCACCAAGCTATTATTAGGGGGTTGTACTAGTGGAATTTCCCAAACATGGATTTTGGAGCTCATTTTTAGTGCGTGAAATAATTTTCTATTTATTATTATAGTTTTCAAATTATTTTGCACACATGAACTCTAAAATTTTCATTTTGCTGCGTTCTTATATCTCTTTTGTTTACGAGGAAAAATGGGAGAGTGAAAACTCTAGTTTGGATCTGAAAAAAAAAAATTTGAAATGCACAAATGCTGAGAAAGATAATTCCGAAAAGTATCTGTCATGTTGAAGGATAGGCAAAAAGTGGGTTGTTTGGCCCTGGTAAATATACAACCACTTGAGAATTGAACTTTTTCTACTCCCCCCTAATTTTTGGATCTGAAGGCCACTTGCATCCTCAACATGCTTGTGGCATGCATATCCACGACACTTAAAACATGTGAGGATCAGTTAGAGCTGCCTTTCCTATAAAATTCCACCAAGCTATTATTAGGGGGTTGTACTAGTGGAATTTCCCAAACATGGATTTTGGAGCTCATTTTTAGTGCGTGAAATAATTTTCTTTTTATTATTATAGTTTTCAAATTTTTTTGCACACATGAACTCTAAAATTTTCATTTTGTTGCGATCTTATATCTTTTTTGTTTACGAGGAAAAATGGGAGAGTGAAAACGCAGGTTTGGATCTGAAAAAAAAAAAATTGAAATGCAGAAATGCTGAGAGCGATAATTCCGAAAAGTATCTGTGATTTTTAAGGATAGGAAAAAAGTGGGTTGTTTGGCCCTGGTAAATATCCAACCACTTGAGAATTGTACTTTTTCTACTCCCCCCTAATTTTATGATCTGAAGGCCACTTGCATCCTCAACATGCTTGTGGCATGCACATCCACCACACTTAAAACATGTGAGGATCAGCTAGAGGTCCCTTTCCTACAAAATTCCACCAAGCTATTATTAGGGGGTTGTACTAGTGGAATTTCCCAAACATGGATTTTGGAGCTCATTTTTAGTGCGTGAAATAATTTTCTATTTATTATTGTAGTTTTCAAATTTTTTTGCACACATGAACCCTACAATTCTCATTTTGCTGCGTTCTTATATCTCTTTTGTTTACGAGGAAAAATGGGAGAGTGAAAACTCTAGTTTGGATATGAAAAAAAAAAACATTTGATATGCACAAATGCTGAGAGAGATAATTCCGAAAAGTATCTGTGATTTTTAAGGATAGGCAAAAAGTGGGTTGTTTGGCCCTGGTAAATATCCAACTACTTGAGAATTGTACATTTTCTACTCCCCCCTAATTTTTGGATCTGAAGGCCACTTGCATCCTCAACATTCTTGTGGCATGCATATCCACCACACTTAAAACATGTGAGGATCAGTTAGAGGTCCCTTTCCAATAAAATTCCACCAAGCTATTATTAGGGGGTTGTACTAGTGGAATTTCGCAAACATGGATTTTGGAGCTCATTTTTAGTGCGTGAAATAATTTTCTATTTATTATTATAGTTTTCAAATTTTTTTGCACACATGAACTCTAAAATTTTCATTTTGTTGCGATCTTATATCTTTTTTCTTTACGAGGAAAAATGGGAGAGTGAATACTCAGGTTTGGATCTGAAAAAAAAAAATTTGAAATGCACAAATGCTGAGAGAGATAATTCCGAAAAGTATCTGTGATTTTTAAGGATAGGCAAAAAGTGGGTTGTGTGGCCTTAGTAAATATCCAACCACTTGAGAATTGTACTTTTTCTACTCCCCCCTAATTTTATGATCTGAAGGCCACTTGCATTCTAAACATGCTTGTGGCAGGCATATCCACCACACTTAAAACATGTGAGGATCAGTTAGAGCTGCCTTTCCTACAAAATTCCACCAAGCTATTATTTGGGGGTTGAACTAGTGGAATTTCCCAAACATGGATTTTGGAGCTCATTTTTAGTGCGTGAAATAATTTTCTATTTATTATTATAGTTTTCAATTTTTTTTGCACACATGAACTCTAAAATTTTCATTTTGTTGCGATCTTATATGTTTTTTGTTCACGAGGAAAAAAGGGAGAGTTTTCACTCAAGTTTGGATCTGAAAAAAAAAAAAATTTGAAATGCACAAATGCTGAGAGAGATAATTCCGAAAAGTATCTATGATTTTTAAGGACAGGCAAAAAGTGGGTTGTTTGGCCCTGGTAAATTATCCAACCACATGAGAATTGTACTTTTTCTACTCCCCCCTTATTTTTGGATCTGGAGGCCACTTGCATCCTCAACATGCTTGTGGCATGCATATCCACCACACTTAATACATGTGAGGATCAGTTAGAGGTCCCTTTCCTATAAAATTCCACCAAGCTATTATTAGGGGTTGTACTAGTGGAATTTCCCAAACATGGATTTTGGAGCTCATTTTTAGTGCGTGAAATAATTTTCTTTATATTATTATAGTTTTCAAATTTTATTGTACACATGAACTCTAAAATTTTCATTTTCTTGCGATCTTATATCTTTTTTGTTTACGAGGAAAAATGGGAGAGTGAAAACTCAAGTTTGAAAACTATAAAAAAAAAAATTTGAAATGCACAAATGCTGAGAGAGATAATTCCGAAAAGTATCTGTGATTTTTAAGGATAGGCAAAAAGTGGGATGTTTGGCCCTGGTAAATATCCAACCACTTGAGAATTGTACTTTTTCTACTCCCCCCTAATTTTTGGATCTGAAGGCCACTTGCATCCTCAACATACTTGTGGCATGCATATCCACCACACTTAAAACATGTGAGGATCAGTTAGAGGTCCCTTTCCTACAAAATTCCACCAAGCTATTATTAGGGGGTTGTACGAGTGGAATTTCCCAAACATGGATTTTGGAGCTCATTTTCAGTGCGTGAAATAATTTTCTCTTTATTATTATAGTTTTCAAATTTTTTTGCACACATGAACTCTAAAATTTTCATTTTGTTGCGATCTTATATCTTTTTTGTTTACGAGGAAAAATGGGAGAGTGAAAACTCAAGTTTGGATCTGAAAAAAAAAAATTTGAAATGCACAAATGTTGTGAGAGATAATTCCGAAAAGTATCTGTGATTTTTAAGGATAGGCAAAAAGTGGGTTGTTTGGCCCTGGTAAATATCCAACCACTTGAGAATTGTACTTTTTCTACGCCCTCCTAATTTTTGGATCTGAAGGCCACTTGCATCCTCAACATGCTTGTGGGGTGCATATCCACCACACTTAAAACAGGTGAGGATCAGTTAGAGGTCCCTTTCCTATAAAATTCCACCAAGATATTATTAGGGGTTGTACTAGTGGAATTTCCCAAACATGGATTTTGGAGCTCATTTTTAGGGCGTGAAATAATTTTCTATTTATTATTATAGTTTTCAAATTTTTTCGCACACATGAACTCTAAAATTTTCATTTTGTTGCGATCTTATATCTTTTTTGTTCACGAGGAAAAGTGGGAGAGTGAAAACTCAAGTTTGGATCTGAAAAAAAAAAATTTGAAGTGCACAAATGCTGAGAGAGATAATTCCGAAAAGTATCTGTGATTTTTAAGGATAGGCAAAAAGTGGGTTGTTTGGCCCTGGTAAATATCCAACCACTTGAGAATTGTACTTTTTCTACTCCCCCCTTATTTTTAGATCTGAAGGCCACGTGCATCCTCAACATGCTTGTGTCATGCATATCCACCACGCTTAAAACATGTGAGGATCAGTTAGAGGTCCCTTTCCTATAAAATTCCACCAAGCAATTATTAGGGGGTTGTACTAGTGGAATTTCCCAAACATGGATTTTGGAGCTCATTTTTAGTGCGTGAAATAATTTTCTATTTATTATTATAGTTTTCAAATTTTTTTGCACATATGAACTCTAAAATTTTCATTTTGTTGCGATCTTTTATCTTTTTTGTTCACGAGGAAAAATGGGAGAGTGAAAACTCAAGTTTGGATCTGAAAAAAAAAAAATTTGAAGTGTACAAATGCTGAGAGAGATAATTTCGAAAAGTATCTGTGATTTTTAACGATAGGCAAAAAGTGGGTTGTTTGGCCCTGGTAAATATCCAACCACTTGAGAATTGTACATTTTCTACTCCCCCCTAATTTGTGGATCTGAAGGCCACTTGCATCCTCAACATGCTTGTGGCATGCATATCCACCAACTTAAAACATGTGAGGATCAGTTAGAGCTCCCTTTCCTATAAAATTCCACCATGCTATTATTAGGGGGTTGTACTAGTGGAATTTCCCAAACATGGATTTTGGAGCTCATTTTTAGTGCGTGAAATAATTTTCTATTTATTATTATAGTTTTCAAATTCTTTTGCACACATGAACTCTAAAATTTTCATTTTGCTGCGTTCTTATATTTTTTTTGTTTACGAGGAAAAATGGGAGAGTGAAAACTCAAGTTTGGATCTGAAAAAAAAAAAATTTGAAAGGCACAAATGCTGAGAGAGATAATTCTGAAAAGTATCTGTGATTTTTAAGGATAGGCAAAAAGTGGGTTGTTTGGCCCTGGTAAATATCCAACCACTTGAGAATTGTACTTTTTCTACTCCCCCCCTAATTTTTCGATCTGCAGGCCACTTGCATCCTCAACATGCTTGTGGCATGCATATCCACCCCACTTAAAATATGTGAGGATCAGTTAGAGGTCCCTTTCCTATAAAATTCCACCAAGCTATTATTAGGGGGTTGTACTAGTGGAATTTCCCAAACATGGATTTTGGAGCTCATTTTTAGAGCGTGAAATAATTTTCTATTTATTATTATAGTTTTCAATTTTTTTTGCATACATGAACTCTAAAATTTTCATTTTGTTGCGATCTTATATCTCTTTTGTTTAGGAGGAAAAATGGGAGAGTGAAAACTCAAGTTTGGATCTAAAAAAAAAAACATTTGATATGCACAAATGCTGAGAGAGATAATTCCGAAAAGTATCTGTGATTTTTAAGGATAGGCAAAAAGTGGGTTGTTTGGCCCTCGTAAATATCCAACCACTTGAGAATTGTACATTTTCTACTCCCCCCTAATTTTTGGATCTGAAGGCCACTTGCATCCTCAACATTCTTGTGGCATGCATATCCACCACACTTAAAACATGTGAGGATCAGTTAGAGGTCCCTTTCCAATAAAATTCCACCAAGCTATTATTAGGGGGTTGTACTAGTGGAATTTCGCAAACATGGATTTTGGAGCTCATTTTTAGTGCGTGAAATAATTTTCTATTTATTATCATAGTTTTCAAATTTTTTTGCACACATGAACTCTAAAATTTTTATTTTGTTGCGATCTTATATCTTTTTTGTTTACGAGGAAAAATGGGAGAGTGAAAACTCAGGTTTGGATCTGAAAAAAAAAAATTTGAAATGCACAAATGCTGAGAGAGATAATTCCGAAAAGTATCTGTGATTTTTAAGGATAGGCAAAAAGTGGGTTGTTTGGCCCTAGTAAATATCCAACCACTTGAGAATTGTACTTTTTCTACTCCCCCCTAATTTTATGATCTGAAGGCCACTTGCATTCTCAACATGCTTGTGGCATGCATATCCACCACACTTAAAACATGTGAGGATCAGTTAGAGCTGCCTTTCCTACAAAATTCCACCTAGCTATTATTAGGGGGTTGTACTAGTGGAATTTCCCAAACATGGATTTTGGTGCTCATTTTTAGTGCGTGAAATTATTTTCTATTTATTATTATAGTTTTCAATTTTTTTTGCACACATGAACTCTAAAATTTTCATTTTGTTGCGATCTTATATGTTTTTTGTTCACGAGGAAAAAAGGGAGAGTTTTCACTCAAGTTTGGATCTGAAAAAAAAAAAAAATTTGAAATGCACAAATGCTGAGAGAGATAATTCCGAAAAGTATCTATGATTTTTAAGGATAGGCAAAAAGTGGGTTGTTTGGCCCTGGTAAATATCCAACCACTTGAGAATTGTACTTTTTCTACTCCCCCCTAATTTTTGGATCTGAAGGCCACTTGCATCCTCAACATGCTTGTGGCATGTATATCCACCACACTTAAAACATGTGAGGATCAGTTAGAGGTCCCTTTCCTGTAAAATTCCACCAAGCTATTATTAGGGGGTTGTACTAGTGGAATTTCCCAAACATTGATTTTGGAGCTCATTTTTAGTGCGTGAAATAATTTTCTATTTATTATTATAGTTTTCAAATTTTTTTGCACACATGAACTCTAAAATTTTCATTTTGTTGCGATCTTATATCTTTTTTGTTTACGAGGAAAAATGGGAGAGTGAAAACTCAAGTTTGGATCTGAAAAAAAAAAATTGGAAATGCACAAATGCTGAGAGAGATAATTCCGAAAATTATCTGTGATATTTAAGGATAGGCAAAAAGTGGGTTGTTTGTCCCTGGCAACCACTTGAGAATTGTACTTTTTCTACTCCCCCCTAATTTTTGGATCTGAAGGCCACTTGCATCCTCAACATGCTTGTGGCAAGCATATCCACCACACTTAAAACATGTGAGGATCAGTTAGTGGTCCCTTTCCTATAAAATTCCACCAAGCTATTATTAGGGGGTTGTACTAGTGGAATTTCCCAAACATTGATTTTGGAGCTCATTTTTAGTGCGTGAAATAATTTTCTATTTATTATTATAGTTTTCAAATTTTTTTGCACACATGAACTCTAAAATTTTCATTTTGTTGCGATCTTATATCTTTTTTGTTTACGAGGAAAAATGGGAGAGTGAAAACTCAAGTTTGGATCTGAAAAAAAAAAATTGGAAATGCACAAATGCTGAGAGAGATAATTCCGAAAATTATCTGTGATATTTAAGGATAGGCAAAAAGTGGGTTGTTTGTCCCTGGCAACCACTTGAGAATTGTACTTTTTCTACTCCCCCCTAATTTTTGGATCTGAAGGCCACTTGCATCCTCAACATGCTTGTGGCAAGCATATCCACCACACTTAAAACATGTGAGGATCAGTTAGTGGTCCCTTTACTATAAAATTCCACCAAGCTATTATTAGGGGGTTGTATTAGTGGAATTTCCCAAACATGGATTTTGGAGCTCATTTTTAGTGCGTGAAATAATTTTTTATTTATTATTATAGTTTTCAAATTTTTTTGCACACATGAACTCTAAAATTTTCATTTTGTTGCGATCTTATATCTTTTTTGTTTACGAGGAAAAATGGGAGAGTGAAAACTCAAGTTTGGATCTGAAAAAAAAAAATTGGAAATGCACAAATGCTGAGAGAGATAATTCCGAAAATTATCTGTGATATTTAAGGATAGGCAAAAAGTGGGTTGTTTGTCCCTGGCAACCACTTGAGAATTGTACTTTTTCTACTCCCCCCTAATTTTTGGATCTGAAGGCCACTTGCATCCTCAACATGCTTGTGGCAAGCATATCCACCACACTTAAAACATGTGAGGATCAGTTAGTGGTCCCTTTCCTATAAAATTCCACCAAGCTATTATTAGGGGGTTGTATTAGTGGAATTTCCCAAACATGGATTTTGGAGCTCATTTTTAGTGCGTGAAATAATTTTTTATTTATTATTATAGTTTTCAAATTTTTTTGCACACATGAAATCTAAAATTTTCATTTTGTTGCGATCTTATATCTTTTTTGTTTACGAGGAAAAATGGGAGAGTGAAAACTCAAGTTTGGATCTGAAAAAAATAAATTTGAAATGCACAAATGCTGAGAGAGATAATTCCGAAAAGTATCTGTGATTTTTAAGTATAGGCAAAAAGTGGGTTGTTTGGCCCTCGTAAATATCCAACCACTTGAGAATTGTACATTTTCTACTCCCCCCTAATTTTTGGATCTGAAGGCCACTTGCATCCTCAACATTCTTGTGGCATGCATATCCACCACACTTAAAACATGTGAGGATCAGTTAGAGGTCCCTTTCCAATAAAATTCCACCAAGCTATTATTAGGGGGTTGTACTAGTGGAATTTCGCAAACATGGATTTTGGAGCTCATTTTTAGTGCGTGAAATAATTTTCTATTTATTATTATAGTTTTCAATTTTTTTTGCACGCATGAACTCTAAAATTTTCATTTTGTTGCGATCTTATATCTTTTTTGTTTACGAGGAAAAATGGAAGAGTGAAAACTCAAGTTTGGATCTGAAAAAAAAAAAAACTTGAAATGCACAATTGCTGAGAGAGATAATTCCGAAAAGTATCTGTGATTTTTAAGGATAGGCAAAAAGTGGGTTGTTTGGCCCTGGTAAATATCCAACCACTTGAGAATATACTTTTTCTACTCCCCCCTATTTTTTGGATCTGAAGGCCACTTGCATCCTCAACATGCTTCTGGTATGCATATCCACCACACTTAAAACATGTGAGGATCAGTTAGAGCTCCCTTTCCTATATAATTCCACCTAGCTATTATTAGGGGGTTGTACTTGTGGAATTTCCCAAACATGTATTTTGGAGCTCATTTTTAGTGCGTGAAATAATTTTCTCTTTATTATTATAGTTTTCAAATTTTTTTGCCCACATGAACTCTAAAATTTTCATTTTGTTACGATCTTATATCATTTTTGTTTACGAGGAAAAATGGGAGGGAGAAAACTCAAGTTTGCATCTGAAAAAAAAAGGAAAAATTTGTCATGGAAAAATGCTGAGAGAGATAATTCCGAAAAGTATCTGTGATTTTTAAGGATAGGCAAAAAGTGGGTTGTTTGGCCCTGGTAAATATCCAACCACTTGAGAATTGTACTTTTTCTACTCCCCCCTAATTTTATGATCTGAAGGCCACTTGCATCCTCAACATGCTTGTGGCATGTATATCCAGCACACTTAAAACATGTGAGGATCAGTTAGAGGTCCGTTTCCTTCAAAATTCCACCAAGCTATTATTAGGGGGTTGTACTAGTGGAATTTCCCAAACATGGATTTTGGAGCTCATTTTTAGTGCGTGAAATAATTTTCTATTTATTATTATAGTTTTCAAATTTTTTTGCACACATGAACTCTAAAATTTTCATTTTGTTGCGATCTTATATCTTTTTTGTTTACGAGGAAAAATGGGAGAGTGAAAACTCAGGTTTGGATCTGAAAAAAAAAATTTGAAATGCACAAATGCTGAGAGAGATAATTCCGAATAGTATCTGTGATTTTTAAGGATAGGCAAAAAGTGGGTTGTTTGGCCCTGGTAAATATCCAACGACTTGAGAATTGTACTTTTTCTACTCCCCCCTAATTTTATGATCTGAAGGCCACTTGCATCCTCAACATGCTTGTGGCATGCATATCCACCACACTTAAAACATGTGAGGATCAGTTATAGGTCCCTTTCCTATAAAATTCCACCAAGCTATTATTAGGGGATTGTACTAGTGGAATTTCCCAAACATGGATTTTGGAGCTCATTTTTAGTGCGTGAAATAATTTTCTATTTATTATTATAGTTTTCAATTTTTTTTGCACACATGAACTCTAAAATTTTCATTTTGTTGCGATCTTATATCTCTTTTGTTTAGGAGGAAAAATGGGAGAGTGAAAACTCAACTTTGGATATGAAAAAAAAAAATTTGATATGCACAAATGCTGAGAGAGAAAATTCCGAAAAGTATCTGTGAGTTTTAAGGATAGGCAAAAAGTGGGTTGTTTGGCCCTGGTAAATATCCAACCACTTCAGAATTGTACATTTTCTACTCCCCCCTAATTTTTGGATCTGAAGGCCACTTGCATCCTCAACATGCTTGTGGCATGCATATCCACCAAACTTAAAACATGTGAGGATCAGTTAGAGCTCCCTTTCCTATAAAATTCCACCAGGCTATTATTAGGGGGTTGTACTAGTGGAATTTCCCAAACATGGATTTTGGAGCTCATTTTTAGTGCGTGAAATAATTTTCTATTTATTATTATAGTTTTCAAATTTTTTTGCACACATGAACTCTAAAATTTTCATTTTGCTGCGTTCTTATATCTTTTTTGTTTACGAGGAAAAATGGGAGAGTGAAAACTCAAGTTTGGATCTGAAAAAAAAAAATTGAAATGCACAAATGCTGAGAGAGATAATTCAGAAAAGAATCTGTGATTTTTAAGGATAGGCAAAAAGTGGGTTGTTTGGCCCTGGTAAATATCCAACCACTTGAGAATTATACTTTTTCTACTCCCCCCTATTTTTTGGATCTGAAGGCCACTTGCATCCTCAACATGCTTCTGGTATGCATATCCACCACACTTAAAACATGTGAGGATCAGTTAGAGCTCCCTTTCCTATATAATACCACCTAGCTATTATTGGGGGGTTGTACTAGTGGAATTTCCCAAACATGTATTTTGGAGCTCATTTTTAGTGCGTGAAATAATTTTCTCTTTATTATTACAGTTTTCAAATTTTTTTGCACACATGAACTCTAAAATTTTTATTTTGTTGCGATCTTATATCTTTTTTGTTTACGAGGAAAAATGGGAGAGAGAATACTCAAGTTTGCGTCTGAAAAAAAAAAAAATTTGTCATGGACAAATGCTGTGAGAGATAATTCTGAAAAGTATCTGTGATTTTTAAGGATAGGCAAAAACTGGGTTGTTTGGCCCTGGTAAATATCCAACCACTTGAGAATTGTACTTTTTCTACTGCCCCCCTAATTTTTGGATCTGAAGGCCACTTGCATCCTCAACATGCTTGTGGCATGCATATCCACCACACTTAAAACATGTGAGGATCAGTTAGAGGTCCCTTTCCTATAAAATTCCAGCAAGCTATTATTAGGGGGTTGTACTAGTGGAATTTCCCAAACATGGATTTTGGACCTCATTTTTAGTGCGTGAAATAATTTTCTATTTATTATTATAATTTTCAAATTTTTTTGCACACATGAACTCTAAAATTTTCATCTTGCTGCGTTCTTATATCTTTTTTGTTTACGAGGAAAAATGGGAGAGTGAAAACTCAAGTTTGGATCTGAAAAAAAAAAAATTGAAATGCACAAATGCAGAGAGAGATAATTCAGAATAGTATCTGTGATTTTTAAGGATAGGCAAAAAGTGGGTTGTTTGGCCCTGGTAAATGTCCAACCACTTGAGAATTGTACTTTTTCTACTCCCCCCCTAATTTTTCGATCTGAAGGCCACTTGCATCCTCAACATGCTTGTGGCATGCATATCCACCACACTTAAAACATGTGAGGATCAGTTAGAGGTCCCTTTCCAATAAAATTCCACCAAGCTATTATTAGGGGGTTGTACTAGTGGAATTTCGCAAACATGGATTTTGGAGCTCATTTTTAGTGCGTGAAATAATTTTATATTTATTATTATAGTTTTCAATTTTTTTTGCACACATCAACTCTAAAATTTTCATTTTGTTGCGATCTTATATCTCTTTTGTTTAGGAGGAAAAATGGGAGAGTGAAAACTCAACTTTGGATCTGAAAAAAAAAAAATTTGATACGCACAAATGCTGAGAGTGATAATTCCGAAAAGTATCTGTGATTTTTAAGGATAGGCAAAAAGTGGATTGTTTGGCCCTGGTAAATATCCAACCACTTGAGAATTGTACATTTTCTACTCCCCCCTAATTTTTGGATCTGAAGACCACTTGCATCCTCAACATGCTTGTGGCATGCATATCCACCACACTTAAAACATGTGAGGATCAGTTAGAGCTCCCTTTCCTATAAAATTCCACCAAGCTATTATTAGGGGTTGTACTAGTGGAATTTCCCAAACATGGATTTTGGAGCTCATTTTTAGTGTGTGAAATAATTTTCCATTTATTATTATAGTTTTCAAATTTTTTTGCACACATGAACTCTAAAATTTTCATTTTGCTGTGTTCTTATATCTTTTTTGTTTACGAGGAAAAATGGGAGAGCGAAAACTCAAGTTTGGATCTGAAAAAAAAAAAAAATTGATATGCACAAATGCTGAGAGAGATAATTCCGAAAAGTATGTGTGATTTTTAAGGATAGGCAAAAAGTGGGTTGTTTGGCCCTGGTAAATATCCAACCACTTGAGAATTGTACATTTTCTACTCCCCCCTAATTTTTGGATCTGAAGGCCACTTGCATCCTCAACATGCTTGTGGCATGCATATCCACCAAACTTAAAACATGTGAGGATCAGTTATAGCTCCCTTTCCTATTAAATTCCACCAGGCTATTATTAGGGGGTTGTACTAGTGGAATTTCCCAAACATGGATTTTGGAGCTCATTTTTAGTGCGTGAAATAATTTTCTATTTATTATTACAGTTTTCAAATTTTTTTGCACACATGAACTCTAAAATTTTCATTTTGTTGCGATCTTATATCTTTTTAGTTTACGAGGAAAAATGGGAGAGTGAAAACTCAAGTTTGGATCTGAAAAAAAAAAAACTTGAAATGCACAATTGCTGAGAGAGATAATTCTGAAAAGTGTCTGTGATTTTTAAGGATAGGCAAAAAGTGGGTTGTTTGGCCCTGGTAAATATCCAACCACTTGAGAATTATACTTTTTCTACTCCCCCCTATTTTTTGTATCTGAAGGCCACTTGCATCCTCAACATGCTTCTGGTATGCATATCCACCACACTTAAAACAAGTGAGGATCAGTTAGAGCTCCCTTTCCTATATAATTCCACCTAGCTATTATTGGGGGGTTGTACTAGTGGAATTTCCCAAACATGTATTTTGGAGCTCATTTTTAGTGCGTGAAATAATTTTCTCTTTATTATTATAGTTTTCAAATTTTTTTGCACACATGAACTCTAAAATTTTTATTTTGTTGCGATCTTATATCTTTTTTGTTTACGAGGAAAAATGGGAGAGAGAATACTCAAGTTTGCGTCTGAAAAAAAAAAAAAATTTGTCATGGACAAATGCTGAGAGAGATAATTCCGAAAAGTATCTGTGATTTTTAAGGATAGGCAAAAAGTGGGTTGTTTGGCCCTGGTAAATATCCAACCATTTGAGAATTGTACTTTTTCTACTCCCCCCTAATTTTTGGATCTGAAGAGCACTTGCATCCTCAACATGATTGTGGCATGCATATCCACTACACTTAAAACATGTGAGGATCAATTAGAGGTCCCTTTCCTATAAAATTCCACCAATCTATTATTAGGGGGTTGTACTAGTGGAATTTCCCAAACATGGATTTTGGAGCTCATTTTTAGTGCGTGAAATAATTTTCTATTTATTATTATAGTTGTCAAATTTTTTTGCACACATGAACTCTAAAATTTTCATTTAGTTGCGATCTTATATCTTTTTTGTTTACGAGGAAAAATGGGAGAGTGAAAACTCAAGTTTGGATCTTAAAAAAAAAAACTTGAAATGCACAATTGCTGAGAGAGATAATTCCGAAAAGTATCTGTGATTTTTAAGGATAGGCAAAAAGTGGGTTGTTTGGCCCTGGTAAATATCCAACCACTTGAGAATTATACTTTTTCTACTTCCCCCTAATTTTTGGATCTGAAGGCCACTTGCATCCTCAACATGCTTCTGTTATGCATATCCACCACACTTAAAACATGTGAGGATCAGTTAGAGCTCCCTTTCCTATATAATTCCACCTAGCTATTATTAGGGGGTTGTACTAGTGGAATTTCCCAAACATGTATTTTGGAGCTCATTTTTAGTGCGTGAAATAATTTTCTCTTTATTATTATAGTTTTCAAATGTTTTTGCCCACATGAACTCTAAATTTTTCATTTTGTTGCGATCTTATATCTTTTTTGTTTACGAGGAAAAATGGGAGAGAGAAAACTCAAATTTGCATCTGAAAAAAAAAAAAAATTTGTCATGGACAAATGCTTAGAGAGATAATTCCGAAAAGTATCTGTGATTTTTAAGGATAGGAAAAAAGTGGGTTGTTTGGCCCTGGTAAATATCCAACCACTTGAGAATTGTACTTTTTCTACTCCCCCCTAATTTTATGATCAGAAGGCCACTTGCATCCTCAACATGCTTGTGGCATGCATATCCACCACACTTAAAACATGTGAGGATCAGTTAGAGGTCACTTTCCTATAAAATTCCACCAAGCTATTATTAGGGGGTTGTACTAGTGGAATTTCCCAAACATGGATTTTGGAGCTCATTTTTGGTGCGTGAAATAATTTTCTATTTATTATTATAGTTTTCAAATTTTTTTGCACACATGAAATCTAAAATTTTCATTTTGTTCCGATCTTATATCTTTTTTGTTTACGAGGAAAAATGGGAGAGTGAAAACTCAAGTTTGGATCTGAAAAAAAAAATTTGAAATGCACAAATGCTGAGAGAGATAATTCCGAAAAGTATCTGTGATTTTTAAGTATAGGCAAAAAGTGGGTTGTTTGGCCCTGGTAAATATCCAACCACTTGAGAATTGTACTTTTTCTACTCCCCCCTAATTTTTGGATCTGAAGGCCACTTGCATCCTCAACATGCTTGTGCCAAGCATATCCACCACACTTAAAACATGTGAGGATCAGTTAGTGGTCCCTTTCCTATAAAATTCCACCAAGCTATTATTATGGGGTTGTACTAGTGGAATTTCCCAAACATGGATTTTGGAGCTCATTTTTAGTGCGTGAAATAATTTTCTATTTATTATTATAGTTTTCAAATTTTTTTGCATACATGAACTCTAAAATTTCATTTTGTTGCGATCTTATATCTTTTTTGTTTAGGAGGAAAAATGGGAGAGTGAAAACTCAAGTTTGGATCTGAAAAAAATAAATTTGAAATGCACAAATGCTTAGAGAGATAATTCCGAAAAGTATCTGTGATTTTTAAAGATAGGCAAAAAGTGGGTTGTTTGGCCCTGGTAAATATCCAACGACTTGAGAATTGTACTTTTTCTACTTCCCCCTAATTTTTGGATCTGAAGGCCACTTGCATCCTCAACATACTTGTGGCATGCATATCCACCACACTTAAAACATGTGAGGATCAGTTAGAGCTGCCTTTCCTATAAAATTCCACCAAGATATTATTAGGGGGTTGTACTAGTGGAATTTCCCAAACATGGATTTTGGAGCTCATTTTTAGTGCGTGAAATAATTTTCTATTTATTATTATAGTTTTCATATTTTTTTGCACACATGAACTCTAAAATTTTCATTTTGTTGCGATCTTATATCTTTTTTGTTCACGAGGAAAAATGGGAGAGAGAAAACTCAAGTTTGCATCTGAAAAATAAAAAAAATGTGAAATGCACAAATGGTGAGAGTGATAATTCCGAAAAGTATCTGTGCTTGTTAAGGATAGGCAAAAAGTGGGTTGTTTGGCCCTGGTAAATATCCAACCACTTGAGAATTGTACTTTTTCCACTCCCCCCTAATTTTATGATCTGAAGGCCACTTGCATCCTCAACATGCTTGTGGCATGTATATCCACCACACTTAAAACATGTGAGGATCAGTTAGAGGTCCCTTTCCTACAAAATTCCACCAAGCTATTATTAGGGGGTTGTACTAGTGGAATTTCCCAAACATGGATTTTGGAGCTCATTTTTAGTGCGTGAAATAATTTTCTATTTATTATTATAGTTTTCAAATTTTTTTGCACACATGAACTCTAAAATTTTCATTTTGTTGCGATCTTATAACTTTTTTGTTTACGAGGAAAAATGGGAGAGTGAAAACTCAGGTTTGGATCTGAAAAAAAAAAATTTGAAATGCACAAATGCTGAGAGAGATAATTCCGAAAAGTATCTGTGATTTTTAAGGATAGGCAAAAAGTGGGTTGTTTGGCCCTGGTAAATATCCAACCACTTGAGAATTGTACTTTTTCTACTCCCCCCTAATTTTATGATCTGAAGGCCACTTGCATCCTCAACATGCTTGTGGCATGCATATCCACCACACTTAAAACATGTGAGGATCAGTTAGAGGTCCCTTTCCCACAAAATTCCACCAAGCTATTATTAGGGGGTTGTACTAGTGGAATTTCCCAAACATGGATTTTGGAGCTCATTTTTAGTGCGTGAAATAATTTTCTATTTATTATTATAGTTTTCAAATTATTTTGCACACATGAACTCTAAAATTTTCATTTTGCTGCGTTCTTATATCTCTTTTGTTTACGAGGAAAAATGGGAGAGTGAAAACTCAGGTTTGGATCTGAAAAAAAAAATTTGAAATGCACAAATGCTGAGAGAGATAATTCCGAAAAGTATCTGTGATTTCTAAGGATAGGCAAAAAGTGGGTTGTTTGGCCCTGGTAAATATCCAACCACTTGAGAATTGTACTTTTTCTACTCCCCCCTAATTCTATGATCTGAAGGCCACTTGCATCCTCAACATGCTTGTGGCATGCATATCCACCACACTTAAAACATGTGAGGATCAGTTACAGGTACCTTTCCTACAAAATTCCACCAAGCTATTATTAGGGGGTTGTACTAGTGGAATTTCCCAAACATGGATTTTGGAGCTCATTTTTAGTGCGTGAAATCATTTTCTATTTATTATTATAGTTTTCAAATTTTTTTGCACACATGAACTCTAAAATTTTCATTTTGCTACGTTCTTATATCTCTTTTGTTTACGAGGAAAATTGGGAGAGTGAAAACACTAGTTTGGATCTGAAAAAAAAAAAATTTGAAATGCACAAATGCTGAGAAAGATAATTCCGAAAAGTATCTGTGATTTTGAAGGATAGGCAAAAAGTGGGTTGTTTGGCCCTGGTAAATATCCAACCACTTGAGAATTGAACTTTTTCTACTCCCCCCTAATTTTTGGATCTGAAGGCCACTTGCATCCTCAACATGCTTGTGGCATGCATATCCACCACACTTAAAACATGTGAGGATCAGTTAGAGCTGCCTTTCCTTTAAAATTCCACCAAGCTATTATTAGGGGGTTGTACTAGTGGAATTTCCCAAACATGGATTTTGGAGCTCATTTTTAGTGCGTGAAATAATTTTCTATTTATTGTTATAGTTTTCAAATTTTTTTGCACACATGAACTCTAAAATTTTCATTTTGTTGCGATCTTATATCTTTTTTGTTTACGAGGAAAAATGGGAGAGTGAAAACGCAGGTTTAGATCTGAAAAAAAAAAATTTGAAATTCAGAAATGCTGAGAGAGATAATTCCGAAAAGTATCTGTGATTTTTAAGGATAGGCAAAAAGTGGGTTGTTTGGCCCTGGTAAATATCCAACCACTTGAGAATTGTACTTTTTCTACTCCCCCCTAATTTTATGATATGAAGGCCACTTGCATCCTCAACATGCTTGTGGCATGCATATCCACCACACTTAAAACATGTGAGGATCAGCTAGAGGTCCCTTTCCTACAAAATTCCACCAAGCTATTATTAGGGGGTTGTACTAGTGGAATTTCGCAAACATGGATTTTGGAGCTCATTTTCAGTGCGTGAAATAATTTTCTATTTATTATTATTGTTATCAATTTTTTTTGCACACACGAACTCTAAAATTTTCATTTTGTTGCGATCTTATATCTTTTTTGTTCACGAGGAAAAATGGGAGAGAGAAAACTCAAGTTTGCATCTGAAAAAAAAAAAATTTGAAATGCACAAATGCTGAGAGAGATAATTCCGAAAAGTATCTGTGATTTTTAAGGATAGGCAAAAAGTGGGTGTTTGGCCCTGGTAAATATCCAACCACTTGAGAATTGTACTTTTTCTACTCCCCCCTAATTTTATGATCTGAAGGCCACTTGCATCCTCAACATGCTTGTGTCATGTATATCCACCACACTTAAAACATGTGAGGATCAGTTAGAGGTCCCTTTCCTAAAAAATTCCACCAAGCTATTATTAGGGGGTTGTACTAGTGGAATTTCCCAAACATGGATTTTGGAGCTCATTTTTAGTGCGTGAAATAATTTTCTATTTATTATTATAGTTTTCAAATTTTTTTGCACACATGAACTCTAAAATTTTCATTTTGTTGCGATCTTATATCTTTTTTGTTTACGAGGAAAAATGGGACAGTGAAAACTCAGGTTTGGATCTGAAAAAAAAAATTTGAAATGCACAAATGCTGAGAGAGATAATTCCGAAAAGTATCTGTGATTTTTAAGGATAGGCAAAAAGTGGGTTGTTTGGCCCTGGTAAATATCCAACCACTTGAGAATTGTACTTTTTCTACTCCCCCCTAATTTTATGATCTGAAGGCCACTTGCATCCTCAACATGCTTGTGGCATGCATATCCACCACACTTAAAACATGTGAGGATCAGTTAGAGGTCCCTTTCCCACAAAATTCCACCAAGCTATTATTAGGGGGTTGTACTAGTGGAATTTCCCAAACATGGATTTTGGAGCTCATTTTTAGTGCGTGAAATAATTTTCTATTTATTATTATAGTTTTCAAATTATTTTGCACACATGAACTCTAAAATTTTCATTTTGCTGCGTTCTTATATCTCTTTTGTTTACGAGGAAAAATGGGAGAGTGAAAACTCTAGTTTGGATCTGAAAAAAAAAAAATTTGAAATGCACAGATGCTGAGAAAGATAATTCCGAAAAGTATCTGTGATTTTGAAGGATAGGCAAAAAGTGGGTTGTTTGGCCCTGGTAAATATCCAACCACTTGAGAATTGAACTTTTTCTACTCCCCCCTAATTTTTGGATCTGAAGGCCACTTGCATCCTCAACATGCTTGTGGCATGCATATCCACCACACTTAAAACATGTGAGGATCAGTTAGAGCTGCCTTTCCTATAAAATTCCACCAAGCTATTATTAGGGGGTTGTACTAGTGGAATTTCCCAAACATGGATTTTGGAGCTCATTTTTAGTGCGTGAAATAATTTTCTATATATTATTATAGTTTTCAAATTTTTTTGCACACATGAACTCTAAAATTTTCATTTTGTTGCGATCTTATATCTTTTTTGTTTACGAGGAAAAATGGGAGAGTAAAAACGCAAGTTTGGATCTGAAAAAAAAAAATTTGAAATGCAGAAATGCTGAGAGAGATAATTCCGAAAAGTATCTGTGATTTTTAAGGATAGGAAAAAAGTGGGTTGTTTGGCCCTGGTAAATATCCAACCACTTGAGAATTGTACTTTTTCTACTCCCCCCTAATTTTATGATCTGAAGGCCACTTGCATCCTCAACATGCTTGTGGCATGCACATCCACCACACTTAAAACATGTGAGGATCAGCTAGAGGTCCCTTTCCTACAAAATTCCACCAAGCTATTATTAGGGGGTTGTACTAGTGGAATTTCCCAAACATGGATTTTGGAGCTCATTTTTAGTGCGTGAAATAATTTTCTATTTATTATTGTAGTTTTCAAATTTTTTTGCACACATGAACTCTAAAATTCTTATTTTGCTGCGTTCTTATATCTCTTTTGTTTACGAGGAAAAATGGGAGAGTGAAAACTCTAGTTTGGATCTGAAAAAAAAAAATTTGAAATGCACAAATGCTGAGAAAGATAATTCCGAAAAGTATCTATGATTTTGAAGGATAGGCAAAAAGTGGGTTGTTTGGCCCTGGTAAATATCCAACCACTTGAGAATTGTACTTTTTCTACTCCCCCCCTAATTTTTCGATCTGAAGGCCACTTGCATCCTCAACATGCTTGTGGCATGCATATCCACCACACTTAAAACATGTGCGGATCAGTTAGAGGTCCCTTTCCTATAAAATTCCACCAAGCTATTATTAGGGGGTTGTACTAGTGGAATTTCCCAAACATGGATTTTGGAGCTCATTTTTAGAGCGTGAAATAATTTTCTATTTATGATTATAGTTTTCAATTTTTTTGCACACATGAACTCTAAAATTTTCATTTTGTTGCGATCTTATATCTCTTTTGTTTAGGAGGAAAATGGGAGAGTGAAAACTCAAGTTTGGATCTGAAAAAAAAAAACATTTGATATGCACAAATGCTGAGAGAGATAATTCCGAAAAGTATCTGTGATTTTTAAGGATAGGCAAAAAGTGGGTTGTTTGGCCCTTGTAAATATCCAACCACTTGAGAATTGTACATTTTCTACTCCCCCCTAATTTTTGGATCTGAAGGCCACTTGCATCCTCAACATTCTTGTGGCATGCATATCCACCACACTTAAAACATGTGAGGATCAGTTAGAGGTCCCTTTCCAATAAAATTCCACCAAGCTATTATTAGCGGGTTGTACTAGTGGAATTTCGCAAACATGGATTTTGGAGCTCATTTTTAGTGCGTGAAATAATTTTCTATTTATTATTATAGTTTTCAAATTCTTTTGCACACATGAACTCTAAAATTTTCATTTTGTTGCGATCTTATATCTTTTTTCTTTACGAGGAAAAATGGGAGAGTGAATACTCAGGTTTGGATCTGAAAAAAAAAAATTTGAAATGCACAAATGCTGAGAGAGATAATTTCGAAAAGTATCTGTGATTTTTAAGGATAGGCAAAAAGTGGGTTGTGTGGCCTTAGTAAATATCCAACCACTTGAGAATTGTACTTTTTCTACTCCCCCCTAATTTTATGATCTGAAGGCCACTTGCATTCTAAACATGCTTGTGGCATGCATATCCACCACACTTAAAACATGTGAGGATCAGTTAGAGCTGCCTTTCCTACAAAATTCCACCAAGCTATTATTTGGGGGTTGAACTAGTGGAATTTCCCAAACATGGATTTTGGAGCTCATTTTTAGTGCGTGAAATAATTTTCTATTTATTATTATAGTTTTCAATTTTTTTTGCACACATGAACTCTAAAATTTTCATTTTGTTGCGATCTTATATGTTTTTTGTTCACGAGGAAAAAAGGGAGAGTTTTCATTCAAGTTTGGATCTGAAAAAAAAAAAAATTTGAAATGCACAAATGCTGAGAGAGATAATTCCGAAAAGTATCTATGATTTTTAAGGATAGGCAAAAAGTGGGTTGTTTGGCCCTGGTAAATATCCAACCACATGAGAATTGTACTTTTTCTACTCCCCCCTAATTTTATGATCTGAAGGCCACTTGCATCCTCAACATGCTTGTGGCATGTATATCCACCACACTTAAAACATGTGAGGATCAGTTAGAGGTCCCTTTCCCACAAAATTCCACCAAGCTATTATTAGGGGGTTGTACTAGTGGAATTTCCCAAACATGGATTTTGGAGCTCATTTTTAGTGCGTGAAATAATTTTCTATTTATTATTATAGTTTTCAAATTATTTTGCACACATGAACTCTAAAATTTTCATTTTGCTGCGTTCTTATATCTCTTTTCTTTACGAGGAAAAATGGGAGAGTGAAAACTCTAGTTTGGATCTGAAAAAAAAAAATTTGAAATGCACAAATGCTGAGAAAGATAATTCCGAAAAGTATCTGTCATGTTGAAGGATAGGCAAAAAGTGGGTTGTTTGGCCCTGGTAAATATACAACCACTTGAGAATTGAACTTTTTCTACTCCCCCCTAATTTTTGGATCTGAAGGCCACTTGCATCCTCAACATGCTTGTGGCATGCATATCCACGACACTTAAAACATGTGAGGATCAGTTAGAGCTGCCTTTCCTATAAAATTCCACCAAGCTATTATTAGGGGGTTGTACTAGTGGAATTTCCCAAACATGGATTTTGGAGCTCATTTTTAGTGCGTGAAATAATTTTCTTTTTATTATTATAGTTTTCAAATTTTTTTGCACACATGAACTCTAAAATTTTCATTTTGTTGCGATCTTATATCTTTTTTGTTTACGAGGAAAAATGGGAGAGTGAAAACGCAGGTTTGGATCTGAAAAAAAAAAAATTGAAATGCAGAAATGCTGAGAGCGATAATTCCGAAAAGTATCTGTGATTTTTAAGGATAGGAAAAAAGTGGGTTGTTTGGCCCTGGTAAATATCCAACCACTTGAGAATTGTACTTTTTCTACTCCCCCCTAATTTTATGATCTGAAGGCCACTTGCATCCTCAACATGCTTGTGGCATGCACATCCACCACACTTAAAACATGTGAGGATCAGCTAGAGGTCCCTTTCCTACAAAATTCCACCAAGCTATTATTAGGGGATTGTACTAGTGGAATTTCCCAAACATGGATTTTGGAGCTCATTTTTAGTGCGTGAAATAATTTTCTATTTATTATTATAGTTTTCAATTTTTTTTGCACACATGAACTCTAAAATTTTCATTTTGTTGCGATCTTATATCTCTTTTGTTTAGGAGGAAAAATGGGAGAGTGAAAACTCAACTTTGGATATGAAAAAAAAAAATTTGATATGCACAAATGCTGAGAGAGAAAATTCCGAAAAGTATCTGTGATTTTTAAGGATAGGCAAAAAGTGGGTTGTTTGGCCCTGGTAAATATCCAACCACTTCAGAATTGTACATTTTCTACTCCCCCCTAATTTTTGGATCTGAAGGCCACTTGCATCCTCAACATGCTTGTGGCATGCATATCCACCAAACTTAAAACATGTGAGGATCAGTTAGAGCTCCCTTTCCTATAAAATTCCACCAAGCTATTATTAGGGGGTTGTACTAGTGGAATTTCCCAAACATGGATTTTCGAGCTCATTTTTAGTGCGTGAAATAATTTTCTATTTATTATTATAGTTTTCAATTTTTTTTGTACACATGAACTCTAAAATTTTCATTTTGCTGCGTTCTTATCTCTTTTGTTTACGAGGAAAAATGGGAGAGTGAAAACTCTAGTTTGGATCTGAAAAAAAAAAATTTGAAATGCACAAATGCTGAGAAAGATAATTCCGAAAAGTATCTGTGATTTTGAAGGATAGGCAAAAAGTGGGTTGTTTGGCCCTGGTAAATATCCAACCACTTGAGAATTGTACTTTTTCTACTCCCCCCTAATTTTTGGATCTGAAGGCCACTTGCATCCTCAACATGCTTGTGGCAATCATATCCACCACACTTAAAACATGTGAGGATCAGTTAGTGGTCCCTTTCCTATTAAATTCCACCAAGCTATTATTAGGGGGTTGTACTAGTGGAATATCCCAAACATGGATTTTCGAACTCATTTTTAGTGCGTGAAATAATTTTCTATTTATTATTTTTGTTTTCAAATTTTTTTGCACACATGAACTCTAAAATTTTCATTTTGTTGCGATCTTATATCTTTTTTGTTCACGAGGAAAAGTGGGAGAGTGAAAACTCAAGTTTCGATCTGAAAAAAAAAAAATTTGAAGTGCACAAATGCTGAGAGAGATAATTCCGAAAAGTATCTGTGATTTTTAAGGATAGGCAAAAAGTGGGTTGTTTTGCCCTGGTAAATATCCAACCACTCGAGCATTGTACTTTTTCTACTCCCTCCTAATTTTTGTATCTGAAGGCCACTTGCATCCTCAACATGCTTGTGGCATGCATATCCACCACACTTAAAACTTATGAGGATCAGTTAGAGGTCCCTTTCCTATAAAATTCCACCAAGCTACTATTAGGGGTTCTACTAGTGGAATTTCCCAAACATGGATTTTGGAGTTCATTTTTAGTGCGTGAAATAATTTTCTATTTATTATTATAGTTTTTAAATTTTTTTGCACAGATGAACTCTAAAATTTTCATTTTGTTGTGATCTTATATCTTTTTTGTTTACAGAGAAAATTGGGAGTGAAGGCACAAGTTTGGATCGGAAAAAAAAAAAATTGAAATGCACAAATGACGAGAGAGATAATTCTGAAACGTATCTGTGATTTTTAAGGATAGGCAAAAAGTTGGTTGTTTGGCCCTGGTAAATATCCAACCACTTGAGAATTGTACTTTTTCTACTCCCCCCTAATTTTTGGATCTGAAGGCCACTTGCATCCTCAACATGCCTGTGGCATGCATATCCACCACACTTAAAACATGTGAGGATCAGTTAGAGGTCCCTTTCCTAAAAAATTCCACCGAGCTATTATTAGGGGGTTGTACTAGTGGAATTTCCCAAACATGGATTGTGGAGCTCATTTTTAGTGCGTGAAATAATTTTCTATTTATTATTTTAGTTTTCAAATTTTGTTGCACACATCAACTCTAAACTTTTCATTTTGTTTCGATCTTATATCTTTTTTTTTTACGGGGAAAAATAGGAGAATGAAAACTAAAGTTTGGCTCTAAAAAAAAAAAATTGAAATGCACAAATGATGAGATAGATAATTCCGAAAAGTATCTGTGATTTTTAAGCATAGGCAAAAAGTGGGTTGTTTGGCCCTGGTAAATATCCAACAACTTGAGAATTGTACTTTTTCCACTCCCCCCTAATTTTTGGATCTGAAGGCCACTTGCATCCTCAACATGCCTGTGGCATGCATATCCACCACACTTAGAACATGTGAGGATCAGTTAGAGGTCCCTTTCCTATAAAATTCCACCAAGCTATTATTAGGGGGTTGTACTAGTGGAATTTCCCAAACATGGATTTTGGAGCTCATTTTTAGTGCGTGAAATAATTTTCTATTTATTATTATAGTTTTCAAATTTTTTTGCACACATGAACTCTAAACTTTTCATTTTGTTGCGATCTTTTATCTTTTTTGTTTACTGGGAAAAATGGGAGAGTGAAAACTCAAGTTTGGATCTGAAAAAAAAAATTTGAAATGCACAAATGCTAAGAGAGATAATTCCGAAAAGTATCTGTGATTTTTAAGGGTAGGCAAAAAGTGGGTTGTTTGGCCCTGGTAAATATCCAACCACTTGAGAATTGTACTTTTTCTACTCCCCCCTAATTTTTGGATCTGAAGGCCACTTGCATCCTCGACATGCCTGTGGCACGCATATCCACCACACTTAAAACATGTGAGGATGAGTTAGAGGTCCCTTTCCTATAAAATTCCACCAAGCTATTATTAGGGGGTTGTACTAGTGGAATTTCCCAAACATGGATTTTGGAGCTCATATTTAGTGCGTGAAATAATTTTCTATTTATTATTACAGTTTTCAAATTTTTTTGCACACATGAACTCCAAAATTTTCATTTTGTTGCGATCTTATATTTTATTTGTTTACGGGGAAAAATGGGAGAGTGAAAACTCAAGTTTGGATCTGAAAAGAAAAAATTTGAAATGCACAAATGCTGAGAGAGATAATTCCGAAAAGAATCTTTGATTTTTAAGGATAGGCAAAAAGTGGGTTGTTTGGCCCTGGTAAATATCCAACCACTTGAGAATTGTACTTTTTCTACTCCCCCCTTAATTTTTGAATATGAAGGCCACTTGCGTCCTCAACATGCTTGTGGCATGCATATCCACCACACTTAAAACAAGTGAGGATCAGTTCGAGGTCCCTTTCCTATAAAATTCCACCAAGCTATTATTATGGGGTTGTACAAGTGGAATTTCCCAAACATGGATTTTGGAGCTCATTTTTAGTGCGTGAAATAATTTTCTATTTATTATTATTGTTTTCAAAATTTTTTGCACACATGAACTCTAAAATTTTCATTTTGTTGCGATCTTATATCTTTTTTGTTTACGACGAAAAATGGGAGAGTGAAAACTCAAGTTTGGATCTGAAAAAAAAAATTTGAAATGCACAAATGCTGAGAGAGATAATTCCGAAAAGTATCTGTGATTTTTAAGGATAGGCAAAAAGTAGTTTGTTTGGCCCTGGTAAATATCCAACCACTTGAGAATATTACTTTTTCTACTCCCCCCTAATTTTTGGATCTAAAGGCCACTTGCATCCTCAACATGCATGTGCCATGCATATCCACCACACTTAAAACATGTGAGGATCAGTTAGAGGTCCCTTTCCTATAAAATTCCACCAAGCTATTATTACGGGGTTGTACTAGTGGAATTTCCCAAACATGGATTTTGGAGCTCATTTTTAGTGCAAGAAATAATTTTCTATTTATTATTACAGTTTTCAAACTTTTTTGCACACATGAACTCTAAAATTTTCATTTTGTTGCGATGTTAAATCTTTTTTGTTTACGGGGAAAATGGGAGAGTGAAAACTAAAGTTTGGATCTGAAAAAAAAATATATTTGAAATGCACAAATGCTGAGAGAGATCATTCCGAAAAGTATCTATGATTTTTAAGGATAGGCAAAAAGTGGGTTGTTTGGCACTGGTAAATATCCAACCACTTGAGAATTGTACTTTTTCTTCTCCCCCCCAAATTTTTGGATTTGAAGGCCACTTGCATCCTCAACAGGCTTGTGGCATGCATATCCACCACACTTAAAACATGTGAGGATCAGTTAGAGGTCCCTTTCATATAAAATTCCACGAGGCTATTATTAGGGGGTTGTACTAGTGGAATTTCCCAAACATGGATTTTGGAGCTCATCTTTAGTGCGTAAAATAATTTTCTTTATATTATTTTAGTTTTCAAATTTTCTTACACACATGAACTCTTAAATTTTCATTTTGTTGCGATCTTATATGTTTTTTGTTTACGGGGAAAAATGGGAGAGTGAAAACTCAAGTTTGGATCTGAAAAAAAAAATTTGAAATGCACAAATGCTGAGAGAGATAACTCCGAAAAGTATCGGTGATTTTTAAGTATAGGCAAAAAGTGGGTTGTTTGGCCCTGGTAAATATCCAACCACTTGGGTATTGTACTTTTTCTACTCCCCCCTAATTTTTTGATCTGAAGGCCATTTGCATCCTCAACATGCTTGTGGCATGCATATCCACCACACTTAAAACATGTGAGGATCAGTTAGAGGTCCCTTTCCTATAAAATTCCACCAAGCTATTATTAGGGGGTTGTACTAGTGGAATTTCCCAAACATGGATTTTGGAGCTCATATTTAGTGCGTGAAATAATTTTCTATTTATTATTACAGTTTTCAAATTTTTTTGCACACATGAACTCCAAAATTTTCATTTTGTTGCGATCTTATATTTTTTTTGTTTACGGGGAAAAATGGGAGAGTGAAAACTCAAGTTTGGATCTGAAAAGAAAAAATTTGAAATGCACAAATGCTGAGAGAGATAATTCCGAAAAGAATCTGTGATTTTTAAGGATAGGCAAAAAGTGGGTAGTTTGGCCCTGGTAAATATCCAACCACTTGAGAATTGTACTTTTTCTACTCCCCCCTTAATTTTTGAATCTGAAGGCCACTTGCGTCCTCAACATGCTTGTGGCATGCATATCCATCACACTTAAAACAAGTGAGGATCAGTTCGAGGTCCCTTTCCTATAAAATTCCCCCAAGCTATTATTAGGGGGTTGTACTAGTGGAATTTCCCAAACATGGATTTTGGAGCTCATATTTAGTGCGTGAAATAATTTTCTATTTATTATTACAGTTTTCAAATTTTTTTTGCACACATGAAGTCTAAAATTTTCATTTTGTTGCGATCTTATATCTTTTTTGTTTACGGGGAAAAATGGGAGAGTGAAAACTCATGTTTGGATCTGAAAAAAAAAAAAAAATCAAATGAACAAATGCTGAGAGAGATAATTCCGAAAAGTTTCTGTTACTTTTAAGGATAGGCAGAAAGTGGGTTGTTTGGCCCTGGTAAATATCCAACCACTTGAGAATTGTACTTTTTCTACTCCCCCTAATTTTTGGATCTGAAGGCCACTTGCATCCTCAACATCGTGTAGCATGCATATCCACCACACTTAAAACATGTGAGGATCAGTTAGAGATCCCTTTCCTATAAAATTCTGCCAAGCTATTATTAGGGGGTTGTACTAGTGGAATTTCCCAAACATGGATTTTGGAGCTCATCTTTAGTGCGTGAAATAATTTTCTATTTATTATTACAGTTTTCAATTTTTTTTGCACACATGAACTCTAAAATTTTCATTTTGTTCCGATCTTTTATCTTTTTTGTTTACAGGGAAAAACGGGAGAGTGAAATCTCAAGTTTGGATCTGAAAAAAAAAATATTTGAAATGCACAAATGCTGAGAGAGATAATTCCGAAAAGTATCTGTGATTTTTAAGGATAGGCAAAAAGTGGGTTGTTTGGCCCTGGTAAATATCCAACCACTTGACAATTGTTCTTTTTCTACTCCCCCCTAATTTTTGGATCTGAAGGCCACTTGTATCCTCAACATGCTTGTGGCATGCATATCCACCACACTTAAAACATGTGAGGATCAGTTAGAGGTCCCTTTCCTAGAAAATTCCACCAAGCTATTATTAGGGGGTTGTACTAGTGGAATTTCCCAAACATGGATTTTGGAGTTCTTTTTTAGTGCGTGAAATAATTTTCTATTTATTATTACAGTTTTCAAATATTTTTGCACACATGAACTCTAAAATTTTCATTTTGTTGCGATCTTATATCGTTTTTGTTTATGGGAAAAAATGGGAGAGTGAAAACTCAAGTTTGGATCTGAAAAAAAAAATTGTAATGCACAAATGCTGAGAGAGATAATTCCGAAAAGTATCTGTGATTTTTAAGGATAGGCAAAAAGTGGGTTGGTTGGCCCTGGTAAATATCCAACCACTTGAGAATTGTACTTTTTCTACTCCCCCCTAATTTTTAGATATGAAGGCCACTTGCATCCTCTCAACATGCTTGTGGCATGCATATCCACCACACTTAAAACATGTGAGGATCAGTTAGAGGTCCCTTTCCTATAAAATTCCACCAAGCTATTATTAGGGGGTTGAACTAGTGGAATTTCCCAAACATGGATTTTGGAGCTCTATTTTAGTGCGTGAAATAATTTTCTATTTATTATTACAGTTTTCAAATTTTTTTGCACACATGAACTCTAAAATTTTCATTTTGTTGCGATCTTATATCTTTTTTGGTTTACGGGGAAAAATGGGAGAGTGAAAACTCAAGTTTGGATCTGAAAAAAAAAATATTTGAAATGAACAAATGCTGAGAGAGATCATTCCAAAAAGTATCTGCGATTTTTAAGGATAGGCAAAAAGTGGGTTGTTTGGCCCTGGTAAATATCCAACCACTTGAGAATTGAACTTTTTCTACTCCCCCCTAATTTTCTGATTTGAAGGCCACTTGCATCCTCAACAGGCTTGTGGCATGCATATCCACCACACTTAAAACATGTGAGGATCAGTTAGAGGTCCCTTTCCTATAAAATTCCACCAAGCTATTATTAGGGGGTTGTACTAGTGGAATTTCCCAAACATGGATTTTGGAGCTCATCTTTAGTGCGTGAAATAATTTTCTTTTTATTATTTTAGTTTTCAAATTTTCTTGCAAAAATGAACTCAAAAATTTTCATTTTGTTGCGATCATATATGTTTTTTGTTTACGGGGAAAAATGGGAGAGTGAAAACTCACGTTTGGATCTGAAAAAAAAAAAATTTGAAATGCATAGATGCAGAGAGAGATAATTCCGAAAAGTATCTGTGATTTCTAAGAATAGGCAAAAAGTAGGTAGTTTGGCCCTGGTAAATATCCAACCACTTGAGAATTGTACTTTTTCTACTCCCCCCTAATTTTTGGATCTGAAGGCCATTTGCATCCTCAACATGCTTGTGGCATGCATATCCACCACACTTAAAACATGTGAGGATCAGTTAGAGGTCCCTTTCCTATACAATTCCACCAAGCTATTATTAGGGGGTTGTACTAGTGGAATTTCCCAAACATGGATTTTGGAGCTCATCTTTAGTGCGTGAAATAATTTTCTATTTATTATTACAGTTTTCAAATTTTTTTGCACACATGAACTCTAAAATTTTCATTTTGTTGCGATCTTATATCTTTTTTGTTTATGGGGAAATATGGGAGAGTGAAAACTCAAGTATGGATCCAAAACAAAAAAAAATTTGCAATGCCTAAATGCTGAGTGAGATAATTCCGAAAAGTATTTGTGATTTTTAAGTATTGGCAAAAAGTAGGTTTATTGGCCCTGGTAAATATCCAACCACTTGAGAATTGTACTTTTTCTCGTCCCCCCTAATTTTTGGATCTGAAGGCGACTTGCATCCTCTCAACATGCTTGTGGCATGCATATCCACCACACTTAAAACATGTGAGGATCAGTTAGAGGTCCCTTTCCTATAAAATTCCACCAAGCTATTATTAGGGGGTTGTACTAGTGGAATTTCCCAAACATGGATTTTGGAGCTAATTTTTAGTGCGTGCAATAATTTTCTATTTATTATTATAGTTTTCAAATTTTTTTGCACACATGAACTCTAAAATTTTCGTGTTGTTATGATCTTATATCTTTTTTGTTTACGGGGAAAAATGGGAGAGTGAAAACTCAAGTTTGGATCCAAAAAAAAAAAAAATTGGAAATGCCAAAATGCTGAGAGAGATAATTCCGAAAAGTATCTGTGATTTTTAAGTCTTGGCAAAAAGTGGGTGGTTTGGCCCTGGTAAATATCCAACCACTTGAGAATTGTACTTTTTCTACTCCCCCCTAATTTTTGGATCTGAAGGCTACTTGCATCCACTCAACATGCTTGTTGCATGCATATCCACCACACTTAAAACATCTGAGGATCAGTTAGAGGTCCCTTCCTATAAAATTCCACCACGCTATTATTAGGGGGTTGTACTAGTGGAATTTCCCAAACATGGAGTTTGGAGCTCAGTTTTTAGTTCGTGAAATAATTTTCTATGTATTATTATAGTTTTCAAATTTATTTGCACACATGAGCACTAAAATTTTCATTTTGTTGCGATCTTATATCTTTTTTGGTTACGGGGAAAAATGGGAGAGTGAAAACTCATGTTTGGATCAGAAAAAAAAGAAATTTGAAATGCACAAATGCTGAGAGAGATAATTCCAAAAAGTATCTGTGATTTTTAAGGATAGGCAAAAAGTGGGTTGTTTGGCCCTGGTAAATATCCCACCACTTGAGAATTGTACGTTTTCTACTGCCACCTAATTTTTGGATCTGAAGGCCACTTGCATCCTCTCAAAATCCTTGTGGCATGCATATCCACCACACTTAAAACATGTGAGGATCAGTTAGAGGTCCCTTTCCTATAAAATTCCACCAAGCTATTATTAGCGGGTTGTACTAGTGGAATTTCCCAAACATGGATTTTGGAGCTCATTTTTAGTGCGTGAAATAATTTTCTATTTATTATTACAGTTTTCAAATATTTTTGCACACATGAACTCTAAAATTTTCATTTTGTTACGATCTTATATCGTTTTTGTTTACGGGGGGAAAATGGGAGAGTGAAAACTCAAGTTTGGATCTGAAAAAAAAAAATTTGAAATGCACAAATGCTGAGAGAGATAATTCCAAAAAGTATCTGTGATTTTTAAGGATATGCAAAAAGTGGGTTGTTTGGCCCTGGTAAATATGCAACCACTTGAGAATTGTACTTTTTCTACTCCCCCCTAATTTTTGGATCGGAAGGCCACTTGCATCCACTCAACATGCTTGTTGCATGCATATCCACCACACTTAAAACATCTGAGGATCAGTTAGAGGTCCCTTTCCTATAAAATTCTACCAAGCTATTATTAGGGGGTTGTACTAGTGGAATTTCCCAAACATGGATTTTGGAGCTCATTTTTAGTTCGTGAAATAATTTTCTATTTATTATTATAGTTTTTAAAAATTTTTGCACACATGAGCACTAAAATTTTCTTGTTTTTGCGATCTTATATCTTTTTTGCTTACGGGGAAAAATGGGAGAGTGAAAACTCATGTTTGGATCAGAAAAAAATGAAATTTGAAATGCACAAATGCTGAGAGAGATAATTCCGAAAAGTATCTGTGATTTTTAAGGATAGGCAAAAAGTGGGTTGTTTGGCCCTTGTAAATATCCAACCACTTGAGAATTGTACTTTTTCTACTCCCACCTAATTTTTGGATCTGAAGGCCACTTGCATCCTCTCAACATGCTTGAGGCATGCATATCCACCACACTTAAAACATGTGAGGACCAGTTAGAGGTCCCTTTCCTATAAAATTCCACCAAGCCATTATTAGGGGGTTGTACTAGTGGAATTTCCCAAACATGGATTTTGGAACTCATTTTTAGTTCGTGAAATAATTTTCTATTTATTTTTATAGTTTTCAAATTTTTTTGCACACATGAACTCAAAAATTTTCATTTTGTGGCGATCTTATATCTTTTTTGTTTACGGGGAAAAATGGGAGAGTGAAAACTCAAGTTTGGATCTGAAAAAAAAGAAATTTGAAATGCACAAATGCTGAGAGAGATAATTCCGAAAAGTATCTGTGATTTTTAAGGATAGGCAAAAAGTGGGTTGTTTGCCCCTGGTAAATATCCAACCACTTGAGAATTGTACTTTTTCTAGTCCCCCCTAATTTTTGGATCTGAAGGGCACTTGCATCCTCTCAACATGCTTGAGGCATGCATATCCACCACACTTAAAACATGTGAGGACCAGTTAGAGGTCCCTTTCCTATAAAATTCCACCAAGCCATTATTAGGGGGTTGTACTAGTGGAATTTCCCAAACATGGATTTTGGAGCTCATTTTTAGTTCGTGAAATAATTTTCTATTTATTTTTATAGTTTTCAAATTTTTTTGCACACATGAACTCAAAAATTTTCATTTTGTGGCGATCTTATATCTTTTTTGTTTACGGGGAAAAATGGGAGAGTGAAAACTCAAGTTTGGATCTGAAAAAAAAGAAATTTGAAATGCACAAATGCTGAGAGAGATAATTCCGAAAAGTATCTGTGATTTTTAAGGATAGGCAAAAAGTGGGTTGTTTGCCCCTGGTAAATATCCAACCACTTGAGAATTGTACTTTTTCTAGTCCCCCCTAATTTTTGGATCTGAAGGGCACTTGCATCCTCTCAACATGCTTGTGGCATGCATATCCACCACACTTAAAACATGTGAGCATCAGTTAGAGGTCCCTTTCCTATAAAATTCCACCAAGGTATATTAGGGGGTTGTACTAGTGGAATTTCCCAAACATGGATTTTGGAGCTCATTTTTAGTGCGTGAAATAATTTTCTATTTATTATTATAGTTTCGAAATTTTTTTGCACACATGAACTCTAAAATTTTCATTTTGTTGCGATCTTATATCTTTTTTGTTTACGGGGAAAAATGATAGAGTGAAAACTCAAGTTTGGATCTGAAAAAAAAAAAAAATTTGAAATACACAAATGCTGAGAGAGAGAATTCCGAAAAGTATCAGTGATTTTTAAGGATAGGCAAAAAGTGGGTTGTTTGGCCCTGGTAAATATCCAACCACTTGAGAATTGTACTTTTTCTACTCCCCCCTAATTTATGGATCTGAAGGCCACTTGCATCCTCTCAACATGCTTGTGGCATGCATATCCACCACACTTAAAACATGTGAGGATCAGTTAGAGGTCCCTTCCCTATAAAATTCCACCAAGCTATTATTAAGGGGTTGTACTAGTGGAATTTCCCAAACATGGATTTTGGAGCTCATTTTTAGTGCGTGAAATAATTTTCTATTTATTATTATAGTTTTCAAATTTTTTTGCACACATGAACTCTAAAATTTTCATTTTGTTGCGATCTTATATCTTTTTTGTTTGCGAGGAAAAATGGGAGAGTGAAAACTCATGTTTGGATCTGAAAAAAAAAATTTGAAATGCACAAATGCAGAGAGAGATAATTCCGAAAAGTATCTGTGATTTTTAAGGGTAGGCAAAAAGTGGGTTGTTTGGCCCTGGTAAATATCCAACCACTTGAGAATTGTACTTTTTCTACTCCCCCCTAATTTTTGGATCTGAAGGCCACTTGCATCTTCTCAACATGCTTGTGGCCTACATATCCATCACACTTAAAACATGTGAGGATCAGTTAGAGGTCCCTTTCCTATAAAATTCCACCAAGCTATTATTAGGGGTTTGTTCTAGTGGAATTTCCCAAACAAGGATTTTGGAGCTCATTTTTAGTGCGTGAAAAATTTTCTATTTATTATTATAGTTTTCAAATTTTTTTGCACACATGAACTCTAAAATTTTCATTTTGATGCGAACTTATATCTTTTTTGTTTACGGGGAAAAATGGGAGAGTGAAAACTCAAGTTTGGATCTGAAAAAAAAGAAATTCGAAATGCACAAATGCTGAGAGAGATAATTCCGAAAAGTATCTGTGATTTTTAAGGATAGGCAAAAAGTGGGTTGTTTGGCCTTGGTAAATATCCAACCACTTGAGAATTGTACTTTTTCTACTCCACCCTAATTTTTGGATCTGAAGGCCACTTGCATCCTCTCAACATGCTTGTGGCATGCATATCTACCACACTTAAAACATGTCAGGATCAGTTAGAGGTCCCTTTCCTATAAAATTCCACCAAGTTATTATTAGGCGTTTGTACTAGTGGAATTTCCCAAACATGGATTTTGGAGCTCATTTTTAGTGCGTGAAAGAATTTTCTATTTATTATTATAGTTTCAAAATTTTTTTGCACACATGAACTCTAAAATTTTCATTTTGTTGCGATCTTATATCTTTTTTGTTTACGGGGAAAAATGGGAGAGTAAAAACTCATGTTTGGATCTGAAAAAAAAATAATTTGAAATGCACAAATGCTGAGAGGGATAATTCCGAAACGTATCTGTGATTTTTAAGGATAGGTAAAAAGTGGGTTGTTTGGCCCTGGTAATAATCCAACCACTTGAGAATTGTACTTTTTCTACTCCCCCCTAATTTTTGGATCTGAAGGCCACTTGCATCCTCTCAACATGCTTGTGGCATGCATATCCACCACACTTAAAACATGTGAGGATCAGTTACAGGTCCCTTTCCTATAAAATTCCACCAAGCTATTATTAGGGGGTTGTACTAGTGGAATTTCCCAAACATGGATTTTGGAGCTCATTTTTAGTGCGTGAAATAATTTTCAATTTATTATTATAGTTACGAAATTTTTTTTCACACATGAACTCTAAAATTTTCATTTTGTTGCGATCTTATATCTTTTTTGTTTACGGGGAAAAATGATAGAGTGAAAACTCAAGTTTGGATCTGAAAAAAAAAAATTTGAAATGCATAAATGCAGAGAGAGATAATTCCGAAAAGTATCTGTGATTTTTAAGGATAGGCAAAAAGTGGGTTGTTTGGCCCTGGTAAATATCCAACCACTTGAGACTTGTACTTTTTCTACTCCCCCCTAATTTTTGGATCTGAAGGCCAATTGCATCTTCTCAATATGCTTGTGGCCTGCATATCCACCACACTTAAAACATGTGAGGATCAGTTAGAGGTCCCTTTCCTATAAAATTCCACCAAGCTATTATTAGGGGTTTGTACTAGTGGAATTTCCCAAACATGGATGTTGGAGCTCATTTTTAGTGCGTGAAATAATTTTCTATTTATTATTATAGTTTACAAATTTTTTTACACACATGAACTCTAAAATTTTCATTTTGTTGCGATCTTATATCTTTTTTGTTTACGGGGAAAAATGGGAGAGTGAAAACTCAAGTTTGGATCTGAAAAAAAAGAAATTCGAAATACACAAATGCTGAGAGAGATAATTCCGAAAAGTATCTGTGATTTTTAAGGATAGGCAAAAAGTGGGTTGTTTGGCCTTGGTAAATATCCAACCACTTGAGAATTGTACTTTTTCTACTCCACCCTAATTTTTGGATCTGAAGGCCACTTGCAACCTCTCAACATGCTTGTGGCATGCATATCTACCACACTTAAAACATGTAAGGATCAGTTAGAGGTCCCTTTCCTATAAAATTCCACCAAGCTATTATTAGGGGGTTGTACTAGTGGAATTTCCCAAACATGGATTTTGGAGCTCATTTTTAGTGCGTGAAATGATTTTCTATTTATAATTATAGTTTTCAATTTTTTTTGCACACATGAACTCTAAAATTTTCTTTTTGTTGCGATCTTATATCTTTTTTGTTTACGGGGAAAAATAGGAGAGTGAAAACTAATGTTTGGATCAGAAAAAAAAATTTGAAATGCACAAATGTTGTGAGAGATAATACCGAAAAGTATCTGTGATTTTTAAGGATAGGCAAAAAGTGGGTTGTTTGGCCCTGGTAAATATCCAACCACTTGAGAATTGTACTTTTTCTACTTCCCCCTAAGTTTTGGATCTGAAGGCCACTTGCATCCTCTCAACAAGCTTGTGGCATGCATATCCACCACACTTAAAACATGTGAGGATCAGTTAGAGGTCCCTTTCCTATAAAATTCCAACAAGCTATTATGAGGGGGTTGTACTAGTAGAATTTCCCAAACATGGATTTTGGAGCTCATTTTTAGTGCGTGAAATAATTTTCTATTTATTATTATAGTTTTCAAATATTTTTGCACACATGAACTCTAAAATTTTCATTTTGTTGCGATCTTATATCTTTTTTGTTTACGGGGAAAAATGGAAAAGTGAAAACTCAAGTTTGGATCTGAAAAAAAAAAAATTAAAATGCACAAATGCTGAGAGAGGTAATTCCGAAAAGTATCTGTGATTTTTAAGGATAGGCAAAAAATGGGTTGTTTGGCGCTGGTAAGTATCCAACCACTTGAGAATTGTACTTTTTCTACTCCCCCCTAATTTTTGGATCTGAAGGCCACTTGCATCCTCTCAACATGCTTGTGGCATGCATATCCACCACACTTAAAACATGTGAGGATCAGTTAGAGGTCCCTTTCCTTTAAAATTCTACCAAGCTATTATTGGGGGGTTGTACTAGTGGAATTTCCCAAACATGGATTTTGGAGCTCATTTTTAGTGCGTGAAATAATTTTCTATTTATTATTATAGTTTTCAATTTTTTTTTCACACATGAACTATAAAATTTTCATTTTGTTGTGATCTTATATCGTTTTTGTTTACGGGGGAAAATGGGTGAGTGAAAACTCAAGTTTGGATCTGAAAGAAAAAATTTGAAATGCACAAATGCTTAGAGAGATAATTCCGAAAAGTATCTGTGATTTTTGAGGATAGGCAAAAAGTGGGTTGTTTGGCGCAGGTAAATATCCAACCACTTGAGAATTGTACTTTTTCTACTCCCCCCTAATTTTTGGATCTGAAGGCCACTTGCATCCTCTCAACATACTTGTGGCATGCATATCCACCACACTTAAAACTTGTGGGGATCAGTTAGAGGTCCCTTTCCTATAAAATTCCACCAAGCTATTATGAGGGGGTTGTACTAGTGGAATTTCCCAAACATGGATTTTGGAGCTCATTTTTAGTGCGTGAAATAATTTTCTATTTATTATTATAGTTTTCAAATTTTTTTGCACATATGAACTCTAAAATTTTCTTTTTTTTGCGATCTTATATCTTTTTTTTTTACGGGGAAAAATGGGAGAGTGAAAACAAAAGTTTGGATTTCAAAAAAAAAAAATTTGAAATGCACAAATGTTGAGAGAGATAATTCCAAAAAGTATATGTGATTTTTAAGGATAGGCAAAAAGTGGGTTGTTTGGCCCAGGTAAATTTCCAACCGCTTGAGAATTGTACTTTTTCTAGTCCCCCCTAATTTTTGGATCAGAAGGCCACTTGCATCCTCTCAACATGCTTGTGGCATGCATATCCACCACACTTAAAACATGTGAGGATCAGTTAGAGGTCCCTTTCCTATAAAATTCCACCAAGCTATTATTAGGGGGTTGTACTAGTGGAATTTCCCAAACATGGATTTTGGAGCTCATTTTTAGTGCGTGAAATAATTTTTTATTTATTATTATAGTTTTCAAATTTTTTTTCACACATGAACTCTAAAATTTTCATTTTGTTGCGATCGTGTATCTTTTTTGTTTACTGGGGAAAATGGGAGAGTGAAAACTCAAGTTTGGATCTGAAAAAAAATAATTTGAAAAGCACAAATGCTGAGAGGGATAATTCCGAAACGTATCTGTGATTTTTAAGGATAGGTAAAAAGTGGGTTGTTTGGCCCTGGTAAATATCCAACCACTTGAGAATTGTACTTTTTCTACTCCCCCCTAATTTTTGGATCTGAAGGCCACTTGCATCCTCTCAACATGCTCTTGGCATGCATATCCACCACACTTAAAACATGTGAGGATCAGTTAGAGGTCCCTTTCCTATAAAATTCCACCAAGCTATTATTAGGGGGTTGTACTAGTGGAATTTCCCAAACATCGATTTTGGAGCTCATTTTTAGTGCGTGAAATAATTTTTACTTATTATTATAGTTTTCAATTCTTTTTGCACACATGAACTCTAAAATTTTCATTTTGTTGCGATCTACATCTTTTTTGTTTACGGAGAAAAATGGGAGAGTAAAAACTAAAGTTTGGATTTGAAAAAAAAAAATTTGAAATGCACAAATGCTGAGAGAGATAATTCCGAAAAGTATCTGTGATTTTTAAGGATAGGCAAAAGTGGGATGTTTGGCGCTGGTAAATATCCAACCACTTGAGAATTGTACTTTTTCTACTCCCCCCTAATTTTTGGATCAGAAGGCCACTTGCATCCTCTCAACATGCTTGTGGCATGCATATCCACCACACTTAAAACATGTGAGGATCAGTTAGCGGTCCCTTTCCTATAAAATTCCACCAAACTATTATTAGGGGGTTGTACTAGTGGAATTTCCCAAACATGGATTTTGGAGCTCATTTTTAGTGCGTGAAATAATTTTCTATTTATTGTTATAGTTTTCAAATTTTTTTGCACACATGAACTCTAAAATTTTCATTTTGTTGCGATCTTATATCTTTTTTGTCTACGAGGAAAAATGGGAGAGTGAAAACTAAAGTTTGGATTTGAAAAAAAAAATTTGAAATGCACAAATGCTGAGAGAGATAATTTCGAAAAGTATCTGTGATTTTTAAGGATTGGCAAAAAGTGGGTTGTTTGGCCCTGGTAAATATACAACCACTTGAGAATTGTACTTTTTCTACTCCTCCCTAATTTTTGGATCTGAAGGCCACTTGCATCCTCTCAACATGCTTGTGGCATGCATATCCACCACACTTAATGTGAGGATCAGTTAGAGGTCCCTTTCCTATAAAATTCCACCAAGCTATTATTAGGGGGTTGTACTAGTGGAATTTCCCAAACATGGATTTTGGAGCTCATTTTTAGTGAGTGAAATAATTTTCTATTTATTATTATAGTTTTCAAATTTTTTTGCACATATAAACTCTAAAATTTTCTTTTTTTTGCGATCTTATATCTTTTTTGTTTACGGGGAAAAATGGGAGAGTGAAAACAAAAGTTTGGATTTCAAAAAAAAAAAAATTGAAATGCACAAATGTTGAGAGAGATAATTCCAAAAAGTATATGTGATTTTTAAGGATAGGCAAAAAGTGGGTTGTTTGGCCCTGGTAAATTTCCAACCACTTGAGAATTGTACTTTTTCTAGTCCCCCCTAATTTTTGGATCAAAAGGCCACTTGCATCCTCTCAACATGCTTGTGGCAAGCATATCCACCACACTTAAAACATGTGAGGATCAGTTAGAGGTCCCTTTCCTATAAAATTCCACCAAGCTATTATAAGGGGGTTGTACAAGTGGAATTTCCCAAACATGGATTTTGGAGCTCATTTTTAGTGCATGAAATAATTTTCTATTTATTATTATAGTTTTCAAATTGTTTTTGCACACATGAACTCTAAAAATTTCATTTTGTTAGGGTTTTTGTTTACGGGGGAAAAATGGGAAAGTGAAAACTCAAGTTTGGATCTGAAAAAAAAAAAATTTGAAATGCACAAATGCTGAGAGAGATAATTCCAAAAAGTATCTGTGATTTTTAAGGATAGGCAAAAAGTGGGTTGTTTGGCCCTGGTAAATATCCAACCACTTGAGAATTGTACTTTTTCTCCTCCCCCCTAATTTTTGGATCTGAAGGCCACTTGCAACCTCTCAACATGCTTGTGGCATGCATATCCACCACTCTTAAAACATGTGAGGATCAGTTAGAGGTCCCTTTCCTATAAAATTCCACCAAGCTATTATTAGGGGGTTGTACAAGTGGAATTTCCCAAACATGGATTTTGGAGCTCATTTTTAGTGCGTGAAATAATTTTCTATTTATTATTATAGTTTTCAAATTTTTTTGCACACATGAACTCTAAAATTTTCATTTTGTTACGATCTTATATCGTTTTTGTTTACGGGGGAAAAATGGGAAAGTGAAAACTCAAGTTTGGATCTGAAAAAAAAACATTTGAAATGCACAAATGCTGAGGGAGATAATTCCAAAAAGTATCTGTGATTTTTAAGGATAGGCAAAAAGTGGGTTGTTTGGCCCTGGTAAATATCCAACCACTTGAGAATTGTACTTTTTCTACTCCCCCCTAATTTTTGGATCTGAAGGCCACTTGCATCCACTCAACATGCTTGTTGCATGCATATCCACCACACTTAAAACATGTGAGGATCAGTTAGAGGTCCCTTTCCTATAAAATTCCACCAAACTATTATTAGGGGGTTGTACTAGTGGAATTTCCCAAACATGGATTTTGGAGCTCATTTTAAGTTCGTGAAATAATTTTCTATTTATTATTATAGTTTTCAAATTTATTTGCACACATGAGCACTAAAATTTTCATTTTGTTGCGATCTTATATCTTTTTTGTTTACGGGGAAGAATGGGAGAGTGAAAACTCATGTTTGGATCAGAAAAAAATGAAATTTGAAATGCACAAATGCTGAGAGAGATCATTCCAAAAAGTATCTGTGATTTTTAAGGATAGGCAAAAAGTGGGTTGTTTGGCCCTGGTTAATATCCAACCACTTGAGAATTGTACTTTTTCTACTCCCACCTAATTTTTGGATCTGAAGGTCACTTGCATCCTCTCAACATACTTGTGGCATGCATATCCACCACACTTAAAACATGTGAGGATCAGTTAGAGATCCCTTTCCTATAAAATTCCACCAAGCTATTATTAGGGGGTTGTACTAGTGGAATTTCCCAAACATGGATTTTGGAGCTCATTTTTAGTGTGTGAAATAATTTTCTATTTATTATTATAGTTTTCAAATTTTTTTGCACACATGAACACTAAAATTTTCATTTTGTTACGATCTTATATCTTTTTTGTTTACGGGGGAAAAATGGGAGACTGAAAACTCAAGTTTGGATCTGAAAAAAAAAATTTGAAATGCACAAATGCTGAGAGAGATAATTCCAAAAAGTATCTGTGATTTTTAAGGATACGCAAAAAGTGGGTTGTTTGGCCCTGGTAAATATCCAACCACTTGAGAATTGTACTTTTTCTACTCCCCCCTAATTTTTGGATCTGAAGGCCACTTGCATCCTCTCAACATGCTTGTGGCATGCAAATCCACCACACTTAAAACATGTAAGGATCAGTTAGAGGTCCCTTTCCTTTAAAATTCCTCCAAGTATTATTAGGGGGTTGTACTACTGGAATTTCCAAAACATGGATTTTGGAGCTCATTTTTAGTGCGTGAAATAATTTTCTATTTATTATTATAGTTTTCAAATTTTTTTGCACACATGAACTTTAAAATTTTCATTTTGTTACGATCTTATATCGTTTTTGTTTACAGGGGAAAAATGGGAGAGTGAAAACTCAAGTTTGGATCTGAAAAAAAAAATTTAAAATGCACAAATGCTGAGAGAGATAATTCCAAAAAGTATCTGTGATTTTTAAGGAGACGCAAAAAGTGGGTTGTTTGGCCCTGGTAAATATCCAACCACTTGAGAATTGTACTTTTTCTACTCCCCCCTAATTTTTGGATCTCAAGGCCACTTGCATCCACTCAACATGGTTGTTGCATGCATATCCACCACACTTAAAACATCTGAAGATCAGTTACAGGTCCCTTTCCTATAAAATTTCACCAAGATATTATTAGGGGGTTGTACTAGTGGAATTTCCCAAACATGGATTTTGGAGCTCATTTTTAGTTCGTGAAATAATTTTCTATTTATTATTACAGTTTTCAAATTTATTTGCACACATGAGCACTAAAATTTTCATTTTGTGGCGATCTTATATCTTTTTTGTTTACGGGGAAAAATGGGAGAGTGAAAACTCAAGTTTGGATCTGAAAAAAAAGAAATTTGAAATGCACAAATGCTGAGAGAGATTATTCCGAAAAGTATCTGTGATTTTTAAGGATAGGCAAAAAGTGGGTTGTTTGGCCCTGGTAAATATCCAACCACTTGAGAATTGTCCTTTTTCTACTCCCCCCTAATTTTTGGATCTGAAGCCACTTGCAGCCTCTCGACATGTTTGTGGCATGCATATCCACCACACTTAAAACATGTGAGGATCAGTTAGAGGTCCCTTTCCTATAAAAATCCACCAAGCTATTATTAGGGGGTTGTACTAGTGGAATTTCCCAAACATGGATTTTGGAGCTCATTTTTAGTTCGTGAAATAATTTTCTATTTATTGTTATAGTTTTCAAATTTTTTTGCACACATGAACTCTAAAATTTTCATTTTGTGGCGATATTATATCTTTTTTGTTTACGGGGAAAAATGGGAGAGTGAAAACTGAAGTTTGGATCTGAAAAAAAAAAAAATTGAAATGCACAAATGCTGAGAGAGAAAATTCCGAAAAGTATCTGTGATTTTTAAGGATAGGCAAAAAGTGGGTTGTTTGGCCCTGGTAAATATCCAACCACATGAGAATAGTACTTCTTCTACTCCCCCCAAATTTATGGATCTGAAGGCCACTTGCATCCTCTCAACATGATTGTGGCATGCATATCCACCACACTTAAAACATGTGACGTTCAGTTAGAGGTCCCTTTCCTATAAAATTCCACCAAGCTATTATTAGGGGGTTGTACTAGTGGATTTTCCCAAATATGGATTTTGGAGCTCATTTTTAGTGCGTGAAATAATTTTCTATTTATTATTATAGTTTTCAAATTTTTTTTCACACATGAACTCTAAAATTTTCATTTTGTTGCAATCTTATATCTTTTTTGTTTGCGGGGAAAAATGGGAGAGTGAAAACTCAAGTTTGGATCTGAAAAAAAAAATTTGAAATACACAAATGCTGAGAGAGATAATTCCGAAAAGCATCTAAGATTTTTAAGGATATGCAAAAAGTGGGTTGTTTGGCCCTGGTAAATATCCAACCACTTGAGAATTGTACTTTTTCTACTCCCCCCTAATTTTTGGATCTGAAGGCCACTTGCATCTTCTCAACATGCTTGTTGCCTGCATATCCACCACACTTAAAACATGTGAGGATCAGTTAGAGGTCCCTTTCCGATAAAATTCCACCAAGCTATTATTAGGGGTTTGTACTAGTGGAATTTCCCAAACATGGATTTTGGAGCTCATTTTTAGTGTGTGAAATAATTTTCTATTTATTATTATAGTTTTCAAATTTTTTTGCACACATGAACTCTAAAATTTTCATTTTGTTGCGATATTATATCTTTTTTGTTGACGGGGAAAAATGGGAGAGTGAAAACTCAAGTTTGGATCTGAAAAAAATGAAATTCGAAATGCACAAATGCTGAGAGAGATAATTCCGAAAAGTATCTGTGATTTTTAAGGATAGGCAAAAAGTGGGTTGTTTGGCCTTGGTAAACATCCAACCACTTGAGAATTGTACTTTTTCTACTCCCCCTTAATTTTTGGATCTAAAGGCCACTTGCATCCTCTCAACTTGCTTGTGGCATGCATATCCACCTCACTTAAAACATGTGAGGATCAGTTAGAGGTCCCTTTCTTATAAAATTCCACCAAGCTATTATTAGGGGGTTGTACTAGTGGAATTTCCCAAACATGGATTTTGGAGCTCATTTTTAGTGCGTGAAATAATTTTCTATTTATGATTATAGTTTTCAAATTTTTTTGCACACATGAACTCTAAAATTTTCATTTTGTTGCGATCTTATATCTTTTTTGTTTACGGGGAAAAATGGGAGAGTGAAAACTCAAGTTTGGATCTAAAAAAAATGAAATTTGAAATGCACAAATGCTGAGAGAGATAATTCTGAAAAGTATCTGTGATTTTTAAGGATAGGCAAAAAGTGGGTTGTTTGGCCCTGGTAAATATCCAACCACTTGAGAATTGTACTTTTTCTCCTCCCCCCTAATTTTTGGATCTGAAGGCCACTTGCATCCTCTCAACATGCTTGTGGCATGCATATCCACCACGCTTAAAACATGTGAGGATCAGTTAGAGGTCCCTTTCCTATAAAATTCCACCAAGCTATTATTGGAGGCATGCACTAGTGGAATATCCCAAACATGGATTTTGGAGCTCATTTTTAGTGCGTGAAATAATTTTCTATTTATTATTACAGTTTTCAAAGTTTTTTGCACACATGAACTCTAAAATTTTCATTTTGTTGCGATCTGATATCTTTTTTGTTTACGGGGAAAAATGGGAGTGTGAAAACTCAAGTTTGGATCTGAAAAAAAAAAAAAATTTGAAATGCACAAATGCTGAGAGAGATAATTCCGAAAAGTATCTGTGATTTTTAAGGATAGACAAAAAGTTGGTTGTTTGGCCGTGGTAAATATCCAACCAATTGAGAATTGTACTTTTTCTAGTCCCCCTAATTTTTGGATCTGAAGGCCACTTGCATCCTCAACATGCCTGTGGCATGCATATCCACCACACTTAAAACATGTGAGGATCAGTTAGAGGTCCCTTTCCTAAAAAATTCCACCAAGCTATTATTAGGGGGTTGTACTAGTAGAATTTCCCAAACATGGATTTTGGAGCTCATTTTTAGTGCGTGAAATAATTTTCTACTTATTATTTTAGTTTTCAAATTTCGTTGCACACAAGAACTCTAAACTTTTCATTTTGTTGCGATCTTATATCTTTTTTGTTTATGGGGAAAAATGGGAGAGTGAAAACTCATGTTTGGATCTGAAAAAAAAAAATTGTAATGCACAAATGCTCAGAGAGATAATTCCGAGAAGTTTTTGCGATTTTTAAGGATAGGCAAAAAGTGGGTTCTTTGGCCCTGATAAATATCCAAACAGTTGAGAATTGCACTTTTTCTACTCCCCCCTAATTTTTGGATCTGAAGGCCACTTGCATCCTCTCAACATGCTTGTGGCATGCATATCCACCACACTTAAAACATGTGAGGATCAGTTAGAGGTCCCTTTCCTATAAAATTCCACCAAGCTATTATTAGGGGGTTGTACTAGTGGAATTTCCCAAACATGGATTTTGGAGCTCATTTTTAGTGCGTGAAATAATTTTCTATTTATTATTACAGTTTTCAAAGTTTTTTGCACACATGAACTCTAAAATTTTCATTTTGTTGCGATCTTAAATCTTTTTTGTTTACGGGGAAAAATGGGAGAGTGAAAACTCAAGTTTGGATCTGAAAAAAAAAAAATTGGAAATACACAAATGCTGAGAGAGATAATTCCGAAACGGATCTGTGCTTTTTAAGGATAGGCAAAAAGTGGGTTGTTTGGCCCTGGTAAATATCCAACCACTTGAGAATTGTACTTTTTCTACTCCCCCCTAATTTTTGGATCTGAAGGCCACTTGCATCTTCAACATGCCTGTGGCATGCATATTCACCACACTTAAAACATGTGAGGATCAGTTAGAGGTCCCTTTCCTATAAAATTCCACCAAGCTATTATTAGGGGGTCGTACTAGTGGAATTTCCCAAACAAGGATTTTGGAGCTCATTTTTAGTGCGTGAAATAATTTTCTATTTATTATTATTGTTTTCAAAATTTTTTGCACTCATGAACTCTAAAATTTTCATTTTGTTGCGATCTTATATCTTTTTTGTTTACGGGGAAAAATGGGAGAGAGAAAACTCAAGTTTGGATCTGAAAAAAAAAAATTTGAAATGCACAAATGCTAAGAGAGATAATTCCGAAAAGTATCCGTGATTTTTAAGCATAGGCAAAAAGTAGGTTGTTTGGCCCTGGTAAAATATCCAACCACTTGAGAATATTACTTTTTGTACTCCCCTCTAATTTTTGGATCTGAAGGCCACTTGCATCCTCAACATGCTTGTGGCACGCATATCCACCACACTTAAAACATGTGAGGATCAGTTAGAGGTCCCTTTCCTATAAAATTCCACCAAGCTATTATTAGGGGGTTGTAATAGTGGAATTTCCCAAACATGGATTTTGGAGCTCATTTTTAGTGCGTGAAATAATTTTCTACTTATTATTATAGTTTTCAAATTTTTTTGCACACATGAACTCTAAAATTTTCGTTTTATTGCGATCTTATATTTTTTTTGTTTACGAGGAAAAATGGGAGAGTGAAAACTCAAGTTTGGATCTGAAAAAAAAGAAATTTGAAATGCACAAATGCTGAGAGAGATAATTCCGAAAAGTATCTGTGATTTTTAAGGATAGGCAAAAAGTGTGTTGTTTGGCCCTGGTAAATATCCAACCTCTTGAGATATGTACTTTTTCTACTCCCCCCTAATTTTTGGATCTGAAGGCCACTTGCATCCTCTCAACATGCTTGTGGCATGCATATCCACCACACTTAAAACATGTGAGGATCAGTTAGAGGTCCCTTTCCTATAAAATTCCACCAAGCTATTATTAGGGGGTTGTTCTAGTGGAATTTCCCAAACATGGATTTTGGAGCTCATTTTTAGTGCGTGAAATAATTATCTATTTATTATTATAGTTTTCAAATTATTTTGCACACACGAACTCTAAAATTTTCATTTTGTTGCAATCTTATATCTTTTTTGTTTACAAGGAAAAATGGGAGAGTGAAAACTCAAGTTTGAATCTAAAAAAAAAAAAAATTTGAAATGCACAAATGCTGAGAGAGATAATTCCGAAAAGTATCTGTGATTTTTAAGAATAGGCAAAAAGTGGGTAGTTTGGCCCTGGTAAATATCCAACCACTTGAGACTTGTACTTTTACTACTCCCCCCTAATATTTGGATTTGAAGGCCACTTGCATCCTCAACATGCTTGTGGCATGCATATCCACCACACTTAAAACATGTGAGGATCAGTTAGAAGTCCCTTTCCTATAAAATTCCACCAAGCAATTATTAGGGGGTTGTACTAGTGGAATTTCCCAAAGGAATTTGGAGCTCATTTTTAGTGTGTGAAATAATTTTCTACTTATTATTATAGTTTTCAAATTGTTTTGCACACATGAACTCTAAAATTTTCATTTTGTTGCGATCTTATATCTTTTTTTATTTACGAGGAAAAATGGGAGAGTGAAAACTCAAGTTTGGATCTGAAAAAAAAGAAATTTGAAATGCACAAATGCTGAGAGAGATAATGCTGAAAAGTATCTGTGATTTTTAAGGATAGGCAAAAAGTGGGTTGTTTGGCCCTGGTAAATATCCAACCACTTGAGAATTGTACTTTTTCTACTCCCCCCTAGTTTTTGGATCTGAAGGCCACTTGCATCCTCAACATGCTTGTGGGATGCATATCCACCACACTTAAAACATGTGAGGATCAGTTAGAGGTCCCTTTCCTATAAAATTCCACCAAGCTATTATTAGGGGGTTGTACTAGTGGAATTTCCCAAACATGGATTTTGGAGCTCATTTTTAGTGCGTGAAGTAATTTTCTACTTATTATTGTAGTTTTCTAATTTGTTTGCACACACGAACTCTAAAATTTTCATTTTGTTGCGATCTTATATCTTTTTTGTTTACGAGGAAAAATGGGAGAATGAAAACTCAAGTTTGGATCTGAAAAAAAAGATATTTGAAATGCAAAAATGCTGAGAGAGATAATTCCGAAAAGTATCTGTGATTTTTGAGGATAGGCAAAAAGTGGGTTGTTTGGCCCTGGTAAATATCCAACCACTTGAGAATTGTACTTTTTCTACTCCCCCCTAATTTTTGGATCTGAAGGCCACTTGCATCCTCTCAACATACTTGTGGCATGCATATCCACCACACTTATAACATGTGAGGATCAGTTAGAGGTTCCTTTCCTATAAAATTGCACCAAGCTATTATTAGGGGGTTGTACAAGAGGAATTTCTCGAACATGGATTTTGGAGCTCATTTTTAGTGCGTGAAGTAATTTTCTACTTATTATTATAGTTTTCAAATTGTTTTGCACACACGAACTCTAAAATTTTCATTTTGTTGTGATCTTATATCTTTTTTGTTTACGAGGAAAATTGGGAGAGTGAAAACTCAAGTTTGGATCTGAAAAAAAAAGAAATTTGAAATGCCCGAATGCTGAGAGAGATAATTCCGAAAAGTATATGTGATTTTTAAGGATAGGCAAAAAGTGGGTTGTTTGGCCCTGGTAAATATCCAACCACTTGAAAATTTAACTTTTTCTACTCCCCCTTAATTTTTGGATCTGAAGGCCACTTGCATCCTCAACATGCCTGTGGCATGCATATCCACCACACTTAAAACATGTGAGGATCAGTTAGAGGTCCCTTTCCTATAAAATTCCACCAAGCTATTATTAGGGGGTTGTACTAGTGGAATTTCCCAAACATGGATTTTGGAGCTCATTTTTAGTGCGCGAAATAATTTTCTACTTTATTACTATAGTTTTCAATTTTTTTTGCACTCACGAACTCTAAAATTTTCATTTTGTTGCGATCTTATATCTTTTTTGTTTACGAGGAAAAGTGGGAGATTGAAAACTCAAGATTGAATCTGAAAAAAAAAAATTTGAAATGCACAAATGCTGAGAGAGATAATTCCGAAAAGTATCTGTGATTTTTAAGGATAGGCAAAAAGTGGGTTGTTTCGCCCTGGTAATTATCCAACCACTTGAGAATTGTACTTTTTCTACTCCCCCCTAATTTTTGGATCTGAAGGCCTCTTGCATCCTCAACATGCCTGTGGCATGCATATCCACGACACTTAAAACATGTGAGGATCAGTTAGACGTCCCTTTCCTATAAAATTCCACCAAGCTATTATTAGGGGGTTGTACTAGTGGAATTTCCCAAACATGGATTTTGGAGCTCATTTTTAGTCCGTGAAAAAATTTTCTTTTTATTATTATTGTTTTCAATTTTTTTTGCACACATGAACTCTAAAATTTTCTTTTTGTTGCGATCTTTTATCTTTTTTGTTTACGGGGAAAAATGGGAGAGTGAAAACTCAAGTTTGGATCTGAAAATAATGAAATTTGAAATGCACAAATGCTGAGAGAGATAATTCCGAAAAGTATCTGTGATTTTTAAGGATTGGCAAAAAGTGGGTTGTTTGGCCCAGGTAAATATCCAACCACTTGAGAATTGTACCTTTTCTACTCCCCCCTAATTTTTGGATCTGAAGGCCACTTGCATCATCTCAACATGCTTGTGGCCTGCATATCCACCACACTTAAAACATGTGAGGATCAGTTAGAGGTCCCTTTCCGATAAAATTCCACCAAGCTATTAGTAGGGGTTTGTACTAGTGGAATTTCCCAAACTTGGATTTTGGAGCTCATTTTTAGTGCGTGAAATAATTTTCTATTTATTATTATAGTTTTCAAATTTTTTTGCACACATGAACTCTAAAATTTTCATTTTGTTGCGATCTTATATCTTTTTTGTTTACGAGGAAAAATGGGAGAGTGAAAACTCAAGTTTGGATCTGAAAAAAAAAGAAATTCGAAATGCACAAATGCTGAGAGAGATAATTCCGAAAAGTATCTGTGATTTTTAAAGATAGGCAAAAAGTGGGTTGTTTGGCCTTGGTAAATATCCAACCACTTGAGAAATGTACTTTTTCTACTCCCCCCTAATTTTTGGATCTCAAGGCCACTTGCATCCTCTCAACTTGCTTGTGGCATGCATATCCACCTCACTTAAAACATGTGAGGATCAGTTAGAGGTCCCTTTCCTATAAAATTCCACCAAGCTATTATTAGGGGGTTGTACTAGTGGAATTTCCCAAACATGGATTTTGGAGCTCATTTATAGTGCGTGAAATAATTTTCTATTTATGATTATAGTTTTCAAATTTTTTTGCACACAGGAACTCTAAAATTTTCATTTTGTTGCTATCTTATATCTTTTTTGTTTACGGGGAAAAATGGGAGAGTGAAAACTCAAGTTTGGATCTGAAAAAAATGAAATTTGAAATGCACAAATGCTGAGAGAGATAATTCCGAAAAGTATCTGTGATTTTTAAGGATAGGCAAAAAGTGGGTTGTTTGGCCCTGGTAACTATCCAACCACTTGAGAATTGTACCTTTTCTACTCCCCCCTAATTTTTGGATCTGAAGGCCACTTGCATCCTCTCAACATGCTTGTGGCATGCATATCCACCACACTTAAAACATGTGAGGATCAGTTAGAGGTCCCTTTCCTATAAAATTTCACCAAGCTATTATTAGGGGGTTGTACTAGTGGAATTTCCCAAACATGGATTTTGGAGCTCATTTTTAGTGCGTGAAGTAATTTTCTACTTATTATTGTAGTTTTCAAATTGTTTTGCACACACGAACTCTAAAATTTTCATTTTGTTGCGATCTTATATCTTTTTTGTTTACGAGGAAAAATGGGAGAATGAAAACTCAAGTTTGGATCTGAAAAAAAAGAAATTTGAAAAGCAAAAATGTTGAGAGTGATAATTCCGAAAAGTATCTGTGATTTTAGAGGATAGGCAAAAAGTGGGTTGTTTGGCCCTGCTAATATCCAACCACTTGAGAATTGTACTTTTTCTACTCCCCCCTAATTTTTGGATCTGAAGGCCTCTTGCATCCTCAACATGCCTGTGGCATGCATATCCACGACACTTAAAACATGTGAGGATCAGTTAGACGTCCCTTTCCTATAAAATTCCACCAAGCTATTATTAGGGGGTTGTACTAGTGGAATTTCCCAAACATGGATTTTGGAGCTCATTTTTAGTCCGTGAAAAAATTTTCTTTTTATTATTATTGTTTTCAAATTTTTTTGCACACATGAACTCTAAAATTTTCTTTTTGTTGCGATCTTTTATCTTTTTTGTTTACGGGGAAAAATGGGAGAGTGAAAACTCAAGTTTGGATTTGAAAAAAAAGAAATTTGAAATACACAAATGCTGAGAGAGATAATTCCGAAAAGTATCTGTGATTTTTAAGGATAGGCAAAAAGTGGGTTGTTTGGCCCTGGTAAATATCCAACCATTTGAGAATTGCACTTTTTCTACTCCCCCCTAATTTTTGGATCTGAAGGCCACTTGCATCTTCTCAACATGCTTGTGGCCTGCATATCCACCACACTTAAAACATGTGAGGATCAGTTAGAGGTCCCTTTCCGATAAAATTCCACCAAGCTATTATTAGGGGTTTGTACTAGTGGAATTTCCCAAACATGGATTTTGGAGCTCATTTTTAGTGCGTGAAATAATTTTCTATTTATTATTATAGTTTTGAAATTTTTTTGCACACATGAACTCTAAAATTTTCATTTTGTTGCGATCTTATATCTTTTTTGTTTACGGGGAAAAATGGGTGAGTGAAAACTCAAGTTTGGATCTGAAAAAAAAAGAAATTCGAAATGCACAAAAGCTGAGAGAGATAATTCCGAAAAGTTTCTGTGATTTTATAGGATAGGCAAAAAGTGGGTTGTTTGGCCTTGGTAAATATCCAACCACTTGAGAAATGTACTTTTTCTACTCCCCCCTAATTTTTGGATCTCAAGGCCACTTGCATCCTCTCAACTTGCTTGTGGCATGCATATCCACCTCACTTAAAACATGTGAGGATCAGTTAGAGGTCCCTTTCCTATAAAATTCCACCAAGCTATTATTAGGGGGTTGTACTAGTGGAATTTCCCAAACATGGATTTTGGAGCTCATTTTTAGTGCGTGAAATAATTTTCTATTTATGATTATAGTTTTCAAATTTTTTTGCACACAGGAACTCTAAAATTTTCATTTTGTTGCGATCTTATATCTTTTTTGTTTACGGGGAAAAATGGGAGAGTGAAAACTCAAGTTTGGATCTGAAAATAATGAAATTTGAAATGCACAAATGCTGAGAGAGATAATTCCGAAAAGTATCTGTGATTTTTAAGGATTGGCAAAAAGTGGGTTGTTTGGCCCTGGTAAATATCCAACCACTTGAGAATTGTACCTTTTCTACTCCCCCCTAATTTTTGGATCTGAAGGCCACTTGCATCCTCTCAACATGCTTGTGGCATGCATATCCACCACACTTAAAACATGTGAGGATCAGTTAGAGGTCCCTTTCCTATAAAATTTCACCAAGCTATTATTAGGGGGTTGTACTAGTGGAATTTCCCAAACATGGATTTTGGAGCTCATTTTTAGTGCGTGAAGTAATTTTCTACTTATTATTGTAGTTTTCAAATTGTTTTGCACACACGAACTCTAAAATTTTCATTTTGTTGCGATCTTATATCTTTTTTGTTTACGAGGAAAAATGGGAGAATGAAAACTCAAGTTTGGATCTGAAAAAAAAGAAATTTGAAATGCAAAAATGCTGAGAGAGATAATTCCGAAAAGTATCTGTGATTTTTGAGGATAGGCAAAAAGTGGGTTGTTTGGCCCTGGCAAATATCCAACCACTTGAGAATATAACTTTTTCCACTCCCCCCTAATATTTGGATCTGAAGGCCACTTGCATCCTCAACAAGCTTGTGGCATGCATATCCACCATAGTTATAACATGTGAGGATCAGTTAGAGGTCCCTTTCCTATAAAATTGCACCAAGCTATTATTAGGGGGTTGTACTAGTGGAATTTCCCGAACATGGATTTTGGAGCTCATTTTTAGTGCGTGAAGTAATTTTCTACTTATTATTATAGTTTTCAAATTGTTTTGCACACACGAACTCTAAAATTTTCATTTTGTTGTGATCTTATATCTTTTTTGTTTACGAGGAAAATTGGGAGAGTGAAAACTCAAGTTTGGATCTGAAAAAAAAGAAATTTGAAATGCTCGAATGCTGAGAGAGATAATTCCGAAAAGTATATGTGATTTTTAAGGATAGGCAAAAAGTGGGTTGTTTGGCCCTGGTAAATATCCAACCACTTGAAAATTTAACTTTTTCTACTCCCCCTTAATTTTTGGATCTGAAGGCCACTTGCATCCTCAACATGCCTGTGGCATGCATATCCACCACACTAAAAATATGTGAGGATCAGTTAGAGGTCCCTTTCCTATAAAATTCCTCCAAGCTATTATTAGTTGCTTGTACTACTGGAATTTCCCAAACATGGATTTTGGAGCTCATTTTTAGTGCGCGAAATAATTTTCTACTTTATTACTATAGTTTTCAATTTTTTTTGCACTCACGAACTCTAAAATTTTCATTTTGTTGCGATCTTATATCTTTTTTGTTTACGAGGAAAAATGGGAGATTGAAAACTCAAGATTGAATCTGAAAAAAAAAAAATTTGAAATGCACAAATGCTGAGAGAGATAATTCCGAAAAGTATCTGTGATTTTTAAGGATAGGCAAAAAGTGGGTTGTTTTGCCCTGGTAATTATCCAACCACTTGAGAATTGTACTTTTTCTACTCCCCCCTAATTTTTGGATCTGAAGGCCTCTTGCATCCTCAACATGCCTGTGGCATGCATATCCACGACACTTAAAACATGTGAGGATCAGTTAGACGTCCCTTTCCTATAAAATTCCACCAAGCTATTATTAGGGGGTTGTACTAGTGGAATTTCCCAAATATGGATTTTGGAGCTCATTTTTAGTCCGTGAAAAAATTTTCTTTTTATTATTATTGTTTTCAAATTTTTTTGTACACATGAACTCTAAAATTTTCTTTTTGTTGTGATCTTTTATCTTTTTTGTTTACGGGGAAAAATGGGAGAGTGAAAACTCAAGTTTGGATCTGAAAAAAAAGAAATTCGAAATGCACAAATGCTGAGAGAGATAATTCCGAAAAGTATCTGTGATTTTTAAGGATAGGCAAAAAGTGGGTTGTTTGGCCTTGGTAAAATATCCAACCACTTGAGAATTGTACTTTTTCTACTCCCCCCTAATTTTTGGATCTAAAGGCCACTTGCATCCTCTCAACTTGCTTGTGGCATGCATATCCACCTCACTTAAAACATGTGAGGATCAGTTAGAGGTCCCTTTCCTATAAAATTCCACCAAGCTATTATTAGGGGGTTGTACTAGTGGAATTTCCCAAACATGGATTTTGGAGCTCATTTTTAGTGCGTGAAATAATTTTCTATTTATGATTATAGTTTTCAAATTTTTTTGCACACATGAACTCTAAAATTTTCATTTTGTTGCGATCTTATATCTTTTTTGTTTACGGGGAAAAATGGGAGAGTGAAAACTCAAGTTTGGATCTGAAAAAAATGAAATTTGAAATGCACAAATGCTGAGAGAGATAATTCCGAAAAGTATCTGTGATTTTTAAGGATAGGCAAAAAGTGGGTTGTTTGGCCCTGGTAAATATCCAACCACTTGAGAATTGTACTTTTTCTACTCCCCCCTAATTTTTGGATCTGAAGGCCACTTGCATCCTCTCAACATGCTTGTGGCATGCATATCCACCACACTTAAAACATGTGAGGATCAGTTAGAGGTCCCTTTCCTATAAAATTTCACCAAGCTATTATTAGGGGGTTGTACTAGTGGAATTTTCCAAACATGGATTTCGGAGCTCATTTTTAGTGCGTGAAATAATTTTCTATTTATTATTATAGTTTTCAAATTTTTTTGCACACATGAACTCTAAAATTTTCATTTTGTTGCGATCTTATATCTTTTTTGTTTATGGGGAAAAATGGGAGAGTGAAAACTCATGATTGGATCTGAAAAAAAAAAAATTTGTAATGCACAAATGCTGAGAGAGATAATTCCGAGAAGTTTTTGTGATTTTTAAGGATAGGCAAAAAGTGGGTTCATTGACCCTGATAAATATCCAACCACTTGAGAATTGTACTTTTTCTACTCCCCCCAAATTTTTGGATCTGAAGGCCACTTGCATCCTCTCAACATGCTTGTGGCATGCATATCCACCACACTTAAAACATGTGAGGATCAGTTAGAGGTCCCTTTCCTATAAAATTCCACCAAGCTATTATTAGAGGGTTGCACTAGTGGAATTTCCCAAACATGGATTTTGTAGCTCATTTTTAGTGCATGAAATGATTTTCTATTTATTATTACAGTTTTCAATGTTTTTTGCACACATGAACTCTAAAATTTTCATTTTGTTGCGATCTTAAATCTTTTTTGTTTACGGGGAAAAATGGGACAGTGACAACACAAGTTTGGATCTGAAAAAAAAAAAAATTTGAAATGCACAAATGCTGAGAGAGATAATTCCGAAAAGTATCTGTGATTTTTAAGGATAGGCAAAAAGTTGGTTGTTTGGCCCTGGTAAATATCCAACCAATTGAGAATTGTACTTTTTCTAGTCCCCCCTAATTTTTGGATCTGAAGGCCACTTGCATCCTCAACATGCCTGTGGCATGCATATCCACCACACTTAAAACATGTGAGGATCAGTTAGACGTCCCTTTCCTATAAAATTCCACCAAGCTATTATTAGGGGGTTGTACTAGTGGAATTTCCCAAACATGGATTTTGGAGCTCATTTTTAGTCCGTGAAAAAATTTTCTTTTTATTATTATTGTTTTCAAATTTTTTCGCACACATGAACTCTAAAATTTTCTTTTTGTTGCGATCTTTTATCTTTTTTGTTTACGGGGAAAAATGGGAGAGTGAAAACTCAAGTTTGGATTTGAAAAAAAAGAAATTTGAAATACACAAATGCTGAGAGAGATAATTCCGAAAAGTATCTGTGATTTTTAAGGATAGGCAAAAAGTGGGTTGTTTGGCCCTGGTAAATATCCAACCATTTGAGAATTGCACTTTTTCTACTCCCCCCTAATTTTTGGATCTGAAGGCCACTTGCATCTTCTCAACATGCTTGTGGCCTGCATATCCACCACACTTAAAACATGTGAGGATCAGTTAGAGGTCCCTTTCCGATAAAATTCCACCAAGCTATTATTAGGGGTTTGTACTAGTGGAATTTCCCAAACATGGATTTTGGAGCTCATTTTTAGTGCGTGAAATAATTTTCTATTTATTATTATAGTTTTGAAATTTTTTTGCACACATGAACTCTAAAATTTTCATTTTGTTGCGATCTTATATCTTTTTTTGTTTACGGGGAAAAATGGGTGAGTGAAAACTCAAGTTTGGATCTGAAAAAAAAAGAAATTCGAAATGCACAAATGCTGAGAGAGATAATTCCGAAAAGTATCTGTGATTTTTAAGGATAGGCAAAAAGTGGGTTGTTTGGCCTTGGTAAATATCCAACCACTTGAGAAATGTACTTTTTCTACTCCCCCCTAATTTTTGGATCTCAAAGCCACTTGCATCCTCTCAACTTGCTTGTGGCATGCATATCCACCTCACTTAAAACATGTGAGGATCAGTTAGAGGTCCCTTTCCTATAAAATTCCACCAAGCTATTATTAGGGCGTTGTACTAGTGGAATTTCCCAAACATGGATTTTGGAGCTCATTTTTAGTGCGTGAAATAATTTTCTATTTATGATTATAGTTTTCAAATATTTTTGCACACAGGAACTCTAAAATTTTCATTTTGTTGCGATCTTATATCTTTTTTGTTTACGGGGAAAAATGGGAGAGTGAAAACTCAAGTTTGGATCTGAAAATAATGAAATTTGAAATGCACAAATGCTGAGAGAGATAATTCCGAAAAGTATCTGTGATTTTTAAGGATTGGCAAAAAGTGGGTTGTTTGGCCCAGGTAAATATCCAACCACTTGAGAATTGTACCTTTTCTACTCCCCCCTAATTTTTGGATCTGAAGGCCACTTGCATCCTCTCAACATGCTTGTAGCATGCATATCCACCACACTTAAAACATGTGAGGATCAGTTAGAGGTCCCTTTCCTATAAAATTTCACCAAGCTATTATTAGGGGGTTGTACTAGTGGAATTTCCCAAACATGGATTTTGGAGCTCATTTTTAGTGCGTGAAGTAATTTTCTACTTATTATTGTAGTTTTCAAATTGTTTTGCACACACGAACTCTAAAATTTTCATTTTGTTGCGATCTTATATCTTTTTTGTTTACGAGGAAAAATGGGAGAATGAAAACTCAAGTTTGGATCTGAAAAAAAAGAAATTTGAAATGCAAAAATGCTGAGAGAGATAATTCCGAAAAGTATCTGTGATTTTTGAGGATAGGCAAAAAGTGGGTTGTTTGGCCCTGGCAAATATCCAACCACTTGAGAATATAACTTTTGCCACTCCCCCCTAATATTTGGATCTGAAGGCCACTTGCATCCTCAACAAGCTTGTGGCATGCATATCCACCATAGTTATAACATGTGAGGATCAGTTAGAGGTCCCTTTCCTATAAAATTGCACCAAGCTATTATTAGGGGGTTGTACTAGTGGAATTTCCCGAACATGGATTTTGGAGCTCATTTTTAGTGCGTGAAGTAATTTTCTACTTATTATTATAGTTTTCAAATTGTTTTGCACACACGAACTCTAAAATTTTCATTTTGTTGTGATCTTATATCTTTTTTGTTTACGAGGAAAATTGGGAGAGTGAAAACTCAAGTTTGGATCTGAAAAAAAAGAAATTTGAAATGCCCGAATGCTGAGAGAGATAATTCCGAAAAGTATATGTGATTTTTAAGGATAGGCAAAAAGTGGGTTGTTTGGCCCTGGTAAATATCCAACCACTTGAAAATTTAACTTTTTCTACTCCCCCTTAATTTTTGGATCTGAAGGCCACTTGCATCCTCAACATGCCTGTGGCATGCATATCCACCACACTTAAAATATGTGAGGATCAGTTAGAGGTCCCTTTCCTATAAAATTCCTCCAAGCTATTATTAGTTGCTTGTACTACTGGAATTTCCCAAACATGGATTTTGGAGCTCATTTTTAGTGCGCGAAATAATTTTCTACTTTATTACTATAGTTTTCAATTTTTTTTGCACTCACGAACTCTAAAATTTTCATTTTGTTGCGATCTTATATCTTTTTTGTTTACGAGGAAAAATGGGAGATTGAAAACTCAAGATTGAATCTGAAAAAAAAAAAATTTGAAATGCACAAATGCTGAGAGAGATAATTCCGAAAAGTATCTGTGATTTTTAAGGATAGGCAAAAAGTGGGTTGTTTTGCCCTGGTAATTATCCAACCACTTGAGAATTGTACTTTTTCTACTCCCCCCTAATTTTTGGATCTGAAGGCCTCTTGCATCCTCAACATGCCTGTGGCATGCATATCCACGACACTTAAAACATGTGAGGATCAGTTAGACGTCCCTTTCCTATAAAATTCCACCAAGCTATTATTAGGGGGTTGTACTAGTGGAATTTCCCAAACATGGATTTTGGAGCTCATTTTTAGTCCGTGAAAAAATTTTCTTTTTATTATTATTGTTTTCAAATTTTTTTGTACACATGAACTCTAAAATATTCTTTTTGTTGCGATCTTTTATCTTTTTTGTTTACGGGGAAAAATGGGAGAGTGAAAACTCAAGTTTGGATCTGAAAAAAAAGAAATTCGAAATGCACAAATGCTGAGAGAGATAATTCCGAAAAGTATCTGTGATTTTTAAGGATAGGCAAAAAGTGGGTTGTTTGGCCTTGGTAAAATATCCAACCACTTGAGAATTGTACATTTTCTACTCCCCCCTAATTTTTGGATCTGAAGGCCACTTGCATCCTCAACATGCTTGTGGCATGCATATCCACCACACTTAAAACATGTGAGGATCAGTTAGAGGTCCCTTTCCTATAAAATTCCACCAAGCTATTATTAGAGGGTTGCACTAGTGGAATTTCCCAAACATGGATTTTGGAGCTCATTTTTAGTGCATGAAATAATTTTCTATTTATTATTACAGTTTTCAATGTTTTTTGCACACATGAACTCTAAAATTTTCATTTTGTTGCGATCTTAAATCTTTTTTGTTTACGGGGAAAAATGGGACAGTGACAACTCAAGTTTGGATCTGAAAAAAAAAAAAATTTGAAATGCACAAATGCTGAGAGAGATAATTCCGAAAAGTATCTGTGATTTTTAAGGATAGGCAAAAAGTTGGTTGTTTGGCCCTGGTAAATATCCAACCAATTGAGAATTGTACTTTTTCTAGTCCCCCCTAATTTTTGGATCTGAAGGCCACTTGCATCCTCAACATGCCTGTGGCATGCATATCCACCACACTTAAAACATGTGAGGATCAGTTAGCGGTCCCTTTCCTAAAAAATTCCACCAAGCTATTATTAGGGGGTTGTACTAGTGGAATTTCCCAAACATGGATTTTGGAGCTCATTTTTAGTGCGTGAAATAATTTTCTATTTATTATTTTAGTTTTCAAATTTTGTTGCACACATGAACTCTAAACTTTTCATTTTGTTGCGATCTTATATCTTTTTTGTTTACGGGGAAAAATGGGAGAGTGAAAACTCATGTTTGGATCTGAAAAAAAAAAAATTGTAATGCACAAATGCTACGAGAGATAATTCCGAGAAGTTTTTGTGATTTTTAAGGATAGGCAAAAAGTGGGTTCTTTGGCCCTGATAAATATCCAAACACTTGAGAATTGCACTTTTTCTACTCCCCCCTAATTTTTGGATCTGAAGGCCACTTGCATCCTCTCAACATGCTTGTGGCATGCATATCCACCACACTTAAAACATGTGAGGATCAGTTAGAGGTCCCTTTCCTATAAAATTCCACCAAGCTATTATTAGGGGGTTGTACTAGTGGAATTTCCCAAACATGGATTTTGGAGCTCATTTTTAGTGCGTGAAATAATTTTCTATTTATTATTACAGTTTTCAAAGTTTTTTGCACACATGAACTCTAAAATTTTCATTTTGTTGCGATCTTAAATCTTTTTTGTTTACGGGGAAAAATGGGAGTGTGAAAACTCATGTTTGGATCTGAAAAAAAAAATTGGAAATACACAAATGCTGAGAGAGATAATTCCGAAACGTATCTGTGCTTTTTAAGGATAGGCAAAAAGTGGATTGTTTGGCCCTGGTAAATATCCAACCACTTGAGAATTGTAATTTTTCTACTCCCCCCTAATTTTTAGATCTGAAGGCCACTTGCATCCTCAACGTGCCTGTGGCATGCATATCCACCACACTTAAAACATGTGAGGATCAGTTAGAGGTCCCTTTCCTATAAAATTCCACCAAGCTATTATTAGGGGGTTGTACTAGTGGAATTTCCCAAACAAGGATTTTGGAGCTCATTTTTAGTGCGTGAAATAATTTTCTATTTAATATTATTGTTTTCAAATTTTTTTGCACTCATGAACTCTTAAATTTTCATTTTGTTGCGATCTTATATCTTTTTTGGTTACGGGGAAAAATGGGATAGTGAAAACTCAAGTTTGGATCTGAAAAAAAAAAAAAAATTTGAAATGCTCAAATGCTGAGAGAGATAATTCCGAAAAGTATCCGTGATTTTTAAGCATAGGCAAAAAGTAGGTTGTTTGGCCCTGGTAAAATATCCAACCACTTGAGAATATTACTTTTTCTACTCCCCCCTAATTTTTGGATCTGAAGGCCACTTGCATCCTCAACATGCTTGTGGCACGCATATCCACCACACTTAAAACAAGTGAGGATCAGTTAGAGGTCCCTTTCCTATAAAATTCCACCAAGCTATTATTAGGGGGTTGTACTAGTGGAATTTCCCAAACATGAATTTTGGAGCTCATTTTTAGTGCGTGAAATAATTTTCTACTTATTATTATAGTTTTCAAATTTTTTTGCACACATGAACTCTAAAATTTTCATTTTATTGCGATCTTAAATCTTTTTTGTTTACGGGGAAAAATGGGAGAGTGAAAACTCAAGTTTGGATCTAAAAAAAAAGAAATTTGAAATGCACAATTGCTGAGAGAGATAATTCCGAAAAGTATCTGTGATTTTTAAGGATAGGCAAAAAGTGTGTTGTTTGGCACTGGTAAATATCCAACCTCTTGAGATATGTACTTTTTCTACTCCCCCATAATTTTTGGATCTGAAGGCCACTTGCATCCTCTCAACATGCTTGTGGCATGCATATCCACCACACTCAAAAAATGTGAGGATCAGTTAGAGGTCCCTTTCCTATAAAATTCCACCGAGCTATTATTACGGGGTTGTACTAGTGGAATTTCCCAAACATGGATTTTGGAGCTCATTTTTAGTGCGTGAAATAATTTTCTATTTATTATTATAGTTTTCAAATTATTTTGCACACACGAACTCTAAAATTTTCATTTTGTTGCAATCTTATATCTTTTTTGTTTACAAGGAAAAAGGGAGAGTGAAAACTCAAGTTTGAATCTAAAAAAAAAAAAATTTGAAATGCACAAATGCTGAGAGACATAATTCCGAAAAGTATCTGTGATTTTTAAGAATAGGCAAAAAGTGGGTAGTTTGGCCCTGGTAAATATCCAACCACTTGAGACTTGTACTTTTACTACTCCCCCCTAATTTTTGGATTTGAAGGCCACTTGCATCCTCAACATGCTTGTGGCATGCATATCCTCCACACTTAAAACATGTGAGGATCTGTTAGAAGTCCCTTTCCTATAAAATTCCACCAACCAATTATTAGGGGGTTGTACTAGTGGAATTTCCCAAACATGGAATTTGGAGCTCATTTTTAGTGTGTGAAATAATTTTCTACTTATTATTATAGTTTTCAAATTGTTTTGCACACACGAACTCTAAAATTTTCATTTTGTTGCGATCTTATATATTTTTTTATTTACGAGGAAAAATGGGAGAGTGAAAACTCAATTTTGGATCTGAAAAAAAAGAAATTTGAAATGCACAAATGCTGAGAGAGATAATTCCGAAAAGTATCTGTGATTTTTAAGGATACGCAAAAAGTGTGTTGTTTGGCCCTGGTAAATATCCAACCTCTTGAGATATGTACTTTTTCTACTCCCCCCTAATTTTTGGATCTGAAGGCCACTTGCATCCTCTCAACATGCTTGTGGCATGCATATCCACCACACTTAAAACATGTGAGGATCAGTTAGAGGTCCCTTTCCTATAAAATTCCACCAAGCTATTATTAGAGGAGTGCACTAGTGGAATTTCCCAAACATGGATTTTGGAGCTCATTTTTAGTGCGTGAATTAATTTTCTATTTGTTATTACAGTTTTCAAAGTTTTTTGCACACCTGAACTCTAAAATTTTCATTTTGTTGCGATCTTAAATCTTTTTTGTTTACGGGGAAAAATGGGAGAGTGAAAACTCAAGTGTGGATCTGAAAAAAAAAATTGGAAATACACAAATGCTGAGAGAGATAATTCCGAAACGTATCTGTACTTTTTAAGGATAGGCAAAAAGTGGGTTGTTTGGCCCTGGTAAATATCCAACCACTTGAGAATTGTACTTTTTCTACTCCCCCCTAATTTTTAGATCTGAAGGCCACTTGCATCCTCAACATGCCTGTGGCAAGCATATCCACCACACTTAAAACATGTGAGAATCAGCTAGAGGTCCCTTTCCTATAAAATTCCACCAAGCTATTATTAGGGGGTTGTACTAGTGGAATTTCCCAAACAAGGATTTTGGAGCTCATTTTTAGTGCGTGAAATAATTTTCTATTTATTATTATTGTTTTCAAATTTTTTTGCACTCATGAACTCTAAAATTTTCATTTTGTTGCGATCTTATATCTTTTTTGTTTACGGGGAAGAATGGGAGAGTGAAAACTCAAGTTTGGATCTGAAAAAAAAAAAAAATTTGAAATGCACAAATGCTTAAGAGAGATAATTCCGAAAAGTATCCGTGATTTTTAAGCATAGGCAAAAAGTAGGTTGTTTGGCCCTGGTAAAATATCCAACCACTTGAGAATATTACTTTTTCTACTCCCCCCTAATTTTTGGATCTGAAGGCCACTTGCATCCTCAACATGCTTGTGGCACGCATATCCACCACACTTAAAACATGTGAGGATCAGTTAGAGGTCCCTTTCCTATAAAATTCCACCAAGCTATTATTGGTGGTTGTACTAGTGGAATTTCCCAAACATGGATTTTGGAGCTCATTTTTAGTGCGTGAAATAATTTTCTACTTATTATTATAATTTTCAAATTTTTTTGCACACATGAACTCTACAATTTTCATTTTATTGCGATCTTAAATCTTTTTTGTTTACGGGGAAAAATGGGAGAGTGAAACTCAAGTTTGGATCTGAAAAAAAAGAAATTTGAAATGCACAAATGCTGAGAGAGATAATTCCGAAAAGTATCTGTGATTTTTAAGGATAGGCAAAAAGTGTGTTGTTTGGCCCAGGTAAATATCCAACCTCTTGAGATATGTACTTTTTCTACTCCCCCTAATTTTTGGATCTGAAGGCCACTTGCATCCTCTCAACATGCTTGTGGCATGCATATCCACCACACTTAAAACATGTGAGGATCAGTTAGAGGTCCCTTTCCTATAAAATTCCACCAAGCTATTATTAGGGGGTTGTACTAGTGGAATTTCCCAAACATGGATTTTGGAGCTCATTTTTAGTGCGTGAAATAATTTTCTATTTATTATTATAGTTTTCAAATTATTTTGCACACACGAACTCTAAAATTTTCATTTTGTTGCAATCTTATTTCTTTTTTGTTTACAAGGAAAAATGGAAGAGTGAAAACTCAAGTTTGAATCTAAAAAAAAAAAAAATTTGAAATGCACAAATGCTGAGAGAGATAATTCCGAAAAGTATCTGTGATTTTTAAGAATAAGCAAAAAGTGGGTAGTTTGGCCCTGGTAAATATCCAACCACTTGAGACTTGTACTTTTACTACTCCCCCCTAATTTTTGGATTTGAAGGCCACTTGCATCCTCAACATGCTTGTGGCATGCATATCCACCACACTTAAAACATGTGAGGATCAGTTAGAGGTCCCTTTCCTATAAAATTCCACCAAGCAATTATTAGGGGGTTGTACTAGTGGAATTTCCCAAACATGGAATTTGGAGCTCATTTTTAGTGTGTGAAATAATTTTCTACTTATTATTATAGTTTTCAAATTGTTTTGCACACACGAACTCTAAAATCTTCATTTTGTTGCGATCTTATATCTTTTTTTATTTACGAGGGAAAATGGGAGAGTGAAAACTCAAGTTTGGATCTGAAAAAAAAGAAATTTGAAATGCACAAATGCTGAGAGAGATAATTCTGAAAAGTATCTGTGATTTTTAAGGATAGGAAAAAAGAGGGTTGTTTGGCCCTGGTAAATATCCAACCACTTGAGAATTGTACTTTTTCTACTCCCCCCTAGTTTTTGGATCTGAAGGCCACTTGCATCCTCAACATGCTTGTGGCATGCATATCCACCACACTTAAAACATGTGAGGATCAGTTAGAGGTCCCTTTCCTATAAAATTCCACCAAGCTATTATTAGGGGGTTGTACTAGTGGAATCTACCAAACATGGATTTTGGAGCTCATTTTTAGTGCGTGAAGTAATTTTCTACTTATTATTGTAGTTTTCAAATTGTTTTGCACACATGAACTCTAAAATTTTCATTTTGTTGCGATCTTATATCTTTTTTGTTTACGAGGAAAAATGGGAGAATGAAAACTCAAGTTTGGATCTGAAAAAAAAGAAATTTGAAATGCAAAAATGCTGAGAGAGATAATTCCGAAAAGTATCTGTGATTTTTGAGGATAGGCAAAAAGTGGGTTGTTTGGCCCTGGCAAATATCCAACCACTTGAGAATTTAACTTTTTCTACTCCCCCCTAATATTTGGATCTGAAGGCCACTTGCATCCTCAACAAGCTTGTGGCATGCATATCCACCACACTTATAACATGTGAGGATCAGTTAGAGGTCCCTTTCCTATAAAATTGCACCAATCTATTATTAGGCGGTTGTAATAGTGGAATTTCCCAAACATGGATTTTGGAGCTCATCTTTAGTGCGTGAAGTAATTTTCTACTTATTATTATAGTTTTCAAATTGTTTTGCACACACGAACTCTAAAATTTTTATTTTGTTGTGATCTTATATCGTTTTTGTTTATGAGGAAAATTGGGAGAGTGAAAACTCAAGTTTGGATCTGAAAAAAAAGAAATTTGAAATGCCCAAATCCTGAGAGAGATAATTCCGAAAAGTATATGTGATTTTCAAGGATAGGCAAAAAGTGGGTTGTTTGGCCCAGGTAAATATCCAACCACTGGAAAATTTAACTTTTTCTACTCCCCCTTAATTTTTGGATCTGAAGGCCACTTGCATCCTCAACATGCCTGTGGCATGCATATCCACCACACTTAAAACATGTGAGGATCAGTTAGAGGTCCCTTTCCTATAAAATTCCACCAAGCTATTATTAGGGGGTTGTACTAGTGGAATTTCCCAAACATGGATTTTGGAGCTCATTTTTAGTGCTTGAAATAATTTTCTATTTATTATTATTGTTTTCAAATTTTTTTGCACACATGAACTCTAAAATTTTCATTTTGTTGCGATCTTATATCTTTTTTGTTTACGGGGAGAAATGGGAGAGAGAAAACACAAGTTTGGATCTGAAAAAAAAAAAATTGAAATGCACAAATGCTGAGAGAGATAATTCCGAAAATTATCTGTGATTTATAAGGATAGGCAAAAAGTGTGTTGTTTGGCCCTGGTAAATATCTAACCACTTGAGAATTGTACTTTTTCTACTCCCCCCTAATTTTTGAATCTAAAGGCCACTTGCATCCTCAACATGCCTGTGGCATGCATATCCACCACACTTAAAACATGTGAGGATCAGTTAGAGGTCCCTTTCCTAAAAAATTCCACCAAGCTATTATTAGGGGGTTGTACTAGTGGAATTTCCCAAACATGGATTTTGGTGCTCATTTTTAGTGCGTGAAATAATTTTCAATTTATTATTTTAGTTTTCAAATTTTGTTGCACACATGAACTCTAAACTTTTCATTTTATTTCGATCTTATATTTTTTTTGTTTATGGGGAAAAATGGGAGAGTGAAAACTCAAGTTTGGATATGAAGAAAAAAAAATTTGAAATGCACAAATGCTGAGAGAGATAATTCCGAAAAGTATCTGTGTCTTTTAAGGATAGGCAAAAAGTGGGTTTTTTGGCCCTTGTAAATATCCAACCACTTGAGAATTTAACTTTTTCTACTCCCTCCTAATTTTTGGATCTGAAGGCCACTTGCATCCTTAACATGCTTGTGGCATGCATATCCACCACACTTAAAACATGTGAGGATCAGTTAGAGGTCCCTTTCCTCCAAAATTCCACCAAGCTATTATTAGGGGGTTGTACTAGAGGAATCTCCCAAACATGGATTTTGGTGCTCATTTTTAGTGCGTGAAATAGTTTTCAATTTATTATTTTAGTTTTCCAATTTTGTTGCACACATGAACTCTAAACTTTTCATTTTGTTTCGATCTTATATCTTTTTTGTTTATGGGGAAAAATGGGAGAGTGAAAACTCAAGTTTGGATATGAAGAAAAAAAATTTGAAATGCACAAATCCTGAGAGAGATAATTCCGAAAAGTATCTATGATTTTTAAGGATAGGCAAAAAGTGGGTTGTTTGGCCCTGGTAAATATCCAACCACTTGAGAATTGTACTTTTTAAACTCCACCCTAATTTTTGGATCTTAAGGCCGCTAGCATCCTCAACAAGCTTGTGGCATGCATATCCACCACACTTATAACATGTGAGGTTCAGTTAGAGGTCTCTTTCCTATAAAATTGCACCAAGCTATTATTAAGGGGTTGTACTAGTGGAATTTCCCAAACATGGATTTTGGTGCTCATTTTTAGTGCGTGAAGTAATTTTCTACTTATTATTATAGTTTTCAAATTGTTTTGCACGCACGAACTCTAAAATTTTCATTTTGTTGCGATCTTATATCTCTTTTGTTTACTATGAAAATTGGGAGAGTGAAAACTCAAGTTTGGATCTGAAAAAAAAGAAATTTGAAATGCCCAAATGCTGAGAGAGATAATTCCGAAAAGTATCTGTGATTTGTAAAGATAGACAAAAAGTGGGTTGTTTGGCCCTGGTAAATATCCAACCACTTGAGAATTTAACTTTTTCTACTCCCCGTTAATTTTTGGATCTGAAGGCCACTTGCATCCTCAACATGCCTGTGGCATACTTATCCACCACACTTAAAACATTGGAGGATCAGTTAGAGGTCCCTTTCCTATAAAATTCCATCAAGCTCTTATTAGGGGGTTGTACTAGTGGAATTTCCCAAACATGGATTTTGGAGCTCATTTTTAGTGCGTGAAATAATTTTCTACTTTATTACAATAGTTTTCAAATTTTTTTGCACACACGAACTCTTAAATTTTCATTTTGTTGCGATCTTATATCTTTTTAGTTTACGAGGAAAAATGGGAGAGTGAAAACTCAAGTTTGGATCTGAAAAAAAAAATTTGAAATGCACAATTGTTGAGAGAGATAATTCTGAAAAGTATCTGTGATTTTTAAGGATAGGCAAAAAGGGGTTGTTTCACCCTGGTAATTATGCAACCACTTGAGAATTGTACTTTTTCTACTCCCCCCTAATTTTTGGATTTGAAGGCCTCTTGCATCCTCAACATGCCTGTGGCATGCATATCCACCACACTTAAAACATGTGAGGATCAGTTAGAGGTCCCTTACCTATAAAATTCCACAAAGCAATTATTAGGGGGTTGTACTAGTGGAATTTCCCAAACAGGGATTTTGGAGCTATTTTTTAGTCCGTGAAAATTTTTTCTATTTATTATTATTGTTTTCAAATTTTTTTGCACAAATGAACTCTAAAATTTTCATTTTCTTGCGATCTTTTATCTTTTTTGTTTACGGGGAAAAATGGGAGAGTGAAAACTCAAGATTGGATCTGAAAAAAAAAATTTGAAATGCACAAATGCTGAGAGAGATAATTCCGAAAAGTATCTGTGATTTTTAAGGACAGGTAAAAATTGGGTTGTTTGGCCCTGGTAAATATCCAACCACTTGAGAATTGTACTTTTTCCACTCCCCCCTAATTTTTGGGTCTGAAGGCCACTTGCATCCTGAACATGCCTGTGGCATGCATATCCACCACACTTAAAACATGTGAGCATCGGTTAGAGGCCCCTTTCCTATAAAATTCCACCAAGCTATTATTAGGGGGTTGTACTAGTGGAATTTCCCAAACATGGATTTTGGAGCTCATTTTTAGTGCTTGAAATAATTTTCTATTTATTATTATTGTTTTCAAATTTTTTTGCACACATGAACTCTAAAATTTTCATTTTGTTGCGATCTTATATCTTTTTTGTTTACGAGGAAAAATGTGAGAGTGAAAACTAAAGTTTGGATCTGAAAAAAAAAATTTGAAATGCACAAATGCTGAGAGAGATAATTTAGAAAAGTATTTGTGATTTTTAATGATAGGCAAAAAGTGGGTTGATTGGCCCTGGTAAATATCCAACCACTTGAGAATTGTACTTTTTCTACTCCCCCCTAATTTTTGGATCTGAAGGCCACTTGCATCCTCAACATGCTTTTGTGGCATGCATATCCACCATACTTAAAACATGTGAGGATCAGGTAGAGGTCCCTTTCCTATAAAATTCCACCGAGCTATTATTAGGGGGTTATACTTGTGGAATTTCCCAAACATGGATTTTGGAGCTCATTTTTAGTGCGTGAAATAATTTTCTATTTATTATTATAGTTTTCAAATTTTTTTGCACACATGAACTCTAAAATTTTCGTTTTGTTGCGATCTTATATCTTTTTTGTTTACGAGGAAAAAAGGGAGAGTGAAAACTCAAGCTTGGATCTGAAAAAAGAAAATTGAAATGCTCAAATGCTGAGAGAGATAATTCCGAAAAGTATCTGTGATTTTTAAGGATAGGCAAAAAGTGGGTTGTTTGGCCCTGGTAAATATCCAACCACTTGAGAATTGTACTTTTTCTTCTCCCCCCTAATTTTTTGATCTGAAGGCCACTTGCATCCTCAACATGCCTGTGGCATGCATATCCACCACACTTAAAACATATGAGGATCAGTTAGTGGTCCCTTTCCTATAAAATTCCTCCAAGCTATTATTAGGGGGTTGTACTAGTGTAATTTCCCAAACATGGATTTTGGAGCTCATTTTTAGTGCGTGAAATAATTTTCTATTTATTATTATAGTTTTCAATTTTTTTTGCACACATGAACTCTTTAATTTTCATTTTGTTGCGATCTTATATCTTTTTTGTTTACGAGGAAAAATGGGAGAGTGAAAACTCAAGTTTGGATCTGAAAAAAAAAATTTGAAATGCACAAATGCTGAGAGAGATAATTCCGAAAAGTATCTGTGATTTTTAAGGATAGGCAGAAAGTGGGTTGTTTCGCCCTGGTAATTATCCAACCACTTGAGAATTCTACTTTTTCTACTCCCCCCTAATTTTTGGATCTGAAGGCCTCTTGCATCCTCAACATGCCTGTGCCATGCATATCCACCACACTTAAAACATGTGAGGATCAGTTAGAGGTCCCTTTCCTATAAAATTCCACCAAGCTATTATTAGGGGGTTCTACTAGTGGAATTTCCCAAACATGGATTTTGGAGCTCATTTTTAGAGCTTGAAATAATTTTCTATTTATTATTATTGTTTTCAAATTTTTTAGCACACATGAACTCTAAAATTTTCATTTTGTTACGATCTTATATCTTTTTTGTTTACGAGGAAAAATGGGGGAGAGAAAACTCAAGTTTGGATCTGAAGAAAAAAATTTGAAATGCACAAATGCTGAGAGAGATAATTCCGAAAAGTATCTGTCTTTTAAGGATAGGCAAAAAGTGGGTTGTTTGGCCCTGGTAAATATCAAACTTCTTGAGAATTTAACTTTTTCTACTCCCCCCTAATTTTTGGATCTGAAGGCCACTTGCATCCTCAACATGCTTGTGGCATGCATATCCACCACACTTAAAACATGTGAGGATCGTTAGAGGTCCCTTTCCTATAAAATTCCACCAAGCTATTATTAGAGGGTTGTACTAGTGGAATTTCCCAAACATGGATTTTGGAGCTCATTTTAAGTGCGTGAAATAATTTTCTATTTAATATTACAGTTTTCAAAGTTTTTTGCACACATGAACTCTAAAATTTCCATTTTGTTGCGATCTTAAATCTTTTTTGTTTAAGAGGAAAAATGGGAGAGCGAAAACTCAAGTTTGGATATGAAAAAAAAGAAATTTGAAATGCACAAATGCTGAGAGAGATAATTCCGAAAAGTATCTGTGATTTTTAAGGATAGGCAAAAAGTGGGTTGTTTGGCCGAGGTTAATATCAAACCACTTGAGAATTGTACTTTTTCTACTCCCCCCTAAGTTTTGGATCCGAAGGCCACTTGCATCCTCAACATGCTTGTGGCATGCATATCCACCACGCTTAAAACATGTGTGGATCAGTTAGAGGTCCCTTTCCTATAAAATTCCACAAAGCAATTATTAGGGGGTTGTACTAGTGGAATTTCCCAAACATGGATTTTGGAGCTCATTTTTAGTCCGTGAAATAATTTTCTACTTATTATTATAGTTTTCAAATGTTTTTGCACACATGAACTCTAAAATTTTCATTTTGTTGCGATCTTATATCTTTTTGGTTTACGAAGAAAAAAGGGAGAGTGAAAACTCAAGTTTGGATCTGAAAAAAAAAATTAGAAATGCACAAATGCTGAGAGAGATAATTCCGAAAAGTATCTGTGATTTTTAAGGATAGGCGAAATGTGTGTTGGTTGGCCCTGGTAGATATCCAACCACTTGAGAATTGTACTTTTTCTACTCCCCCCTAATTTTTGGATCTGAAGGCCACTTGCATCCTCAACATGCTTGTGGCATGCATATCCACCACACTTAAAACATGTGAGGATCAGTTAGAGGTCCCTTTCCTATAAAATTCCACCAAGCTATTATTAGGGGGTTGTACTAGTGAAATTTCCCAAACATGGATTTTGGAGCTCATTTTTAGTGCGTGAAATAATTTTCTACTTATTATTATAGTTTTCAAATGTTTTTGCACACACGAACTCTAAAATTTTCATTTTGTTGCGATCTTATATCTTTTTTGTTTACGAGGAAAAATGGGGGTGTAAAAACTCAAGTTTGGATTTGAAAAAAAAAAATTTGAAATGCACAAATGCTGAGAGAGATAATTCCGAAAAGTATCTGTAATTTTTAAGGATAGGCAAAAAGTGGGTTGTTTGGCCCTGGTAAATATCCAACCACTTGAGAATTCTACTTTTTCTACTCCCCCCTAATTTTTGGATCCGAAGGCCACTTGCATCCTGAACTGGCTTGTGGCATGCATATCCACCACACTTAAAACATGTGAGGATTAGTTAGAGGTCCCATTTCCTATAAAATTCCACCAAGCTATTATTAGGGGGTTGTACTAGTGGAATTTCCCAAACATGGATTTTGGAGCTCATTTTTAGTGCGTGAAATAATTTTCTACTTATTATAATAGTTTTCAAATTTTTTTGCACACACGAGCTCTAAAATTTTCATTTTGTTGCGATCTTATATCTTTTTTGTTTACGAGGAAAAATGGGAGAGTGAAAACTCAAGTTTGAATCTGAAAAAAAAAGAAATTTGAAAAGCACAAATGCTGAGAGAGATAATTCCGACAAGTATCATTGATTTTTAAGGATAGGCAAAAAGTGGGTTGTTTGGCCCGGGTAAATATCCAACCACTTGAGAATTGTACTTTTTCTTCTCCCCCCTAATTTTTGGATCTGAAGGCCACTTGCATCCTCAACATGCTTGTGGCATGCATATCCACCACACTTCAAACATGTGAGGATCAGTTAGAGGTCCCTTTCCTATAAAATTCCACCAAGCTATTATTAGGGGGTTGTACTAGTGGAGTTTCCCAAACATGAATTTTGGAGCTCATTTTTAGTGCGTGAAATAATTTTCTACTTATTATTATAGTTTTCAAATGTTTTTGCACACACGAACTCTAAAATTTTCATTTTGTTGCGATCTGATATCTTTTTGGTTTACGAAGAAAAATGGGAGAGTGAAAACTCAAGTTTGGATCTGAAAAAAACGATTTGAAATGCACAAATGCTGAGAGAGATAATTCCGAAAAGTATCAGTGATTTTTAAGGATAGGCTAAAACTGGGTTGTTTGGCCCTGGTAAATATCCAACCACTTGAGAATTGTACTTTTTCTACTCCCCCCTAATTTTTGGATCTGAAGGCCACTTGCATCCTCAACATGCTTGTGGCATGCATATCCACCACACTTAAAACATGCGAGGATCAGTTAAAGGTCCCTTTCCTATAAAATTCCACCAAGCTATTATTAGGGGGTTGTACTAGTGGAATTTCCCAAACATGGATTTTGGAGCTCATTTTTAGTGCGTGAAATAATTTTCTATTTGTTATTATAGTTTTATAAATTTTTTGCACACATGAACACTAAAATTTTCATTTTGTTGCGATCTTATGTCTTTTTTGTTTATGAGGAAAAATGGGAGAGAGAAAACTCAAGTTTGGATCTGAAAAAAAAAAATTTGAAATAAAAAAATGCTGAGAGAGATAATTCCGACAAGTATATGTGATTTTTAAGGATAGGCAAAAAGTGGGTTGTTTGGCCATGGTAAATATCCAACCACTTGAGACTTGTACTTTTTCAACTCCCCCCTAATTTTTGGATCTGAAGGCTACTTGCATCCTCAGCATGCTTGTGGCATGCATATCCACCACACTTAAAACATGTGAGGATCAGTTAGAGGTCCCTTTCCTATAAAATTCCGCCAAGCTATTATTAGGGGGTTATACTAGTGGAATTTCGCAAACATGGATTTTGGAGCTCATTTTTAGTGCATGAAATAATTTTCTACTTATTATTATAGTTTTCAAATGTTTTTGCACACATGAACTCTAAAATTTTCATTTTGTTGCGATCTTATATCTTTTTGGTTTACGAGGAAAAATGGGAGAGTGAAAACTCAAGTTTGGATCTAAAAAAAAATAAATTTGAAATGCACAAATGCTGAGAGAGATAATTCCGAAAAGTATCAGTGATTTTTAAGGATAGGGAAAAAGTGGGTTGTTTGGCCCTGGTAAATATCCAACCACTTGAGAATTGTACTTTTTCTACTCCCCCCTAATTTTTGGATCTGAAGGCCACTTGCATCCTCAACATGCTTGTGGCATGCATATCCACCACACTTAAAACATGTGAGGAGCAGTTAGAGGTCCCTTTCCTATAAAATTCCCCCAAGCTATTATTAGGGGGTTGTACTAGTGGAAATTCCCAAACATGGATTTTGGAGCTCATTTTTAGTGCGTGAAATAATTTTCTATTTATTATTATAGTTTTCAAATTTTTTTGCTCACATGAACTCTAAAATTTTCATTTTGCTGCGATCTTATATCCTTTTTGTTTACGAGGAAAAATGGGAGAGTGAAAACTCAAGTTGGATCTGAAAAAAAAAAATTTGAAATACAAAAATGCTGAGAGAGATTATTCCGAAAAGTATCTGTTATTTTTAAGGATAGGCAAAAAGTGGGTTGTTTGGCCATGGTAAATATCCAACCACTTGAGACTTGTACTATTTCAACTCCCCCTAATTTTTGAATCTGAAGGCCACTTGCATCCTCAGCATGCTTGTGGCATGCATATCCACCACACTTAAAACATGTGAGGATCAGTTAGAGGTCCCTTTCCTATAAAATTCCGCCAAGCTATTATTAGGGGGTTATACTAGTGGAATTTCCCAAACATGGATTTTGGAGCTCATTTTTAATGCGTGAAATAATTTTGTACTTATTATTATAGTTTTCAAATTTTTTTGCACACACGAACACTTAAATTTTCATTTTGTTGTGATCTTATATTTTTTTGTTTACGAGGAAAAATTGGAGAGTGAAAACTGGAGATTGGATCTGAAAAAAAAAAAATTTGAAATGCACAAATACTGAGAGAGATAATTCCGAAAAGTATCTGTGATTTTTAAGGATTGGCAAAAAGTGGGTTGTTTGGCCCAGGTAAATATCCAACCACTTGAGAGTTTAAGTTTTTCTACTCGCCCCTAATTTTTTGATCATAAGGCCACTTGCATCCTCAACATGCTTGTGGCATGCATATCCACCACACTTAAAACATGTGAGGATCAGTTAGAGGTCCCTTTCCTATAAAATTCCGCCAAGCTATTATTAGGGGGTTGTACTAGTGGAATTTCCCAAACATGGATTTTGGAGCTCATTTTTAATGCGTGAAATAATTTTCTACTTATTATTATAGTTTACAAATTTTTTTGCACACACGAACTCTAAAATTTTCATTTTGTTGCGAGCTTATATCTTTTTTGTTTACGAGGAAAAATGGGAGAGTGAAAACTCAAGTTTGGATCTGAAAAAAAAAAATTTGAAATGCACAAATGCTAAGAGAGATAATTCCGAAAAGCATCTGTTATTTTTAAGGATAGGCAAAAAGTGGGTTGTTTGGCCCTGGTAAATATCCAACCACTTGAGAATTTAACTTTTTCTACTCCCCCCTAATTTTTGGATCTGAAGGCCACTTGCATCCTCAACATGCTTGTGGCATGCATATCCACCACACTTAAAACATGTGAGGATCAGATAGAGGTCCCTTTCCTATAAAATTCCGCCAAGCTATTATTAGGGGGTTGTACTAGTGGAATTTCCCAAACATGGGTTTTGGAGCTCATTTTTAGTGCGAGAAATAATTTTCTAATTATTATTATAGTTTTCAAATTTTTTTGCACACACGAAATCTAAAATTTTCATTTAGTTGCGATCTTATATCTTTTTTGATTACGAGGAAAAATGGGAGAGTGGAAAACTCAAGTTTGGATCTGAAAAAAAAAATTTGGAATGCACAAATGCTGAGAGAGATAATTCCGAAAAGTATCTGTGATTTTTAAGGATAGGGAAAAAGTGGGTTGTTTGGCCCTGGTAAATATCCAACCACTTGAGAATTGTACCTTTTCTACTCCCACCTAATTTTTGGATCTGAAGGCCACTTGCATCCTCAACATGCTTGTGGCATGCATATCCACCACACTTAAAACATGTGAGGATCAATTAGAGGTCCCTTTCCTATAAAATTCCACGAAGCTATTCTTAGGGGGTTGTTCTAGTGGAATTTCCTAAACATGGATTTTGGAGCTCATTTTTAGTGCTTGAAATAATTTTCTAATTATTATTATAGTTTTCAAATTTTTTTGCACACACGAACTCTAAAATTTTCATTTTGTTGCGATCATATATCTTTTTTGTTTACGAGGAAAAATGGGAAAGTGAAAACTCATGTTTGGATCAGAAAAAAAAAATCTGAAATGCACAAATGCTGAGAGAGATAATTCCGAAAAGTATCTGTGATTTTTAAGGATAGGCAAAAAGTGGGTTGTTTGGCCCTGGTAAATATCCAACCACTTGAGAATTTAACTTTTTCTACTCCCCCCTAATTTTTGGATCTGAAGGCCACTTGCATCCTCAACATGCTCGTGGGATGCATATCCACCACACTTAAAACATGTGAGGATCAGTTAGAGGTCCCTTTCCTATAAAATTTCACCAAGCTATTATTAGGGGTTTGTACTAGTGGAATTTGCCAAACATGGATTTTGGAGCTCATTTTTAGTGCGTCAAAATAAATTTTTCCTCATTATTATAGTTTTAAATTTTTTTTGCACACACGAACTCTAAAATTTTCATTTTGTTGCGATCTTATATCTTTTTTGTTTACGAGGAAAAATGGAAGAGTGAAAACTCAAGTTTGGATCTGAAAAAAAAAATATTTGAAATGCACAAATGCTGAAAGAGATAATTCCGAAAAGTATCTGTGATTTTTAAGGATAGGCAAAAAGTGGATTGTTTGGCCCTAGTAAATATCTAACCACTTGAGAATTTAACTTTTTCTACTCCCCCCTAATTTATGGATCTGAAGGCCACTTGCATCCTCAACATGCTTGTGGCATGCATATCCACCACACTTAAAACATGTGAGGATCAGTTAGAGGTCCCTTTCCTATAAAATTCCACCACCCTATTAATAGGGGGTTGTTCTAGTGGAATTTGCCAAACATGGATTTTGGAGCTCACTTTTAGTGCATGAAATAATTTTCTACTTAATATTATAGTTTTCAAATGTTTTTGCACACACGAACTCTAAAATTTTCATTTTGTTACGATCTTATATCTTTTTTGTTTACGAGGAAAAATGGGAGAGTGAAAACTCAAGTTTGGATCTGAAAAAAAAATATTATATATGCACAAATGCTGAAACAGATAATTCCGAAAAGTATCTGTGATTTTTAAGGATAGGCAAAAAGTGGATTGTTTGGCCCTGGTTAATATCCAACCACTTGAGAATTGAGCTTTTTCTACTCCCCCCTAATTTTTGGATCTGAAGGCCACTTGCATCCTCAACATGCTTGTGGCATGCATATCCACAACACTTAAAACATGTGAGGATCAGTTAGAGGTCCCTTTCCTATAAAATTCCACCAAGCTATTATTAGGGGGTTGTACTAGTGGAATTTCCCAAACAAGGATTTTGGAGCTCATTTTTAGTGCGTGAAATAATTTTCTTCTTAATATTATAGTTTTCAGTTTTTTTTGCACACACGAACTCTAAAATTTTCAATTTGTTGCGATCTTATATCTTTTTTATTTACGAGGAAAAATGGGAGAGTGAAAACTCAAGTTTGGATCTGAAAAAAAAAAAATTTGGAATGCACAAATGCTGAGAGAGATAAGTCCGAAAAGTATCTCTGATTTTTAAGGATAGGCAAAAAGTGGGTTGTTTGGCCCTGGTAAATATCCAACCACTTGAGAATTGTACCTTTTCTACTCCCCCCTAATTTTTGGATCTGAAGGCCACTTGCATCCTCAACATGCTTGTGGCATGCAAATCCACCACACTTAAAACATGTGAGGATCAATTAGAGGTCCCTTTCCTATAAAATTCCACGAAGCTATTCTTAGGGGGTTGTACTAGTGGAATTTCCCAAACATGGATTTTGGAGCTCATTTTTAGTGCGTGAAATAATTTTCTACTTATTATTATCGTTTTCAAATTTTTTTGCAAACACGAACTCTAAAATTTTCATTTTGTTGCGATCTTATATCTTTATTGTTTACGAGGAAAAATGGGAGAGTGAAAACTCATGTTTGGATCTGAAAAAAAAAAAATTTGAAATGCACAAATGCTGAGAGAGATAATTCCGAAATGTATCTGTGATTTTTAAGGATAGGCAAAAAGTGGGTTGTTTGGCCCTGGTAAATATCCAACCACTTGAGAATTGTAACTTTTCTACTCCCCCCTAATTTCTGGATCTGAAGGCCACTTGCATCCTCAACATGCTTGTGGCATGCATATCCACCACACTTAAAACATGTGAGGATCAATTAGACCCTTTCCTATAAAATTCCACGAAGCTATTCTTAGGGGGTTGTGCTAGTGGAATTTCCTAAACATGGATTTTGGAGCTCATTTTTCGTGCGTGAAATAATTTTCTACTTATTATTATAGTTTTCAAATTTTTTTGCACACACGAACTCTAAAATTTTCATTTTGTTGCAATTTTATATCTTTTTTGTTTACGAGGAAAAATGGGAGAGTGAAAACTCATGTTTGGATCTTAAAAAAAAAAAAAATCTGAAATGCACAAATGCTGAGAGAGATAATTCCGAAAAGTATCTGTGATTTTTAAGGATAGGCAAAAAGTGGGTTGTTTGGCCCTGGTAAATATCCAACCACTTGAGAATTGTACTTTTTCTACTCCCCCCTAATTTTTGGATATGAAGGCCACTTGCATCCTCAACATGCTTGTGGCATGCATATCCACCACACTTAAAACATGTGAGGATCAGTTAGAGGTCCCTTTCCTATAAAATTCCACCAAGCTATTATTAGGGGGTTGTACTAGTGGAATTTCCCAAACATGGATTTTGGAGCTCATTTTTAGTGCGTTAAATAATTTTCTACTTATTATTATAGTTTTCAAATTTTTTTGCACACACGAACTCTAAAATTTTCATTTTGTTGCGATCTTATATCTTTTTTGTTGACGAGGAAAAATGGGAGAGTGAAAACTCATGTTTGGATCTGAAAAAAAAAAAAATCTGAAATGCTCAAATGCTGTGAGAGATAATTCCGAAAAGTATCTGTGATTTTTATGGATAGGCAAAATGTGGGTTGTTTGGCCCTGGTAAATATCCAACCACTTGAGAATTATACCTTTTCTACTCCCCCCTAATTTATGGATCTGAAGGCCACTTGCATCCTCAACATGCTTGTGGCATGCATATCTACCACACTTAAAACATGTGAGGATCAGTTAGAGGTCCCTTTCCTATAAAATTCCACCAAGCGATTATTAGGGGGTTGTACTAGTGGAATTTCCCAAACATGGATTTTGGAGCTCATTTTTAGTGCGTGAAATAATTTTCTACTTATTATTATAGTTTTCAATTTTTTTTGCACACACGAACTCTAAAATTTTCATTTTGTTGCGATCTTTTTTGTTTACGAGGAAAAAATTGGAGAGTGAAAACTCAATTTTGGATCTGAAAAAAAAAAATTTGAAATGCACAAATGCTGAGAGAGATAATTCCGAAAAGTATCTGTGATTTTTAAGGATAGGCAAAAAGTGGGTTGTTTGGCCCTGGTAAATATCCAACCACTTGAGAATTTAACTTTTTCTACTCCCCCCTAATTTTTGGATCTGAAGGCCACTTCCATCCTCAACATGCTTGTGGCATGCATATCCACCACACTTAAAACATGTGAGGATCAGTTAGAGGTCCCTTTCCTATAAAATTCCAACAAGCTATTATTAGGGGGTTGTACTAGGGGAATTTCCCAAATTTGGAGCTCATTTTTAGTGCGTGAAATAATTTTCTCCTTATTATTATAGTTTTCAAATTTTTTTTCACACACGAACTCTAAAATTTTCATTTTGTTGCGATATTATATCTTTTTTGTTTACGAGGAAAAATGTGACAGTGAAAACTCAAGTTAGGATCTGAAAAAAAAAATCTGAAATGCACAAATGCTGAGAGTGATAATTCCAAAAAGTATCTGTGATTTTTTAGGATTGGCAAAAAGTGGGTTGTTTGGCCCTGGTAAATATCCAACCACTTGAGAATTTAAATTTTTCTACTCCCGCCAATTTTTTGGATCTGAAGGCCACTTGTATCCTCAACATGCTTGTGGCATGCACATCCACCACACCTAAAACATGTGAGGATCAGTTAGAGGTCCCTTTCCTATAAAATTCCACCAAGCTATTCTTAGGGGGTTGTACTAGAGGAATTTCCCAAACATGGATTTTGGAGCTCATTTTTAGTGCGTAAAATAATTTTTTACTTATTATTATAGTTTTCAAATTTTTTTGCACACACGAACTTTAAAATTTTCATTTTTTTGCGATCTTATATCTTTTTTGTTGACGATAAAAAATGGGAGAGTGAAAACTCAAGTTTGGATCTGAAAAAAAAAATTGAAATGCACAAATGCTGAGAGAGATAATTCCGAAAAGTATCTGTGATTTTTAAGGATAGGCAAAAGTGGGTTGTTTGGCCCTGGTAAATATCCAACCACTTGAGAATTTAACTTTTTCTACTCCCCCCTAATTTTTGGATCTGAAGGCCACTTGCATCCTCAACATGCTTGGGGCATGCATATCAACCACACTTAAAACATGTGAGGATCAGTCAGAGGTTCCTTTCCTATAAAATTCCGCCAAGCTATTATTAGGGGGTTGTACTAGTGGAAAATCCCAAACATGGATTTTGGAGCTCATTTTTAGTGCGTGAAATAATTTTCTACTTATTATTATAGTTTTCAAAATTTTTTGCACACACGAACTCTAAAATTTTCATTTTGTTGCGGTCTTATATCTTTTTTGTTTATGAGGAAAAATCGGAGAGTAAAAACTCACGTTTGGATCTGAAAAAAAAAATTTGAAATGCACGAATGCTGAGAGAGATAATTCCGAAAAGTATCTGTGATTTTTAAGGATAGGCAAAATGTGGGTTGTTTCGCCCTGGTAAATATCCAACCACTTGAGAATTGTACTTTTTCTACTCCCCCCTAATTTTTGGATCTGAAGGCCACTTGCATCCTCAACATGCTTGTGGCATGCACATCCACCACACTTAAAACATGTGAGGATCAGTTGGAGGTCCCTTTCCTATAAAATTCCACCAAGCTATTAATAGGGGGTTGCACTATTGGAATTTCCCAAACATAGATTTTGGAGTTCATTTTTGGTGCGTGAAATAATTTTCTACTTAATATTATAGTTTTCAAATTTTTTTGCACACACGAACTCTAAAATTTTCATTTTGTTGCGATCTTATATTTTTTTTGTTTTCGAGGAAAAATGGGACAGTGAAAACTCAAGTTTGGATCTGAAAAAAAAATATTTGAAATGCACAAATGCTGAAAGAGATAATTCCGAAAAGTATCTGTGATTTTTAAGCATAGGAAAAAAGTGGATTGTTTGGCCCTGGTAAATATCCAACCACTTGAGAATTTAACTTTTTCTACTCCCCCCTAATTTTTGGATCTGAAGGCCACTTGCATCCTCAACATGCTTGTGGCATGCATATCCACAACACTTAAAACATGTGAGGATCAGTTAGAGGTCCCTTTCCTATAAAATTCCACCAAGCTATTATTAGGGGGTTGTACTAGTGGAATTTCCCAAACAAGGATTTTGGAGCTCATTTTTAGTGCGTGAAATAATTTTCTACTTATTATTATAGTTTTCAAATTTTTTTGCACACACGAACTCTAAAATTTTCATTTTGTTGCGAACTTATATCTTTTTTATTTACGAGGAAAAATGGGAGAGTGAAAACTCAAGTTTGGATCTGAAAAAAAAAATTTGGAATGCACAAATGCTGAGAGAGATAATTCCGAAAAGTATCTGTGATTTTTAAGGATAGGCAAAAAGTGGGTTGTTTGGCCCTGGTAAATATCCAACCACTTGAGAATTGTACCTTTTCTACTCCCCCCAAATTTTTGGATCTGAAGGCCACTTGCATCCTCAACATGCTTGTGGCATGCATATCCACCACACTTAAAACATGTGAGGATCAATTAGAGGTCCCTTTCCTATAAAATTCCATGAAGCTATTCTTAGGGGGTTGTACTAGTGGAATTTCCCAAACATGGATTTTGGAGCTTATTTTTAGTGCGTGAAATAATTTTCTACTTATTATTATAGTTTTCAAATTTTTTTGCACACATGAACTCTAAAATTTTCATTTTGTTGCGATCTTATATCTTTTTTGTTTACGAGGAAAAATGGGAGAGTGAAAACTCAAGTTTGGATCTGAAAAAAAAAAAAATTGAAATGCACAAATGCTGAAAGCAATAATTCCGAAACTTATCTGTGATTTTTAAGGATAGGCAAAAAGTGGGTTGTTTGGCCCTGGTAAATATCCAACCACTTGAGAATTTAAATTTTTCTACTCACCCCTAATTTTTGGATCTGAAGGCCACTTGCATCCTCAACATGCTTGTGGCATGCATATCAACCACACTTAAAACATGTGAGGATCAGTTAGAGGTCCCTTTCCTATAAAATTCCGCCAAGCTATTATTAGGGGGTTGTACTAGTGGAATTTCCCAAACATGGATTTTGGTGCTCATTTTTAGTGCGTGAAATAATTTTCTACTTATTATTATAGTTTTCAAATTTTTTTGCACACACGAACTCTAAAATTTTAATTTTGTTGCGATCTTATATCTTTTTTGTTTACGATGAAAAATGGGAGAGTGGAAACTCATGTTTGGATCTGAAAAAAAAAATTTGGAATGCACAAATGCTGAGAGAGATAAGTCCGAAAAGTATCTTTGATTTTTAAGGATAGGAAAAAAGTGAGTTGTTTGGCCCTGGTAAATATCCAACCACTTGAGAATTTAACTTTTTCTACTCTCCCCTAATTTATGGATCTGAAGGCCACTTGCATCCTCAACATGCTTGTGGCATGCATATCCACCACACTTAAAACATGTGAGGATGAGTTAGAGGTCCCTTTCCTACAAAATTCCACCAAGCTATTATTAGGGGGTTGTACTAGTGGAATTTCCCAAACATGGATTTTGGAGCTCATTTTTAGTGCGTGAAATAATTTTCTACTTATTATTATAGTTTTCTACTTTTTTTGCACACACGAACTCTAAAATTTTCATTTTGTTGCGATCTTGTATCTTTTTTGTTTACGAGGAAAAAATTGGAGAGTGAAAACTCAATTTTGGATCTGAAAAAAAAAAAATTTTGAAATGCACAAATGCTGAGAGTGATAATTCCGAAAAGTATCTGTGATTTTTAAGGATAGGAAAAAAGTGGGTTGTTTGGCCCTGGTAAATATCCAACCACTTGAGAATTTAACTTTTTCTACTCCCCCCTAATTTTTGGATCTGAAGGTCACTTCCATCCTCAACATGCTTGTGGCATGCATATCCACCACACTTAAAACATGTGAGTATCTGTTAGAGGTCCCTTTCCTATAAAATTCCAACAAGCTATTATTAGGGGGTTGTACTAGGGAATTTCCAAAATTTGGAGCCCATTTTTAGTGCGTGAAATAATTTTCTACTTATTATTATAGTTTTCAAATTTTTTTGCTCACACGAACTCTAAAATTTTCAGTTTTTTGCGATATTATATCTTTTTTGTTTACGAGGAAAAATGGGAGAGTGAAAACTCAAGTTTGGATCTGAAAAAAAAAATTTGAAATGCACAAATGCTGAGAAAGATAATTCCGAAAAGTATCTGTGATTTTTAAGGATAGGCAAAAAGTAGGTTGTTTGGCCCTGGTAAATTTCCAACCACTTGAGAATTTAACTTTTTCTACTCCCCCCTAATTTTTGGATCTGAAGGCCACTTGCAACCTCAACATGCTTGTGGCATGCATATCAACCACACTTAAAACATGTGAGGATCAGTTAGAGGTCCCTTTCCTATAAAATTCCACCAAGCTATTATTAGGGGGTTGTACTAGTGGAATTTCCCAAACATAGATTTTGGTGCTCATTTTTAGTGCGTGAAATAATTTTCTACTTATTATTATAGTTTTCAAATTTTTTTGCACACACGAACTCTAAAATTTTCATTTTGTTGCGATCTTATATCTTTTTTGTTTACGTGGAAAAATGGGAGAGAGAAAACTCACGTTTGGATCTGAAAAAAAAAATAATTGAAATGCACGAATGCTGAGAGAGATAATTCCGAAAAGTATCTGTGATTTTTAAGGATAAGCAAAATGTGGGTTGTTTAGCCCTGGTAAATATCCAACCACTTGAGAATTGTACTTTTTCTACTCCCCCCTAATTTTTGGATCTGAAGGCCACTTACATCCTCAACATGCTTGTGGCATGCACATCCACCACACTTAAAACATGTGAGGATCAGTTAGAGGTCCCTTTCCTATAAAATTCCACCAAGCTATTTATAAGGGGTTGTACTAGTGGAATTTCCCAAACATAGAGTTTGGAGCTCATTTTTAGTGCGTGAAATAATTTTCTACTTAATATTATAGTTTTCAAATTTTTTTGCACACACGAACTCTAAAATTTTCATTTTTTTGTGATCTTATATCTTTTCTGTTTACGAGGAAAAATGGGAGAGAGAAAATTCAAGTTTGGATCTGAAAAAAAAAAAATTTGAAATACACAAATGCTGAAAGCGATAATTCCGAAAAGTATCTGTGATTTTTAAGGATATGCAAAAAGTGGGTTGTTTGGCCCTGGTAAATATCCAACCACTTCAGAATTTAACTTTTTCTACTTCCCCCTAATTTTTGGATATGAAGGCCACTTGCATCCTCAACATGCTTGTGGCATGCATATCCACCACACTTAAAACATGTGAGGATTAGTTAGAGGTCCCTTTCCTATAAAATTCTGCCAAGCTACTATTAGGGGGTTGAACTAGTGTAATTTACCAAACATGGATTTTGGAGCTCATTTTTAGTGCGTGAAATAATTTTCTCCTTATTATTATATTTTTCAAATTTTTTTTCACACACGAACTCTAAAATTTTCATTTTGTTGCGATCTTATATCTTTTTTGTTTGCGAGGAAAAATGGGAGAGTGAAAACTCAAGTTTGGATCTGAAAAAAAAAAAAAATCTGAAATGCACAAATGCTGTGAGTGATAATTCCGAAAAGTATCTGTGATTTTTAAGGATCGGCAAAAAGTGGGTTGTTTGGCCCTGGTAAATATCCAACCACTTGAGAATTTAAATTTTTCTACTCCCCCCAAATTTTTGGATCTGAATGCCACTTGCATCCTCAACATGCTTGTGGCATGCACATCCACCACACCTAAAACATGTGAGGATCAGTTAGAGGTCCCTTTCCTATAAAATTCCACCAAGCTATTCTTAGGGGGTTGTACTAGTGGAATTTCCCAAACATGGATTTTGGAGCTCATTTTTAGTGCGTAAAATAATTTTCGACTTATTATTATAGTTTTCAAATTTTTTTGCACACACGAACTCTAAAATTTTCATTTTTTTGCGATCTTATATCTTTTTTGTTTACGATGAAAAATGGGAGAGTGAAAACTCAAGTTTGGATCAGAAAAAAAAAAATTGAAATGCACAAATGCTGAGAGAGATAATTCCGAAAAGTATCTGTGATTTTTAAGGATAGGCAAAAAGTGGGTTGTTTGGCCCTGGTAAATATCCAACCACTTGAGAATTTAACTTTTCGTACTCCCCCCTAATTTTTGGATCTGAAGGCCACTTGCATCCTCAACATGCTTGTGGCATGCATATCAACCACACTTAAAACCTGTGAGGATCAATTAGAGGTCCCTTTCCTATAAAATTCCGCCAAGCTATTATTAGGGGGTTGTACTAGTGGAATTTCCCAAACATGGATTTTGGAGCTCATTTTTAGTGCGTGAAATAATTTTCTACTTATTATTATAGTTTTGAAATTTTTTTGCACACACGAACTCTTAAATTTTCATTTTGTTGCGATCTTATATCTTTTTTGTTTAAGAGGAAAAATGGGAGAGTGAAAACTCAAGTTTGGATCTGAAAAAAAAAAAATTTGAAATGCACAAATGCTGAGAGAGATAAGTCCGAAAAGTATCTGTGATTTTTAAGGATAGGAAAAAAGTGGGTTGTTTGGCCCTAGTAAATATCCAACCACTTGAGAATTTAACTTTTTCTACTCCCCCCTAATTTATGGATCTGAAGGCCACTTGTATCCTCAACATGCTTGTGGCATGCATATCCACCACACTTAAAACATGTGAGGATCAGTTAGAGGTCCCTTTCCTATAAAATTCTGCCAAGCTATTATTAGGGGGTTGAACTAGTGTAATTTACCAAACATGGATTTTGGAGCTCATTTTTAGTGCGTGAAATAATTTTCTCCTTATTATTATATTTTTCAAATTTTTTTTCACACACGAACTCTAAAATTTTCATTTTGTTGCGATCTTATATCTTTTTTGTTTACGAGGAAAAATGGGAGAGTGAAAACTCAAGTTTGGATCTGAAAAAAAAAAAAATCTGAAATGCACAAATGCTGTGAGTGATAATTCCGAAAAGTATCTGTGATTTTTAAGGATGGGCAAAAAGTGGGTTGTTTGGCCCTGGTAAATATCCAACCACTTGAGAATTTAAATTTTTCTACTCCCCCCAAATTTTTGGATCTGAAGGCCACTTGCATCCTCAACATGCTTGTGGCATGCACATCCACCACACCTAAAACATGTGAGGATCAGTTAGAGGTCCCTTTCCTATAAAATTCCACCAAGCTATTCTTAGGGGGTTGTACTAGTGGAATTTCCCAAACATGGATTTTGGAGCTCATTTTTAGTGCGTAAAATAATTTTTGACTTATTATTATAGTTTTCAAATTTTTTTGCACACACGAACTCTAAAATTTTCATTTTTTTGCGATCTTATATCTTTTTTGTTTACGATGAAAAATGGGAGAGTGAAAACTCAAGTTTGGATCAGAAAAAAAAAAATTGAAATGCACAAATGCTGAGAGAGATAATTCCGAAAAGTATCTGTGATTTTTAAGGATAGGCAAAAAGTGGGTTGTTTGGCCCTGGTAAATATCCAACCACTTGAGAATTTAACTTTTTCTACTCCCCCCTAATTTTTGGATCTGAAGGCCACTTGCATCCTCAACATGCTTGTGGCATGCATATCAACCACACTTAAAACATGTGAGGATCAGTTAGAGGTCCCTTTCCTATAAAATTGCGCCAAGCTATTATTAGGGGGTTGTACTAGTGGAATTTCCCAAACATGGATTTTGGAGCTCATTTTTAGTGCGTGAAATAATTTTCTACTTATTATTATAGTTTTCAAATTTTTTTGCACACACGAACTCTAAAATTTTCAGTTTTTTGCGATCTTATATCTTTTTTGTTTGTGAGGAAAAATGGGAGAGTGAAAACTCAAGTTTGGATCTGAAAAAAAAAAAAATCTGAAATGCACAAATGCTGTGAGTGATAATTCCGAAAAGTATCTGTGATTTTTAAGGATAGGCAAAAAGTGGGTTGTTTGGCCCTGGTAAATATCGAACCACTTGAGAATTTAAATTTTTCTACTCCCCCCAAATTTTTGGATCTGAAGGCCACTTGCATCCTCAACATGCTTGTAGCATGCATATCAACCACACTTAAAACATGTGAGGATCAGTTAGAGGTCCCTTTCCTATAAAATTGCGCCAAGCTATTATTAGGGGGTTGTACTAGTGGAATTTCCCAAACATGGATTTTGGAGCTCATTTTTAGTGCGTGAAATAATTTTCTACTTATTATTATAGTTTTCAAATTTTTTTGGACACACGAACTCTAAAATTTTCATTTTGTTGCGATCTTATATCTTTTTTGTTTAAGAGGAAAAATGGGAGAGTGAAAACTCAAGTTTGGATCTGAAAAAAAAAAAATTTGAAATGCACAAATGCTGAGAGAGATAAGTCCGAAAAGTATCTGTGATTTTTAAGGATAGGAAAAAAGTGGGTTGTTTGGCCCTGGTAAATATCCAACCACTTGAGAATTTAACTTTTTCTACTCCCCCCTAATTTATGGATCTGAAGGCCACTTGCATCCTCAACATGCTTGTGGCATGCATATCCACCACACTTAAAACATGTGAGGATCAGTTAGAGGTCCCTTTCCTATAAAATTCTGCGAAGCTATTATTAGGGGGTTGAACTAGTGTAATTTACCAAACATGGATTTTGGAGCTCATTTTTAGTGCGTGAAATAATTTTCTCCTTATTATTATATTTTTCAAATTTTTTTTCACACACGAACTCTAAAATTTTCATTTTGTTGCGATCTTATATCTTTTTTGTTTACGAGGAAAAATGGGAGAGTAGAAACTCAAGTTTGAATCTGAAAAAAAAAAAATCTGAAATGCACAAATGCTGTGAGTGATAATTCCGAAAAGTATCTGTGATTTTTAAGGATAGGCAAAAAGTGGGTTGTTTGGCCCTGGTAAATATCCAACCACTTGAGAATTTAACATTTTCTACTCCCCCCAAATTTTTGGATCTGAAGGCCACTTGCATCCTCAACATGCTTGTGGCATGCACATCCACCACACCTAAAACATGTGAGGATCAGTTAGAGGTCCCTTTCCTATAAAATTCCACCAAGCTATTCTTAGGGGGTTGTACTAGTGGAATTTCCCAAACATGGATTTTGGAGCTCATTTTTAGTGCGTAAAATAATTTTCGACTTATTATTATAGTTTTCAAATTTTTTTGCACACACGAACTCTAAAATTTTCATTTTTTTGCGATCTTATATCTTTTTTGTTTACGATGAAAAATGGGAGAGTGAAAACTCAAGTTTGGATCAGAAAAAAAAAAATTGAAATGCACAAATGCTGAGAGAGATAATTCCGAAAAGTATCTGTGATTTTTAAGGATAGGCAAAAAGTGGGTTGTTTGGCCCTGGTAAATATCCAACCACTTGAGAATTTAACTTTTTCTACTCCCCCCTAATTTTTGGATCTGAAGGCCACTTGCATCCTCAACATGCTTGTGGCATGCATATCAACCACACTTAAAACATGTGAGGATCAGTTAGAGGTCCCTTTCCTATAAAATTGCGCCAAGCTATTATTAGGGGGTTGTACTAGTGGAATTTCCCAAACATGGATTTTGGAGCTCATTTTTAGTGCGTGAAATAATTTTCTACTTATTATTATAGTTTTCAAATTTTTTTGCACACACGAACTCTTAAATTTTCATTTTGTTGCGATCTTATATCTTTTTTGTTTAAGAGGAAAAATGGGAGAGTGAAAACTCAAGCTTGGATCTGAAAAAAAAAAAATTTGAAATGCACAAATGCTGAAAGAGATAATTCCGAAAAGTATCTGTGATTTTTAAGGATAGGCAAAAAGTGGGTTGTTTGGCCCAGGTAAATATCCAACCACTTGAGAATTTAACTTTTTCTACTCCCCCCTAATTTTTGGATCTGAAGGCCACTTGCATCCTCAACATGCTTGTGGCATGCATATCCACCACACTTAAAACATGTGAGGATCAGTCAGAGGTCCCTTTCCTATAAAATTCCGCCAAGCTATTATTAGGGGGTTGTACTAGTGGAATTTCCCAAACATGGATTTTGGAGCTCATTTTTAGTGCATGAAATAATTTTCTACTTATTATTATAGTTTTCAAATTTTTTTGCACACACGAACTCTAAAATTTTCATTTTGTTGCGATCTTATATCTTTTTGGTTTACGAGGAAAAATCGGAGAGTAAAAACTCACGTTTGGATCTGAAAAAAAAAATAATTGAAATGCACGAATGCTGAGAGAGATAATTCCGAAAAGTATCTGTGATTTTTAAGGATAAGCAAAATGTGGGTTGTTTAGCCCTGGTCAATATCCAACCACTTGAGAATTGTACTTTTTCTACTCCCCCCTAATTTTTGGATCTGAAGGCCACTTCCATCCTCAACATGCTTGTGGCATGCATATCCACCACACTTAAAACATGTGAGGATCAGTTAGAGGTCCCTTTCCTATAAAATTCTGCGAAGCTATTATTAGGGGGTTGAACTAGTGTAATTTACCAAACATGGATTTTGGAGCTCATTTTTAGTGCGTGAAATAATTTTCTCCTTATTATTATATTTTTCAAATTTTTTTTCACACACGAACTCTAAAATTTTCATTTTGTTGCGATCTTATATCTTTTTTGTTTACGAGGAAAAATGGGAGAGTGAAAACTCAAGTTTGGATCTGAAAAAAAAAAATCTGAAATGCACAAATGCTGTGAGTGATAATTCCGAAAAGTATCTGTGATTTTTAAGGATAGGCAAAAAGTGGGTTGTTTGGCCCTGGTAAATATCCAACCACTTGAGAATTTAACTTTTTCTACTCCCCCCAAATTTTTGGATCTGAAGGCCACTTGCATCCTCAACATGCTTGTGGCATGCACATCCACCACACCTAAAATATGTGAGGATCAGTTAGAGGTCCCTTTCCTATAAAATTCCACCAAGCTATTCTTAGGGGGTTGTACTAGTGGAATTTCCCAAACATGGATTTTGGAGCTCATTTTTAGTGCGTAAAATAATTTTCGACTTATTATTATAGTTTTCAAATTTTTTTGCACACACGAACTCTAAAATTTTCATTTTTTTGCGATCTTATATCTTTTTTGTTTACGATGAAAAATGGGAGAGTGAAAACTCAAGTTTGGATCAGAAAAAAAAAAATTGAAATGCACAAATGCTGAGAGAGATAATTCCGAAAAGTATCTGTGATTTTTAAGGATAGGCAAAAAGTGGGTTGTTTGGCCCTGGTAAATATCCAACCACTTGAGAATTTAACTTTTTCTACTCCCCCCTAATTTTTGGATCTGAAGGCCACTTGCATCCTCAACATGCTTGTGGCATGCATATCAACCACACTTAAAACATGTGAGGATCAGTTAGAGGTCCCTTTCCTATAAAATTGCGCCAAGCTATTATTAGGGGGTTGTACTAGTGGAATTTCCCAAACATGGATTTTGGAGCTCATTTTTAGTGCGTGAAATAATTTTCTACTTATTATTATAGTTTTCAAATTTTTTTGCACACACGAACTCTAAAATTTTCATTTTGTTGCGATCTTATATCTTTTTTGTTTAAGAGGAAAAATGGGAGAGTGAAAACTCAAGTTTGGATCTGAAAAAAAAAAAATTTGAAATGCACAAATGCTGAAAGAGATAATTCCGAAAAGTATCTGTGATTTTTAAGGATAGGCAAAAAGTGGGTTGTTTGGCCCAGGTAAATATCCAACCACTTGAGAATTTAACTTTTTCTACTCCCCCCTAATTTTTGGATCTGAAGGCCACTTGCATCCTCAACATGCTTGTGGCATGCATATCCACCACACTTAAAACATGTGAGGATCAGTCAGAGGTCCCTTTCCTATAAAATTCCGCCAAGCTATTATTAGGGGGTTGTACTAGTGGAATTTCCCAAACATGGATTTTGGAGCTCATTTTTAGTGCATGAAATAATTTTCTACTTATTATTATAGTTTTCAAATTTTTTTGCACACACGAACTCTAAAATTTTCATTTTGTTGCGATCTTATATCTTTTTGGTTTACGAGGAAAAATCGGAGAGTAAAAACTCACGTTTGGATCTGAAAAAAAAAATAATTGAAATGCACGAATGCTGAGAGAGATAATTCCGAAAAGTATCTGTGATTTTTAAGGATAAGCAAAATGTGGGTTGTTTAGCCCTGGTCAATATCCAACCACTTGAGAATTGTACTTTTTCTACTCCCCCCTAATTTTTGGATCTGAAGGCCACTTCCATCCTCAACATGCTTGTGGCATGCATATCCACCACACTTAAAACATGTGAGGATCTGTTAGAGGTCCCTTTCCTATAAAATTCCAACAAGCTATTATTAGGGGATTGTACTAGGGAATTTCCAAAATTTGGAGCTCATTTTTAGTGCGTGAAATAATTTTCTACTTATTATTATAGTTTTCAAATTTTTTTGCACACACGAACTCTAAAATTTTCAGTTTTTTGCGATATTATATCTTTTTTGTTTACGAGGAAAAATGGGAGAGTGAAAACTCAAGTTTGGATCTGAAAAAAAAAAATTTGAAATGCACAAATGCTGAGAAAGATAATTCCGAAAAGTATCTGTGATTTTTAAGGATAGGCAAAAAGTAGGTTGTTTGGCCCTGATAAATTTCCAACCACTTGAGAATTTAACTTTTTCTACTCCCCCCTAATTTTTGGATCTGAAGGCCACTTGCAACCTCAACATGCTTGTGGCATGCATATCAACCACACTTAAAACATGTGAGGATCAGTTAGAGGTCCCTTTCCTATAAAATTCCGCCAAGCTATTATTAGGGGGTTGTACTAGTGGAATTTCCCAAACATGGATTTTGGTGCTCATTTTTTGTGCGTGAAATAATTTTCTACTTATTATTATAGTTTTCAAATTTTTTTGCACACACGAACTCTAAAATTTTCATTTTGATGCGATCTTATATCTTTTTTGTTTACGAGGAAAAATGGGAGAGAGAAAATTCAAGTTTGGATCTGAAAAAAAAAAATTTGAAATACACAAATGCTGAAAGCGATAATTCCGAAAAGTATCTGTGATTTTTAAGGATAGGCAAAAAGTGGGTTGTTTGGCCCTGGTAAATATCCAACCAGTTCAGAATTTAACTTTTTCTACTTCCCCCTAATTTTTGGATATGAAGGCCACTTGCATCCTCAACATGCTTGTGGCATGCATATCCACCACACTTAAAACATGTGAGGATCAGTTAGAGGTCCCTTTCCTATAAAATTCTGCCAAACTACTATTAGGGGGTTGAACTAGTGTAATTTACCAAACATGGATTTTGGAGCTCATTTTTAGTGCGTGAAATAATTTTCTCCTTATTATTATATTTTTCAAATTTTTTTTCACACACGAACTCTAAAATTTTCATTTTGTTGCGATCTTATATCTTTTTTGTTTGCGAGGAAAAATGGGAGAGTGAAAACTCAAGTTTGGATCTGAAAAAAAAAAAAAATCTGAAATGCACAAATGCTGTGAGTGATAATTCCGAAAAGTATCTGTGATTTTTAAGGATAGGCAAAAAGTGGGTTGTTTGGCCCTGGTAAATATCCAACCACTTGAGAATTTAAATTTTTCTAATCCCCCCAAATTTTAGGATCTGAATGCCACTTGCATCCTCAACATGCTTGTGGAATGCACATCCACCACACCTAAAACATGTGAGGATCAGTTAGAGGTCCCTTTCCTATAAAATTCCACCAAGCTATTCTTAGGGGGTTGTACTAGTGGAATTTCCCAAACATGGATTTTGGAGCTCATTTTTAGTGCGTAAAATAATTTTCGACTTATTATTATAGTTTTCAAATTTTTTTGCACACACGAACTCTTAAATTTTCATTTTGTTGCGATCTTATATCTTTTTTGTTTACGAGGAAAAATGGGAGATTAAAAACTCAAGTTTGGATCAGAAAAAAAAAAATTGAAATGCACAAATGCTGAGAGAGATAATTCCGAAAAGTATCTGTGATTTTTAAGGATAGGCAAAAAGTGGGTTGTTTGGCCCTGGTAAATATCCAACCACTTGAGAATTTAACTTTTTGTACTCCCCCCTAATTTTTGGATCTGAAGGCCACTTGCATCCTCAACATGCTTGTGGCATGCATATCAACCACACTTAAAACATGTGAGGATCAGTTAGAGGTCCCTTTCCTATAAAATTCCGCCAAGCTATTATTAGGGGGTTGTACTAGTGGAATTTCCCAAACATGGATTTTGGAGCTCATTTTTAGTGCGTGAAATAATTTTCTACTTATTATTATAGTTTTGAAATTTTTTTGCACACACGAACTCTTAAATTTTCATTTTGTTGCGATCTTATATCTTTTTTGTTTAAGAGGAAAAATGGGAGAGTGAAAACTCAAGTTTGGATCTGAAAAAAAAAAAATTTGAAATGCACAAATGCTGAGAGAGATAAGTCCGAAAAGTATCTGTGATTTTTAAGGATAGGAAAAAAGTGGGTTGTTTGGCCCTGGTAAATATCCAACCACATGAGAATTTAACTTTTTCTACTCCCCCCTAATTTATGGATCTGAAGGCCACTTGCATCCTCAACATGCTTGTGGCATGCATATCCACCACACTTAAAACATGTGAGGATCAGTTAGAGGTCCCTTTCCTATAAAATTCTGCCAAGCTATTATTAGGGGGTTGAACTAGTGTAATTTACCAAACATGGATTTTGGAGCTCATTTTTAGTGCGTGAAATAATTTTCTCCTTATTATTATATTTTTCAAATTTTTTTTCACACACGAACTCTAAAATTTTCATTTTGTTGCGATCTTATATCTTTTTTGTTTACGAGGAAAAATGGGAGAGTGAAAACTCAAGTTTGGATCTGAAAAAAAAAAAAATCTGAAATGCACAAATGCTGTGAGTGATAATTCCGAAAAGTATCTGTGATTTTTAAGGATGGGCAAAAAGTGGGTTGTTTGGCCCTGGTAAATATCCAACCACTTGAGAATTTAAATTTTTCTACTCCCCCCAAATTTTTGGATCTGAAGGCCACTTGCATCCTCAACATGCTTGTGGCATGCACATCCACCACACCTAAAACATGTGAGGATCAGTTAGAGGTCCCTTTCCTATAAAATTCCACCAAGCTATTCTTAGGGGGTTGTACTAGTGGAATTTCCCAAACATGGATTTTGGAGCTCATTTTTAGTGCGTAAAATAATTTTCGACTTATTATTATAGTTTTCAAATTTTTTTGCACACACGAACTCTTAAATTTTCATTTTTTTGCGATCTTATATCTTTTTTGTTTACGATGAAAAATGGGAGAGTGAAAACTCAAGTTTGGATCAGAAAAAAAAAAATTGAAATGCACAAATGCTGAGAGAGATAATTCCGAAAAGTATCTGTGATTTTTAAGGATAGGCAAAAAGTGGGTTGTTTGGCCTTGGTAAATATCCAACCACTTGAGAATTTAACTTTTTCTACTCCCCCCTAATTTTTGGATCTGAAGGCCACTTGCATCCTCAACATGCTTGTGGCATGCATATCAACCACACTTAAAACATGTGAGGATCAGTTAGAGGTCCCTTTCCTATAAAATTGCGCCAAGCTATTATTAGGGGGTTGTACTAGAGGAATTTCCCAAACATGGATTTTGGAACTCATTTTTAGTGCGTGAAATAATTTTCTACTTATTATTATAGTTTTCAAATTTTTTTGCACACACGAACTCTAAAATTTTCATTTTGTTGCGATCTTATATCTTCTTTGTTTAAGAGGAAAAATGGGAGAGTGAAAACTCAAGTTTGGATCTGAAAAAAAAAAAATTTGAAATGCACAAATGCTGAAAGAGATAATTCCGAAAAGTATCTGTGATTTTTAAGGATAGGCAAAAAGTGGGTTGTTTGGCCCAGGTAAATATCCAACCACTTGAGAATTTAACTTTTTCTACTCCCCCCTAATTTTTGGATCTGAAGGCCACTTGCATCCTCAACATGCTTGTGGCATGCATATCCACCACACTTAAAACATGTGAGGATCAGTCAGAGCTCCCTTTCCTATAAAATTCCGCCAAGCTATTATTAGGGGGTTGTACTAGTGGAATTTCCCAAACATGGATTTTGGAGCTCATTTTTAGTGCATGAAATAATTTTCTACTTATTATTATAGTTTTCAAATTTTTTTGCACACACGAACTCTAAAATTTTCATTTTGTTGCGATCTTATATCTTTTTGGTTTACGAGGAAAAATCGGAGAGTAAAAACTCACGTTTGGATCTGAAAAAAAAAATAATTGAAATGCACGAATGCTGAGAGAGATAATTCCGAAAAGTATCTGTGATTTTTAAGGATAAACAAAATGTGGGTTGTTTAGCCCTGGTAAATATCCAACCACTTGAGAATTGTACTTTTTCTACTCCCCCCTAATTTTTGGATCTGAAGGCCACTTCCATCCTCAACATGCTTGTGGCATGCATATCCACCACACTTAAAACATGTGAGGATCGGTTAGAGGTCCCTTTCCTATAAAATTCCAACAAGCTATTATTAGGGGGTTGTACTAGGGAATTTCCAAAATTTGGAGCTCATTTTTAGTGCGTGAAATAATTTTCTACTTAATATTATAGTTTTCAAATTTTTTTGCACACACGAAATCTAAAATTTTCATTTTGTTGCGATCTTATATCTTTTTGTTTACGAGGAAAAATGGGAGAGAGAAAACTCAAGTTTGGATCTGAAAAAAAAATATTTGAAATGCACAAATGCTGAAAGACATAATTCCGAAAAGTATCTGTGATTTTTAAGGATAGGGAAAAAGTGGATTGTTTGGCCCTGGTAAATATCCAACCACTTGAGAATTTAACTTTTTCTACTCCCCCCTAATTTTTGGATCTGAAGGCCACTTGCATCCTCAACATGCTTGTGGCATGCATATCAACCACACTTAAAACATGTGAGGATCAGTTAGAGGTCACTTTCCTATAAAATTCCGCCAAGCTATTATTAGGGGGTTGTACTAGTGGAATTTCCCAAACATGGATTTTGGTGCTCATTTTTAGTGCGTGAAATAATTTTCTACTTATTATTATAGTTTTCAAATTTTTTTGCACACACGAACTCTAAAATTTTAATTTTGTTGCGATCTTATATCTTTTTGTTGACGAGGAAAAATGGGAGAGTTGAAACTCAAGTTTGGATCTGAAAAAAAAAAAATTGGATTGCACAAATGCTGAGAGAGATAAGTCCGAAAAGTATCTGTGATTTTTAAGGATAGGAAAAAAGTGGGTTGTTTGGCCCTGGTAAATATCCAACCACTTGAGAATTTAACTTTTTCTACTCCCCCCTAATTTATGGATCTGAAGGCCACTTGCATCCTCAACATGCTTGTGGCATGCATATCCACCACACTTAAAACATGTGAGGATCAGTTAGAGGTCCCTTTCCTATAAAATTCCACCAAGCTATTATTAGGGTGTTGTACTAGTGTAATTTACCAAACATGGATTTTGGAGCTCATTTTTAGTGCGTGAAATAATTTTCTACTTATTATTATAGTTTTCAACTTTTTTTGCACACACGAACTCTAAAATTTTCATTTTGTTGCGATCTTGTATCTTTTTTTTTTACGAGGAAAAAATTGGAGAGTGAAAACTCAATTTTGGATCTGAAAAAAAAAAATTTTGAAATGCACAAATGCTGAGAGAGATAATTCCGAAAAGTATCTGTGATTTTAAGGATAGGTAACAAGTGGGTTGTTTGGCCCTGGTAAATATCCAACCACTTGAGAATTGTACTTTTTCTACTCCCCCCTAATTTTTGGATCTGAAGGCCACTTCCATCCTCAACATGCTTGTGGCATGCATATCCACCACGCTTAAAACATGTGAGGATCTGTTAGAGGTCCCTTTCCTATAAAATTCCAACAATCTATTATTAGGGGGTTGTACTAGGGAATTTCCAAAATTTGAAGCTCATTTTTAGTGCGTGAAATAATTTTCTACTTATTATTATAGTTTTCAAATTTTTTTACACACACGAACTCTAAAATTTTCAGTTTTTTGCGATATTATATCTTTTTTGTTTACGAGGAAAAATGGGAGAGTGAAAACTCAAGTTTGGACCTGAAAAAAAAAAAATTTGAAATGCACAAATGCTGAGAAAGATAATTCCGAAAAGTATCTGTGATTTTTAAGGATAGGCAAAATGTAGGTTGTTTGGCCCTGGTAAATTTCCAACCACTTGAGAATTTAACTTTTTCTACTCCCCCCTAATTTTTGGATCTGAAGGCCACTTGCAACCTCAACATGCTTGTGGCATGCATATCAACCACACTTAAAACATGTGAGGATCAGTTAGAGGTCCCTTTCCTATAAAATTCCGCCAAGCTATTATTAGGGGGTTGTACTAGTGGAATTTCCCAAACATGGATTTTGGTGCTCATTTTTAGTGCGTGAAATAATTTTCTACTTATTATTATAGTTTTCAAATTTTTTTGCACACACGAACTCTAAAATTTTAATTTTGTTGCGATCTTATATCTTTTTGTTTACGAGGAAAAATGGGAGAGTTGAAACTCAAGTTTGGATCTGAAAAAAAAAAAATTGGAATGCACAAATGCTGAGAGAGATAAGTCCGAAAAGTATCTGTGATTTTTAAGGATAGGAAAAAAGTGGGTTGTTTGGCCCTGGTAAATATCCAACCACTTGAGAATTTAACTTTTTCTACTCCCCCCTAATTTATGGATCTGAAGGCCACTTGCATCCTCAACATGCTTGTGGCATGCATATCCACCACACTTAAAACATGTGAGGATCAGTTAGAGGTCCCTTTCCTATAAAATTCCACCAAGCTATTATTAGGGTGTTGTACTAGTGTAATTTACCAAACATGGATTTTGGAGCTCATTTTTAGTGCGTGAAATAATTTTCTACTTATTATTATAGTTTTCAACTTTTTTTGCACACACGAACTCTAAAATTTTCATTCTGTTGCGATCTTGTATCTTTTTTTTTTACGAGGAAAAAATTGGAGAGTGAAAACTCAATTTTGGATCTGAAAAAAAAAAATTTTGAAATGCACAAATGCTGAGAGAGATAATTCCGAAAAGTATCTGTGATTTTAAGGATAGGTAAAAAGTGGGTTGTTTGGCCCTGGTAAATATCCAACCACTTGAGAATTGTACTTTTTCTACTCCCCCCTAATTTTTGGATCTGAAGGCCACTTCCATCCTCAACATGCTTGTGGCATGCATATCCACCACACTTAAAACATGTGAGGATCTGTTAGAGGTCCCTTTCCTATAAAATTCCAACAATCTATTATTAGGGGGTTGTACTAGGGAATTTCCAAAATTTGAAGCTCATTTTTAGTGCGTGAAATAATTTTCTACTTATTATTATAGTTTTCAAATTTTTTTGCACACACGAAATCTAAAATTTTCAGTTTTTTGCGATATTATATCTTTTTTGTTTACGAGGAAAAATGGGAGAGTGAAAACTCAAGTTTGGACCTGAAAAAAAAAAAATTTGAAATGCACAAATGCTGAGAAAGATAATTCCGAAAAGTATCTGTGATTTTTAAGGATAGGCAAAATGTAGGTTGTTTGGCCCTGGTAAATTTCCAACCACTTGAGAATTTAACTTTTTCTACTCCCCCCTAATTTTTGGATCTGAAGGCCACTTGCAACCTCAACATGCTTGTGGCATGCATATCAACCACACTTAAAACATGTGAGGATCAGTTAGAGGTCCCTTTCCTATAAAATTCCGCCAAGCTATTATTAGGGGGTTGTACTAGTGGAATTTCCCAAACATGGATTTTGGTGCTCATTTTTAGTGCGTGAAATAATTTTCTACTTATTATTATAGTTTTCAAATTTTTTTACACACACGAACTGGAAAATTTTCATTTTGTTGCGATCTTATATCTTTTTTGTTTACGAGGAAAAATGGGAGAGAGAAAATTCAAGTTTGGATCTGAAAAAAAAAAAATTTGAAATGCACAAATGCTGAAAGCGATAATTCCGAAAAGTATCTGTGATTTTTAAGGATAGACAAAAAGTGGGTTGTTTGGCCGTGGTAAATATCCAACCACTTGAGAATTTAACTTTTTCTACTCCCCCCTAATTTATGGATCTGAAGGCCACTTGCATCCTCAACATGCTTGTGGCATGCATATCCACCACACTTAAAACATGTGAGGATCAGTTAGAGGTCCCTTTCCTATAAAATTCTGCCAAGCTATTATTAGGGGGTTGAACTAGTGTAATTTACCAAACATGGATTTTGGAGCTCATTTTTAGTGCGTGAAATAATTTTCTCCTTATTATTATATTTTTCAAATTTTTTTTCACACGCGAACTCTAAAATTTTCATTTTGTTGCGATCTTATATCTTTTTTGTTTACGAGGAAAAATGGGAGAGTGAAAACTCAAGTTTGGATCTGAAAAAAAAAAAAAATCTGAAATGCACAAATGCTGTGAGTGATAATTCCGAAAAGTATCTGTGATTTTTAAGGATAGGCAAAAAGTGGGTTGTTTGGCCCTGGTAAATATCCAACCACTTGAGAATTTAAATTTTTCTACTCCCCCCAAATTTTTGGATCTGAAGGCCACTTGCATCCTCAACATGCTTGTGGCATGCACATCCACCACACCTAAAACATGTGAGGATCAGTTAGAGGTCCCTTTCCTATAAAATTCCACCAAGCTATTCTTAGGGGGTTGTACTAGTGGAATTTCCCAAACATGGATTTTGGAGCTCATTTTTAGTGCGTAAAATAATTTTCGACTTATTATTATAGTTTTCAAATTTTTTTGCACACACGAACTCTAAAATTTTCATTTTTTTGCGATCTTATATCTTTTTTGTTTACGATGAAAAATGGGAGAGTGAAAACTCAAGTTTGGATCAGAAAAAAAAAAAATTGAAATGCACAAATGCTGAGAGAGATAATTCCGAAAAGTATCTGTGATTTTTAAGGATAGGCAAAAAGTGGGTTGTTTGGCCCTGGTAAATATCCAACCACTTGAGAATTTAACTTTTTCTACTCCCCCCTAATTTTTGGATCTGAAGGCCACTTGCATCCTCAACATGCTTGTGGCATGCATATCAACCACACTTAAAACATGTGAGGATCAGTTAGAGGTCCCTTTCCTATAAAATTCCGCCAAGCTATTATTAGGGGGTTGTACTAGTGGAATTTCCCAAACATGGATTTTGGAGCTCATTTTTAGTGCGTGAAATAATTTTCTACTTATTATTATAGTTTTCAAATTTTTTTGCACACACGAACTCTAAAATTTTCATTTTGTTGCGATCTTATCTCTTTTTTGTTTAAGAGCAAAAATGGGAGTGTGAAAACTCAAGTTTGGATCTGAAAAAAACAAAATTTGAAATGCACAAATGCTGAAAGAGATAATTCCGAAAAGTATCTGTGATTTTTAAGGATAGGCAAAAAGTGGGTTGTTTGGCCCAGGTAAATATCCAACCACTTGAGAATTTAACTTTTTCTACTCCCCCCTAATTTTTGGATCTGAAGGCCACTTGCATCCTCAACATGCTTGTGGCATGCATATCCACCACACTTAAAACATGTGAGGATCAGTCAGAGGTCCCTTTCCTAGAAAATTCCGCCAAGCTATTATTAGGGGGTTGTACTAGTGGAATTTCCCAAACATGGATTTTGGAGCTCATTTTTAGTGCGTGAAATAATTTTCTACTTATTATTATAGTTTTCAAATTTTTTTGCACACACGAACTCCAAAATTTTCATTTTGTTGCGATCTTATATCTTTTTGGTTTACGAGGAAAAATCGGAGAGTAAAAACTCACGTTTGGATCTGAAAAAAAAAATAATTGAAATGCACGAATGCTGAGAGAGATAATTCCGAAAAGTATCTGTGATTTTTAAGGATAAGCAAAATGTGGGTTGTTTAGCCCTGGTAAATATCCAACCACTTGAGAATTGTACTTTTTCTACTCCCCCCTAATTTTTGGATCTGAAGGCCACTTGCATCCTCAACATGCTTGTGGCATGCACATCCACCACACTTAAAACATGTGAGGATCAGTTAGAGGTCCCTTTCCTATAAAATTCCACCAAGCTATTAATAGGGGGTTGTACTAGTGGAATTTCCCAAACATAGAGTTTGGAGCTCATTTTTAGTGCGTGAAATAATTTCCTACTTAATATTATAGTTTTCAAATTTTTTTGCACACACGAAATCTAAAATTTTCATTTTGTTGCGATCTTATATCTTTTTTGTTTACGAGGAAAAATGGGAGAGAGAAAACTCAAGTTTGGATCTGAAAAAAAAAATATTTGAAATGCACAAATGCTGAAAGACATAATTCCGAAAAGTATCTGTGATTTTTAAGGATAGGCAAAAAGTAGGTTGTTTGGCCCTGGTAAATATCCAACCACTTGAGAATTTAAATTTTTCTACTCCCCCCAAATTTTTGGATCTGAAGGCCACTTGCATCCTCAACATGCTTGTGGCATGCACATCCACCACACCTAAAACATGTGAGGATCAGTTAGAGGTCCCTTTCCTATAAAATTCCACCAAGCTATTCTTCGGGGGTTGTACTAGTGGAATTTCCCAAACATGGATTTTGGAGCTCATTTTTAGTGCGTAAAATAATTTTCGACTTATTATTATAGTTTTCAAATTTTTTTGCACACACGAACTCTAAAATTTTCATTTTTTTGTGATCTTATATCTTTTTTGTTTACGATGAAAAATGGGAGAGTGAAAACTCAAGTTTGGATCAGAAAAAAAAAAATTGAAATGCACAAATGCTGAGAGAGATAATTCCGAAAAATATCTGTGATTTTTAAGGATAGGGAAAAAGTGGGTTGTTTGGCCCTGGTAAATATCCAACCACTTGAGAATTTAACTTTTTCTACTCCCCCCTAATTTTTGGATCTGAAGGCTACTTGCATCCTCAACATGCTTGTGGCATGCATATCAGCCACACTTAAAACATGTGAGGATCAGTTAGAGGTCCCTTTCCTATAAAATTCCGCCAAGCTATTATTAGGGGGTTGTGCTAGTGGAATTTCCCAAACATGGATTTTGGAGCTCATTTTTAGTGCGTGAAATAATTTTCTACTTATTATTATAGTTTTCAAATTTTTTTGCACACACGAACTCCAAAATTTTCATTTTGTTGCGATCTTATATCTTTTTGGTTTACGAGGAAAAATCGGAGAGTAAAAACTCACGTTTGGATCTGAAAAAAAAAATAATTGAAATGCACGAATGCTGAGAGAGATAATTCCGAAAAGTATCTGTGATTTTTAAGGATAAGCAAAATGTGGGTTGTTTAGCCCTGGTAAATATCCAACCACTTGAGAATTGTACTTTTTCTACTCCCCCCTAATTTTTGGATCTGAAGGCCACTTGCATCCTCAACATGCTTGTGGCATGCACATCCACCACACTTAAAACATGTGAGGATCAGTTAGAGGTCCCTTTCCTATAAAATTCCACCAAGCTATTAATAGGGGGTTGTACTAGTGGAATTTCCCAAACATAGAGTTTGGAGCTCATTTTTAGTGCGTAAAATAATTTTCTACTTAATATTATAGTTTTCAAATTTTTTTGCACACACGAAATCTAAAATTTTCATTTTGTTGCGATCTTATATCTTTTTTGTTTACGAGGAAAAATGGGAGAGAGAAAACTCAAGTTTGGATCTGAAAAAAAAAATATTTGAAATGCACAAATGCTGAAAGACATAATTCCGAAAAGTATCTGTGATTTTTAAGGATAGGCAAAAAGTAGGTTGTTTGGCCCTGGTAAATATCCAACCACTTGAGAATTTAAATTTTTCTACTCCCCCCAAATTTTTGGATCTGAAGGCCACTTGCATCCTCAACATGCTTGTGGCATGCACATCCACCACACCTAAAACATGTGAGGATCAGTTAGAGGTCCCTTTCCTATAAAATTCCACCATGCTATTCTTCGGGGGTTGTACTAGTGGAATTTCCCAAACATGGATTTTGGAGCTCATTTTTAGTGCGTAAAATAATTTTCGACTTATTATTATAGTTTTCAAATTTTTTTGCACACACGAACTCTAAAATTTTCATTTTTTTGTGATCTTATATCTTTTTTGTTTACGATGAAAAATGGGAGAGTGAAAACTCAAGTTTGGATCAGAAAAAAAAAAATTGAAATGCACAAATGCTGAGAGAGATAATTCCGAAAAATATCTGTGATTTTTAAGGATAGGCAAAAAGTGGGTTGTTTGGCCCTGGTAAATATCCAACCACTTGAGAATTTAACTTTTTCTACTCCCCCCTAATTTTTGGATCTGAAGGCTACTTGCATCCTCAACATGCTTGTGGCATGCATATCAGCCACACTTAAAACATGTGAGGATCAGTTAGAGGTCCCTTTCCTATAAAATTCCGCCAAGCTATTATTAGGGGGTTGTGCTAGTGGAATTTCCCAAACATGGATTTTGGAGCTCATTTTTAGTGCGTGAAATAATTTTCTACTTATTATTATAGTTTTCAAATTTTTTTGCACACACGAACTCTAAAATTTTCATTTTGTTGCGATCTTATATCTTTTTTGTTTAAGAGGAAAAATGGGAGAGTGAAAACTCAAGTTTGGATCTGAAAAAAACAAAATTTGAAATGCACAAATGCTGAAAGAGATAATTCCGAAAAGTTTCTGTGATTTTTGAGGATAGGCAAAAAGTGGGTTGTTTGGCCCAGGTAAATATCCAACCACTTGAGAATTTAACTTTTTCTACTCCCCCCTAATTTTTGGATCTGAAGGCCACTTGCATCCTCAACATGCTTGTGGCATGCTTATCCACCACACTTAAAACATGTGAGGATCAGTCAGAGGTCCCTTTCCTATAAAATTCCGCCAAGCTATTATTAGGGGGTTGTACTAGTGGAATTTCCCAAACATGGATTTTAGAGCTCATTTTTAGTGCGTGAAATAATTTTCTACTTATTATTATAGTTTTCAAATTTTTTTGCACACACGAACTCCATAATTTTCATTTTGTTGCGATCTTATATCTTTTTGGTTTACGAGGAAAAATCGGAGAGTAAAAACTCACGTTTGGATCTGAAAAAAAAATAATTGAAATGCACGAATGCTGAGAGAGATAATTCCGAAAAGTATCTGTGATTTTTAAGGATAAGCAAAATGTGGGTTGTTTAGCCCTGGTAAATATCCAACCACTTGAGAATTGTACTTTTTCTACTCCCCCCTAATTTTTGGATCTGAAGGCCACTTGCATCCTCAACATGCTTGTGGCATGCACATCCACCACACTTAAAACATGTGAGGATCAGTTAGAGGTCCCTTTCCTATAAAATTCCACCAAGCTATTAATAGGGGGTTGTACTAGTGGAATTTCCCAAACATAGAGTTTGGAGCTCATTTTTAGTGCGTGAAATAATTTTCTACTTAATATTATAGTTTTCAAATTTTTTTGCACACACGAAATCTAAAATTTTCATTTTGTTGCGATCTTATATCTTTTTTGTTTACGAGGAAAAATGGGAGAGAGAAAACTCAAGTTTGGATCTGAAAAAAAAAATATTTGAAATGCACAAATGCTGAAAGACATAATTCCGAAAAGTATCTGTGATTTTTAAGGATAGGCAAAAAGTGGATTGTTTGGCCCTGGTAAATATCCAACCACTTGAGAATTTACCTTTTTCTACTCCCCCCTAATTTTTGGATCTGAAGGCCACTTGCATCCTCAACATGCTTGTGGCATGCATATCCACAACACTTAAAATATGTGAGCATCAGTTAGAGGTCCCTTTCCTATAAAATTCAAAAAGCTATTATTAGGGGGTTGTACTAGTGGAATTTCCTAGACAAGGATTTTGGAGCTCATTTTTAGTGCGTGAAATAATTTTCTACTTATTATTATAGTTTTCAAATTTTTTTGCACACACGAACTCTAAAATTTTCATTTTGTTGCGATCTTATATCTTTTTTATTTACGAGGAAAAATGGGAGAGTGAAAAATCAAGTCTGGATCTGAAAAACAAAAATTTGGAATGCACAAATGCTGAGAGAGATAATTCCGAAAGTATCTGTGTTTTTAAGGATAGGCAAAAAGTGGGTTGTTTGGCCCTGGTAAATATCCAACCACTTGAGAATTGTACCTTTTCTACTCCCCCCTAATTTTTGGATCTAAAGGCCACTTGCATCCTCAACATGCTTGTGGCATGCATATCCACCACACTTAAAACATGTGAGGATCAATTAGAGGTCCCTTTCCTATAAAATTCCGCCAAGCTATTATTAGGGGGTTGTACTAGTGGAATTTCCCAAACATGGATTTTGGAGCTCATTTTTAGTGCGTGAAATAATTTTCTACTTATTATTATAGTTTTCAAATTTTTTTGCACACAAGAACTCTAAAATTTTCATTTTGTTGCGATCTTATATCTTTTTTGTTTACGAGGAAAAATGGGAGAGTGAAAACTCATGTTTGGTTCTGAAAAAAAAAAAAATCTGAAATGTACAAATGCTGAGAGAGATAATTCCGAAAAGTATCTGTGATTTTTAAGGATAGGCAAAAAGTGGGTTGTTTGGCCCTGGTAAATATCCAACCACTTGAGAATTTAACTTTTTCTACTCCCCCCTAATTTATGGATCTGAAGGCCACTTGCATCCTCAACATGCTTGTGGCATGCATATCCACCACATTTAAAACATGTGAGGATCAGTTAGAGGTCCCTTTCCTATAAAATTTCACCAAGCTATAATTAGGGGTTTGTACTAGTGGAATTTCCCAAACATGGATTTTGGAGCTCATTTTTAGTGCGTGAAATAATTTTCTACTTATTATTATAGTTTTAAATTTTTTTTGCACACACGAACTCTAAAATTTTCATTTTGTTGCGAACTTATATCTTTTTTGTTTACGAGGAAAAAATTGGAGAGTGAAAACTCAATTTTGGATGTGAAAAAAAAAAAATTTGAAATTCACAAATGCTGAGAGAGATAATTCCGAAAAGTATTTGTGATTTTTAAGGATTGGTAAAAAGTGAGTTGTTTGGCCCTGGTAAATATCCAACCACTTGAGAATTTAACTTTTTCTACTCCCCCCTAATTTTTGGATCTGAAGGCCACTTCCATCCTCAACATGCTTCTGGCATGCATATCCACCACACTTAAAACATGTGAGGATCAGTTAGAGGTCCCTTTCCTATAAAATTCCAACAAGCTATTATTAGGGGGTTGTACTAGGGGAATTTCCCAAATTTGGAGCTCATTTTTAGTGCGTGAAATAATTTTCTACTTATTATTATAGTTTTCAAATTTTTTTACATACACGAACTCTAAAATTTTCAGTTTTTTGTGATATTATATCTTTTTTGTTTACGAGGAAAAATGGGAGAGTGAAAACTCAAGTTTGGATCTGAAAAAAAAAAAATTTGAAATGCACAAATGCTGAGAAAGATAATTCCGAAAAGTATCTGTGATTATTAAGGATAGGCAAAAAGTGGGTTGTTTGGCCCTGGTAAATTTCCAACCACTTCAGAATTTATCTTTTTCTACTCCCCCCTAATTTTTGGATCTGAAGGCCACTTGCAACCTCAACATGCTTGTGGCATGCATATCAACCACACTTAAAACATGTGAGGATCAGTTAGAGGTCCCTTTCCTATAAAATTCCGCCAAGCTATTATTAGGGGGTTGTACTAGTGGAATTTCCCAAACATGGATTTTGGTGCTCATTTTTAGTGCGTGAAATAATTTTCTACTTATTATTATAGTTTTCAAATTTTTTTGCACACACGAACTCTAAAATTTTCATTTTGTTGCGATCTTATATCTTTTTTGTTTACGAGGAAAAATGAGAGAGAGAAAATTCAAGTTTGGATCTGAAAAAAAAAAAATTTGAAATGCACAAATACTGAAAGCGATAATTCTGAAAAGTATCTGTGATTTTTAAGGATAGGCAAAAAGTGGGTTGTTTGGCCCTGGTAAATATCCAACCACTTGAGAATTTAACTTTTCCTACTCCCCCCTAATTTTTGGATCTGAAGGCCACTTGCATCCTCAACATGCTTGTGGCATGCATATCCACCACACTTAAAACATGTGAGGATCAGTTAGAGGTCCCTTTCCTATAAAATTCTGCCAAGCTATTATTAGGGGGTTGAACTAGTGTAATTTACCAAACATGGATTTTGGAGCTCATTTTTAGTGCGTGAAATAATTTTCTCCTTATTATTATATTTTTCAAATTTTTTATCACACACGAACTCTAAAATTTTCATTTTGTTGCGATCTTATATCTTTTTTATTTACGAGGAAAAATGGGAGAGTGAAAACTTAAGTTTGGATCTGAAAAAAAAAAAAAATCTGAAATGCACAAATGCTGAGAGTGATAATTCCGAAAAGTATCTGTGATTTTTAAGGATAGGCAAAAAGTGGGTTGTTTGGCCCTAGTAAATATCCAACCACTTGAGAATTTAAATTTTTCTACTCCCCCCAAATTTTTGGATCTGAAGGCCACTTGCATCCTCGACATGCTTGTGGCATGCACATCCACCACACCTAAAACATGTGAGGATCAGTTAGAGGTCCCTTTCCTATAAAATTCCACCAAGCTATTCTTAGGGGGTTATACTAGTGGAATTTCCCAAACATGGATTTTGGATCTCATTTTCAGTGCGTAAAATAATTTTCGACTTATTATTATTGTTTTCAAATTTTTTTGCACACACGAACTCTAAAATTTTCATTTTTTTGCGATCTTATATCTTTTTTGTTTACTATGAAAAATGGGAGAGTGAAAACTCAAGTTTGGGTCTGAAAAAAAAAAATTGAAATGCACAAATGCTGAGAGAGATAATTCCGAAAAGTATCTGTGATTTTTAAGGATAGGCAAAAAGTGGGTTGTTTGGCCCTGGTAAATATCCAACCACTTGAGAATTTAACTTTTTCTACTCCCCCCTAATTTTTGGATCTAAAGGCCACTTGCATCCTCAACATGCTTGTGGCATGCATATCAACCACACATAAAACATGTGAGGATCAGTTAGAGGTCCCTTTCCTATAAAATTGCGCCAAGCTATTATTAGGGGGTTGTACTAGTGGAATTTCCCAAACATGGATTTTGGAGCTCATTTTTAGTGCGTGAAATAATTTTCTACTTATTATTATAGTTTTCAAATTTTTTTCACACACGAACTCTAAAATTTTCATTTTGTTGCGATCTTATATCTTTTTTGTTTAAGAGGAAAAATGGGAGAGTGAAAACTCAAGTTTTGATCTGAAAAAAAATAAAAATTGAAATGCACAAATGCTGAAAGAGATAATTCCGAAAAGTATCTGTGATTTTTAAGGATAGGCAAAAAGTGGGTTGTTTGGCCCTGGTAAATATCCAACCACTTGAGAATTTAACTTTTTCTACTCCCCCCTAATTTTTGGATCTAAAGGCCACTTGCATCCTCCACATGCTTGTGGCATGCATATCCACCACACTTAAAACATGTGAGGATCAGTTAGAGGTCCCTTTCCTATAAAATTCTGCCAAGCTATTATTAGGGGGTTGAACTAGTGTAATTTACCAAACAAGGATTTTGGAGCTCATTTTTAGTGTGTGAAATAATTTTCTCCTTATTATTATAGTTTTCAAATTTTTTTTCACACACAAACTCTAAAATTTTCATTTTGTTGCGATCTTATATCTTTTTTGTTTACGAGGAAAAATGGGAGAGTGAAAACTCAAGTTTGGATCTGAAATAAAAAAATCTGAAATGCACAAATGCTGAGAGCGATAATTCCGAAAAGTATCTGTGATTTTTAAGGATAGGCAAAAAGTGGGTTGTTTGGCCCTGGTAAATATCCAACCACTTGAGAATTTAAATTTTTCTACTCCCCCCTAATTTTTGGATCTAAAGGCCACTTGCATCCTCAACATGCTTGTGGCATGCACATCCACCACACCTAAAACATGAGAGGATCAGTTAGAGGTCCCTTTCCTATAAAATTCCACCAAGCTATTCTTAGGGGGTTGTACTAGTGGCATTTCACAAACATGGATTTTGGAGCTCATTTTTAGTGCGTAAATTAATTTTTGACTTATTATTATAGTTTTCAAATTTTTTTGCACACACGAACTCTAAAATTTTCATTTTGTTTCGATCTTTTACCATTTTTGTTTTCGAGGAAAAAAGGGAGAGTGAAAACTCATGTTTGGATCTAAAAAAAAAAATTGAAATGCACAAATGCTGAGAGAGATAATTCCGAAAAGTATCTGTGATTTTTAAGGATAGGCAAAAAGTGGGTTGTTTGGCCCTGGTAAATATCCAACCACTTGAGAATTTACCTTTTTCTACTCCCCCCTAATTTTTGGATCTGAAGGCCACTTGCATCCTCAACATGCTTGTGGCATGCACATCCACCACACTTAAAACATGTGGGGATCAGTTAGAGGTCCCTTTCCAATAAAATTCCACCAAGCTATTATTAGGGTGTTGTACTAGTGGAATTACCCAAACATGGATTTTGGAGCTCATTTTTAGTGCGTGAAATAATTGTCTACTTATTATTATAGTTTTCAATTTTTTTTGCACACACGAACTCTAAAATTTTCATTTTGTTGCGATCTTATATCTTTTTTGTTTACGAGGAAAAATGGGAGAGTGAAAACTCAAGTTTAGATCTGAAAAAAAAAATTTGAAATGCTCAAATGCTGAGAGAGATAATTCCGAAAAGTATCTGTGATTTTTAAGGATAGGCAAAAAGTGGGTTGTTTGGCCCTGGTAAATATCCAACCACTTGAGAATTTAACTTTTTCAACTCCCCCGCTAATTTTTAGATCTGAAGGCCATTTGCATCCTCAACATGCTTGTGGCATGCACATCCACCACACTTAAAACATGTGAGGATCAGTTAGAGGTCCCTTTCCTATAATATTCCACCAAGCTATTCTTAGGGGGTTGTACTAGTGGAATTCCCAAACATGGATTTTGGAGCTCATTTTCAGTGCGTGAAATAATTTTCTACTTACTATTATAGTTTTCAAATTTTTTTGCACACACGAACTCTAAAAATTTCATTTTGCTGCGATCTTATTTCTTTTTTGTTTACGAGGAAAAATGGGAGAGTGGAAACTCAAGTTTCGATCTGAAAAAAAAAAATTTGAAATACACAAATGCTGAAAGAGAAAATTTCGAAAAGTATCTGAGATTTTTATGGATAGGCAAAAAGTGGATTGTTTGGCCCTGGTAAATATCCAACCACTTGAGAATTTAACTTTTTCAACTCCCCCCTAATTTTTAGATCTGAAGGCCACTTGCATCCTCAACATGCTTCTGGCATGCATATCCACCACACTTAAAACATTTGAGGATTAGTTAGAGGTCCCTTTCCTATAAAATTCCACCATGCTATTATGAGGGGGTTGTACTAGTGGAATTTCCCAAACATGGATTTTGAGCTCATTTTTAGTGGGTGAAATAATTTTCTACTTATTATTATAGTTTTCAAATTTTTTTGCATACACGAACTCTAAAATTTTCATTTTGATGCGATCTTATATCTTTTTTGTTTACGAGGAAAAATGGGAGAGTGAAAACTCAAGTTTGGATCTGAAAAAAAAAAATTGAAATGCACAAATGCTGAGAGAGATAATTCCGAAAAGTATCTGTGATTTTTAAGGATAGGCAAAAAGTGGGTTGTTTGGCCCTGGTAAATATCCAACCACTTGAGAATTTAACTTTTTCTACTCCCCCCTAATTTTTGGATCTGAAGGCCACTTGCATCCTGAACTTGCTTGTGGCATGCATATCCACCACACTTAAAACTTGTGAGGATCAGTTAGAGGTCCCTTTCCTATAAAATTCCACCAAGCTATTCTTAGGGGGTTGTACTAGTGGAATTTCCCAAACATGGATTTTGGAGCTCATTTTTAGTGCGTGAAATAATTTTCGACTTATTATTATAGTTTTCAAATTTTTTTGCACACACGAACTCTAAAATTTTCATTTTGTTGCGATTTATATCTTTTTTGTTTATGAGGTAAAATGGGAGTGTGAAAACTCAAGTTTGGATCTCAAAAAAAAAAAATTTGAAATGCACAAATGCTGAGGGAGATAATTCCGAAAAGTATCTGTGATTTTTAAGGATAGGCAAAAAGTGGGTTGTTTGGCCCCGGTAAATATCCAACCACTTGAGAATTTAACTTTTTCTACTCCCCCCTAATTTTTTGATCTGAAGGCCACTTGCATCCTCAACATGCTTGTGGCATGCACATCCACCACACTTAAAACATGTGAGGATCAGTTAGAGGTCCCTTTCCTATAAAATTCCACCAAGCTATTAATAGGGGGTTGTACTTGTGGAATTTCCCAAACATAGATTTTGGAGCTCATTTTTAGTGCGTGAAATAATTTTCTACCAATTATTATAGTTTTCAAATTTTTTTGCACACACGAACGCTTAAATTTTCATTTTGTTGCGATCTTATATCTTTTTTGTTTACGAGGAAAAATGGGAGAGTGGAAACTCAAGTTTTGATCTGAAAAAAAAAATTTGAAACGCACAAATGCTGAAAGAGATAATTCCGTAAAGTATCTGTGATTTTTAAGGATAGGAAAAAAGTGGATTGTTTGGCCCTTGTAAATATCCAACCACTTGAGAATTTAAATTTTTCTACTCCCCCCTAATTTTTGGATCTGAAGGCCACTTGCATCCTCAACATGCTTGTGGCATGCACATCCACCACACTTAAAACATGTGAGGATCAGTTAGAGGTCCCTTTCCTTTAAAATTCCACCAAGCTATTATTAGGGGGTTGTACTAGTGGAATTTCCCAAACATGGATTTTGGGGCACATTTTTAGTGCGTGAAATAATTTTATACTTCTTATTATAGTTTTCAATTTTTTTTGCATACACAAACTCTAAAATTTTCATTTTGATGCGATCTTATGTCTTTTTTGTTTACGAGGAAAAATAGGAGAGAGAAAACTCAAGTTTGGATCTGAAAAAAAAAAATTTGAAAAGCACAAATGCTGAGAGAGATAATTCCGAAAAGTATCAGTGATTTTTACGGATAGGCAAAAAGTGGGTTGTTTGGCGCTGGTAAATATCCAACCACTTGAGAATTTAACTTTTTCTACTCCCCCCTAATTTTTTGATCTGAAGGCCACTTGCGTCCTCAACATGCTTGTGGCATGCACATCCACCACACCTAAAACATGTGAGGATCAGTTAGAGGTCGCTTTCCTATAAAATTCCACCAAGCTATTCTTCGGGGGTTGTACTAGTGGAATTTCCCAAACATGGATTTTGGAGCTCATTTTTAGTGCGTGAAATAATTTTCTACTTATTATTATAGTTTTCAAATTTTTTTGCACACACGAACTCTAAAATTTTCATTTTGTTGCGATCTTATATCTTTTTTGTTTACGAGGAAAAATGGGAGAGTGAAAACTCATGTTTGGATCTGAAAAAAAAACAAATTTGAAATGCACAAAAGCTGAGAGAGATAATTCCGAAAAGTAACTGTGATTTTTAACGATAGGCAAAAAGTGGGTTGTTTGGCGCTGGTAAATATCCAACCACTAGAGAATTTAACTTTTTCTACTCCCCACTATTTTTTGGATCTGAAGGCCACTTGCATCCTCAACATGCTTGTGGCATGCATATCCACCACACATAAAACATGTGCGGATCAGTTAAAGGTCCCTTTCCTATAAAATTCCACCAAGCTATTATTAGGGGGTTGTACAAGTGGAATTTCCCAAACATAGATTTTGGAGCTCATTTTTAGTGCGTGAAATAATTTTCTACTTATTATTATAGTTTTCAAATTTTTTTGCAGACACGAACTCTAAAATTTTCATTTTGATGCGATCTTATATCTTTTTTGTTTACCAGGAAAAATGGGAGAGTGAAAACTCAAGTTTGGATATGAAAAAAAAAAATTTGAAATGCACAAATGCTGAGAGAGATAATTCCGAAAAGTATCTATGATTTTTAAGGATAGGCAAAAAGTGGGTTGTTTGGCCCTGGTAAATATCCAACAACTTGAGAATTTAAGTTTTTCTACTCCCCCCTAATTTTTGGATCTGAAGGCCACTTGCATCCTCAACATGGTTGTGGCATCTATATCCACCACACTTAAAACATGTGAGGATCAGTTAGAGGTCCCTTTCCTATAAAATTCCGCCAAACTATTAATAGGGGGTTGTACTAGTGGAATTTCTCAAACATGGATTTTGGAGCTCATTTTTAGTGCGTAAAATAATTTTCTACTTATTATTATAGTTGTCAAATTTTTTTGCACACACGAACTCTAAAATTTTCATTTTGTTGCAATCTTATATTTTTTTGTTTACGAGGAAAAATGGGAGAGTGAAAACTCAAGTTTGGATCTGAAAAAAAAAAATTTGAAATGCACAAATGCTGAGAGAGATAATTCCGAAAAGTGTCGGTGATTTTTAAGGATAGGCAAAAAGTGGGTTGTTTGGCCCTGGTAAATATCCAACCACTTGAGAATTTAACTTTTTCTACTCCCCCTAATTTTTGGATCTGAAGGCCATTTGCATCCTCAACATGCTTGTGGCATGCACATCCACCACACTTAAAACATGTGAGGATCAGTTAGAGGTCCCTTTCCTATAAAATTCCACCAAGCTATTATTAGGGGTTTGTACTAGTGGAATTTCCCAAACATGAATTTTGGAGCTCATTTTTAGTGCGTGAAATAATTTTCTACTTATTATTATAGTTTTCAAATTTTTTTGCACACACGAACTCTAAAATTTTCATTTTGTTGCGATCTTATATCTTTTTTGTTTACGAGGAAAAATGGGAGAGAGAAAACTCAAGTTTGGATCTAAAAAAAAAAATTTGAAATGCACAAATGCTGAAAGCGATAATTCCGAAAAGTACCTGTGATTTTTAAGGATAGGCAAAAAGTGGGTTGTTTGGCCCTGGTAAATATCCAACCACTTGAGAATTTAACTTTTTCTACTCCCCCCTAATTTTTGGATCTGAAGGCCACTTGCATCCTCAACATGCTTGTGGCATGCATATCCACCACACTTAAAACATGTGAGGATCAGTTAGAGGTCCCTTTCCTATAAAATTCTGCCAAGCTATTATTAGGGGGTTGAACTAGTGTAATTTACCAAACATGGATTTTGGAGCTCATTTTTAGTGCGTGAAATAATTTTCTCCTTATTATTATAGTTTTCAAATTTTTTTCACACAGGAATTCTAAAATTTTCATTTTGTTGCGATCTTATATCTTTTTTGTTTACGAGGAAAAATGGGAGAGTGAAAACTCAAGTTTGGATCTGAAAAAAAACATCTGAAATGCACAAATGCTGAGAGTGATAATTCCGAAAAGTATCTGTGATTTTTAAGGATAGGCAAAAAGTGGGTTGTTTGGCCCTGGTAAATATCCAACCACTTGAGAATTTAAATTTTTCTACTCCCCCCAAATTTTTGGATCTGAAGGCCACTTGCATCCTCAACATGCTTGTGGCATGCACATCCACCACACGTAAAACATGTGAGTATCAGTTAGAGGTCCCTTTCCTATAAAATTCCACCAAGCTATTCTTAGGGGGTTGTACTAGTGGAATTTCCCAAACATGGATTTTGGAGCTCATTTTTAGTGCGTAAAATAATTTTTGACTTATTATTATAGTTTTCAAATTTTTTTGCACACACGAACTCTAAAATTTTCATTTTTTTGCGATCTTATATCTTTTTTGTTTACGAGGAAAAATGGGACAGTGAAAACTCAAGTTTGGATCTGAAAAATAAAAAACTTGAAATGCACAAATGCTGAGAGAGATAATTCCGAAAAGTGTCGGTGATTTTTAAGGATAGGCAAAAAGTGGGTTGTTTGGCCCTGGTAAATATCCAACTACTAGAGAATTTAACTTTTTCTACTCCCCACTATTTTTTGGATCTGAAGGCCACTTGCAACCTCAACATGTTTGTGGCATGCATATCCACCACACTTAAAACACGTGAGGATCAGTTAGAGGTCCCTTTCCTTTAAAATTCCACCAAGCTATTATTAGGGGGTTGTACTAGTGTAATTTCCCAAACATGGATTTTGGAGCTCATTTTTAGTGCGTGAAATAATTTTCAACTTATTATTATAGTTTTCAAATTTTTTTGCACACACGAAGTCTAAAATTTTCATTTTGATGCGATCTTATATCTTTTTTGTTTACGAGGAAAAATGGGAGAGTGAAAACTCAAGTTTGGATCTGAAAAAAATAAAATTTGAAATGCACAAATGCTGAGAGAGATAATTCCGAAAAGTACATGTGATTTTTAAGGATAGGCAAAAAGTGGGTTGTTTGGCCCTGGTAAATATCCAACCACTTGAGAATTTAACTTTTTCTACTCCCCAATAATTTTTGGATCTGAAGGCCACTTACATCCTCAACATGCTTGTGGCATGCATATCCACCACACTTAAAACATGTGAGGATCAGTTTGAGGTCCCTTTCCTATAAAATTTCGCCAAGCTATTATTAGGGGGTTGTACTAGTGGAATTTCCCAAACATGGATTTTGGAGCTCATTTTTAGTGCGTGAAATAATTTTCTACTTATTTTTATGGTTTTCAAATTTTTTTGCACACACGAACTCTAAAATTTTCATTTTGTTGCGATCTTATATCTTTTTTTGTTTACAAGGAAAAATGGGAGAGTGAAAACTCAAAGTTTGGATCTAAAAAAAAAAAAATTTGAAATGCACAAATGCTGAGAGTGATAATTGCGAAAAGTGCCGGCGATTTTTAAGATAGGCAAAAACTGGGTTGTTTGGCCCTGGTAAATATCCAACCACTTGAGAATTTATCTTTTTCTACTCCCCCTTAATTTTTGGATCTGAAGGCCACTTGCATCCTCAACATGCTTGTGGCATGCACATCCACCACACTTCAAACATGTGAGGATCAGTTAGAGGTCCCTTTCCTATAAATGTCCACCATGCTATTATTAGGGGTTTGTACTAGTGGAATTTCCCAAACATGGATTTTGGAGCTCATTTTTAGTGCGTGAAATAATTTTCTACTTATTTTTATAGTTTTCAAATTTTTTTGCTCACACGAACTCTAAATTTTCATTTTGTTGCGATCTTTTATCTTTTTTGTTTACGAGGAAAAATGGGGGAGTGAAAACTCACGTTTGGATCTAAAAAAAAAAAAAAATTGAAATGCACAAATGCTTAGAGAGATAATTCCAAAAAGTATATTTGATTTTTAAGGATAGGAAAAAAGTGGGTTGTTTGGCCCTGGTAAATATCCAACAACTTGAGAATTTAACTTTTTCTCCTCCCCCCTAATTTTTGGATCTGAAGTCCACTTGCATCCTCAACATGCATGTGGCATGCATATCCACCACAATTAAAACATGTGAGGATCAATTAGAGGTCCCTTTCCTATAAAATTCTGCCAGGCTATTATTAGGGGGTTGTACTAGTGGAATTTTCCAAACATGGCTTTTGGAGCTTATTCTTAATGCGTCAAATAATTTTCTACTTATTAATATAGTTAACAAATTTTTTTGCACTCACGAACTCTAAAATTTTCATTTTGTTGCGATCTTATATCTTTTTTGTTTGCGAGAAAAAATCGGAGAGTGAAAACTCAAGTTTGGATATGAAAAAAAAAATTTGAAATGCACAATTGCTCTGAGAGAAAATTCCGAAAAGTATCTGTGATTTTTAAGGATAGGCAAAAAGTGGGTTGTTTGGCCCTGGTAAATATCCAACCACTTGAGAATTTAACTTTTTCTACTCCCCCCTAATTTTTGGATCTGAAGGCCACTCGCATCCTTTACATGCTTGTGGCATGCATATCCACCACACTTAAAAACATGTGAGGATCAGTTAGAGGTCCCTTTCCTATAAATTTCCGCCAAGCTATTATTAGGGGGTTGTACTAGTGGAATTTCCCAAACATGGATTTTGGAGCTCATTTTTAGTGTGTGAAATAATTTTCTACTTAGTATTATAGTTTTCAAATTTTTTTGCACACACGAACTCTAAAATTTTTATTTTGTTGCGATTTTATATCTTTTTTGTTTACGAGGAAAAATGGGAGAGTGAAAACTCAAGTTTGGATCTTGAAAAAAAAAATTTGAAATGCACAAATGCTGTGTGAGATAATTCCGAAAAGTATCTGTGACTTTTAAGGATAGGCAAAAAGTGGGTTGTTTGGCCCTGGTAAATATCCAACCACTTGAGAATTTAACTTTTTCTACTCCCCCCTAATTTTTGGATCTGAAGGCCACTTGCATCCTCAACATGCTTGTGGCATGCATATCCACCACACTTAAAACATGTGAGGATCAGTTAGAGGTCCCTTTCCTATAAAATTCTGCCAGGCTATTACTTGGGGGTTGTACTAGTGGAATTTCCCAAACATGGATTTTGGAGCTTATTTTTAGTGCGTGAAATAATTTTCTACTATTTATTATAGTTTACAAATTTTTTTGCACTCACGAACTCTAAAATTTTCATTTTGTTGCGATCTTATTTCTTTTTTGTTTACGAGAAAAAATAGGAGAGTGAAAACTCAAGTTTGGATCTGAAAAAAAAAATTTTGAAATGCACAAATGCTGAGAGAGATAATTCTGAAACGTGTCTCTGATTTTTAAGGATAGGCAAAAGTGGGTTGTTTGGCCCAGGTAAAATATCCAACCACTTGAGAATTTAACTTTTTCTACTCCCCCCTAATTTTTGGATCTGAAGGCCACTTGCATCCTCAACATGCTTGTGGCATGCATATCCACCACACTTAAAACATGTGAGGATCAGTTAGAGGTCCCTTTCCTAGAAAATTCCGCCAAGCTATTATTTGGGGGTTGTACTAGTGGAATTTCCCAAACAAGGATTTTGGAGCTCATTTTTAGTGCGTGAAATAATTTTCTACTTATTATTATAGTTTACAAATTTTTTTGCACACATGTACTCTAAAATTTTCAATTTGTTGCGATCTTATATCTTTTTTGTTTACGAGGAAAAATGGGAGAGTAAAAACTCAAGTTTGGATCTGAAAAAAAAAAATTGAAATGCACAAATGCTGAGACAGATAAATCTGAAAAGTATCACTGATCTTTAAGGATAGGCAAAAAGTGGGTTGTTTGGCCCTGGTAAATATCCAATCACTTGAGAATTTACCTTATTCTACTCCCCCCTAGTTTTTGGATCTGAAGGCCACTTGCATCCTCAACATGCTTGTGGCATGCATATCCACCACACTTAAAACATGTGAGGATCAGTTAGAGGTCCCTTTCCTATAAAATTCCGCCAAGCAATTATTAGGGGGTTGTACTAGTGGAATTTCCCAAACATGGATTTTGGAGCTGATTTTTAGTGCTTGAAATAATTTTCTACTTATTATTATAGTTTACAAATTTGTTTGCACACTTGAAATCTAAGATTTTTATTTTGTTGCGATCTTATATCTTTTTTGTTTACGAGGAAAAATGGGAGAGTGAAAACTCAAGTTTGGATCTAAAAAAAAAAATTTGAAATGCACAAATGCTTAGAGAGATAATTCCGAAAAGTATCTGCGATTTTTAAGGATAGGGAAAGAGTGGGTTGTTTGGCCCTGGTAAATATCCAACCACATGAGAATTTAATTTTTCTCCTCCCAACTAGTTTTTGGATCTGAAAGCCACTTGCATCCTCAACATGCTTGTGGCATGCATATCCACCACACTTAAAACATGTGAAGATCAGTTAGAGGTCCCTTTCCTATAAAATTCCGCCAAGCTATTATTAGGGGGTTGTACTAGTGGAATTTCCCAAACATGGATTTTAGAGCTCATTTTTAGTGCATGAAATAATTTTCAACTTATTATTATAGTTTTCAAATTTTTTTGCACACACGAAATCTAAAATTTTTATTTTGTTGCGATCATATATCTTTTTTGTTTACGAGGAAAAATGGGAGAGTGAAAACTCAAGTTTGGATCTGAAAAAAAAAAATTTGAAATGCACAAATGCTAAGAGAGATAATTCCGAAAAGTATCTGCGATTTTTAAGGATAGGCAAAAAGTGGGTTGTTTGGCCCTGGTAAATATCCAACCACTTGAGAATTTAACTTTTTCTCCTCCCACCTAGTTTTTGGATCTGAAGGCCACTTCCATCCTCAACATGCTTGTGGCATGCATATCCACCACACTTAAAACATGTGAGGATCAGTTAGAGGTCCCTTTCCTATAAAATTCCGCCAAGCTATTATTAGGGGGTTGTACTAGTGGAATTTCCCAAACATGGATTTTGGTGCTCATTTTTATTGCGTGAAATAATTTTTTACTTATTATTATAGTTTTCAATTTTTTTTTGCACACACGAACCCTAAAATTTTCATTTTGTTGCGATCTTTTATCTTTTTTGTTTACGAGGAAAAATGGGAGAGTGAAAACTCAAGTTTGGATCTAAAAAAAAAAAAATTTGAAATGCACAAATGCTGAGAGAGATAATTCCGAAAAGTACCTGTGATTTTTAAGCATTGGCAAAAAGTGGGTAGTTTGGCCCTGGTAAATATCCAACCACTTGAGAATTTAAATTTTTCTACTCCCCCCTAATTTTTGGATCTGAAGGCCACTAGCATCCTCAACATGCTTGTGGCATGCATATCCACCACAGTTAAAACATGTGAGGATCAGTTAGAGGTCCCTTTCCTTTAAAATTCCCCCAAGCTATTATTAGGGGGTTGTACTAGTGGAATTTCCCAAACATGGATTTTGGAGTACATTTTTAGTGTGTGAAATAATTTTTTACTTATTATTATAGTTTTCAAATTTTTTTACAGACACGAACTGTAAAATTTTCATTTTGTTGCGATCTTATATCTTTTTTGTTTACAAAGAAAAATGGGAGAGTGAAAACTCAAGTTTGGATCTGGAAAAAAAAAATTGAAATGCACAAATGCTGTGAGAGATAATTCCGAAAAGTATCTGTGACTTTTAAGGCTAGACAAAAAGTGGGTTGTTTGGCCCTAGTAAATATCCAACCACTTGAGAATTTAACTTTTTCTACTCCCCCCTAATTTTTGGATCTGAAGGCCACTTGCATCCTCAACATGCTTGTGGCATGCATATCCACCACACTTAAAACATGTGAGGATCAGTTAGAGGTCCCTTTCCTAGAAAATTCTGCCAGGCTATTATTAGGGGGTTGTACTAGTGGAATTTCCCAATCATGGATTTTGGAGCTTATTTTTAGTGCGTGAAATAATTTTCTACTTATTATTATAGTTTAAAAATTTTTTTGCACTCACGAACTCTAAAATTTTCAGTTTGTTGCGATCTTATAACTTTTTTGTTTACGAGAAAAAATAGGAGAGTGAAAACTCAAGTTTGGATCTGAAAAAAAAAAAATTTAAATGCACAAATGCTGAGAGAGATAATTCCGAAACGTATCTGTGATTTTTAAGGATAGGCAAAAGTGGGTTGTTTGTCCCTGGTAAAATATCCAACCACTTGAGAATTTAACTTTTTCTACTCCCCCCTAATTTTTTGATCTGAAGGCCACTTGCATCCTCAACATGCTTGTGGCATGCATATCCACCACACTTAAAACATGTGAGGATCGTTTAGAGGTCCCTTTCGTATAAAATTCCGCCAGGCTGTTATTAGGGGGTTGTACTAGTGGAATTTCCCAAATAACGATTTTGGAGCTCATTTTTAGTGCGTGAAATAATTTTCTACTTATTATTATAGTTTACAAATGCTGAGACAGATAATTCTGAAAAGTATCTGTGATCTTTAAGGATAGGCAAAAAGTGGGTTGTTTGGCCCTGGTAAATATCCAACCACTTGAGAATTTACCTTTTTCAACAACCCCCTAGTTTTTGGATCTGAAGGCCACTTGCATCCTCAACATGCTTGTGGCATGCATATCCACCACACTTAAAACATGTGAGGATCAGTTAGAGGTCCCATTCCAATAAAATTCCGCCAAGCTAATATTTGGGGGTTGTACTAGTGGAATTTCCCAAACATGGATTTTGGAGCTCATTTTTAGGGCGTGAAATAATTTTCTACTTATTATTATAGTTTTCAAATTTTTTTGCACACACGAAATCTCAAATTTTCATTTTGTTGCGATCTTATATCTTTTTTGTTTACGAGGAAAAATGGGAGAGTGAAAACTCAAGTTTGGATCTAAAAAAAAAAAATTTGAAATGCACAAATGCTTAGAGAGATAATTCCGAAAAGTGTCTGCGATTTTTAAGGATAGGGAAAAAGTGGGTTGTTTGGCCCTGGTAAATATCCAACCACATGAGAATTTAACTTTTTCTCCTCCTAGCTAGTTTTTGGATCTGAAGGCCACTTGCATCCTCAACATGCTTGTGGCATGCATATCCACCACACTTAAAACATGTGAGGATCAGTTAGAGGTCCCTTTCCTATAAAATTCCGCCAAGCTATTATTAGGGGGCTGTACTAGTGGAATTTCCCAAACATGGATTTTGGTGCTAATTTTTAGTGCGTGAAATAATTTTCTACTTATTATTATAGTTTTCAAATTTTTTTGCACACACGAACTCTAAAATTTTCATTTTGTTGCGATCTTATATCTTTTTTGTTTACGAGGAAAAATGGGAGAGTGAAAACTCAAGTTTGGATCTGAAAAAAAAAAACTTAAAATGCACAAATGTTGAGAGAGATAATTCCGAAATGTATATGCGGTTTTTAAGGATAGGAAAAAAGTGGGACTTTGGCCCTGGTAAATATCCAACCACTTGAGAATTTAACTTTTTCTCCTCACCCCTAATTTTTGGATCTGAAGGCCACTTGTATCCTCAACATGCTTGTGGCATGCATATCCACCACACTTAAAACATGTGAGGATCAGTTAGAGGTCCCTTTCCTATATAATTCCGCCAAGCTATTATTAGGGGGTTGTACTAGTGGAATTTCCCAAACAAGGATTTTGGAGCTCATTTTTAGTGCGTGAAATAATTTTCTACTTATCATTATAGTTGACAATTTTTTTTGCACACACGTACTCTAAAATTTTCAATTTGTTGCGATCTTTTATCTTTTTTGTTTACGAGGAAAAATGGGAGGGTAAAAACTCAAGTTTGGATCTGAAAAAAAAAAAATTTGAAATGCACAAATGCTGAGACAGATAATTCCGAAAAGTATCTGTGATCTTTAAGGATAGGCAAAAAGTGGGTTGTTTGGCCCAGGTAAATATCCAACCACTTGAGAATTTACCTTTTTCTACTCCCCCCTAGTTTTTGGATTTGAAGGCCACTTGCATCCTCAACATGCTTGTGGCATGCATATCCACCACACTTAAAACATGTGTGGATCAGTTAGAGGTCCCTTTCCTATAAAATTCCACCAAGCTATTATTAGGGGGTTGTACTAGTGGAATTTCCCAAACATAGAGTTTGGAGCTCATTTTTAGTGCGTGAAATAATTTTCTAATTATTATTATAGTTTTCAAATTTTTTTGCACACACGAACTCTAAAATTTTCATTTTGTTGCGATCTTTTATCTTTTTTGTTTACGAGGAAAAATGGGAGAGTGAAAACTCAAGTTTGGATCTGGTAAGAAAAAATTTGAAATGCACAAATGCTGTGAGAGATAATTCCGAAAAGTATCTGTGACTTTTAAGGATAGGCAAAAAGTGGGTTGTTTGGCCCTGGTAAATATCCAACCACTTGAGAATTTAACTTTTTCAACTCGCCCCTAATTTTTGGATCTGAAGGCCACTTGCATCCTCAACATGCTTGTGGCATGCATATCCACCACACTTAAAACATGTGAGGATCAGTTAGAGGTCCCTTTCCTATAAAATTCTGCGAGGCTATTATTAGGGGGTTGTACGAGTGGAATTTCCCAAACATGGATTTTGGAGATTGTTTTTAGTGCGTGAAATAATTTTCTACTTATTATTATAGTTTACAAATTTTTTTGCACTCACGAACTCTAAAATTTTCATTTTTTTGGGATCTTATATATTTTTTGTTTACGAGGAAAAATGGGACAGTGAAAACTCAAAGTTTAGATCTGAAAAAAAAAAAATTTGAAATGCACAAATGCTGAGAGAGATAATTCTGAAAAGTATCTGTGATTTTTAAGGATAGGCAAAAAGTGGGTTGTTTGGCCCTGGTAAATATCCAACCACTTGAGAATTTAACTTTTTCTACTCCCCCCTAATTTTTGGATCTGAAGGCCACTTGCATCCTCAACCTGCTTGTGGCATGCATATCCACCACACTTAAAACATGTGAGCATCAATTAGAGGTCCCTTTCCTATAAAATTCCACCAAGCTATTATTAGGGGGTTGTACTAGTGGAATTTCCCAAAGATGGATTTTGGAGCTCATTTTTAGTGCGTGAAATAATTTTCTACTTATTATTATAGTTTTCAAATTTTTTTGCACACACGAACTCTAAAATTTTCATTTTGTTGCGATCTTATATCTTTTTTGTTTACGAGGAAAAATGGGAGAGTGAAAACTCAAGTTTGGAACTGAAAAAAAAAAATTTGAAATGCACAAATGCTGAGTAAGATAATTCCGAAAAGTATCTGTGATTTTTAAGGATAGGCAAAAAGTGGGTTGTTTGGCCCTGGTAAATATCCAACCATTTGAGAATTTAACTTTTTCTACTCCCCCCCTAATTTTTGGATCTGAAGGCCACTTGCATCCTCCACATGGTTGTGGCATGCATATCCACCACACTTAAAACATGTGAGGATCAGTTAGAGGTCCCTTTTCTATAAAATTCCACCAAGCTATTATTAGGGGGTTGTACTAGTGGAATTTCCCAAAATCTGATTTTGGAGCTCATTTTTAGTGCGTGAAATAATTTTCTACTTATTATTATAGTTTACGAATTTTTTTGCACACACGAACTCTAAAATTTTCATTTTGTTGCGATCTTATATCTTTTTTGTTTACGAGGAAAAATGGGAGAGTGAAATCTCATGTTTGGATTTGAAAAAAAAAATTTGAAATGCACAAATGCTGAGAGAGATAATTCCGAAAAGTATCTGGGATTTTTAAGGATAGGCAAAAAGTGGGTTGTTTGGCCCTGGTAAATATCCAACCACTTGAGAATTTAACTTTTTCAACTCCCCCCTAATTTTTGGATCTGAAGGCCACTTGCATCCTCAAAATGCTTGTGGTATGCATATCCACCACACTTAAAACATGTGAGGATTAGTTAGAGGTCCCTTTCCTATAAAATTCCACCAAGCTATTATTAGGGGGTTGTACTAGTGGAATTTCCCAAACATGGATTTTGGAACTTCATTTTTAGTGCGTGAAATAATTTTCTACATATTATTATAGTTTTCAAATTTTTTTTGCACACACGAACTCTAAAATTTTTATTTTGTTGCTATCTTATATCTTTTTTGTTTACAAGGAAAAATGGGAGTGTAAAAACTCAAGTTTGGATCTGAAAAAAAAAATTTGAAATGCACAAATGCTGAGACAGATAATTCCGAAAAGTATCTGTGATCTTTAAGGATAGGCAAAAAGTGGGTTGTTTGGCCCTAGTAAATATCCAACCACTTGAGAATTTACCTTTTTCTACTCCCCCCTAGTTTTTGGATCTGAAGGCCACTTGCATCCTCAACATGCTTGTGGCATGCATATCCACCACACTTAAAACATGTGAGGATCAGTTAGAGGTCCCTTTCCTATAAAATTCCGCCAAGCTAATATTAGGGGGTTGCACTAGTGGAATTTCCCAAACATGGATTTTGGAGCTCATTTTTTGTGCGTGAAATAATTTTCAACCTATTATTATAGTTTACAAATTTTTTTGCACACACGAAGTCTAAAATTTTCATTTTGTTGCGATCTTATATCTTTTTTGTTTACAAGGAAAAACGGGAGAGTGAAAACTCAAGTTTGGATCTGAAAAAAAAAAATTTTAAATGCACAAACTCTTAGAGAGATAATTCCGAAAAGTATCTGCGATTTTTAAGGATAGGCAAAAAGTGGGTTGTTTGGCTCTGGTAAATATCCAACAACTTGAGAATTTGACTTTTTCTCCTCCCACCTAGTTTTTGGATCTGAAGGCCACTTGCATCCTCAACATGCTTGTGGCATGCATATCCACCACAATTAAAACATGTGAGGATCAGTTAGAGGTCCCTTTCCTATAAAATTCCGCCAAGCTATTATAAGGGGGTTGTACTAGTGGAATTTCCCAAACAAGGATTTTGGAGCTCATTTTTAGGGTGTGAAATAATTTTTTATTTATTATTGTAGTTTACAAATTTTTTTGCACACACGTACTCTTAAATTTTCAATTTGTTGCGATCTTATATCTTTTTTGTTTACGAGGGAAAATGGGAGAGTAAAAACTCAAGTTTGGATCTGAAAAAAAAAAAAATTTGAAATGCACAAATGCTGAGATAGATAATTCCGAAAAGTATCTGTGAACTTTAAGGATAGGCAAAAAGTGGGTTATTTGGCCCTGGTAAATATCCAACGACTTGAGAATTTACGTTTTTCTACTCCCCCATAGTTTTTGGATCTGAAGGCCACTTGCATCCTCAACATGCTTGTGGCATGCATATCCACCACACTTAAAACATGTGAGGATCAGTTAGAGGTCCCTTTCCTATAAAATTCCACCAAGCTAATATTAGGGGGTTGTACTAGTGGAATTTCCAAAACATGGATTTTGGAGCTCATTTTTAGTGCGAGAAATAATTTTCTACTTATTATTATAGTTTTCAAATTTTTTTGCACACACGAAATCTAAAATTTTTATTTTGTTGTGATCTTATATATTTTTTGTTTACGAGGAAAAATGGGAGAGTGAAAACTCAAGTTTGGATCTGAAAAAAAAAAAAAATTTGAAATGCACAAATGCTTAGAGAGATAATTCCGAAAAGTATATGTGATTTTTAAGGATAGTTAAAAAGTGGGTTTTTTGGCCCTGGTAAATATCCAACCACTTGAGAATTTAACTTTTTCTCCTCCCCCCTAATTTTTGGATCTGAAGGCCACTTGCATCCTCAACATGCTTGTGGCATGCATATCCACCACACTTAAAACATGTGAGGATCAGTTAGAGGTCCCTTTCCTCTAAAATTCCGCCAAGTTATTATTTGGGGGTTGTACTAGTGGAATTTCCCAAACTTCGATTTTGGAGCTTATTTTTAGTGCGTGAAATAATTTTCTACTTATTATTATAGTTTTCAATTTTTTTTGCACACAGGAAGTCTAAAATTTTCATTTTGTTGCGATCTTATATCTTGTTTGTTTACGAGGAAAAATGGGAGAGTGAAAACTCAAGTTTGGATTTGAAAAAAAAATTTGAAATGCACAAATGCTTAGAGAGGTAATTCCGAAAACTATATGTGATTTTTAAGGATAGGCAAAAAGTGGGTTGTTTGGCCCTGGTAAATATCCAACCACTTGAGAATTTAACTTTTCTCCTCCCCCCGAATTTTTGGATCTGAAGGCCACTTGCATCCTCAACATACTTGTGGCATGCATATCCACCACACTTAAAACATGTGAGGATCAGTTAGAGGTCCATTTCCTATAAAATTCCGCCAAGATAATATTAGGGGCTTGTACTAGTGGAATTTCCCAAACATGGAATTTGGAGCTCATTTTTAGTGCGTGAAATAATTTTCTACTTATTATTATAGTTTTCAAATTTTTTTGCACACACGAACTCTAAAATTTTCATTTTGTTGCGATCTTATATCTTTTTTGTTTACGAGGAAAAATGGGAGAGTGAAAACTCAAGTTTGGAACTGAAAAAAAAAAATTTGAAATGCACAAATGCTGAGTAAGATAATTCCGAAAAGTATCTGTGATTTTTAAGGATAGGCAAAAAGTGGGTTGTTTGGCCCTGGTAAACATCCAACCACTTGAGAATTTAACTTTTTCTACTCCCCCCCTAATTTTTGGATCTGAAGGCCACTTACATCCTCCACATGGTTGTGGCATGCATATCCACCACACTTAAAACATGTGAGGATCATTTAGAGGTCCCTTTTCTATAAAATTCCACCAAGCTATTATTAGGGGGTTGTACTAGTGGAATTTCCCAAAATCTGATTTTGGAGCTCATTTTTAGTGCGTGAAATAATTTTCTACTTATTATTATAGTTTACGAATTTTTTTGCACACACGAACTCTAAAATTTTAATTTTGTTGCGATCTTATATCTTTTTTGTTTACGAGGAAAAATGGGAGAGTGAAATCTCAAGTTTGGATTTGAAAAAAAAAAATTTGAAATGCACAAATGCTGAGAGAGATAATTCCGAAAAGTATCTGTGATTTTTAAGGATAGGCAAAAAGTGGGTTGTTTGGCCCTGGTAAATTTCCAACCACTTGAGAATTTAACTTTTTCAACTCCCCCCTAATTTTTGGATCTGAAGGCCACTTGCATCCTCAAAATGCTTGTGGTATGCATATCCACCACACTTAAACATGTGAGGATTAGTTAGAGGTCCCTTTCCTATAAAATTCCACCAAGCTATTATTAGGGGGTTGTACTAGTGGAATTTCCCAAACATGGATTTTGGAACTTCATTTTTAGTGCGTGAAATAATTTTCTACTTATTATTATAGTTTTCAAATTTTTTTTGCACACACGAACTCTAAAATTTTTATTTTGTTGCGATCTTATATCTTTTTTGTTTACGAGGAAAAATGGGAGAGTAAAAACTCAAGTTTGGATCTGAAAAAAAAAATTTGAAATGCACAAATGCTGAGACAGATAATTCCGAAAAGTATCTGTGATCTTTAAGGATAGGCAAAAAGTGGGTTGTTTGGCCCTAGTAAATATCCAACCACTTGAGAATTTACCTTTTTCTACTCCCCCCTAGTTTTTGGATCTGAAGGCCACTTGCATCCTCAACATGCTTGTGGCATGCATATCCACGACACTTAAAACATGTCAGGATCAGTTAGAGGTCCCTTTCCTATCAAATTCCGCCAAGCTAATATTAGGGGGTTGCACTAGTGGAATTTCCCAAACATGGATTTTGGAGCTCATTTTTTGTGCGTGAAATAATTTTCAACCTATATTTATAGTTTACAAATTTTTTTGCACACACGAAGTCTAAAATTTTCATTTTGTTGCGATCTTATATCTTTTTTGTTTACAAGGAAAAATGGGAGAGTGAAAACTCAAGTTTGGATCTGAAAAAAAAAAATTTTAAATGCACAAACTCTTAGAGAGATAATTCTGAAAAGTATCTGCGATTTTTAAGGATAGGCAAAAAGTGGGTTGTTTGGCTCTGGTAAATATCCAACAACTTGAGAATTTGACTTTTTCTCCTCCCTCCTAGTTTTTGGATCTGAAGGCCACTTACATCCTCAACATGCTTGTGGCATGCATATCCACCACAATTAAAACATGTGAGGATCAGTTAGAGGTCCCTTTCCTATAAAATTCCGCCAAGCTAATATTAGGGGGTTGTACTAGTGGAATTTCCCAAACATGGATTTTGGAGCTCATTTTTAGTGCGTGAAATAATTTTCTACTTATTATTATAGTTTTCAAATTTTTTTGCACACACGAAATCTAAAATTTTTATTTTGTTGTGATCTTATATCTTTTTTGTTTATGAGGAAAAATGGGAGAGTGAAAACTCAAGTTTGGATCTGAAAAAAAAAAAAAATTTGAAATGCACAAATGCTTAGAGAGATAATTCCGAAAAGTATATCTGATTTTTAAGGATAGGTAAAAAGTGGGTTTTTTGGCCCTGGTAAATATCCAACCACTTGAGAATTGTACTTTTTCTACTCCCCCCTAATTTTTGGATCTGAAGGCCACTTGCATCCTCAACATGCTTGTGGCATGCATATCCACCACACTTAAAACATGTGAGGATCAGTTAGAGGTCCCTTTCCAATAAAATTCCACCAAGCTATTATTAGGGGGTTGTACTAGTGGAATTTCCCAAACATGGATTTTGGAGCTCATTTTTAGTGCGTGAAATAATTTTCTATTTATTATTATAGTTTTCAAATTTTTTTGCCCACATGAACTCTAAAATTTTCATTTTGTTGCGATCTTATATCTTTTTTTTTTACGAGGAAAACTGGGAGAGAGAAAACTCAAGTTCGGATCTGAAAAAAAAAAAAATTTGAAATGCACAAATGCTAAGAGAGATAATTCCGAAAAGTATCTGTGATTTTTAAGGATAGGCAAAAAGTGGGTTGTTTGGCCCTGGTAAATATCCAACCACTTGAGAATTGTACTTTTTCTACTCCCCCCTAATTTTTGGATCTGAAGGCCACTTGCATCCTCAACATGCTTGTGGCATGCATATCCACCACACTTAAAACATGTGACGATCAGTTAGAGGTCGCTTTCCAATAAAATTCCACCAAGCTATTATTAGGGGGTTGTACTAGTGGAATTTCCCAAACATGGATTTTGGAGCTCATTTTTAGTGCGTGAAATAATTTTCTATTTATTATTAAAGTTTTCAAATTTTTTTGCTCACATGAACTCTAAAATTTTCATTTTGTTGCGATCTTATATCTTTTTTGTTTACGGGGAAAAATGGGAGAGTGAAAACTCAAGTTTGGATCTGAAAAAAAAAAAATTTGAAATGCACAAATGCTGAGAGAGATAATTCCGAAAAGTATCTGTGATTTTTAAGGATAGGCAAAAAGTGGGTTGTTTGGCCCTGGTAAATATCCAACCACTTGAGAATTGTACTCTTTCTACTCCCCCCTAATTTTTGGATCTGAAGGCCACTTGCAACCTCAACATGCTTGTGGCATGCACATCCACCACAATTAAAACTTGTGAGGATCAGTTAGAGGTCCCTTTCCTATAAAATTCCACCAAGCTATTTACAAGGGGGTTGTACAAGTGGAATTTCCCAAACATGGATTTTGGAGATCATTTTTAGTCCGTGAAATAATTTTCTATTTATTATTATAGTTTTCAAACTTTTTTGCACACACGAAGTCTAAAATTTTCATTTTGTTGCGATCTTATATCTTGTTTGTTTACGAGGAAAAATGGGAGAGTGAAAACTCAAGTTTGGATCTGAAAAAAAAATTTGAAATGCACAAATGCTTAGAGAGGTAATTCCGAAAACTATATGTGATTTTTAAGAATAGGAAAAAAGTGGGTTGTTTGGCCCTGGTAAATATCCAACCACTTGAGAATTTAACTTTTCTCCTCCCCCCTAATTTTTGGATCTGAAGGCCACTTGCATCCTCAACATACTTGTGGCATGCATATCCAGCACACTTAAAACATGTGAGGATCAGTTAGAGGTCCCTTTCCTATAAAATTCCGCCAAGCAATTATTAGGGGGTTGTACTAGTGGAATTTCCCAAACATGGATTTTGGAGCTCATTTTTTGTGCGTGAAATAATTTTCTACTTGTTATTGTAGTTTTCAAATTTGTTTGGACACACGAAATCTAAAATTTGCATTTTGTTGCGATCTTATATCTTTTTTGTTTACAGGGAAAACTGAGAGAGTGAAAACTCAAGTTTGGATCTGAAAAAAAAAAATTTGAAATGCACAAATGCTGAGAGAGATAATTCCGAAAGGTATCTGTGATTTTGAAGGTTAGGCAAAAAGTGGGTTGTTTGGCCCTGGTAAATATCCAACCACTTGAGAATTTAACTTTTTCTACTCCCCCCTAATTTTTGGATCTGAAGGCCACTTGCATCCTCAAAATGCTTGTGGTATGCATATCCACCACACTTAAAACATGTGAGGATCAGTTAGAGGTCCCTTTCCTATAAAATTTCACCAAGCTATTATTAGGCGGTTGTACTAGTGGAATTTCCCAAACATGGATTTTGGAGCTCATTTTTAGTGCGTGAAATAATTTTCCTCATATTATTATAGTTTTCAAATTTTTTTGCACACACGAAGTCTAAAATTTTCATTTTGTTGCGATCTTATATCTTTTTTGTTTACGAGGAAAAATGGGAGAGTAAAAACTCAAGTTTGGTTCTGAAAAAAAAAAAATTGAAATGCACAAATTCTTAGAGAGATAATTCCGAAAAGTATCTGCGATTTTTACGAATAGGCAAAAAGTGGGTTGTTTGGCCCTGGTAAATATCCAACCAATTGAGAATTTAACTTTTTCTCCTCCCACCTAGTTTTTGGATCTGAAGGCCACTTGCATCCTCAACATGCTTGTGGGATGCATATCCACCACACTTAAAACATGTGAGGATCAGTTGGAGGTCCCTTTCCTATAAAATTCCGCCAAGCTATTATTAGGGGGTTGTACTAGTGGTATTTCCCAAACTAGGATTTTGGTGCTCATTTTTAGTGCGTGAAATAATTTTCTACTTATTATTATAGTTTTCAAATTTTTTTGCACACACGAACTCTAAAATTTTCATTTTGTTGCGATCATATATCTTTTTTGTTTACGGGGAAAAATGGGAGAGTGAAAACTCAAGTTTGGATCTAAAAAAAAAATTTGAAATGCACATATGCTGAGAGAGATAATTCCAAAAAGTATCTGTGATTTTTAAGGATAGGCAAAAAGTGGGTTGTTTGGCCCTGGTAAATATCCATCCACTTGAGAATTTAACTTTTTCAATTCCCCCCTAATTTTTGGATCTGAAGGCCACTTGCATCCTCAAAATGCTTGTGGCATGCATATCCACCACACTTAAAACATGTGAGGATCAGTTAGACGTCCCTTTCCTATAAAATTTCACCAAGCTATTATTAGGCAGTTGTACTAGTGGAATTTCCCAAACATGGATTTTGGAGCTCATTTTTAGTGCGTGAAATAATTTTCTACTTATTATTATTTTTTTCAAATTTTTTTGCACACACGTAGTCTAAAATTTTCATTTTGTTGCGATCTTATATCTTTTTTGTTTACGAGGAAAAATGGGAGAGTGAAAACTCAAGTTTGGATCTGAAAAAAAAAATTTTGAAATGCACAAATTCTTAGAGAGATAATTCCGAAAAGTATCTGCGATTTTTAAGGATAGGCAAAAAGTGGGTTGTTTGGCCCTGGTAAATATCCAACCACTTGAGAATTTAACTTTTTCTCCTCCCACCTAGTTTTTGGATCTGAAGGCCACTTGCATCCTCAACATGCTTGTGGCATGCATATCCACCACACTTAAAACATGTGAGGATCAGTTGGAGGTCCCTTTCGTATAAAATTCCGCCAAGCTATTATTAAGGGGTTGTACTAGAGGTATTTCCCAAACAAGGATTTTGGTGCTCATTTTTAGTGCGTGAAATAATTTTCTACTTATTATTATAGTTTTCAAATTTTTTTGCACACACGAACTCTAAAATTTTCATTTTGTTGCGATCTTATATCTTTTTTGTTTACGAGGAAAAATGGGAGAGTGAAAACTCAAGTTTGGATAAAAAAAAAAAAACATTGAATTGCACAAATGCTGAGAGAGATAATTCCGAAAAGTATCTGTGATTTTTAAGGATAGGAAAAAAGTGGGTTGTTTGGCCCTGGTAAATATCCAACCACTTGAGAATTTAATTTTTTTCTCCTCCCCCCTAATTTTTGGATCTGAAGGCCACTTGTATCCTCAACATGCTTGTGGCATGCATATCCACCACACTTAAAAACATGTGAGGATCAGTAAGAGGTCCCTTTCCTATAAAATTCCACCAAGCTATTATTAGGGGGTTGTACTAGTGGAATTTCCCAAACAAGGATTTTGGAGCTCATTTTTAGTGCGTGAAATAATTTTCTACTTATTATTATAGTTTACAATTTTTTTTGCACACAGGTACTCTAAAATTTGCAATTTGTTGCGATCTTATATCTTTTTTGTTTACGAGGAAAAATGGGAGAGTAAAAACTCAAGTTTGGATCTGAAAAAAAAAAAATTTGAAATGCACAAATGCTGAGACAGATAAATCCGAAAAGTATCTGTGATCTTTAAGGATAGGCAAAAAGTGGGTTGTTTGGCCCTGGTAAATATCCAACCACTTGAGAATTTACCTTTGTCTACTCCCCCCATAGTTTTTGGATCTGATGGCCACTTGCATCCTCAACATGCTTGTGGCATGCATATCCACCACACTTAAAACATGTGAGGATCAGTTAGAGGTCCCTTTCCTATAAAATTTCGCCAAGCTAATATTAGGGGGTTGTACTAGTGGAATTTCCCAAACATGGATTTTGGAGCTCATTTTTAGTGCGTGAAATAATTTTCTACTTATTATTATAGTTTTCAATTTTTTTTGCACACACGAAGTCTAAAATTTTCATTTTGTTGCGATCTTATATCTTTTTCGTTTACGAGAAAAAATGGGAGAGTGAAAACACAAGTTGGGGTCTGAAAAAAAAATTTGAAATGCACAAATGCTTAGAGAGATAATTCCGAAAAGTATATGTGATTTTTAAGGATAGGAAAAAAATGGGTTGTTTGGCCCTGGTAAATATCCAACCACTTGAGAATTTAACTTTTTCTCCTCCCCCCTAATTTTTGGATCTGAAGGCCACTTGCATCCTCAACATACTTGTGGCATGCATATCCACCACACTTAAAACATGTGAGGATCAGTTAGAGGTCCCTTTCCTATAAAATTCTGCCAGGCTATTATTAGGGGGTTGTACTAGTGGAATTTCCCAAACATGGATTTTGGAGCTTATTTTTAGTGCGTGAAATAATTTTCTACATATTATTATAGTTTACAAATTTTTTTGCACTCACGAACTCTAAAATTTTCATTTTGTTGCGATCTTATATCTTTTTTGTTTACGAGAAAAAATAGGAGAGTGAAAACTCAAGTTTGGATCTGAAAAAAAAAATTTGAAATGCACAAATGCTGAGAGAGATAATTCCGAAACGTATCTGTGATTTTTAAGGATAGGCAAAAGTGGGTTGTTTGGCCCTGGTAAAATATCCAACCACTTCAGAATTTAACTTTTTCTACTCCCCCCTAATTTTTGGATCTGAAGGCCACTTGCATCCTCAACATGCTTGTGGCATGCATTTCGACCACACTTAAAACATGTGAGGATCAGTTAGAGGTCCCTTTCCTATAAAATTCCGCCAAGCTATTATTAGGGGGTTGTACTAGTGGAATTTCCCAAACAAGGATTTTGGAGCTCATTTTTAGGGTGTGAAATAATTTTCTACTTATTATTATAGTTTACAAATTTTTTTGCACACACGTCCTCTTAAATTTTCAATTTGTTGCGATCTTATATCTTTTTTGTTTACGAGGGAAAATGGGAGAGTAAAAACTCAAGTTTGGATCTGAAAAAAAAAAAATTTGAAATGCACAAATGCTGAGACAGATAATTCCGAAAAGTATCTGTGATCTTTAAGGATAGGCAAAAAGTGGGTTATTTGGCCCTGGTAAATATCCAACGACTTGAGAATTTACGTTTTTCTACTCCCCCATAGTTTTTGGATCTGAAGGCCACTTGCATCCTCAACATGCTTGTGGCATGCATATCCACCACACTTAAAACATGTGAGGATCAGTTAGAGGTCCCTTTCCTATAAAATTCCACCAAGCTAATATTAGGGGGTTGTACTAGTGGAATTTCCCAAACATGGATTTTGGAGCTCATTTTTAGTGCGTGAAATAATTTTCTATTTATTATTATAGTTTTCAAATTTTTTTGCACACACGAAATCTAAAATTTTTATTTTGTTGTGATCTTATATCTTTTTTGTTTACGAGGAAAAATGGGAGAGTGAAAACTCAAGTTTGGATCTGAAAAAAAAAAAAAATTTGAAATGCACAAATGCTTAGAGAGATAATTCCGAAAAGTATATGTGATTTGTAAGGATAGGTAAAAAGTGGGTTTTTTGGCCCTGGTAAATATCCAACCACTTGAGAATTTAACTTTTTCTCCTCCCCCCTAATTTTTGGATCTGAAGGCCACTTGCATCCTCAACATGCTTGTGGCATGCATATCCACCACACTTAAAACATGTGAGGATCAGTTAGAGGTCCCTTTCCTCTAAAATTCCGCCAAGCTATTATTTGGGGGTTGTACTAGTGGAATTTCCCAAACTTGGATTTTGGAGCTCATTTTTAGTGCGTGAAATAATTTTCTACTTATTATTATAGTTTTCAAATTTTTTTGCACAAACAAACTCTAAAATTTTCATTTTGTTGCAATCTTATATCTTTTTTGTTTACAAGGAAAAATGGGAGAGTGAAAACTAAAGTTTGGATCTGAAAAAAAAATTTGAAATGCACAAATGCTGAGAGAGATAATTCCGAAAAGTATCTGTGATTTTTAAGGATAGGCAAAAAGTGGGTTGTTTGGCCCTGGTAAATATCCAACCACTTGAGAATTTAACTTTTTCTACTCCCCCCTTATTTTTGGATCTGAAGGCCACTTGCATCCTCAACATGCTTGTGGCATACATATCCACCACACTTAAAACATGTGAGGATCAGTTAGAGGTCCCTTTCCTATAAAATTCCACCAAGCTATTATCAGGGGGTTGTACTAGTGGAATTTCCCAAACATGGATTTTGGAGCTCATTTTTAGTGCGTGAAATAATTTTCTACTTATTATTATAGTTTTTAAATATTTTTGCACACATGAACTCTAAAATTTTCATTTTGTTGCGATCTTATATCTTTTTTGTTTACGAGGAAAAATGGGAGAGTGAAAACTCAAGTTTGGATCTAGAAAAAAAAAATTTGAAATGCACAAATGCTGAGAGAGATAATTCCGAAAAGTATCTGTGACTTTTACGGATAGGCAAAAAGTGGGTTGTTTGGCCCTGGTAAATATCCAACCACTTGAGAATTTAACTTTTTGTACTCCCCCCTAATTTTTGGATCTGAAGGCCACTTGCATCCTCAACATGCTTGTGGCATGCATATGCACCACACTTAAAACATGTGAGGATCAGTTAGAGGTCCCTTTCGTATATAATTCTGCCAGGCTATTATTAGGGGGTTGTACTAGTGGAATTTCTCAAACATGGGTTTTGGAGCTCATTTTTAGTGCGTGAAATAATTTTCTACTTATTATTATAGTTTTCAAATTTTTTTGCACAAACGAACTCTTAAATTTTCATTTTGTTGCGATCTTATATCTTTTTTGTTTACGAGGAAAAATGGGAGATTAAAAACTCAAGTTTGGATCTGAAAAAAAAATTTCAAATGTACAAATGTTGAGAGAGCTAATTCTGAAAAGTATCTGTGATTCTTAAGGTTAGGCAAAAAGTGGGTTGTTTGGCCCTGGTAAATATCCAACCACTTGAGAATTTAACTTTTTCCACTCCCCCTAATTTTTGGATCTGAAGGCCACTTGCATCCTCAACATGCTTCTGGCATGCATATCCACCACACTTAAAACATGTGAGGATCAGTTAGAGGTCCCTTTCCTATCAAATTACGCCAAGCTATTATTAGGGGGTTGTACTTGTGGAATTTCCCAAACATGGATTTTGGAGCTCATTTTTAGTGCGTGAAATCATTTTCTACTTATTATTATAGTTTTCAAATTTTTTTGCACACACGAACTCTAAAATTTCCATTTTGTTTCGATCTTGTATCTTTTTTGTTTACGAGGAAAAATGGGAGAGTGAAAACTCAAGTTTGGATCTGAAAAAAAAAATTTGAAATGCACAAATTCTGAGAGAGATAATTCCGAAAAGTATCTGTGATTTTTAAGGATAGGCAAAAAGTGGGTTGTTTGGCCCAGGTAAATATCCAACCACTTGACAATTTTACTTTTTCTACTCCCCCCTAATTTTTGGATCTGAAGGACAGTTGCATCCTCTTCATGCTTGGGGCATGCATATCCACCACACTAAAAACTTGTGAGGATCAGTAAGAGGTCCCATTCATAGAAAATTCCACCATGCTATTATTAGGGGGTTGTACAAGTGGAATTTCCCAAACATGGATTTTGGAGCTCATTTTTAGTGCGTGAAATAATTTTCTACTTATTATTATAGTTTATAAATTTTTTTGCACACACAAACTCCAAAATTTTCATTTTGTTGCGATCTTATATCTTTTTTGTTTACGAGGAAAAATAAGAGTGAAAACTCAAGTTTTGATCTGAAAAAAAAAAATTTGAAATGCACAAATGTTGAGAGAGATAATTCCGAAAAGTATCTGTGATTTTTAAGGATAGGCAAAAATTGGGTTGTTTGGCCCAGGTAAATATCCAACCACTTGAGAATTTAACTTTTTCTACTCCCCCCTAATTTTTGGATCTGAAGGCCACTTGCATCCTCAACATGCTTGTCGCATGCATATCCACCACACTTAAAACATGTGAGGATCAGTTAGAGGTCCCTTTCCTATAAAATTCCGCCAAGCTATTATTAGGGGCTTGTACTAGTGGAATTTCCCAAACATGGATTTTGGAGCTCATTTTTAGTGCGTGAAATCATTTTCTACTTACTATTATAGTTTTCAAATTTTTTTGCACACACGAACTCTAATATTTTCATTTTGTTGCGATCTGATATCTTTTTTGTTTACGAGGGATGGGAGAGTGAAAACTCATGTTTGAATCTGAAAAAAAAAAAATTAGAAATGCACAATTTCTGAGAGAGATAATTCCAAAAAGTATCTGTGATTTTTAAGGATAGGCAAAAAGTAGGTTGTTTGGCCCAGGTAAATATCCAACCACTTGAGAATTTAACTTTTTCTGCTCCCCCCTAATTTTTGGATCTGAAGGCCACTTGCATCCTCAACATGCTTGTGGCATGCATATCCACCACACTTAAAACAAGTGAGGATCAGTTAGAGGTCCCTTACCTATAAAATTCCACCAAGCTATTATTAGGGGGTTGTACTAGTGGAATTTCGCAAACATGGATTTTGGAGCTCATTTTTAGTGCGTGATATAATTTTCTACTTATTATTATAGTTTTCAAATTTTTATGCACACACGAACTCTAAAATTTTCATTTTGTTGCGATCTTATATCTTTTTTGTTTACGACGAAAAATGGGAAAGTGAAAACTCAAGTTTGGATCTGAAAAAAAAAATTTGAATTGCACAAATGCTGTGAGAGTTAATTCCGAAAAGTATCTGTGATTTTTAATGATAGGCAAAAAGTGGGTTGTTTGCCCCTGGTAAATATCCAACCACTTGAGAATTTAACTTTTTCTACTCCCCCCTAATTTTTGGATCTGAAGGCCACTTGCATCCTCAACATGCTTATGGCATGTATATCCACCACACTTAAAACATGTGAGGATCAGTTAGAGGTCCCTTTCCTATAAAATTCCACCAAGCTATTATTAGGGGGTTGTACTAGTGGAATTTCCCAAACATGGATTTTGGAACTTCATTTTTAGTGCGTGAAATAATTTTCTACTTATTATTATAGTTTTCAAATTTTTTTTGCACACACGAACTCTAAAATTTTCATTTTGTTGCGATCTTATATCTTTTTTGTTTACGAGGAAAAATGGGAGAGTAAAAACTCAAGTTTGGATCTGAAAAAAAAAATTTGAAATGCACAAATGCTGAGACAGATAATTCCGAAAAGTATCTGTGATCTTTAAGGATAGGCAAAAAGTGGGTTGTTTGGCCCTAGTAAATATCCAACCACTTGAGAATTTACCTTTTTCTACTCCCCCCTAGTTTTTGGATCTGAAGGCCACTTGCATCCTCAACATGCTTGTGGCATGCATATCCACCACACTTAAAACATGTGAGGATCAGTTAGAGGTCCCTTTCCTATAAAATTCCGCCAAGCTAATATTAGGGGGTTGCACTAGTGGAATTTCCCAAACATGGATTTTGGAGCTCATTTTTTGTGCGTGAAATAATTTTCAACCTATTATTATAGTTTACAAATTTTTTTGCACACACGAAGACTAAAATTTTCATTTTGTTGCGATCTTATATCTTTTTAGTTTACAAGGAAAAATGGGAGAGTGAAAACTCAAGTTTGGATCTGAAAAAAAAAAAAATTTAAATGCACAAACTCTTAGAGAGATAATTCCGAAAAGTATCTGCGATTTTTAAGGATAGGCAAAAAGTGGGTTGTTTGGCTCTGGTAATTATCCAACAACTTGAGAATTTGACTTTTTCTCCTCCCACCTAGTTTTTGGATCTGAAGGCCACTTGCATCCTAAACATGCTTGTGGCATGCATATCCACCACACTTAAAACATGTGAGGAACAGTTAGAGGTCCCTTTCCTATAAAATTTCGCCAAGCTATTATTAGGGGGTTGTACTAGTGGAATTTCTCAAACATGGATTTTGGTGCTCATTTTTAGCGTGTGAAATAATTTTGTACTTATTATTATAGTTTTCAAATTTTTTTGCACACACGAACTCTAAAATTTTCATTTTGTTGCGATCTTCTATCTTTTTTGTTTACGAGGAAAAATGGGAGAGTGAAAACTCAAGTTTGGATCTGAAAAAAAAAAATTTGAAATGCACAAATGCTGAGAGAGATAATTCCGAAAAGAATATGTGATTTTTAAGGATAGGAAAAAAGTGGGTTGTTTGGCCCTGGTAAATATCCAACCACTTGAGAATTTAACTTTTTCTCCTCCCCCCTAATTTTTGGATCTGAAGGCCACTTGTATCATCAACATGCTTGTGGCATGCATATCCACCACACTTAAAACATGTGAGGATCAGTTAGAGGTCCCTTTCCTATAAAATTCCGCCAAGCTATTATTAGGGGGTTGTACTAGTGGAATTTCCCAAACAAGGATCTTGGAGCTCATTTTTAGTGCGTGAAATAATTTTCTACAGTTTACAAATTTTTTTGCACACACGTACTCTAAAATTTTCAATTTTTTGCGATCATATATCTTTTTTGTTTACGAGAAAAAATGGGCGAGTAAAAACACAAGTTTGGATCTAAAAAAAAAAATTTGAAATGCACAAATGCTGAGACAGATAATTCCGAAAAGTATCTGTGATCTTTAAGGATTGGCAAAAAGTGGGTTGTTTGGCCCAGTTAAATATCCAACCACTTGAGAATTTACCTTTTTCTACTCCCCCCTAGTTTTTGGATCTGAAGGCCACTTGCATCCTCAACATGCTTGTGGCATGCATATCCACCACACTTAAAACATGTGAGGATCAGTTAGAGGTCCCTTTCCAATAAAATTCCGCCAAGCTATTATTAGGGGGTTGTACTAGTGGAATTTCCCAAACATGGATTTTGGAGCTCATTTTTAGTGCGTGAAATAATTTTCTACTTATTATTATAGTTTACAAATTTTTTTGCACACAGGAACTCTAAAATTTTCATTTTGTTGCGATCTTATATCTTTTTTGTTTACGAGGAAAAATGGGAGAGTGAAAACTCAGGTTTGGATCTGAAAAAAAAAAAATTTGAAATGCACAACTACTGAGAGAGATAATTCCGAAAAGTATCTGTGATTTTTAAGGATGGGCAAAAAGTGGGTTGTTTGGCCCTGGTAAATATCCAACCACTTGCGAATTGTACTTTTTCTACTCCCCCCTAATTTTTGGATCTGAAGGCCACTTGCATCCTCAACATGCTTGTGGCTTGCATATCCACCACACTTAAAACATGTGAGGATCAGTTAGAGGTCCCTTTCCTATAAAATTCCACCAGGCTATTATTAGGGGGTTGTAGTTGTGGAATTTCCCAAACATTGATTTTGGAGCTCATTTTTAGTGCGTGAAATAATTTTCTACTTATTATTATAGTTTTCAAATTTTTTTGCACGCACGAACTCTAAAATTTTCATTTAGTTGCGATCTTATATCTTTTTTGTTTACGAGGAAAAATGGGAGAGTGAAAACAAAAGTTTGGATCTGAAAAAAAAAAATTTTGAAATGCACAAATGCTGAGAGAGATAATTCCGACAAGTATCTGTGATTTTTAAGGATAGGGAAAAAGTGGGTTGTTTGGCCCTGGTAAATATCCAACCACTTGAGAATTGTACTTTTTTTTCTCCCCCCTAATTTTTGGATCTGAAGGCCACTTGCATCCTCAACATGCTTGTGGCATGCATATCCACCACACTTAAAATATGTGAGGATCAGTTAGAGGTCCCTTTCCTATAAAATTCCACCAAGCTATTATTAGGGGGTTGTACTTGTGGAATTTCCCAAACATGGATTTTGGAGCTCATTTTTAGTGCTTGAAATAATTTTGTACTTATTATTATAGTTTTCAAATTTTTTTGCACACACGAACTCTAAAATTTTCGTTTTGTTGCGATCTTATATCATTTTTGTTTTCGAGGAAAAATGGGAGAGAGAAAAATCAAGTTTGGATCCGAAAAAAAAAATTGAAATGCACAAATGCTGAGAGAGATAATTCTGAAAAGTATCTGTGATTTTTAAGGATAGGCAAAAAGTGGGTTGTTTGGCCATGGCAAATATCCAACCACTTGAGAGTTGTACTTTTTCTACTCCCCCCTAATTTTTGGATCTGAAGGCCACTTGCATCCTCAACATGCTAGTGGCATGCATATCCACCACACTTAAAACATGTGAGGATCAGTTAGAGGTCCCTTTCCTATAAAATTCCACCAACCTATTGTTAGGGGGTTGTACTAGTGGAATTTCCCAAACATGGATTTTGGAGCTCATTTTTAGTGCCTGAAATAATTTTCTACTTATTATTATAGTTTTCAAATTTTTTTGCACAGACGAACTCTAAAATTTTCATTTTGTTGCGATCTTATTTCTTTTTTGTTTACGAGGAAAAATGGGAGAGTGAAAACTCAAGTTTGGATCTTAAAGAAAAAAAATTTGAAATGCACAAATACTGAGAGAGATAATTCCGAAAACTATATGTGATTTTTAAGGACAGGCAAAAAGTGGGTTGTTTGGCCCTGGTAAATATCCAACCACTTGAGAATTTAACTTTTTCTACTCCCCCCTAATTTTTTGATCTGAAGGCCACTTGCATCCTCAACATGCTTGTGGCATGCATATATACCACACTTGAAACATGTGAGGATCATTTAGAGGTCCCTTTCCGATAAAAGTCCACCAAGCTATTATTAGGGGGTTGTGTACTAGTGGAATTTCCCAAACATGGATTTTGGAGCTCATTTTAGTGCGTGAAATAATTTTCTACTTATTATTATAGTTTTCAATTTTTTTTACACACAAGAACTCTAAAATTTTCATTTTGTTGCGATCTTATATCTTTTTTGTTTATGAGGAAAAATGGGAGAGTGAAAACTCAAGTTTGGATCTGAAAAAAAAGAAATTCGAAATGCACAAATGCTGAGAGAGATAATTCCGAAAAGTATATGTGATTTTTAAGGATAGGCAAAAAGTGGGTTGTTTGGCCTTGGTAAATATCCAACCACTTGAGAATTTAACTTTTTCTACTCCCCCCTAATTTTTGGATCTGAAGGCCACTTGCATCCTCAACATGCTTGTGGCATGCATATCCACCACACTTAAAACATGTGAGGATCAGTTAGAGGTCCCTTTCCTATAAAATTCCACCAAGCTATTATTAGGGGGTTGTGTACTAGTGGAATTTCCCATGCATGGATTTTGGAGCTCATTTTTAGTGCCTGAAATAATTTTCTACTTATTATTATAGTTTTTAATTTTTTTTGCACACAGAAACTCTAAAATTTTCATTTTGTTGCGATCTTATATCTTTTTTGTTTACGAGGAAAAATGGGAGTGTGAAAACTCAAGTTTGGATATGAAAAAAAAAAATTTGAAATCCACAAATGCTGAGAGAGATAATTCCAAAAAGTATCTGTGTTTTTTAAGGATAGGCAAAAAGTGGGTTGTTTGGCCCTGGTAAATATCCAACCACTTGAAAATTGTACTTTTTCTACTCCCCCCTAATTTTTGGATCTGAAGGCCACTTGCATCCTCAACATGCTTGTGGCATGCACATCCACCACACTTAAAACATGTGAGGATCAGTTAGAGGTCCCTTTCCTATAAAATTCCACCAAGCTATTATTAGGGGGTTGTGTACTAGTGGAATTTCCAAAGCATGGATTTTGGAGCTCATTTTTAGTGCCTGAAATAATTTTCTACTTATTATCATAGTTTTTAAATTTTTTTGCACACAGGAACTCTTAAATTTTCATTTTGTTGCGATCTTATATCTTTTTTGTTTACGACGAAAAATGGGAGAGTGAAAACTCAAGTTTGGATCTGAAAAAAAAAAAATTTGAAATGCACAAATGCTGAGAGAGATAATTCCGAAAAGTATCTGTGATTTTTAAGGATAGGAAAAAAGTGGTTTGTTTGGCCCTGGTAAATATCCAACCACTTGAGAATTTAACTTTTTCTACTCCCCCCAAATTTTTGGATATGAAGGCCACTTGCATCCTCAACATACTTGTGGCATGTATATCCACCAGACTTAAAACATGTGAGGATCAGTTAGAGGTCCCTTTCCTATAAAATTCCACCAAGCTATTATTAGGGGGTTGTACTAGTGGAATTTCCCAAACACAGATTTTGGAAATTCATTTTTAGTGCGTGAAATAATTTTCTACTTATTATTATAGTTTTCAAATTTTTTTTGCACACACGAACTCTAAAATTTTCATTTTGTTGCGATCTTATATCTTTTTTGTTTACGAGGAAAAATGGGAGAGTGAAAACTGAAGTTTGGATCTGAAAAAAAAAAATTTGAAATGCACAAATGTTGAGAGAGATAATTCCGAAAAGTATCTGTGATTTTTAAGGATAGGCAAAAAGTGAGTTGTTTGGCCCTGGTAAATATCCAACCACTTGAGAATTTAACTTTTTCTACTCCCCCCAAATTTTTGGATCTGAAGGCCACTTGCATCCTCAACATGCTTGTGGCATGCATATCCACCCCACTTAAAACATGTGTGGATCAGTTAGAGGTTCCTTTCCTATAAAATTCCGCCAAGCTATTATTAGGGGGTTGTACTAGTGGAATTTCCCAATCAAGGATTTTGGAGCTCTTTTTTAATGCGTGAAATAATTTTCTATTTATTATTATAGTTTTCAATTTTTTTTGCACACACGTACTCTAAAATTTTTATTTTGTTGCGATCTTATATCTTTTTTGTTTACGAGGAAAAAAGGGAGAGTAAAAACTCAAGTTTGGATCTGAAAAAAAAAAATTTGAAATGCACAAATGCTGAGACAGATAATTCCGAAAAGTATCTGTGATCTTTAAGGATAGGCAAAAAGTGGGTTGTTTGGCCCTGGAAAATATCCAACCACTTGAGAATTTACCTTTTTCTACTCCCCCCTAGTTTTTGGATCTGAAGGCCACTTGCATCCTCAACATGCTTGTGGCATGCATATCCACCACACTTAAAACATGTGAGGATCAGTTAGAGGTCCCTTTCCTATAAAATTCCGCAAAGCTAATATTAGGGGGTTGCACTAGTGGAATTTCCTAAACATGGATTTTGGAGCTCATTTTTTGTGCGTGAAATAATTTTCAACTTATTATTATAGTTTACAATTGTTTTTGCACACACGAAGTGTAAAATTTTCATTTTGTTGCGATCTTATATTTTTTTTGTTTACGAGGAAAAATGGGAGAGTGAAAACTCAAGTTTGGATCTGAAAAAAAAAAAATTTTAAATGCACCAATTCTTAGAGAGATAATTCCGAAAAGTATCTGCGATTTTTAAGGATAGGCAAAAAGTGGGTTGTTTGGCTCTGGTAAATATCCAACCACTTGAGAATTTAGCTTTTTGTCCTCCCACCTAGTTTTTGGATCTGAAGGCCACTTGCATCCTCAACATGCTTGTGGCATGCATACCCACCGCACTTAAAACATGTGAGGATCAGTTAGAGGTCCCTTTCCTATAAAATTCCGCCAAGCTATTATTAGGGGGTTGTACTAGTGGAATTTCCCAAACATGAATTTTGGTGCTCATTTTTAGTGTGTGAAATAATTTTGTACTTATTATTATAGTTTTCAAATTTTTTTGCACACACAAACTCTAAAATTGTCATTTTGTTGCGATCTTATATCTTTTTTGTTTACGAGGAAAAATGGGAGAGTGAAAACTCAAGTTTGGATCTGAAAAAAAAATTTGAAATGCACAAATGCTGAGAGATCCAAAAAGTATATGTGATTTTTAAGGATAGGAAAAAAGTGGGTTGTTTGGCCCTGGTAAATATCCAACCACTTGAGAATTTAACTTTTTCTCCTCCCCCCTAATTTTTGGATCTGAAGGCCACTTGTATCCTCAACATGCTTGTGGCATGCATATCGACCACACTTAAAACATGTGAGGATCAGTTAGAGGTCCATTTCCTATAAAATTACGCCAAGCTATTATTGGGGGGTTGTACTAGTGGAATTTCCCAAACAAGGATTTTGGAGCTCATTTTTAGTGCGTGAAATAATTTTCTACTTATTATTGTAGTTTACAAATTTTTTTGCACACACGTACTCTAAAATTTTCATTTTGTTGCGATCTTATATCTTTTTTGTTTACGAGGAAAAATGGGAGACTAAACACAGAAATTTGGATCTGGAAAAAAAAAAATTGAAATGCACAAATGCTGAGACAGATAATTCCGAAAAGTAACTGTGATCTTTAAGGATAGGCAAAAAGTGGGTTGTTTGGCCCTGGTAAATATCCAACCACTTGAGAATTTACCTTTTTCTACTCCCCCCTAGTTTTTGGATCTGAAGGCCACTTGCATCCTCAATATGCTTGTGGCATGCTTATCCACCACACTTAAAACATGTGAGGATCACTTAGAGGTCCCTTTCCTATAAAATTCCGCCAAGCTAATATTAGGGGGTTGTACTAGTGGAATTTCCCAAACATGGATTTTGGAGCTCATTTTTAGTGCGTGAAATAATTTTCTACTTATTATTATAGTTATCAAATTTTTTTGCACACACGAACTCTAAAATTTTCATTTTGTTGCGATCTTATATCTTTTTTGTTTACGACGAAAAATGGGAGAGTGAAAACTGAAGTTTGGATCTGAAAAAAAAAAATTGAAATGCACAAATGCTGAGAAAGATAATTTCGAAAAGTATCTGTGATTTTTAAGGACAGGCAAAAAGTGGGTTGTTTGGCCCTGGTAAATATCCAACGACTTTAGAATTTCACTTTTTCCACTCCCCCCTAATTTTTGGATCAGAAGGCCACTTGCATCCTCAAGATGCTTGTGGCATGCTTATCCACCACACTTAAAACATGTGAGGATCAATTAGAGGTCCCTTTCCTATAAAATTCCGCCAAGCTAATATTAGGGGGTTGTACTAGTGGAATTTCCCAAACATGGATTTTGGAGCTCATTTTTAGTGCGTGAAATAATTTTCTACTTATTATTATAGTTATCAAATTTTTTTGCACACACGAACTCTAAAATTTTCATTTTGTTGCGATCTTATATCTTTTTTGTTTACGAGGAAAAATGGGAGAGTGAAAACTCAAGTTTGGATATGAAAAAAAAAATTTTAAATGCACAAATGCAGAGAGAGATAATTCCAAAAAGTATCTGTGATTTTTAAGGATAGGCAAAAAGTGGGTTGTTTCGCCCTGGTAAATATCAAACCACTTGAAAATTGTACTTTTTCTACTCCCCCCTAATTTTTGGATCTGAAGGCCACTTGCATCCTCAACATGCTTGTGGCATGCACATCCACCACACTTAAAACATGTGAGGATCAGTTAGAGGTCCCTTTCCTATAAAATTCCACCAAGCTATTATTAGGGGGTTGTGTACTAGTGGAATTTCCCAAGCATGGATTTTGGAGCTCATTTTTAGTGCCTGAAATAATTTTCTACTTATTATCATAGTTTTCAAATTTTTTTGCACACAGGAACTCTAAAATTTTCATTTTGTTGCGATCTTATATCTTTTTAGTTTACGAGAAAAAATGGGAGCGTGAAAACTGAAGTTTGGATCTGAAAAAAAAAAAATTTGAAATGCACAAATGCTGAGAGAGATAATTCCAAAAAGAATCTGTGATTTTTAAGGATAGGCAAAAAGTGGGTTGTTTGGCCCTGGTAAATGTCCAACCACTTGAAAATTGTACTTTTTCTACTCCCCCATAATTTTTGGATCTGAAGGCCACTTGCTTCATCAACATGCTTGTGGCATGCACATCCACCACACTTAAAACATGTGAGGCTCAGTTAGAGGTCCCTTTCCTATAAAATTCCACCAAGCTATTATTAGGGGGTGGTACTAGTGGAATTTCCCAAACATGGATTTTGGGGCTCATTTTTAGTGCATGAAATAATTTTCTACTTATTATTATAGTTTTCAAATTGTTTTGCACACACGAACTCTAAAATTTTCATTTTGTTGCGATCCTATATCCTTTTTGTTTACGAGGAAAAATGGGAGAGTGAAAACTCAAGTTTGGATCTGAAAAAAAAAAAATTTGAAATGCACAAATGCTGAGAGAGATAATTCCGAAAAGTATATGTGATTTTTAAAGATAGGCAAAAAGTGGGTTGTTTGGCCATGGTAAATATCCAACCACTTGAGCATTGTACTTTTTCTACTCCCCCCTAATTTTTGGATCTGAAGGCCACTTGCATCCTCAACAAGCTTGTGGCATGCATATCCACCACACTTAAAACATGTGAGGATCAGTTAGAGGTCCCTTTCCTATAAAATTTGACAAAGCTATTATTAGGGGGTTGTGTACTAGTGGAATTTCCCAAACATGGATTTTGGAGCTCATTTTTGGTGCATGAAATAATTTTTTACTTATTATTATAGTTTTCAAATTTTTTTGCACTCACGACCTCTAAAATTTTCTTTTTGTTGTGATCTTGTATCTTTTTGGTTTATGAGGAAAACTGGGAGAGTGAAAACTCAAGTTTGGATCTGAAAAAAAAAAAAATTTGAAATGCACAAATGCTGAGAGAGATAATTCCGAAAAGTATCTGTGATTTTTAACAATAGGCAAAAAGTGGGTTGCTAGGCCCTTGTAAATATCCAACCACTTGAGAATTGTACTTTTTCTACTCCCCCATAATTTTTGGATCTGAAGGCCACTTGCATCCTCAACATGCTTGTGGCATGCATATCCACCACACTTAAAACATGTGAGGATCAGTTAGAGGTCCCTTTCCTATAAAATTCCACCAAGCTATTATTAGGGGGTTGTACTAGTGGAATTTCCCAAACATGGATTTTGGAGCTCATTTTTAGTGCGTGAAATAATTTTCTACTTATTATTATAGTTTTCAAATTTTTTTGCACACACGAACTCTAAAATTTTCATTTTGTTGCGATCATATATCTTTTTTGTTTATGACGAAAAATGGGAGAGTGAAAACTCAAGTTTGGATCTAAAAAAAAAAAATTGAAATGCACAAATGCTGAGAGAGATAATTCCGAAAAGTATCTGTGATTTTTAAGGAAAGGCAAAAAGTGGGTTATTTGGCCCTGGTAAATATCCAACCACTTGAGAATTTAACTTTTTCTACTCCCCCCTAATTTTTGGATCTGAAGGCCACTTGGATCCTCAACATGCTTGTGGCATGCATATCCACCACACTTAAAACATGTGAGGATCAGTTAGTGGTCTCTTTCCTATAAAATTCCACCAAGCTATTATTAGGGGGTTGTACTTGTGGAATTTCCCAAACATGGTTTTTGGAACTCATTTTTAGTGCGTGAAATAATTTACTAATTATTATTATAGTTTTCAAATTTTTTTGCACACAGGAACTCTAAAATTTTCATTTTGTTGCGATCTTATATCTTTTTTGTTTACGAGGAAAAATGGGAGAGAGAAAACTCAAGTTTGGATCTGAAAAAAAAAAATTTGAAGTGCACAAATGCTAAGAGAGATAATTCCGAAAAGTATCTGTGATTTTTAAGGATACGCAAAAAGTGGGTTGTTTGGCCCAGGTAAATATCCAGCCACTTGAGAATTGTACTTTTTCTACTCCCCCCTAATTTTTGGATCTGAAGGCCACTTGCATCCTCAACATGCATGTGGCATGCATATCCACCACACTTAAAACTTGTGAGGATCAGTTAGAGGTCCCTTTCCTATAAAATTCCACCAAGCTATTATTAGGGGGTTGTACTAGTTGAATTTCCCAAACATGGATTTTGGAGCTCATTTTTAGTGCGTGAAATAATTTTCTACTTATTATTATAGTTTTTAAAAGTTTTTGCACACACGAACTCTTAAATTTTCATATAGTTGCGATCTTATATTTTTTTTGTTTATGAGGAAAAATGGGAGAGTGAAAACTCAAGTTTGGATCAGAAAAAAAATATATGAAATGCACAAATGCTGAGAGAGATAATTCCGAAAAGTATCTGTGATTTTTAAGGATAGGCAAAAAGTGGGTTGTTTGGCCCTGGTAAATATCCAACCACTTGAGAATTTAACTTTTTCTACTCCCCCCTAATTTTTGGATCTGAAGGCCACTTTCATCCTCAACATGCTTGTGGCATGCATATCCACCACACTTAAAACATGTGAGGATCAGTTAGAGGTCCCTTTCCTATAAAATTCCACCAAGCTATTATTAGGGGGTTGTACTTGTGGAATTTCCCAAACATGGATTTTGGAGCTCATTTTTAGTGCGTGAAATAATTTTCTACTTATTATTATAGTTTTCAAATTTTTTTCCACACAGGAACTCTAAAATTTTCATTTTGTTGCGATCTTATATCTTTTTTGTTTACGAGGAAAATGGGAGAGAGAAAACTCAAGTTTGGATCTGAAAAAAAAAAAAATTGAAATGCACAAATGCTGAGAGAGATAATTCTGAAAAGTATCTGTGAGTTTTAAGGATAGGCAAAAAGTGGGTTGTTTGGCCCTAGTAAATATCCAACCACTTGAGCATTTAACTTTTACTACTCCCCCCTAATTTTTGGATCTGAAGGCCACTTGCATCCTCAACATGCTTGTGGCATGCATATCCACCACACTTAAAACATGTGAGGATCAGTTAGAGGTCCCTTTCCTATAAAATTCCACGAAGCTATTATTAGGGGGTTGTACTAGTGGAATTTCCCAAACATTGATTTTGGAGCTCATTTTTAGTGCGTGAAATAATTTTCTAATTATTATTATAGTTTTCAAATTTTTTTGCACACAGGAACTCTAAAATTTTCATTTTGTTCCGATCTTATATCTTTTCTGTTTACAAGGAAAAATGGGAGAGAGAAAACTCAAGTTTGGATCTGAAAAAAAAAAATTATAAATGCACAAATGCTGAGAGAGATAATTCTGAAAAGTATCTGTGATTTTTAAGGATAGGCAAAAAGTGGGTTGTTTGGTCCTGGTAATTATCCAACCACTTGAGAATTTAACTTTTTCTACTCCCCCCTAATTTTTGGATCTGAAGGCCACTTGCATCCTCAACATGCTTGTGGCATGCATATCCACCACACTTAAAACATGTGAGGATCAGTTAGAGGTCCCTTTCCTATAAAATTCCACCAACCTATTATTAGGGGGTTGTACTTGTGGAATTTCCCAAACATGGATTTTGGAGCTCATTTTTAGTGCGTGAAATAATTTTCTTTTTATTATTATAGTTTTCAAATTTTTATCCACTCTTGAACTCTAAACTTTTCATTTTGTTGCGATCTTATATCTTTTTTTGTTTACGGGGAAAAATTTGGAGAGGGAAAACTTAAGTTTGGATCTGAAAAAAAAAAATTTGAAATGCACAAATGCTAAGTGAGATAATTCCGAAAAGTATCTGTGATTTTCAAGGATAGGCAAAAAGTGGGTTGTTTGGCCCTGGCAAATATCCAACCACTTGAGAATTGCACTTTTTCTACTCCCCCCTAATTTTTGGATCTGAAGACCACTTGCATCCTCAACATGCTTGTGGCATGCATATCTACCACACTTAAAACATGTGAGGATTTGTTAGAGGTCCCAATCCGATAAAATTCCACCAAGCTATTATTAGGGGGTGTACTAGTGGAATTTCCCAAACATGGATTTTGGAGCTCATTTTTAGCACGTGAAATAATTTTCTACTTATTGTTATAGTTTTCAAATTTTTTTTGCACACAGGAACTCTAAAATTTTTATTTTGTTGCGATCTTATATATTTTTGTTTACGAAGAAAAATGGGAGAGTCAAAACTCATGTTTGGATCTGAAAAAAAAAAAAATTGAAATGCACAAATGCTGAGAGAGATAATTCCGAAAAGTATCTGTGATTTTTAAGGATAGGCAAAACGTGGGTTGTTTGGCCCTGGTAAATATCCAACCACTTGAGAATTGTACTTTTTCTACTCCCCCCTAATTTTTGGATCTGAAGACCACTTGCCTTCTCAACATGCTTGTGGCATGCATATCCACCACACTTAAAGCATGTGAGGATCAGTTAGAGGTCCCTTTCCTATAAACTTCCACCAAGCTATTATTAGAGGGTTGTACTTGTGGAATTTCCCAAACATGGATTTTGGAGCTCATTTTTAGTGCGTGAAATAATTTTCTACTTATTGTTATAGTTTTCAAATTTTTTTGCACACAGGAACTCTAAAATTTTCATTTTGTTGCGATCTTATATCTTTTTTGTTTACGAGGAAAAATGGGAGAGTGAAAACTCATGTTTGGATCTGAAAAACAAAAAAAATTGAAATGCACAAATGCTGAGAGAGATAATTCCGAAAAGTATCTGTGATTTTTAAGGATAGGCAAAAAGTGGGTTGTTTGGCCCTGGTAAATATCCAACCACTTGAGAATTGTACTTTTTCTACTCCCCCCTAATTTTTGGATCTGAAGGCCACTTGCATCCTCAACATGCTTGTGGCATGCATATCCACCACACTTAAAACATGTGAGGATCAGTTAGAGGTCCCTTTCCTATAAAATTCCACCAAGCTCTTATTAGGGGGTTGTACTTGTGGAATTTCCCAAACATTGATTTTGGAGCTCATTTTTAGTGCGTGAAATAATTTTCTACTTATTATTATAGTTTTCAAATTTTTTTCCTCACACGAACTCTAAAATTTTCATTTTGTTGGGATCTTATATCTTTTTTGTTTACGAGGAAAAATGGGAGAGAGAAAACTCAAGTTTAGATCTGAAAAAAAAAAAATTGAAATGCACTAATGCTGAGAGAGATAATTCTGAAAAGTATCTGTGATTTTGAAGGATAGGCAAAAAGTGGGTTGTTTGGCCCTGGTAAATATCCAACCACTTAAGAATTGTACTTTTTCTACTCCCCCCTAATTTTTGGTTCTGAAGGCCACTTGCATCCTCAACATGCTTGTGGCATGCATATCCACCACACTTAAAACATGTGAGGATCAGTTAGAGGTCCCTTTCCGATAAAATTCCACCAAGCTATTATTAGGCGGTTGTACTAGTGGAATTTCCCAAACATGAATTTTGGAGCTCATTTTTAGTGCGTGAAAAAATTTTTTAATTATTATTATAGTTTTCAAATTTTTTTGCACACACGAACTCTATCATTTTCATTTTGTTCGATCATATCGTTTTTGTTTACGAGGAAAAATGGGAGAGTGAAAACTCGAATTTGGATCTGAAAAAAAAAAATTTGAAATGCACGAATGCTGAGAGAGATAATTCCGAAAAGTATCTGTGATTTTTAAGGATAGGCAAAAAGTGGGTTGTTTGGCCCTGGTAAATATCCAACCACTTGAGAATTGTATTTTTTCTACTCCCCCCTAATTTTTGGATCTGAAGGCCACTTGCATCCTCAACATGCTTGTCGCATGCATATCCACCACACTTAAAGCATGTGAGGATCCGTTAGAGGACCCTTTCCTATAAAATTCCACCAAGCTATTATTAGGGGGTTGTACTTGTGGAATTTCCCAAATATGGATTTTGGAGCTCATTTTTAGTGCCTGAAATAATTTTCTACTTATTGTTATATTTTTCAAATTTTTTTGCACACAGGAACTCTAAAATTTTCATTTTGTTGCGATCATATATGTTTTTTGTTTACGAGGAAAAATGGGAGAGTGAAAACTCAAGTTTGGATCTGAAAAAAAAAAAATTTGAAATGCACAACTGCTGAGAGAGATAATTCCGAAAAGTATCTGTGATTTTTAAGGATGGGCAAAAAGTGGGTTGTTTGGCCCTGGTAAATATCCAACCACTTGCGAATTGTACTTTTTCTACTTCCCCCTAATTTTTGGATCTGAAGGCCACTTGCATCCTCAACATGCTTGTGGCTTGCATATCCACCACACTTAAAACATGTGAGGATCAGTTAGAGGTCCCTTTCCTATAAAATTCCACCAGGCTATTATTAGGGGGTTGTACTTGTGGAATTTCCCAAACATTGATTTTGGAGCTCATTTTTAGTGCGTGAAATAATTTTCTACTTATTATTATAGTTTTCAAATTTTTTTGCACACACGAACTCTAAAATTTTCATTTAGTTGCGATCTGATATCTTTTTTGTTTACGAGGAAAAATGGGAGAGTGAAAACAAAAGTTTGGATCTGAAAAAAAAAAATTTTGAAATGCACAAATGCTGAGAGAGATAATTTCGACAAGTATCTGTGATTTTTAAGGATAGGGAAAAAGTCGGTTCTTTGGCCCTGGTAAATATCCAACCACTTGAGAATTGTACTTTTTTTTCTCCCCCCTAATTTTTGGATCTGAAGGCCACTTGCATCCTCAACATGCTTGTGGCATGCATATCCACCACACTTAAAATATGTGAGGATCAGTTAGAGGTCCCTTTCCTATAAAATTCCACCAAGCTATTATTAGGGGGTTGTACTTGTGGAATTTCCCAAACATGGATTTTGGAGCTCATTTTTTAGTGCATGAAATAATTTTATACTTATTATTATAGTTTTCAAATTTTTTTGCACACACGAACTCTAAAATTTTCGTTTTGTTGCGATCTTATATCTTTTTTGTTTTCGAGGAAAAATGGGAGAGAGAAAAATCAAGTTTGGATCCGAAAAAAAAAATTGAAATGCACAAATGTTGAGAGAGATAATTCTGAAAAGTATCTGTGATTTTTAAGGATAGGCAAAAAGTGGGTTGTTTGGCCATGGCAAATATCCAACCACTTGAGAGTTGTACTTTTTCTACTCCCCCCTAATTTTTGGATCTGAAGGCCACTTGCATCCTCAACATGCTAGTGGCATGCATATCCACCACACTTAAAACATGTGAGGATCAGTTAAAGGTCCCTTTCCTATAAAATTCCACCAACCTATTGTTAGGGGGTTGTACTAGTGGAATTTCCCAAACATGGATTTTGGAGCTCATTTTTAGTGCCTGAAATAATTTTCTACTTATTATTATAGTTTTCAAATTTTTTTGCACAGACGAACTCTAAAATTTTCATTTTGTTACGATCTTATATCTTTTTTGTTTACGAGGAAAAATGGGAGAGTGAAAACTCAAGTTTGGATCTTAAAGAAAAAAAATTTGAAATGCACAAATGCTGAGAGAGATAATTCCGAAAGGTATATGTGAATTTTAAGGACAGGCAAAAAGTGGGTTGTTTGGCCCTGGTAAATATCCAACCACTTGAGAATTTAACTTTTTCTACTCCCCCCTAATTTTTTGATCTGAAGGCCACTTGCATCCTCAACATGCTTGTGGCATGCATATATACCACACTTGAAACATGTGAGGATCATTTAGAGGTCCCTTTCCCATAAAAGTCCACCAAGCTATTATTAGGGGGTTGTGTACTAGTGGAATTTCCCAAACATGGATTTTGGAGCTCATTTTAGTGCGTGAAATAATTTTCTACTTATTATTATAGTTTTCAATTTTTTTTACACACAAGAACTCTAAAATTTTCATTTTGTTGCGATCTTATATCTTTTTTGTTTATGAGGAAAAATGGGAGATTGAAAATTCAAGTTTGGATCTGAAAAAAAAAAAATTGAAATGCCCAAATGCTGAGAGAGATAATTCCGAAAAGTATATGTGATTTTTAAGGATAGGGAAAAACTGGGTTGTTTGGCCCTGGTAAATATCCAACCACTTGAGAATTGTATTTTTTCTACTCCCCCCTAATTTTTGGATCTGAAGGCCACTTGCATCCTCAACATGCTTGTCGCATGCATATCCACCACACTTAAAACATGTGAGGATCAGTTAGAGGACCCTTTCCTATAAAATTCCACCAAGCTATTATTAGGAGGTTGTGTACTAGTGGAATTTCCCATGCATGGATTTTGGAGCTCATTTTTAGTGCCTGAAATAATTTTCTACTTATTATTATAGTTTTCAAATTTTTTTGCACACAGGAACTCTAAAATTTTCATTTTGTTACGATCTTATATCTTTTTTGTTTACGAGGAAAAATGGGAGAGTGAAAACTCAAGTTTGGATATGAAAAAAAAAATTTGAAATGCACAAATGCTGAGAGAGATAATTCCAAAAAGTATCTGTGTTTTTTAAGGATAGGCAAAAAGTGGGTTGTTTGGCCCTGGTAAATATCCAACCACTTGAAAATTTTACTTTTTCTACTCCCCCCTAATTTTTGGATCTGAAGGCCACTTGCATCCTCAACATGCTTGTGGCATGCACATCCACCACACTTAAAACATCTGAGGATCAGTTAGAGGTCCCTTTCCGATAAAATTCCACCAAGATATTATTAGGGGGTTGTGTACTAGTGCAATTTCCCAAGCATGGATTTTGGAGCTCATTTTTAGTGCCTGAAATAATTTTCTACTTATTATCATAGTTTTTAAATTTTTTTGCACACAGGAACTCTTAAATTTTCATTTTGTTGCGATCTTATATCTTTTTTGTTTACGAGGAAAAATGGGAGAGAGAAAACTCAAGTTTGGATCTGAAAAAAAAAAATTGAAATGCACAAATGCTGAGAGAGATAATTCCAAAAAGAATCTGTGATTTTTAAGGATAGGCAAAAAGTAGGTTGTTTGGCCCTGGTAAATATCCAACCTCTGGAAAATTGTACTTTTTCTACTCCCCCATAATTTTTGGATCTGAAGGCCATTTGCATCCTCAACATGCTTGTGGCATGCACATCCACCACACTTAAAACATGTGAGGATCAGTTAGAGGTCCCTTTCCTATAAAATTCCACCAAGCTATTATTAGGGAGTTGTACTAGTGGAATTTCCCAAACATGGATTTTGGAGCTCATTTTTAGTGCGTGAAATAATTTTCTACTTATTATTATAGTTTTCAAATTTTTTTGCACACAGGAACTCTAAATTTTCATTTTGTTGCGATCTTATATCTTTTTTGTTTACGAGGAAAAATGGGAGAGTGAAAACTCAAGTTTGGATCTGAAAAAAAAAAATTGAAAAGCACAAATGCCGAGAGAGATAATTCCGAAAAGTATCTGTGATTTTTGAGGATAGGCAAAAAGTGGGCTGTTTGGCCCCTGTAAATTTCCAACCACTTGAGAATTGTATTTTTTCTACTCCCCCCGAATTTTTGGATCTGAAGGCCACTTGCATCCTCAACATGCTTGTGGCATGCACATCCACCACACTTAAAACATGTGAGGATCAGTTAGAGGTCCCTTTCCTATAAAATTTCACCAAGCTATTATTAGGGGGTTATACTAGTGGAATTTCCGAAACATGGATTTTGGAGCTCATTTTTAGTGTGTGAAATAATTTTCTACTTATTCTTATAGTTTTCAAATTTTTTCGCACACATGAACTCTAAAATTTTCATTTTGTTGCGATCTTATATCTTTTTTGTTTACGAGGCAAAGTGGGAGAGTGAAAACTCAAGTTAGGATCTGAACAAAAAAAAATTTTGAAATGCACAAATGCTGAGAGAGATAATTCCGAAAAGTATCCGTGATTTTTAAGGATAGGCAAAAAGTGGGTTGTTTGGCCATGGCAAATATCCAACCACTTGAGAATTGTACTTTTTCTACTCCCCCCTAATTTTTGGATCTAAAGGCCACTTGCATCCTCAACATGCTTGTGGCATGCACATCCACCACACTTAAAACATGTGAGGATCAGTTAGAGGTCCCTTTCCTATAAAATTCAACCAAGCTATTATTAGGGGGTTGAACTAGTGGAATTTCCCAAACATGGATTTTGGAGCTCATTTTTAGTGCGTGAAATAATTTTCTATTTATTATTATAGTTTTCAAATTTTTTTGCACACACGAACTCTAAAATTTTCATTTTTTTACGATCTTATATCTTTTTTGTTTATGAGGAAAAATGGGAGAGTGAAAACTCAAGTTTGGATCTGAAAAAAAAAAATTTGAAATGCACAAATGCTGAAAGAGATAATTCCGAAAAGTATCTGTGATTTTTAAGGATAGGCAAAAAGTGGGTTGTTTGGCCCTGGTAAATATCCAACCACTTGAGAATTGTACTTTTTCTACTCCCCCCTAATTTTTGGATCTGAAGGCCACTTGCATCCTCAACATGCTTGTGGCATGCATATCCACCACACTTAAAACATGTGAGGATCAGTTAGAGGTCCCTTTCCAATAAAATTCCACCAAGCTATTATTAGGGGGTTGTACTAGTGGAATTTCCCAAACATGGATTTTGGAGCTCATTTTTAGTGCGTGAAATAATTTTCTATTTATTATTATAGTTTTCAAATTTTTTTGCCCACATGAACTCTAAAATTTTCATTTTGTTGCGATCTTATATCTTTTTTTTTTACGAGGAAAACTGGGAGAGAGAAAACTCAAGTTTGGATCTGAAAAAAAAAAAAATTTGAAATGCACAAATGCTAAGAGAGATAATTCCGAAAAGTATCTGTGATTTTTAAGGATAGGCAAAAAGTGGGTTGTTTGGCCCTGGTAAATATCCAACCACTTGAGAATTGTACTTTTTCTACTCCCCCCTAATTTTTGGATCTGAAGGCCACTTGCATCCTCAACATGCATGTGGCATGCATATCCACCACACTTAAAACATGTGACGATCAGTTAGAGGTCGCTTTCCAATAAAATTCCACCAAGCTATTATTAGGGGGTTGTACTAGTGGAATTTCCCAAACATGGATTTTGGAGCTCATTTTTAGTGCGTGAAATAATTTTCTATTTATTATTAAAGTTTTCAAATTTTTTTGCTCACATGAACTCTAAAATTTTCATTTTGTTGCGATCTTATATCTTTTTTGTTTACGGGGAAAAATGGGAGAGTGAAAACTCAAGTTTGGATCTGAAAAAAAAAAAATTTGAAATGCACAAATGCTGAGAGAGATAATTCCGAAAAGTATCTGTGATTTTTAAGGATAGGCAAAAAGTGGGTTGTTTGGCCCTGGTAAATATCCAACCACTTGAGAATTGTACTCTTTCTACTCCCCCCTAATTTTTGGATCTGAAGGCCACTTGCAACCTCAACATGCTTGTGGCATGCACATCCACCACAATTAAAACTTGTGAGGATCAGTTAGAGGTCCCTTTCCTATAAAATTCCACCAAGCTATTACAAGGGGGTTGTACAAGTGGAATTTCCCAAACATGGATTTTGGAGATCATTTTTAGTCCGTGAAATAATTTTCTATTTATTATTATAGTTTTCAAACTTTTTTGCACACATGAACTCTAAAATTTTCATTTTGTTGCGATCTTATATCTTTTTTGTTTACGAGGAAAAATGGGAGAGTGAAAACTAAAGTTTAAATCTGAAAAAAAAAAATTTGAAATTCACAAATGCTGAGAGAGATAATTCCGAAAAGTATCTGTGATTTTGAAGGATAGGCAAAAAGTGCGTTGTTTGGCCCCGGTAAATATCCAACCACTTGAGAATTGTACTTTTTCTACTCCCCCCTAATTTTTGGATCTGAAGGCCACATGCATCCTCAACATGCTTGTGGCATGCATATCCACCACACTTAAAACATGTGAGGATCAGTTCGAGGTCCCTTTCCTATAAAATTCCACCAAGCTATTATTAGGGGGTTGTACTAGTGGAATTTCCCAAACATGGATTTTGGAGCTCATTTTTAGTGCGTGAAATAATTTTCTATTTATTATTATAGTTTTCAAATTTTTTTGCACACATGAACTCTTAAATTATCATTTTGTTGCGATCTTATATCTTTTTTGTTTACGAGGACAAATGGGGGAGTGAAAACTCAAGTTTGGATCGGAAAAAAAAAAAATTGAAATGCAGAAATGCTGGGAGAGATAATTCCGAAAAGTATCTGTGATTTTTAAGGATAGGCAAAAAGTGGGTTGTTTGGCCCCGGTAATATCCAACCACTTGAGAAATGTACTTTTTCTACTCCCCCCTAATATTTGGATCTGAAGGCCTCTTGCATCCTCAACATGCTTGTGGCATGCATATCCACCACACTTAAAACATGTGAGGATCAGCTAGAGGTCCCTTTCCTATAAAATTCCACCAAGCTATTATTAGGGGGTTGTACTAGTGGAATTTCGTAAACATGGATATTGGAGATCATTTTTAGTGCGTGAAATAATTTTCTATTTATTATTATAGTTTTCAAACTTTTTTGCACACATGAATTCTAAAATTTTCATTTTGTTGCGATCTTATATCTTTTTTGTTTATGAGGAAAAATGGGAGAGTGAAAAATGAAGTTTGGATCTAAAAAAAAAATATTTGAAATACACAAAAGCTGAGAGAGATAATTCCGAAAAGTATCTGTGATTTTTAAGGATAGGCAAAAAGTGGGTTGTTTGGCCCCCGTAAATATCCAACCACTTGAGAATTGTATTTTTTCTACTCCCCCGTAATTTTTGGATCTGAAGGCCACTTGCATCCTCAACATGCTTGTGGCATGCATATCCACGACACTTAAAACATGTGAGGATCAGTTAGAGGTCCCTTTCCTATAAAATTCCACCAAGCTATTATTAGGGGGTTGTACTAGTGGAATTTCCCAAACATGGATTTTGGAGCTCATTTTTAGTGCGTGAAATAATTTTCTATTTATTATTATAGTTTTCAAATTTTTTTGCAGACAAGAACTCTAAAATTTTCAGTTGTTCCGATCTTATTCCTTTTTTATTTACGAGGAAAAAAGGGAGAGTGAAAACTCAAGTTTGGATCTGAAAAAAAAAAATTTGAAAGGCACAAATGCTAAGGGAGATAATTCCGAAAAGTATCTGTGATTTTTAAGGATAAGCAAAAAGTGGGTTGTTTGGCCCTGGTAAATATCCAACCACTTTAGAATTGTACTTTTTCTACTCCCCCCTAATTTTTGGATCTGAAGGCCACTTGCATCCTCAAGCATGCATATCCACCACACTTAAAACATGTGAGGATCAGTTAGAGGTCCCTTTCCTATAAAATTCCACCAAGCTATTATGAGGGGGTTGTCCTAGTGGAATTTCCCAAACATGGATTTTGGAGATCATTTTTAGTGCGTGAAATAATTTTCTATTTATTATTCTAGTTTTCAAACTTTTTTGCACACATGAACTCTAAAATTTTCATTTTGTTGCGATCTTATATCTTTTTTATTTACGAGGAAAAATGGGAGAGTGAAAACCCAAGTTTGGATCTGAAAAAAAAAAATTGAAATGCACAAATGCTGAGAGAGATAATACCGAAAATTATCTGTGATTTTTAAGGTAGGCAAAAAGTGGGTTGTTTCGCCCCGGTAAATATCCAACCACTTGGGAATTGTACTTTTTCTACTCCCCCCTAATTTTTGGATCTGAAGGCCACTTGCATCCTCAACAAGCTTGTTGCATGCATATCCACCACACTTAAAACATGTGAGGATCAGTTAGAGGTCCCTTTCCTATAAAATTCCACCAAGCTATTATTAGGGGTTGTACTAGTGGAATTTCCCAAACATGGATTTTGGAGCTCATTTTTAGTGCGTGAAATAATTTTCTTTTTATTATTATAGTTTTCAAATTTTTTTGCACACATGAACTCTATAATTTTCATTTTGTTGTGATCTTATATCTTTTTTGTTTACGAGGAAAAATGGGAGAGTGAAAACTCAAGTTTGGATCTGAAAAAAAAAATTTGAAATGCACAAATGCTGAGAGAGATAATTCCGAAAAGTATCTGTGATTTTTAAGTATAGGCAAAAAGTGGGTTGCTTGGTCCCGGTAAATATCCAACCACTTGAGAATTGTATTTTTTCTACTCCCCCCTAATTTTTGGATCTGAAGGCCACTTGCATCCTCAATATGCTTGTGGCATGCATATCCACCACACTTAAAACATGTGAGGATCAGTTAGAGGTCCCTTTCCTATAAAATTCCACCAAGCTATTATTAGGGGGTTGTACTAGTGGAATTTCCGAAACATGGATTTTGGAGCTCATTTTTAGTGCGTGAAATAATTTTCTATTTATTATTATAGTTTTCAAATTTTTTTGCACCCAAGAACTCTAAAATTTTCATTTTGTTCCGATCTTATTTCTTTTTTGTTTACGAGGAAAAATGGGAGAGTGAAAACTCAAGTTTGGATCTGAAAAAAAAAAAATTTGAAATGCACAAATGCTAAGGGAGATAATTCCGAAAAGTATCTGTGATTTTTAAGGATAAGCAAAAAGTGGGTTGTTTGGCCCTGGTAAATATCCAACCACTTGAGAATTGTACTCTTTCTACTCCCCCCTAATTTTTGGATCTGAAGACCACTTGCATCCTCAGCATGCTTGTGGCATGCATATCCACCACACTTAAAACATGTGAGGATCAGTTAGAGGTCCCTTTCTTATCAAATTCCACCAAGCTATTATTAGGGGGTTGTACTAGTGGAATTTCCCAAACAAGGATTTTGAATCTCATTTTTAGTGCTTGAAATAATTTTCTTTTTATTATTATAGTTTTCAAATTTTTTTGCACACATGAACCCTAAAATTTTCATTTTGTTGCGATCTTATATATTTTTTGTTTACGAGGAAAAATGGGAGAGAGAAAACTCAAGATGGGATCTGAAAAAAAAAATTGAAATGCACAAATGCTGAGAGAGATAATTCCGAAAAGTATCTGTGATTTTTAAGGATTGGCAAAAAGTAGGTTGTTTGGCCCTGGTAAATATCCAACCACTTGAGAATTGTACTTTTTCTACTCCCCCCCTAATTTTTGGATCTGAAGGCAACTTGCATCCTCAACATGCTTGTCGCATGCATATCCAGCACACTTAAAACATATGAGGATCAGTTAGAGGTCCCTTTCCTATAAAATTCCACCAAGCTATTATTTGGGGGTTGTACTAGTGGAATTTCCCAAACATGGATTTTGGAGCTCATTTTTAGTGCGTGAAATAATTTTCAATTTATTATTATAGTTTTTAAATTTTTTTGCACACATGAACTCTAAAATTTTCATTTTGTTGCGATCTTATATCTTTTTTGTTTACGAGGAAAAATGGGAGAGTGAAAACTCAAGTTTGGATCTGAAAAAAAAAAAACTTGAAATGCACAATTGCTGAGAGAGATAATTCCGAAAAGTATCTGTGATTTTTAAGGATAGGGTAAAAGTGGGTTGTTTGGCCCTGGTAAATATCCAACCACTTGAGAATTATACTTTTTCTACTCCCCCCTATTTTTTGGATCTGAAGGCCACTTGCATCCTCAACATGCTTCTGGTATGCATATCCACCACACTTAAAACATGTGAGGATCAGTTAGAGCTCCCTTTCCTGTATAATTCCACCTAGCTATTATTAGGGAGTTGTACTAGTGGAATTTCCCAAACATGTATTTTGGAGCTCATTTTTAGTGCGTGAAATAATTTTCTCTTTATTATTATAGTTTTCAAATTTTTTTGCACACATGAACTCTAAAATTTTCATTTTGTTGCGATCTTATATCTTTTTTGTTTACGAGGAAAAATGGGAGAGAGAAAACTCAAGTTTGCATCTTAAAAAAAAAAAAAATTTGTCATGGACAAACGCTGAGAGAGATAATTCCGAAAAGTATCTGTGATTTTTAAGGATAGGCAAAAAGTGGGTTGTTTGGCCCTGGTAAATATCCAACCATTTGAGAATTGTACTTTTTCTACTCCCCCCTAATTTTTGGATCTGAAGGCCACTTGCATCCTCAACATGCTTGTGGCATGCATATCCACCACACTTAAAACATGTGAGGATCAGTTAGAGGTCCCTTTCCTATAAAATTCCACCAATCTATTATTAGGGGGTTGTACTAGTGGAATTTCCCAAACATGGACTTTGGAGTTCAATTTTAGTGCGTGAAATAATTTTCTATTTATTATAATAGTTTTCAAATTTTTTTGCATACATGAACTCTAAAATTTCATTTTGTTACGATCTTATATCTTTTTTGTTTACGAGGAAAAATGGGAGAGTGAAAACTCAAGTTTGGATCTGAAAAAAATAAATTTGAAATGCACAAATGCTTAGAGAGATAATTCCGAAAAGTATCTGTGATTTTTAAGGATAGGCAAAAAGTGGGTTGTTTGGCCCTGGTAAATATCCAACCACTTGAGAATTGTACTTTTTCTACTTCCCCCTAATTTTTGGATCTGAAGGCCACTTGCATCCTCAACATACTTGTGGCATTCATATCCACCACACTTAAAACATGTGAGGATCAGTTAGAGCTGCCTTTCCTATAAAATTCCACCAAGCTATTATTAGGGGGTTGTACTAGTGGAATTTCCCAAACATGGATTTTGGAGCTCATTTTTAGTGAGTGAAATAATTTTCTATTTATTATTATTGTTTTCAAATTTTTTTGCACACATGAACTCTAAAATTTTCATTTTGTTGCGATCTTATATCTTTTTTGTTCACGAGGAAAAATGGGAGAGTGAAAACACTAGTTTGGATCTGAAAAAAAAAAATTGAAATGCACAAATGCTGAGAGAGATAATACCGAAAATTATCTGTGATTTTTAAGGTAGGCAAAAAGTGGGTTGTTTCGCCCCGGTAAATATCCAACCACTTGGGAATTGTACTTTTTCTACTCCCCCCTAATTTTTGGATCTGAAGGCCACTTGCATCCTCAACAAGCTTGTTGCATGCATATCCACCACACTTAAAACATGTGAGGATCAGTTAGAGGTCCCTTTCCTATAAAATTCCACCAAGCTATTATTAGGGGTTGTACTAGTGGAATTTCCCAAACATGGATTTTGGAGCTCATTTTTAGTGCGTGAAATAATTTTCTTTTTATTATTATAGTTTTCAAATTTTTTTGCACACATGAACTCTATAATTTTCATTTTGTTGTGATCTTATATCTTTTTTGTTTACGAGGAAAAATGGGAGAGTGAAAACTCAAGTTTGGATCTGAAAAAAAAAATTTGAAATGCACAAATGCTGAGAGAGATAATTCCGAAAAGTATCTGTGATTTTTAAGTATAGGCAAAAAGTGGGTTGCTTGGTCCCGGTAAATATCCAACCACTTGAGAATTGTATTTTTTCTACTCCCCCCTAATTTTTGGATCTGAAGGCCACTTGCATCCTCAATATGCTTGTGGCATGCATATCCACCACACTTAAAACATGTGAGGATCAGTTAGAGGTCCCTTTCCTATAAAATTCCACCAAGCTATTATTAGGGGGTTGTACTAGTGGAATTTCCGAAACATGGATTTTGGAGCTCATTTTTAGTGCGTGAAATAATTTTCTATTTATTATTATAGTTTTCAAATTTTTTTGCACCCAAGAACTCTAAAATTTTCATTTTGTTCCGATCTTATTTCTTTTTTGTTTACGAGGAAAAATGGGAGAGTGAAAACTCAAGTTTGGATCTGAAAAAAAAAAAATTTGAAATGCACAAATGCTAAGGGAGATAATTCCGAAAAGTATCTGTGATTTTTAAGGATAAGCAAAAAGTGGGTTGTTTGGCCCTGGTAAATATCCAACCACTTGAGAATTGTACTCTTTCTACTCCCCCCTAATTTTTGGATCTGAAGACCACTTGCATCCTCAGCATGCTTGTGGCATGCATATCCACCACACTTAAAACATGTGAGGATCAGTTAGAGGTCCCTTTCTTATCAAATTCCACCAAGCTATTATTAGGGGGTTGTACTAGTGGAATTTCCCAAACAAGGATTTTGAAGCTCATTTTTAGTGCGTGAAATAATTTTCTATTTATTATTATAGTTTTCAAATTTTTTTCCACGCTTGAAATCTAAAATTTTCATTTTGTTGCGATCTTATTTCTCTTTTGTTTAGGAGGAAAAATGGGAGAGTGAAAACTCAAGTTTGGATCTGAAAAAAAAAAAATTTGAAGTGCACAAATGCTAAGAGAGATAATTCCGAAAAGTATCTATGATTTTTAAGGATAGGCAAAAAGTGGGTTGTTAGGCCCTGGTAAATATCCAACCACTTGAGAATTGTATTTTTTCTACTCCCCCCTAATTTTATGATCTTAAGGCCACTTGCATCCTCAACATGCTTGTGGCGTGCATATCCACCACACTTAAAACATGTGAGGATCAGTTAGAGGTCCCTTTCCTATAAAATTCCACCAAGCTATTATTAGGGGGTTGTACTAGTGGAATTTCCCAAACATGGATTTTGGAGCTCATTTTTAGTGCGTGAAATAATTTTCTATTTATTATTATAGTTTTCAAATTTTTTTAAACATATGAACTCTAAAATTTTCATTTTGTTGTGATCTTATATCTTTTTTGTTCACGAGGAAAAATGGGAGAGTGAAAACTCAAGTTTGGATCTGAAAAAAAAAAAATTTGAAGTGCACAAATGCTGAGAGAGATAATTCCGAAAAGTATCTGTGATTTTTAAGGATAGGCAAAAAGTGGGTTGTTTGGCCCTGGCAAACACTTGAGAATTGTACTTTTTCTACTCCCCCCCAATTTTTGGATCTCAAGGCCAGTTGCATCCTCAACATGCTTGTGGCATGCATAGCCACCACACTTAAAACATGTGAGGATCAGTTAGAGGTTCCTTTCCTATAAAATTCCACCAAGCTATTATTAGGGGGTTGTACTAGTGGAATTTCCCAAACATGGATTTTAGAGTTCAATTTTAGTGCGTGAAATAATTTTCTATTTATTATAATAGTTTTAAAATTTTTTTGCATACATGAACTCTAAAATTTCATTTTGTTGCGATCTTATATCTTTTTTGTTTACGAGGAAAAATGGGAGAGTGAAAACTCAAGTTTGGATCTGAAAAAAATAAATTTGAAATGCACAAATGCTTAGAGAAATAATTCCGAAAAGTATCTGTGATTTTTAAGGATAGGCAAAAAGTGGGTTGTTTGGCCCTAGTAAATATCCAACCACTTGAGAATTGTACTTTTTCTACTTCCCCCTAATTTTTGGATCTGAAGGCCACTCGCATCCTCAACATACTTGTGGCATGCATATCCACCACACTTAAAACATGTGAGGATCAGTTAGAGCTGCCTTTCCTATAAAATTCCACCAAGCTATTATTAGGGGGTTGTACTAGTGGAATTTCCCAAACATGGATTTTGGAGCTCATTTTTAGTGCGTGAAATAATTTTCTATTTATTATTATAGTTTTCAAATTTTTTTGCACACATGAACTCTAAAATTTTCATTTTGTTGTGATCTTAAATCTTTTTTGTTTACGAGGAAAAATGGGAGAGTGAAAACTCAAGTTTGATCTGAAAAAAAAAAAAAATTTGAAATGCACAAATGCTGAGAGAGATAATTCCGAAAAGTATTTGTGATTTTTAAGGATAAGCAAAAAGTGGGTTGTTTAGCCGTGGTAAATATCCAACCACTTGAGAATTGTACTTTTTCTACTCCCCCCTAATTTTTGGATCTGAAGGCCACTTGCATCCTCAACATGCTTGTGGCATGCATATCCACCACACTTAAAACATGTGAGGATCAGTTAGAGGTCCCTTTCCTGTAAAATTCCACCAAGCTATTATTAGGGGGTTGTACTAGTGGAATTTCCCAAACATGGATTTTGGAGCTCATTTTTAGTGCGTGAAATAATTTTCTATTTATTATTATAGTTTTCAATTTTTTTTGCACACATGAACTCTAAAATTTTCATTTTGTTGCGATCTTATATCTCTTTTGTTTAGGAGGAAAAATGGGAGAGTGAAAACTCAAGTTTGGATATGAAAAAAAGAAAAATTTGAAATGCACAAATGCCGAGAGAGATAATTCCGAAAAATATCTGTGATTTTAAAGGATAGGCAAAAAGTGGGTTGTTTGGCCCTGGTAAATATCCAACCACTAGAGAATTGTACTTTTTCTACTCCCCCCCTAAGTTTTGGATCTGAAGGCCACTTGCATCCTCAACATGCTTGTGGCATGCATATCCACCACACTTAAAACATGTGAGGATCAGTTAGAGGTCCCTTTCCTATAAAATTCCACCAAGCTATTATTAGCGGGTTGTACTAGTGGAATTTCCCAAACATGGATTTTGGAGCTCATTTTTAGTGCGTGAAATAATTTTCTATTTATGATTATAGTTTTCAAATTTTTTTGCACACATGAACTCTAAAATTTTCATTTTGCTGCGTTCTTATATCTTTTTTGTTTACGAGGAAAAATGGGAGAGTGAAAACTCAAGTTTGGATCTGAAAAAAAAAAAATTGAAATGCACAAATGCTGAGAGAGATAATTCAGAACAGTATCTGTGATTTTTAAGGATAGGCAAAAAGTGGGTTGTTTGGCCCTGGTAAATATCCAACCACTTGAGTATTGTACTTTTTCTACTCCCCCCTAATTTTTGGATCTGAAGGCCACTTGCATCCTCAACATGCTTGTGGCATACATATCCACCACACTTAAAACATGTGAGGATCAGTTAGAGGTCCCTTTCCTATAATATTCCACCAAGCTATTATTAGGGGGTTGTACTAGTGGAATTTCCCAAACATGGATTTTGGAGCTCATTTTTAGTGCGTGAAATAATTTTCTATTTATTATTATAGTTTTCAATTTTTTTTGCACACATGAACTCTAAAATTTTCATTTTGTTGCGATCTTATATCTCTTTTGTTTAGGAGGAAAAATGGGAGAGTGAAAACTCAAGGCTGGATTTGAAAAAAAAAAAATTTGATATGCACAAATGCTGAGAGAGATAATTCCGAAAAGTATCTGTGATTTTTAATGATAGGCAAAAAGTGGGTTATTTTGCCCTGGTAAATATCCAACCACTTGAGAATTGTACATTTTCTACTCCCCCCTAATTTTTGGATCTGAAGGCCACTTGCATCCTCAACATGCTTGTGGCATGCATATCCACCACACTTAAAACATGTGAGGATCAGTTAGAGGTCCCTTTCCAATAAAATTCCACCAAGCTATTATTAGGGGGTTGTATTAGTGGAATTTCCCAAACATGGATTTTGGAGCTCATTTTTAGTGCGTGAAATAATTTTCTATTTATTATTATAGTTTTCAAATTTTTTTGCACACATGAACTCTAAAATTTTCATTTTGTAGTGATCTTATATCTTTTTTGTTTACGAGGAAAAATGGGAGAGAGAAAACTCAAGTTTGGATCTGAAAAAAAAAAAATTTGAAATGCACAAATGCTGAGAGAGATAATTCTGAAAGGTATCTGTGATTTTTAAGGATAGGCAAAAAGTGGGTTGTTTGGCCCTGGTAAATATCCAACCACATGAGAATTGTACTTTTTCTACTCCCCCCTAATTTTTGGATCTGAAGAGCACTTGCATCCTCAACATTATTGTGGCATGCATATCCACTACACTTAAAACATGTTAGGATCAGTTAGAGGTCCCTTTCCTATAAAATTCCACCAAGCTATTATTAGGGGGTTGTACTAGTGGAATTTCCCAAACATGGATTTTGGAGCTCATTTTTAGTGCGTGAAATAATTTTCTATTTATTATTATAGTTTTCAAATTTTTTTGCACACATGAACTCTAAAATTTTCATTTTGTTGCGATCTTATATCTTTTTTGTTTACGAGGAAAAATGGGAGAGTGAAAACTCAAGTTTGGATCTGAAAAAAAAAAAACTTGAAATGCACAATTGCTGAGAGAGATAATTCCGAAAAGTATCTGTGATTTTTAAGGATAGGGTAAAAGTGGGTTGTTTGGCCCTGGTAAATATCCAACCGCTTGAGAATTATACTTTTTCTACTCCCCCCTATTTTTTCGATCTGAAGGCCACTTGCATCCTCAACATGCTTCTGGTATGCATATCCACCACACTTAAAACATGTGAGGATCAGTTAGAGCTCCCTTTCCTATATAATTCCACCTAGCTATTATTAGGGAGTTGTACTAGTGGAATTTCCCAAACATGTATTTTGGAGCTCATTTTTAGTGCGTGAAATAATTTTCTCTTTATTATTATAGTTTTCAAATTTTTTTGCACACATGAACTCTAAAATTTTCATTTTGTTGCGATCTTATATCTTTTTTGTTTACGAGGAAAAATGGGAGAGAGAAAACTCAAGTTTGCATCTGAAAAAAAAAAAAATTTGTCATGGACAAATGCTGAGAGAGATAATTCCGAAAAGTATCTGTGATTTTAAAGGATAGGCAAAAAGTGGGTTGTTTGGCCCTGGTAAATATCCAACCATTTGAGAATTGTACTTTTTCTACTCCCCCCTAATTTTTGGATCTGAAGGCCACTTGCATCCTCAACATGCTTGTGGCATGCATATCCACCACACTTAAAACATGTGAGGATCAGTTAGAGGTTCCTTTCCTATAAAATTCCACCAGGCTATTATTAGGGGGTTGTACTAGTGGAATTTCCCAAACATGGATTTTAGAGTTCAATTTTAGTGCGTGAAATAATTTTCTATTTATTATAATAGTTTTAATATTTTTTTGCATACATGAACTCTAAAATTTCATTTTGTTGCGATCTTATATCTTTTTTGTTTACGAGGAAAAATGGGAGAGTGAAAACTCAAGTTTGGATCTGAAAAAAATAAATTTGAAATGCACAAATGCTTAGAGAAATAATTCCGAAAAGTATCTGTGATTTTTAAGGATAGGCAAAAAGTGGGTTGTTTGGCCCTGGTAAATATCCAACCACTTGAGAATTGTACTTTTTCTACTTCCCCCTAATTTTTGGATCTGAAGGCCACTCGCATCCTCAACATACTTGTGGCATGCTTATCCACCACACTTAAAACATGTGAGGATCAGTTAGAGCTGCCTTTCCTATAAAATTCCACCAAGCTATTATTAGGGGGTTGTACTAGTGGAATTCCCCAAACATGGATTTTGGAGCTCATTTTTAGTGCGTGAAATAATTTTCTATTTATTATTATAGTTTTCAAATTTTTTTGCACACATGAACTCTAAAATTTTCATTTTGTTGCGATCTTATATCTTTTTTGTTTACAAGGAAAAATGGGAGAGAGAAAACTCAAGTTTGCATCTGAAAAAAAAAAAAATTTGTCATGGACAAATGCTGAGAGAGATAATTCCGAAAAGTATCTGTGATTTTTAAGGATAGGCAAAAAGTGGGTTGTTTGGCCCTGGTAAATATCCAACCATTTGAGAATTGTACTTTTTCTACTCCCCCCTAATTTTTGGATCTGAAGGCCACTTGCATCCTCAACATGCTTGTGGCATGCATATCCACCACACTTAAAACATGTGAGGATCAGTTAGAGGTCCCTTTCCTATAAAATTCCTCCAATCTATTATTAGGGGGTGTACTAGTGGAATTTCCCAAACATGGATTTTGGAGTTCAATTTTACTGCGTGAAATAATTTTCTATTTATTATAATAGTTTTCAAATTTTTTTGCATACATGAAGTCTAAAATTTCATTTTGTTGCGATCTTATATCTTTTTTGTTTACGAGGAAAAATGGGAGAGTGAAAACTCAAGTTTGGATCTGAAAAAAATAAATTTGAAATGCACAAATGCTTAGAGAGATAATTCCGAAAAGTATCTGTGATTTTTAAGGATAGGCAAAAAGTGGGTTGTTTGGCCCTGGTAAATATCCAACCACTTGAGAATTGTACTTTTTCTACTTCCCCCTAATTTTTGGATCTGAAGGCCACTTGCATCCTCAACATACTTGTGGCATGCATATCCACCACACTTAAAACATGTGAGGATCAGTTAGAGCTGCCTTTCCTATAAAATTCCACCAAGCTATTATTATGGGATTGTACTAGTGGAATTTCCCAAACATGGATTTTGGAGCTCATTTTTAGTGAGTGAAATAATTTTCTATTTATTATTATAGTTTTCAAATTTTTTTGCACACTGAACTCTAAAATTTTCATTTTGTTGCGATCTTATATCTTTTTTGTTCACGAGGAAAAATGGGAGAGTGAAAACTCGGGTTTGGATCTGAAAAAAAAAATTTGAAATGCACAAATACTGAGAGAGATAATTCCGAAAAGTATCTGTGATTTTTAAGGATAGGCAAAAAGTGGGTTGTTTTGCCCTGGTAAATATCCAACCACTTGAGAATTGTACTTTTTCTACTCCCCCCTAATTCTATGATCTGAAGGCCACTTGCATCCTCAACATGCTTGTGGCATGCATATCCACCACACTTAAAACATGTGAGGATCAGTTAGAGGTACCTTTCCTACAAAATTCCACCAAGCTATTATTAGGGGGTTGTACTAGTGGAATTTCCCAAACATGGATTTTGGAGTTCATTTTTAGTGCGTGATATCATTTTCTATTTATTATTATAGTTTTCTAATTTTTTTGCACACATGAACTCTAAAATTTTCATTTTGCTGCGTTCTTATATCTCTTTTGTTTACGAGGAAAATTGGGAGAGTGAAAACACTAGTTTGGATCTGAAAAAAAAAATTTGAAATGCACAAATGCTGAGAAAGATAATTCCGAAAAGTATCTGTGATTTTGAAGGATAGGCAAAAAGTGGGTTGTTTGGCCCTGGTAAATATCCAACCACTTGAGAATTGCACTTTTTCTACCCCCGCTAATTTTTGGATCTGAAGGCCACTTGCATCCTCAACATGCTTGTGGCATGCATATCCACCACACTTAAAACATGTGAGGATCAGTTAGAGGTCCCTTTCCTATAAAATTCCACCAAGCTATTATTAGGGGGTTGTACTAGTGGAATTTCCCAAACATGGATTTTGGAGCTCATTTTTAGTGCGTGAAATAATTTTCTATATATTATTATAGTTTTCAAATTTTATTGTACACATGAACTCTAAAATTTTCATTTTGTTGCGATCTTATATCTTTTTTGTTTACGAGGAAAAATGGGAGAGTGAAAACTCAAGTTTGAAAACTATAAAAAAAAAAATTTGAAATGCACAAATGCTGAGAGAGATAATTCCGAAAAGTATCTGTGATTTTTAAGGATAGGCAAAAAGGGGGTTGTTTGGCCCTGGTAAATATCCAACCACTTGAGAATTGTACTTTTTCTACTCCCCCCTAATTTTTGGATCTGAAGGCCACTTGCATCCTCAACATGCTTGTGACATGCATATCCACCACACTTAAAACATGTGAGGATCAGTTAGAGGTCCCTTTCCAACAAAATTCCACCAAGCTATTATTAGGGGGTTGTACTAGTGGAATTTCCCAAACATGGATTTTGGAGCTCATTTTTAGTGCGTGAAATAATTTTCTCTTTATTATTATTGTTTTCAAATTTTTTTGCACCCATGAACTCTAAAATTTTCATTTTGTTGCGATCTTATTTCTTTTTTGTTTACGAGGAAAAATGGGAGAGTGAAAACTCAAGTTTGGATCTGAAAAAAAAAAATTTGAAATGCACAAATGCTGAGAGAGATCATTCCGAAAAGTATTTGTGATTTTTATGGATAGGAAAAAAGTGGGTTGTTTGGCCCTGGTAAATATCCAACCACTTGAGAATTGTACTTTTTCTACTCCCCCCTAATTTTTGGATCTGAAGGCCACTTGCATCCTCAACATGCTTGTGGCGTGCATATCCACCACACTTAAAACATGGGAGGATCAGTTAGAGGTCCCTTTCCTATAAAATTCCACCAAGCTATAATTAGGGGTTGTACTAGTGAAATTTCCCAAACATGGATTTTGGAGCTCATTTTTAGCGCGTGAAATAATTTTCTATTTATTATTATAGTTTTCTAATTTTTTTGCACACATGAACTCTAAAATTTTCATTTTGTTGCGATCTTATATCTTTTTTGTTCACGAGGAAAAGTGGGAGAGTGTAAACTCAAGTTTGGATCTGAAAATAAAAAAATTTGAAGTGCACAAATGCTAAGAGAGATAATTCCGAAAAGTATCTATGATTTTTAAGGATAGGCAAAAAGTGGGTTGTTAGGCCCTGGTAAATATCCAACCACTTGAGAATTGTATTTTTTCTACTCCCCCCTAATTTTATGATCATAAGACCACTTGCATCCTCAACATGCTTGTGGCGTGCATATCCACCACACTTAAAACATGTGAGGATCAGTTAGAGGTCCCTTTCCTATAAAATTCCACCAAGCTATTATTAGGGGGTTGTACTAGTGGAATTTCCCAAACATGGATTTTGGAGCTCATTTTTAGTGCGTGAAATAATTTTCTATTTATTATTATAGTTTTCAAATTTTTTTAAACATATGAACTCTAAAATTTTCATTTTGTTGCGGTCTTATATCTTTTTTGTTCACGAGGAAAAATGGGAGAGTGAAAACTCAAGTTTGGATCTGAAAAAAAAAAAATTTGAAGTGCACAAATGCTGAGAGAGATAATTCCGAAAAGTATCTGTGATTTTTAAGGATAGGCAAAAAGTGGGTTGTTTGGCCCTGGCAAACACTTGAGAATTGTACTTTTTCTACTCCCCCCCAATTTTTGGATCTCAAGGCCACTTGCATCCTCAACATGCTTGTGGCATGCATAGCCACCACACTTAAAACATGTGAGGATCAGTTAGAGGTCCCTTTCCTATAAAATTCCACCAAGCTATTATTAGGGGGTTGTACTAGTGGAATTTCCCAAACATGGATTTTGGAGCTCATTTTTAGTGCGTGAAATAATTTTATATTTATTATTATAGTTTTCAAATTTTTTTGCACACATGAACTCTAAAATTTTCATTTTGTTGCGATCTTATATCTCTTTTGTTTACGAGGAAAAATGGGAGAGTGAAAACTCAAGTTAGGATCTGAAAAAAAAAAAAATGAAATGCACAAATGCTGAGTGAGGTAATTCCGAAAAGTATTTGTGATTTTTAAGGATAGGCAAAAAGTGGGTTGTTTGGCCCTAGTAAATATCAGACCACTTGAGAATTGTACTTTTTCTACTCCCCCCTAATTTTTGAATCTGAAGGGCACTTGCATCCTCAACATGGTTGTGGCATGCATATCCACTACACTTAAAACATGTGAGGATCAGTTAGAGGTCCCTTTCATATAAAATTCCACCAAGCTATTATTAGGGGGTTGTACTAGTGGAATTTCCCAAACATGGATTTTGGAGCTCATTTTTAGTGCGTGAAATAATTTTCCATTTATTATTATAGTTTTCAAAATTTTTTGCACACATGAACTCTAAAATTTTCATTTTGTTGCGATCTTATATCTTTTTTGTTTACGATGAAAAATGGGAGAGTGAAAATTCAAGTTTGGATCTGAAAAAAAAAAAACTTGAAATGCACAATTGCTGAGAGAGATAATTCCGAAAAGTATCTGTGATTTTTAAAGAGAGGCAAAAAGTGGGTTGTTTGGCCCTGGTAAATATCCAACCACTTGAGAATTATACTTTTTCTACTCCCCCCTAATTTTTGGATCTGAAGGCCACTTGCATCCTCAACATGCTTCTGGTATGCATATCCACCACACTTAAAACATGTGAGGATCAGTTAGACCTGCCTTTCCTATAAAATTCCACCAAGCTATTATTAGGGGGTTGTACTAGTGGAATTTCCCAAACATGGATTTTTGAGCTCATTTTTAGTGCGTGAAATAATTTTCTGTTTATTATAATAGTTTTCAAATTTTTTTGCTCACATGAACTCTAAAATTTTCATTTTGTTGCGATCTTATATCTTTTTTGTTCACGAGGAAAAATGGGAGAGAGAAAACTCAAGTTAGCATCTGAAAAAAAAAAAATTAGAAATGCACAAATGCTGAGAGAGATAATTCCGAAAAGTATCTGTGATTTTTGAGGATAGGCAAAAAGTGAGTTGTTTGGCCCTGGTAAATATCCAACCACTTGAGAATTGTACTTTTTCTACTCCCCCCTAATTTTATGATCTGAAGGCCACTTGCATCCTCAACATGCTTGTGGCATGCATATCCACCACACTTAAAACATGTGAGGATCAGTTAGAGGTCCCTTTCCTACATAATTCCACCAAGCTATTATGAGGGGTTTGTACTAGTGGAATTTCCCAAACATGGATTTTGGAGCTCATTTTTAGTTCGTCAAATAATTTTCTCTTTATTATTATAGTTTTCAAATTTTTTTGCACACATGAACTCTAAAATTTTCATTTTGTTGCGATCTTATATCTTTTTTGTTTACGTGGAAAAATGGGTGAGTGAAAACTCAAGTTTGGATCTGAAAAAAAAAATTTGAAATGCACAAATGCTGAGAGAGATAATTCCGAAAAGTATCTGTGATTTTTATGGATAGGCAAAAAGTGGGTTGTTTGGCCCTGGTAAATATCCAACCACTTGAGAATTGTACTTTTTCTACTCCCCCCTAATTTTTGGATCTGAAGGCAACTTGCATATTCAACATGCTTGTGGCATGCATATCCACCACACTTAAAACATGTGAGCATCAGTTAGAGGTCGCTTTCATATAAAATTCCACCAAGCTATTATTAGGGGGTTGTACTAGTGGAATTTCCCAAACAAGGATTTTGGAGCTCATTTTTAGAGCGTGAAATAATTTTCTATTTATTATTATAGTTTGCAAATTTTTTTGTACACATGAACTCTGAAATTTTCATTTTGTTGCGATCCTATATCTTTTTTGTTCACGAGGAAAAATGGGAGAGAGAAAACTCAAGTTTGGATCTGAAAAAAAAAAATTTGAAATGCACAAATGCTGAGAGAGATAATTCCGAAAAGTATCTGTGATTTTTAAGGATAGGCAAAAAGTGGTTGTTTGGCCCTGGTAAATATCCAACCACTTGAGAATTGTAATTTTTCTACTCCCCCCTTTTTTTTGTATCTGAAGGCCACTTGCATCCTCAACATGCTTGTGGCATGCATATCCACCACACTTAAAACATGTGAGGATCAGTTAGAGGTCCCTTTCCTATAAAATTCCACCAAGCTATTATTAGGGGGTTGTACTAGTGGAATTTCCCAAACATGGATTTGGGAGCTCATTTTTAGTGCGTGAAATAATTTTCTCTTTATTATTATAGTTTTCAAATTTTTTTGCACACATGAACTCTAAAATTTTCATTTTGTTGCGATCTTATATCTCTTTTGTTTACGAGGAAAAATGGGAGAGTGAAAACTCAAGTTAGGATCTGAAAAAAAAAATTTTGAAATGCACAAATGCTGAGTGAGGTAATTCCGAAAAGTATTTGTGATTTTTAAGGATAGGCAAAAAGTGGGTTGTTTGGCCCTGGTAAATATCCAACCACTTGAGAATTGTACTTTTTCTACTCCCCCCTAATTTTTGGATCTGAAGGGCACTTGCATCCTCAACATGGTTGTGGCATGCATATCCACTACACTTAAAACATGTGAGGATCAGTAAGAGGTCCCTTTCCTATAAAATTCCACCTAGCTATTATTAGGGGGTTGTACTAGTGGAATTTCCCAAACATTGATTTTGGAGCTCATTTTTAGTGCGTGAAATAATTTTCTCTTTATTATTATAGTTTTCAAATTTTTTTGCACACATGAACTCTAAAATTTTCATTTTGTTGTGATCTTATATATTTTTTGTTTAGGAGGAAAAATGGAAGAGTGAAAACTCAAGTTTGATCTGAAAAAAAAAAAAAATTTGAAATGCACAAATGCTTAGAGAGATAATTCCGAAAAGTATTTGTGATTTTTAAAGATAAGCAAAAAGTGGGTTGTTTAGCCCTGGTAAATATCCAACCACTTGAGAATTGTACTTTTTCTACTCCCCCCTAATTTTTGGATCTGAAGGCCACTTGCATCCTCAACATGCTTGTGGCATGCATATCCACCACACTTAAAACATGTGAGGATCAGTTAGAGGTCCCTTTCCTGTAAAATTCCACCAAGCTATTATTAGGGGGTTGTACTAGTGGAATTTCCCAAACATGGATTTTGGAGCTCATTTTTAGTGCGTGAAATAATTTTCTATTTATTATTATAGTTTTCAATTTTTTTTGCACACATGAACTCTAAAATTTTCATTTTGTTGCGATCTTATATCTCTTTTGTTTAGGAGGAAAAATGGGAGAGTGAAAACTCAAGTTTGGATATGAAAAAAAGAAAAATTTGAAATGCACAAATGCCGAGAGAGATAATTCCGAAAAATATCTGTGATTTTTAAGGATAGGCAAAAAGTGAGTTGTTTGGCCCTGGTAAATATCCAACCACTAGAGAATTGTACTTTTTCTACTCCCCCCCTAAGTTTTGGATCTGAAGGCCACTTGCATCCTCAACATGCTTGTGGCATGCATATCCACCACACTTAAAACATGTGAGGATCAGTTAGAGGTCCCTTTCCTATAAAATTCCACCAATCTATTATTAGGGGGTTGTACTAGTGGAATTTCCCAAACATGGACTTTGGAGTTCAATTTTAGTGCGTGAAATAATTTTCTATTTATTATAATAGTTTTCAAATTTTTTTGCATACATGAACTCTAAAATTTCATTTTGTTACGATCTTATATCTTTTTTGTTTACGAGGAAAAATGGGAGAGTGAAAACTCAAGTTTGGATCTGAAAAAAATAAATTTGAAATGCACAAATGCTTGGAGAGATAATTCCGAAAAGTATCTGTGATTTTTAAGGATAGGCAAAAAGTGGGTTGTTTGGCCCTGGTAAATATCCAACCACTTGAGAATTGTACTTTTTCTACTTCCCCCTAATTTTTGGATCTGAAGGCCACTTGCATCCTCAACATACTTGTGGCATTCATATCCACCACACTTAAAACATGTGAGGATCAGTTAGAGCTGCCTTTCCTATAAAATTCCACCAAGCTATTATTAGGGGGTTGTACTAGTGGAATTTCCCAAACATGGATTTTAGAGTTCAATTTTAGTGCGTGAAATAATTTTCTATTTATTATAATAGTTTTAAAATTTTTTTGCATACATGAACTCTAAAATTTCATTTTGTTGCGATCTTATATCTTTTTTGTTTACGAGGAAAAATGGGAGAGTGAAAACTCAAGTTTGGATCTGAAAAAAATAAATTTGAAATGCACAAATGCTTAGAGAAATAATTCCGAAAAGTATCTGTGATTTTTAAGGATAGGCAAAAAGTGGGTTGTTTGGCCCTGGTAAATATCCAACCACTTGAGAATTGTACTTTTTCTACTTCCCCCTAATTTTTGGATCTGAAGGCCACTCGCATCCTCAACATACTTGTGGCATGCATATCCACCACACTTAAAACATGTGAGGATCAGTTAGAGCTGCCTTTCCTATAAAATTCCACCAAGCTATTATTAGGGGGTTGTACTAGTGGAATTTCCCAAACATGGATTTTGGAGCTCATTTTTAGTGCGTGAAATAATTTTCTATTTATTATTATAGTTTTCAAATTTTTTTGCACACATGAACTCTAAAATTTTCATTTTGTTGCGATCTTATATCGTTTTTGTTCACGAGGAAAAATGGGAGAGTGAAAACTCAGGTTTGGATCTGAAAAAAAAAATTTGAAATGCACAAATGCTGAGAGAGATAATTCCGAAAAGTATCTGTGATTTTTAAGGATAGGCAAAAAGTGGGTTGTTTGGCCCTGGTAAATATCCAACCACTTGAGAATTGTACTTTTTCTACTCCCCCCTAATTCTATGATCTGAAGGCCACTTGCATCCTCAACATGTTTGTGGCATGCATATCCACCACACTTAAAACATGTGAGGATCAGTTAGAGGTACCTTTCCTACAAAATTCCACCAAGCTATTATTAGGGGGTTGTACTAGTGGAATTTCCCAAACATGGATTTTGGAGCTCATTTTTAGTGCGTGAAATAATTTTCTATTTATTATTATAGTTTTCAAATTTTTTTGCACACATGAACTCTAAAATTTTCATTTTGCTGCGTTCTTATATCTCTTTTGTTTACGAGGAAAATTGGGAGAGTGAAAACACTAGTTTGGATCTGAAAAAAAAAAAATTTGAAATGCACAAATGCTGAGAAAGATAATTCCGAAAAGTATCTGTGATTTTGAAGGATAGGCAAAAAGTGGGTTGTTTGGCCCTGGTATTAATCCAACCACTTGAGAATTGTACTTTTTCTACTCCCCCCTAATTTTTGAATCTGAAGGGCACTTGCATCCTCAACATGGTTGTGGCATGCATATCCACTACACTTAAAACATGTGAGGATCAGTTAGAGGTCCCTTTCCTACAAAATTCCACCAAGCTATTATTAGGGGTTTGTACTAGTGAAATTTCCCAAACATGGATTTTGGAGCTCATTTTTAGTGCGTGAAATAATTTTCTTTTTATTATTATAGTTTTCAAATTTTTTTGCACACATGAACTCTAAAATTTTCATTTTGTTGCGATCTTATATCTTTTTTGTTTACGAGGAAAAATGGGAGAGTGAAAACTTAAGTTTGGATCTTAAAAATATAAATTTGAAATGCACAAATGCTTAGAGAGATAATTCCGAAAAGTATCTGTGATTTTTAAGGATAGGCAAAAAGTGGGTTGTTTGGCCCTGGTAAATATCCAACCACTTGAGAATTGTACTTTTTCTACTTCCCCCTAATTTTTGGATCAGAAGGCCACTTGCATCCTCAACATACTTGTGGCATGCATATCCACCACACTTAAAACATGTGAGGATCAGTTAGAGCTGCCTTTCCTATAAAATTCCACCAAGCTATTATTAGGGGATTGTACTAGTGGAATTTCCCAAACATGGATTTTGGAGCTCATTTTTAGTGAGTGAAATAATTTTCTATTTATTATTATAGTTTTCAAATTTTTTTGCACACATGAACTCTAAAATTTTCATTTTGTTGCGATCTTATATCTTTTTTGTTCACGAGGAAAAATGGGAGAGTGAAAACTCAGGTTTGGATCTGAAAAAAAAAATTTGAAATGCACAAATGCTGAGAGAGATAATTCCGAAAAGTATCTGTGATTTTTAAGGATAGGCAAAAAGTGGGTTGTTTGGCCCTGGTAAATATCCAACCACTTGAGAATTGTACTTTTTCTACTCCCCCCTAATTCTATGATCTGAAGGCCACTTGCATCCTCAACATGTTTGTGGCATGCATATCCACCACACTTAAAACATGTGAGGATCAGTTAGAGGTACCTTTCCTACAAAATTCCACCAAGCTATTATTAGGGGGTTGTACTAGTGGAATTTCCCAAACATGGATTTTGGAGCTCATTTTTAGTGCGTGAAATCATTTTCTATTTATTATTATAGTTTTCAAATTTTTTTGCACACATGAACTCTAAAATTTTCATTTTGCTGCGTTCTTATATCTCTTTTGTTTACGAGGAAAATTGGGAGAGTGAAAACACTAGTTTGGATCTGAAAAAAAAAAATTTGAAATGCACAAATGCTGAGAAAGATAATTCCGAAAAGTATCTGTGATTTTGAAGGATAGGCAAAAAGTGGGTTGTTTGGCCCTGGTATTAATCCAACCACTTGAGAATTGTACTTTTTCTACTCCCCCCTAATTTTTGGATCTGAAGGGCACTTGCATCCTCAACATGGTTGTGGCATGCATATCCACTACACTTAAAACATGTGAGGATCAGTAAGAGGTCCCTTTCCTATAAAATTCCACCTAGCTATTATTAGGGGGTTGTACTAGTGGAATTTCCCAAAACATTGATTTTGGAGCTCATTTTTAGTGCGTGAAATAATTTTCTATTTATTATTATAGTTTTCAAATTTTTTTGCACACATGAACTCCAAAATTTTCATTTTGCTGCGTTCTTATATCTCTTTTGTTTACGAGGAAAATTGGGAGAGTGAAAACACTAGTTTGGATCTGAAAAAAAAAAATTTGAAATGCACAAATGCTGAGAAAGATAATTCCGAAAAGTACCTGTGATTTTGAAGGATAGGCAAAAAGTGGGTTGTTTAGCCCTGGTAAATAACCAACCACTTGAGAATTGTACTTTTTCTACCCCCCGCTAATTTTTGGATCTGAAGGCCACTTGCATCCTCAACATGCTTGTGGCATGCATATCCACCACACTTAAAACATGTGAGGATCAGTTAGAGGTCCCTTTCCTATAAAATTCCACCAAGCTATTATTAGGGGGTTGTACTAGTGGAATTTCCCAAACATGGATTTTGGAGCTCATTTTTAGTGCGTGAAATAATTTTCTATATATTATTATAGTTTTCAAATTTTATTGTACACATGAACTCTAAAATTTTCATTTTGTTGCGATCTTATATCTTTTTTGTTTACGAGGAAAAATGGGAGAGTGAAAACTCAAGTTTGAAAACAATAAAAAAAAAAAATTGAAATGCACAAATGCTGAGAGAGATAATTCCGAAAAGTATCTGTGATTTTTAAGGATAGGCAAAAAGGGGGTTGTTTGGCCCTGGTAGATATCCCACCACTTGAGAATTGTACTTTTTCTACTCCCCCCTAATTTTTGGATCTGAAGGCCACTTGCATCTTCAACATGCTTGTGGCATGCATATCCACCACACTTAAAACATGTGAGGATCAGTTAGGGGTCCCTTTCCAACAAAATTCCACCAAGCTATTATTAGGGGGTTGTACTAGTGGAATTTCCCAAACATGGATTTTGGAGCTCATTTTTAATGCGTGAAATAATTTTCTCTTTATTATTATAGTTTTCAAACTTTTTTGCACACATGAACTCTAAAATTTTCATTTTGTTGTGATCTTATATCTTTTTTGTTTACGAGGAAAAATGGGAGAGTGAAAACTCAAGTTTGGATCTGAAAAAAAAAAATTTGAAATGCACAAATGCTGAGAGAGATCATTCCGAAAAGTATTTTTGATTTTTTTGGATAGGAAAAAAGTGGGTTGTTTGGCCCTGGTAAATATCCAACCACTTGAGAATTGTACTTTTTCTACTCCCCCCTAATTTTTGGATCTGAAGGGCACTTGCATCCTCAACATGGTTGTGGCGTGCATATCCACCACACTTAAAAAATGTGAGGATCAGTTAGAGGTCCCTTTCCTATAAAATTCCACCAAGCTATTATTAGGGGTTGTACTAGTGGAATTTCCCAAACATGGATTTTGGAGCTCATTTCTAGTGCGTGAAATAATTTTCTATTTATTATTATAGTTTTCTAATTTTTTTGCACTCATGAACTCTAAAATTTTCATTTTGTTGCGATCTTTTATCTTTTTTGTTCACGAGGAAAAGTGGGAGAGTGTAAACTCAAGTTTGGATCTGAAAATAAAAAAATTTGAAGTGCACAAATGCTAAGAGAGATAATTCCGAAAAGTATCTATGATTTTTAAGGATAGGCAAAAAGTGGGTTGTTAGGCCCTGGTAAATATCCAACCACTTGAGAATTGTATTTTTTCTACTCCCCCCTAATTTTATGATCTTAAGGCCACTTGCATCCACAACATGCTTGTGGCGTGCATATCCACCACACTTAAAACATGTGAGGATCAGTTAGAGGTCCCTTTCCTATAAAATTCCACCAAGCTATTATTAGGGGGTTGTACTAGTGGAATTTCCCAAACATGGATTTTGGAGCTCATTTTTAGTGCGTGAAATAATTTTCTATTTATTATTATAGTTTTCAAATTTTTTTAAACATATGAACTCTAAAATTTTCATTTTGTTGCGATCTTATATCTTTTTTGTTTACGAGGAAAAATGGGAGAGTGAAAACTCAAGTTTGATCTGAAAAAAAAAAAAAATTTGAAATGCACAAGTGCTGAGAGAGATAATTCCGAAAAGTATTTGTGATTTTTAAGGATAAGCAAAAAGTGGGTTGTTTAGCCCTGGTAAATATCCAACCACGTGAGAATTGTACTTTTTCTACTCCCCCCAAATTTTTGGATCTGAAGGCCACTTGCATCCTCAACATGCTTGTGGCATGCATATCCACCACACTTAAAACACGTGAGGATCAGTAAGAGGTCCCTTTCCTATAAAATTCCACCAAGCTATTATTAGGCGGTTGTACTAGTGGAATTTCCCAAACATGGATTTTGGAGCTCATTTTTAGTGCGTGAAATCATTTTCTATTTATTATTATAGTTTTCAAATTTTTTTGCACACATGAACTCTAAAATTTTCATTTTGCAGCGTTCTTATATCTCTTTTGTTTACGAGGAAAATTGGGAGAGTGAAAACACTAGTTTGGATCTGAAAAAAAAAAAAATTTGAAATGCACAAATGCTGAGAAAGATAATTCCGAAAAGTATCTGTGATTTTGAAGGATAGGCAAAAAGTGGGTTGTTTGGCCCTGGTAAATATCCAACCACTTGAGAATTGTACTTTTTCTACCCCCCGCTAATTTTTGGATCAGAAGGCCACTTGCATCCTCAACATGCTTGTGGCATGCATATCCACCACACTTGAAACATGTGAGGATCAGTTAGAGGTCCCTTTCCTATAAAATTCCACCAAGCTATTATTAGGGGGTTGTACTAGTGGAATTTCCCAAACATGGATTTTGGAGCTCATTTTTAGTGCGTGAAATAATTTTCTATATATTATTATAGTTTTCAAATTTTGTTGTACACATGAACTCTAAAATTTTCATTTTGTTGCGATCTTATATCTTTTTTGTTTACGAGGAAAAATGGGAGAGAGAAAACTCAAGTTTGAAAACTATAAAAAAAAAAATTTGAAATGCACAAATGCTGAGAGAGATAATTCCGAAAAGTATCTGTGATTTTTAAGGATAGGCAAAAAGGGGGTTGTTTGGCCCTGGTAAATATCCAACCACTCGAGAATTGTACTTTTTCTACTCCCCCCTAATTTTTGGATCTGAAGGCCACTTGCATCCTCAACATGCTTGTGGCATGCATATCCACCACACTTAAAACATGTGAGGATCAGTTAGAGGTCCCTTTCCAACAAAATTCCACCAAGCTATTATTAGGGGGTTGTACTAGTGGAATTTCCCAAACATGGATTTTGGAGCTCATTTTTAGTGCGTGAAATAATTTTCTCTTTATTATTATAGTTTTCAAATTTTTTTGCACACATGAACTCTAAAATTTTCATTTTGTTGCGATCTTATATCTCTTTTGTTTACGAGGAAAAATGGGAGAGTGAAAACTCAAGTTAGGATCTGAAAAAAAAAAAATTTGAAATGCACAAATGTTGGGTGAGGTAATTCCGAAAAGTATTTGTGATTTTTAAGGATAGGCAAAAAGTGGGTTGTTTGGCCCTGGTAAATATCCAACCACTTGAGAATTGTACTTTTTCTACTCCCCCCTAATTTTTGGATCTGAAGGCCACTTGCATCCTCAACATGCTTGTGGCGTGCATATCCACCACACTTAAAACATGTGAGGATCAGTTAGAGGTCCCTTTCCTATAAAATTTCACCAAGCTATTATTAGGGGTTGTACTAGTGGAATTTCCCAAACATGGATTTTGGAGCTCATTTTTAGTGCGTGAAATAATTTTCTATTTATTATTATAGTTTTCTAATTTTTTTGCACACATGAACTCTAAAATTTTCATTTTGTTGCGATCTTATATCTTTTTTGTTCACGAGGAAAAGTGGGAGAGTGTAAACTCAAGTTTGGATCTGAAAATAAAAAAATTTGAAGTGCACAAATGCTAAGAGAGATAATTCCGAAAAGTATCTATGATTTTTAAGGATAGGCAAAAAGTGGGTTGTTAGGCCCTGGTAAATATCCAACCACTTGAGAATTGTATTTTTTCTACTCCCCCCTAATTTTATGATCTTAAGGCCATTTGCATCCTCAACATGCTTGTGGCGTGCATATCCACCACACTTAAAACATGTGAGGATCAGTTAGAGGTCCCTTTCCTATAAAATTCCACCAAGCTATTATTAGGGGGTTGTACTAGTGGAATTTCCCAAACATGGATTTTGGAGCTCATTTTTAGTGCGTGAAATAATTTTCTATTTATTATTATAGTTTTCAAATTTTTTTAAACATATGAACTCTAAAATTTTCATTTTGTTGCGATCTTATATCTTTTTTGTTCACGAGGAAAAATGGGAGAGTGAAAACTCAAGTTTGGATCTGAAAAAAAAAAAATTTGAAGTGCACAAATGCTGAGAGAGATAATTCCGAAAAGTATCTGTGATTTTTAAGGATAGGCAAAAAGTGGGTTGTTTGGCCCTGGCAAACACTTGAGAATTGTACTTTTTCTACTCCCCCCCAATTTTTGGATCTGAAGGCCACTTGCATCCTCAACATGCATGTGGCATGCATAGCCACCACACTTAAAACATGTGACGATCAGTTACAGGTCCCTTTCCTACAAAATTCCACCAAGCTATTATTAGGGGTTTGTACTAGTGGAATTTCCCAAACATGGATTTTGGAGCTCATTTTTAGTGCATGAAATAATTTTCTTTTTATTATTATAGTTTTCAAATTTTTTTGCACACATGAACTCTAAAATTTTCATTTTGTTGCGATCTTATATCTTTTTTGTTTACGAGGAAAAATGGGAGAGTGAAAACTCAAGTTTGGATCTGAAAAAAATAAATTTGAAATGCACAAATGCTTAGAGAGATAATTCCGAAAAGTATCTGTGATTTTTAAGGATAGGCAAAAAGTGGGTTGTTTGGCCCTGGTAAATATCCAACCACTTGAGAATTGTACTTTTTCTACTTCCCCCTAATTTTTGGATCTGAAGGCCACTTGCATCCTCAACATACTTGTGGCATGCATATCCACCACACTTAAAACATGTGAGGATCAGTTAGAGCTGCCTTTCCTATAAAATTCCACCAAGCTATTATTAGGGGATTGTATTAGTGGAATTTCCCAAACATGGATTTTGGAGCTCATTTTTAGTGAGTGAAATAATTTTCTATTTATTATTATAGTTTTCAAATTTTTTTGCACACATGAACTCTAAAATTTTCATTTTGTTGCGATCTTATATCTTTTTTGTTCACGAGGAAAAATGGGAGAGTGAAAACTCAGGTTTGGATCTGAAAAAAAAAAATTTGAAATGCACAAATGCTGAGAGAGATAATTCCGAAAAGTATCTGTGATTTTTAAGGATAGGCAAAAAGTGGGTTGTTTGGCCCTGGTAAATATCCAACCACTTGAGAATTGTACTTTTTCTACTCCCCCCTAATTCTATGATCTGAAGGCCACTTGCATCCTCAACATGCTTGTGGCATGCATATCCACCACACTTAAAACATGTGAGGATCAGTTAGAGGTACCTTTCCTACAAAATTCCACCAAGCTATTATTAGGGGGTTGTACTAGTGGAATTTCCCAAACATGGATTTTGGAGCTCATTTTTAGTGCGTGAAATCATTTTCTATTTATTATTATAGTTTTCAAATTTGTTTGCACACATGAACTCTAAAATTTTCATTTTGCTGCGTTCTTATATCTCTTTTGTTTACGAGGAAAATTGGGAGAGTAAAAACACTAGTTTGGATCTGAAAAAAAAAAAAATTTGAAATGCACAAATGCTGAGAAAGATAATTCCGAAAAGTATCTGTGATTTTGAAGGATAGGCAAAAAGTGGGTTGTTTCGCCCTGGTAAATATCCAACCACTTGAGAATTGTACTTTTTCTACCCCCCGCTAATTTTTGGATCTGAAGGCCACTTGCATCCTCAACATGCTTGTGGCATGCATATCCACCACACTTAAAACATGTGAGGATCAGTTAGAGGTCCCTTTCCTATAAAATTCCACCAAGCTATTATTAGGGGGTTGTACTAGTGGAATTTCCCAAACATGGATTTTGGAGCTCATTTTTAGTGCGTGAAATAATTTTCTATATTTTATTATAGTTTTCAAATTTTATTGTACACATGAACTCTTAAAATTTTCATTTTGTTGCGATCTTATATCTTTTTCGTTTACGAGGAAAAATGGGAGAGAGAAAACTCAAGTTTGAAAACTATAAAAAAAAAATTTGAAATGCACAAATGCTGAGAGAGATAATTCCGAAAAGTATCTGTGATTTTTAAGGATAGGCAAAAAGGGGGTTGTTTGGCCCTGGTAAATATCCAACCACTCGAGAATTGTACTTTTTCTACTCCCCCCTAATTTTTGGATCTGAAGGCCACTTGCATCCTCAACATGCTTGTGGCATGCATATCCACCACACTTAAAACATGTGAGGATCAGTTAGAGGTCCCTTTCCAACAAAATTCCACCAAGCTATTATTAGGGGGTTGTACTAGTGGAATTTCCCAAACATGGATTTTGGAGCTCATTTTTGGTGCGTGAAATAATTTTCTCTTTATTATTATAGTTTTCAAATTTTTTTGCACACATGAACTCTAAAATTTTCATTTTGTTGCGATCTTATATCTCTTTTGTTTACGAGGAAAAAAGGGAGAGTGAAAACTCAAGTTAGGATCTGAAAAAAAAAAAATTTGAAATGCACAAATGCTGAGTGAGGTAATTCCGAAAAGTATTTGTGATTTTTAAGGATAGGCAAAAAGTGGGTTGTTTGGCCCTGGTAAATATCCAACCACTTGAGAATTGTAATTTTTCTACTCCCCCCTAATTTTTGGATCTGAAGGGCACTTGCATCCTCAACATGGTTGTGGCATGCATATCCACTACACTTAAAACATGTGAGGATCAGTAAGAGGTCCCTTTCCTAAAAAATTCCACCTAGCTATTATTAGGGGGTTGTACTAGTGGAATTTCCCAAACATTGATTTTGGAGCTCATTTTTAGTGCGTGAAAAAATTTTCTCTTTATTATTATAGTTTTCAAATTTTTTTGCACACATGAACTCTAAAATTTTCATTTTGTTGTGATCTTATATCTTTTTTGTTTACGAGGAAAAATGGAAGAGTAAAAACTCAAGTTTGATCTGAAAAAAAAAAAATTTTAAATGCACAAATGCTTAGAGAGATAATTCCGAAAAGTATTTGTGATTTTTAAGGATAAGTAAAAAGTGGGTTGTTTCGCCCTGGTAAATATCCAACCACTTGAGAATTGTACTTTTTCTACTCCCCCCTAATTTTTGGATCTGAAGGCCACTTGCATCCTCAACATGCTTGTGGCATGCATATCCACCACACTTAAAACATGTGAGGATCAGTAAGAGGTCCCTTTCCGATAAAATTCCACCAAGCTATTATTAGGGGGTTGTACTAGTGGAATTTCCCAAACATGGATTTTGGAGCTCATTTTTAGTGCGTGAAATAATTTTCTCTTTATTATTATAGTTTTCAAATTTTTTTGCACACATGAACTCTAAAATTTTCATTTTGTTGCGATCTTATATCTTTTTTGTTTACGAGGAAAAATGGGAGAGTGAAAACTCAAGTTTGGATATGAAAAAAAAAATTTGAAATGCACAAATGCTGAGAGAGATAATTCCGAAAAGTATCTGTGATTTTTATGGATAGGCAAAAAGTGCGTTGTTTGGCCCTGGTAAATATTCAACCACTTGAGAATTGTACTTTTTCTACTCCCCCCTTATTTTGGGATCTGAAGGCCACTTGCATCCTCAACATGCTTGTGGTATGCATATCCACCACACTTAAAACATGTGAGGATCAGTTAGAGGTCCCTTTCCTATAAAATTCCACCAAGCTATTATTAGGGGGTTGTACTAGTGGAATTTCCCAAACATGGATTTTGGAGCTCATTTTTAGTGCGTGAAATAATTTTCTCTTTATTATTATAGTTTTCAAATTTTTTTGCACACATGAACTCTAAAATTTTCATTTTGTTGCGATCTTATATCTTTTTTGTTTACGAGGAAAAATGGGAGAGTGAAAACTCAAGTTTGGATCTGAAAAAAAAAAATTTGAAATGCACAAATGCTGAGAGAGCTCATTGCGAAAAGTATTTGTGATTTTTATGGATAGGCAAAAAGTGGGTTGTTTGGCCCTGGTAAATATCCAACCACTTGAGAATTGTACTTTTTCTACTCCCCCCTAATTTTTGGATATGAAGGCCACTTGCATCCTCAACATGCTTTTGGCGTGCATATCCACCACACTTAAAACATGTGAGGATCAGTTAGAGGTCCCTTTCCTATAAAATTCCACCAAGCTATTATTAGGGGTTGTACTAGTGGAATTTCCCAAACATGGATTTTGGAGCTCATTTTTAGTGCGTGAAATAATTTTCTATTTATTATTAGAGTTTTCTAATTTTTTTGCACACATGAACTCAAAAATTTTCATTTTGTTGCGATCTTATATCTTTTTTGTTCACGAGGAAAAGTGGGAGAGTGTAAACTCAAGTTTGGATCTGAAAATAAAAAAATTTGAAGTGCACAAATGCTAAGAGAGATAATTCCGAAAAGTATCTATGATTTTTAAGGATAGGCAAAAAGTGGGTTGTTAGGCCCTGGTATTTATCCAACCACTTGAGAATTGTATTTTTGCTACTCCCCCCTAAGTTTATGATCTTAAGGCCACTTGCATCCTCAACATGCTTGTGGCGTGCATATCCACCACACTTAAAACATGTGAGGATCAGTTAGAGGTCCCTTTCCTATAAAATTCCACCAAGCTATTATTAGGGGGTTGTACTAGTGGAATTTCCCAAACATGGATTTGGGAGCTCATTTTTAGTGCGTGAAATAATTTTCTCTTTATTATTATAGTTTTCAATTTTTTTTGCACACATGAACTCTAAAATTTTCATTTTGTTGCGATCTTATATCTCTTTTGTTTACGAGGAAAAATGGGAGAGTGAAAACTCAAGTTAGGATCTGAAAAAAAAAATTTTGAAATGCACAAATGCTGAGTGAGGTAATTCCGAAAAGTATTTGTGATTTTTAAGGATAGGCAAAAAGTGGGTTGTTTGGCCCTGGTAAATATCCAACCACTTGAGAATTGTACTTTTTCTACTCCCCCCTAATTTTTGGATCTGAAGGGCACTTGCATCCTCAACATGGTTGTGGCATGCATATCCACTACACTTAAAACATGTGAGGATCAGTAAGAGGTCCCTTTCCTATAAAATTCCACCTAGCTATTATTAGGGGGTTGTACTAGTGGAATTTCCCAAACATTGATTTTGGAGCTCATTTTTAGTGCGTGAAATAATTTTCTCTTTATTATTATAGTTTTCAAATTTTTTTGCACACATGAACTCTAAAATTTTCATTTTGTTGTGATCTTATATATTTTTTGTTTAGGAGGAAAAATGGAAGAGTGAAAACTCAAGTTTGATCTGAAAAAAAAAAAAAATTTGAAATGCACAAATGCTTAGAGAGATAATTCCGAAAAGTATTTGTGATTTTTAAAGATAAGCAAAAAGTGGGTTGTTTAGCCCTGGTAAATATCCAACCACTTGAGAATTGTACTTTTTCTACTCCCCCCTAATTTTTGGATCTGAAGGCCACTTGCATCCTCAACATGCTTGTGGCATGCATATCCACCACACTTAAAACATGTGAGGATCAGTTAGAGGTCCCTTTCCTGTAAAATTCCACCAAGCTATTATTAGGGGGTTGTACTAGTGGAATTTCCCAAACATGGATTTTGGAGCTCATTTTTAGTGCGTGAAATAATTTTCTATTTATTATTATAGTTTTCAATTTTTTTTGCACACATGAACTCTAAAATTTTCATTTTGTTGCGATCTTATATCTCTTTTGTTTAGGAGGAAAAATGGGAGAGTGAAAACTCAAGTTTGGATATGAAAAAAAGAAAAATTTGAAATGCACAAATGCCGAGAGAGATAATTCCGAAAAATATCTGTGATTTTTAAGGATAGGCAAAAAGTGAGTTGTTTGGCCCTGGTAAATATCCAACCACTAGAGAATTGTACTTTTTCTACTCCCCCCCTAAGTTTTGGATCTGAAGGCCACTTGCATCCTCAACATGCTTGTGGCATGCATATCCACCACACTTAAAACATGTGAGGATCAGTTAGAGGTCCCTTTCCTATAAAATTCCACCAATCTATTATTAGGGGGTTGTACTAGTGGAATTTCCCAAACATGGACTTTGGAGTTCAATTTTAGTGCGTGAAATAATTTTCTATTTATTATAATAGTTTTGAAATTTTTTTGCATACATGAACTCTAAAATTTCATTTTGTTACGATCTTATATCTTTTTTGTTTACGAGGAAAAATGGGAGAGTGAAAACTCAAGTTTGGATCTGAAAAAAATAAATTTGAAATGCACAAATGCTTGGAGAGATAATTCCGAAAAGTATCTGTGATTTTTAAGGATAGGCAAAAAGTGGGTTGTTTGGCCCTGGTAAATATCCAACCACTTGAGAATTGTACTTTTTCTACTTCCCCCTAATTTTTGGATCTGAAGGCCACTTGCATCCTCAACATACTTGTGGCATTCATATCCACCACACTTAAAACATGTGAGGATCAGTTAGAGCTGCCTTTCCTATAAAATTCCACCAAGCTATTATTAGGGGGTTGTACTAGTGGAATTTCCCAAACATGGATTTTAGAGTTCAATTTTAGTGCGTGAAATAATTTTCTATTTATTATAATAGTTTTAAAATTTTTTTGCATACATGAACTCTAAAATTTCATTTTGTTGCGATCTTATATCTTTTTTGTTTACGAGGAAAAATGGGAGAGTGAAAACTCAAGTTTGGATCTGAAAAAAATAAATTTGAAATGCACAAATGCTTAGAGAAATAATTCCGAAAAGTATCTGTGATTTTTAAGGATAGGCAAAAAGTGGGTTGTTTGGCCCTGGTAAATATCCAACCACTTGAGAATTGTACTTTTTCTACTTCCCCCTAATTTTTGGATCTGAAGGCCACTCGCATCCTCAACATACTTGTGGCATGCATATCCACCACACTTAAAACATGTGAGGATCAGTTAGAGCTGCCTTTCCTATAAAATTCCACCAAGCTATTATTAGGGGGTTGTACTAGTGGAATTTCCCAAACATGGATTTTGGAGCTCATTTTTAGTGCGTGAAATAATTTTCTATTTATTATTATAGTTTTCAAATTTTTTTGCACACATGAACTCTAAAATTTTCATTTTGTTGCGATCTTATATCGTTTTTGTTCACGAGGAAAAATGGGAGAGTGAAAACTCAGGTTTGGATCTGAAAAAAAAAATTTGAAATGCACAAATGCTGAGAGAGATAATTCCGAAAAGTATCTGTGATTTTTAAGGATAGGCAAAAAGTGGGTTGTTTGGCCCTGGTAAATATCCAACCACTTGAGAATTGTACTTTTTCTACTCCCCCCTAATTCTATGATCTGAAGGCCACTTGCATCCTCAACATGTTTGTGGCATGCATATCCACCACACTTAAAACATGTGAGGATCAGTTAGAGGTACCTTTCCTACAAAATTCCACCAAGCTATTATTAGGGGGTTGTACTAGTGGAATTTCCCAAACATGGATTTTGGAGCTCATTTTTAGTGCGTGAAATAATTTTCTATTTATTATTATAGTTTTCAAATTTTTTTGCACACATGAACTCTAAAATTTTCATTTTGCTGCGTTCTTATATCTCTTTTGTTTACGAGGAAAATTGGGAGAGTGAAAACACTAGTTTGGATCTGAAAAAAAAAAAATTTGAAATGCACAAATGCTGAGAAAGATAATTCCGAAAAGTATCTGTGATTTTGAAGGATAGGCAAAAAGTGGGTTGTTTGGCCCTGGTATTAATCCAACCACTTGAGAATTGTACTTTTTCTACTCCCCCCTAATTTTTGAATCTGAAGGGCACTTGCATCCTCAACATGGTTGTGGCATGCATATCCACTACACTTAAAACATGTGAGGATCAGTTAGAGGTCCCTTTCCTACAAAATTCCACCAAGCTATTATTAGGGGTTTGTACTAGTGAAATTTCCCAAACATGGATTTTGGAGCTCATTTTTAGTGCGTGAAATAATTTTCTTTTTATTATTATAGTTTTCAAATTTTTTTGCACACATGAACTCTAAAATTTTCATTTTGTTGCGATCTTATATCTTTTTTGTTTACGAGGAAAAATGGGAGAGTGAAAACTTAAGTTTGGATCTTAAAAATATAAATTTGAAATGCACAAATGCTTAGAGAGATAATTCCGAAAAGTATCTGTGATTTTTAAGGATAGGCAAAAAGTGGGTTGTTTGGCCCTGGTAAATATCCAACCACTTGAGAATTGTACTTTTTCTACTTCCCCCTAATTTTTGGATCAGAAGGCCACTTGCATCCTCAACATACTTGTGGCATGCATATCCACCACACTTAAAACATGTGAGGATCAGTTAGAGCTGCCTTTCCTATAAAATTCCACCAAGCTATTATTAGGGGATTGTACTAGTGGAATTTCCCAAACATGGATTTTGGAGCTCATTTTTAGTGAGTGAAATAATTTTCTATTTATTATTATAGTTTTCAAATTTTTTTGCACACATGAACTCTAAAATTTTCATTTTGTTGCGATCTTATATCTTTTTTGTTCACGAGGAAAAATGGGAGAGTGAAAACTCAGGTTTGGATCTGAAAAAAAAAATTTGAAATGCACAAATGCTGAGAGAGATAATTCCGAAAAGTATCTGTGATTTTTAAGGATAGGCAAAAAGTGGGTTGTTTGGCCCTGGTAAATATCCAACCACTTGAGAATTGTACTTTTTCTACTCCCCCCTAATTCTATGATCTGAAGGCCACTTGCATCCTCAACATGTTTGTGGCATGCATATCCACCACACTTAAAACATGTGAGGATCAGTTAGAGGTACCTTTCCTACAAAATTCCACCAAGCTATTATTAGGGGGTTGTACTAGTGGAATTTCCCAAACATGGATTTTGGAGCTCATTTTTAGTGCGTGAAATCATTTTCTATTTATTATTATAGTTTTCAAATTTTTTTGCACACATGAACTCTAAAATTTTCATTTTGCTGCGTTCTTATATCTCTTTTGTTTACGAGGAAAATTGGGAGAGTGAAAACACTAGTTTGGATCTGAAAAAAAAAAATTTGAAATGCACAAATGCTGAGAAAGATAATTCCGAAAAGTATCTGTGATTTTGAAGGATAGGCAAAAAGTGGGTTGTTTGGCCCTGGTATTAATCCAACCACTTGAGAATTGTACTTTTTCTACTCCCCCCTAATTTTTGGATCTGAAGGGCACTTGCATCCTCAACATGGTTGTGGCATGCATATCCACTACACTTAAAACATGTGAGGATCAGTAAGAGGTCCCTTTCCTATAAAATTCCACCTAGCTATTATTAGGGGGTTGTACTAGTGGAATTTCCCAAAACATTGATTTTGGAGCTCATTTTTAGTGCGTGAAATAATTTTCTATTTATTATTATAGTTTTCAAATTTTTTTGCACACATGAACTCCAAAATTTTCATTTTGCTGCGTTCTTATATCTCTTTTGTTTACGAGGAAAATTGGGAGAGTGAAAACACTAGTTTGGATCTGAAAAAAAAAAATTTGAAATGCACAAATGCTGAGAAAGATAATTCCGAAAAGTACCTGTGATTTTGAAGGATAGGCAAAAAGTGGGTTGTTTAGCCCTGGTAAATAACCAACCACTTGAGAATTGTACTTTTTCTACCCCCCGCTAATTTTTGGATCTGAAGGCCACTTGCATCCTCAACATGCTTGTGGCATGCATATCCACCACACTTAAAACATGTGAGGATCAGTTAGAGGTCCCTTTCCTATAAAATTCCACCAAGCTATTATTAGGGGGTTGTACTAGTGGAATTTCCCAAACATGGATTTTGGAGCTCATTTTTAGTGCGTGAAATAATTTTCTATATATTATTATAGTTTTCAAATTTTATTGTACACATGAACTCTAAAATTTTCATTTTGTTGCGATCTTATATCTTTTTTGTTTACGAGGAAAAATGGGAGAGTGAAAACTCAAGTTTGAAAACAATAAAAAAAAAAAATTGAAATGCACAAATGCTGAGAGAGATAATTCCGAAAAGTATCTGTGATTTTTAAGGATAGGCAAAAAGGGGGTTGTTTGGCCCTGGTAGATATCCCACCACTTGAGAATTGTACTTTTTCTACTCCCCCCTAATTTTTGGATCTGAAGGCCACTTGCATCTTCAACATGCTTGTGGCATGCATATCCACCACACTTAAAACATGTGAGGATCAGTTAGGGGTCCCTTTCCAACAAAATTCCACCAAGCTATTATTAGGGGGTTGTACTAGTGGAATTTCCCAAACATGGATTTTGGAGCTCATTTTTAATGCGTGAAATAATTTTCTCTTTATTATTATAGTTTTCAAACTTTTTTGCACACATGAACTCTAAAATTTTCATTTTGTTGTGATCTTATATCTTTTTTGTTTACGAGGAAAAATGGGAGAGTGAAAACTCAAGTTTGGATCTGAAAAAAAAAAATTTGAAATGCACAAATGCTGAGAGAGATCATTCCGAAAAGTATTTTTGATTTTTTTGGATAGGAAAAAAGTGGGTTGTTTGGCCCTGGTAAATATCCAACCACTTGAGAATTGTACTTTTTCTACTCCCCCCTAATTTTTGGATCTGAAGGGCACTTGCATCCTCAACATGGTTGTGGCGTGCATATCCACCACACTTAAAAAATGTGAGGATCAGTTAGAGGTCCCTTTCCTATAAAATTCCACCAAGCTATTATTAGGGGTTGTACTAGTGGAATTTCCCAAACATGGATTTTGGAGCTCATTTCTAGTGCGTGAAATAATTTTCTATTTATTATTATAGTTTTCTAATTTTTTTGCACTCATGAACTCTAAAATTTTCATTTTGTTGCGATCTTTTATCTTTTTTGTTCACGAGGAAAAGTGGGAGAGTGTAAACTCAAGTTTGGATCTGAAAATAAAAAAATTTGAAGTGCACAAATGCTAAGAGAGATAATTCCGAAAAGTATCTATGATTTTTAAGGATAGGCAAAAAGTGGGTTGTTAGGCCCTGGTAAATATCCAACCACTTGAGAATTGTATTTTTTCTACTCCCCCCTAATTTTATGATCTTAAGGCCACTTGCATCCACAACATGCTTGTGGCGTGCATATCCACCACACTTAAAACATGTGAGGATCAGTTAGAGGTCCCTTTCCTATAAAATTCCACCAAGCTATTATTAGGGGGTTGTACTAGTGGAATTTCCCAAACATGGATTTTGGAGCTCATTTTTAGTGCGTGAAATAATTTTCTATTTATTATTATAGTTTTCAAATTTTTTTAAACATATGAACTCTAAAATTTTCATTTTGTTGCGATCTTATATCTTTTTTGTTTACGAGGAAAAATGGGAGAGTGAAAACTCAAGTTTGATCTGAAAAAAAAAAAAAATTTGAAATGCACAAGTGCTGAGAGAGATAATTCCGAAAAGTATTTGTGATTTTTAAGGATAAGCAAAAAGTGGGTTGTTTAGCCCTGGTAAATATCCAACCACGTGAGAATTGTACTTTTTCTACTCCCCCCAAATTTTTGGATCTGAAGGCCACTTGCATCCTCAACATGCTTGTGGCATGCATATCCACCACACTTAAAACACGTGAGGATCAGTAAGAGGTCCCTTTCCTATAAAATTCCACCAAGCTATTATTAGGCGGTTGTACTAGTGGAATTTCCCAAACATGGATTTTGGAGCTCATTTTTAGTGCGTGAAATCATTTTCTATTTATTATTATAGTTTTCAAATTTTTTTGCACACATGAACTCTAAAATTTTCATTTTGCAGCGTTCTTATATCTCTTTTGTTTACGAGGAAAATTGGGAGAGTGAAAACACTAGTTTGGATCTGAAAAAAAAAAAAATTTGAAATGCACAAATGCTGAGAAAGATAATTCCGAAAAGTATCTGTGATTTTGAAGGATAGGCAAAAAGTGGGTTGTTTGGCCCTGGTAAATATCCAACCACTTGAGAATTGTACTTTTTCTACCCCCCGCTAATTTTTGGATCAGAAGGCCACTTGCATCCTCAACATGCTTGTGGCATGCATATCCACCACACTTGAAACATGTGAGGATCAGTTAGAGGTCCCTTTCCTATAAAATTCCACCAAGCTATTATTAGGGGGTTGTACTAGTGGAATTTCCCAAACATGGATTTTGGAGCTCATTTTTAGTGCGTGAAATAATTTTCTATATATTATTATAGTTTTCAAATTTTGTTGTACACATGAACTCTAAAATTTTCATTTTGTTGCGATCTTATATCTTTTTTGTTTACGAGGAAAAATGGGAGAGAGAAAACTCAAGTTTGAAAACTATAAAAAAAAAAATTTGAAATGCACAAATGCTGAGAGAGATAATTCCGAAAAGTATCTGTGATTTTTAAGGATAGGCAAAAAGGGGGTTGTTTGGCCCTGGTAAATATCCAACCACTCGAGAATTGTACTTTTTCTACTCCCCCCTAATTTTTGGATCTGAAGGCCACTTGCATCCTCAACATGCTTGTGGCATGCATATCCACCACACTTAAAACATGTGAGGATCAGTTAGAGGTCCCTTTCCAACAAAATTCCACCAAGCTATTATTAGGGGGTTGTACTAGTGGAATTTCCCAAACATGGATTTTGGAGCTCATTTTTAGTGCGTGAAATAATTTTCTCTTTATTATTATAGTTTTCAAATTTTTTTGCACACATGAACTCTAAAATTTTCATTTTGTTGCGATCTTATATCTCTTTTGTTTACGAGGAAAAATGGGAGAGTGAAAACTCAAGTTAGGATCTGAAAAAAAAAAAATTTGAAATGCACAAATGTTGGGTGAGGTAATTCCGAAAAGTATTTGTGATTTTTAAGGATAGGCAAAAAGTGGGTTGTTTGGCCCTGGTAAATATCCAACCACTTGAGAATTGTACTTTTTCTACTCCCCCCTAATTTTTGGATCTGAAGGCCACTTGCATCCTCAACATGCTTGTGGCGTGCATATCCACCACACTTAAAACATGTGAGGATCAGTTAGAGGTCCCTTTCCTATAAAATTTCACCAAGCTATTATTAGGGGTTGTACTAGTGGAATTTCCCAAACATGGATTTTGGAGCTCATTTTTAGTGCGTGAAATAATTTTCTATTTATTATTATAGTTTTCTAATTTTTTTGCACACATGAACTCTAAAATTTTCATTTTGTTGCGATCTTATATCTTTTTTGTTCACGAGGAAAAGTGGGAGAGTGTAAACTCAAGTTTGGATCTGAAAATAAAAAAATTTGAAGTGCACAAATGCTAAGAGAGATAATTCCGAAAAGTATCTATGATTTTTAAGGATAGGCAAAAAGTGGGTTGTTAGGCCCTGGTAAATATCCAACCACTTGAGAATTGTATTTTTTCTACTCCCCCCTAATTTTATGATCTTAAGGCCATTTGCATCCTCAACATGCTTGTGGCGTGCATATCCACCACACTTAAAACATGTGAGGATCAGTTAGAGGTCCCTTTCCTATAAAATTCCACCAAGCTATTATTAGGGGGTTGTACTAGTGGAATTTCCCAAACATGGATTTTGGAGCTCATTTTTAGTGCGTGAAATAATTTTCTATTTATTATTATAGTTTTCAAATTTTTTTAAACATATGAACTCTAAAATTTTCATTTTGTTGCGATCTTATATCTTTTTTGTTCACGAGGAAAAATGGGAGAGTGAAAACTCAAGTTTGGATCTGAAAAAAAAAAAATTTGAAGTGCACAAATGCTGAGAGAGATAATTCCGAAAAGTATCTGTGATTTTTAAGGATAGGCAAAAAGTGGGTTGTTTGGCCCTGGCAAACACTTGAGAATTGTACTTTTTCTACTCCCCCCCAATTTTTGGATCTGAAGGCCACTTGCATCCTCAACATGCATGTGGCATGCATAGCCACCACACTTAAAACATGTGACGATCAGTTACAGGTCCCTTTCCTACAAAATTCCACCAAGCTATTATTAGGGGTTTGTACTAGTGGAATTTCCCAAACATGGATTTTGGAGCTCATTTTTAGTGCATGAAATAATTTTCTTTTTATTATTATAGTTTTCAAATTTTTTTGCACACATGAACTCTAAAATTTTCATTTTGTTGCGATCTTATATCTTTTTTGTTTACGAGGAAAAATGGGAGAGTGAAAACTCAAGTTTGGATCTGAAAAAAATAAATTTGAAATGCACAAATGCTTAGAGAGATAATTCCGAAAAGTATCTGTGATTTTTAAGGATAGGCAAAAAGTGGGTTGTTTGGCCCTGGTAAATATCCAACCACTTGAGAATTGTACTTTTTCTACTTCCCCCTAATTTTTGGATCTGAAGGCCACTTGCATCCTCAACATACTTGTGGCATGCATATCCACCACACTTAAAACATGTGAGGATCAGTTAGAGCTGCCTTTCCTATAAAATTCCACCAAGCTATTATTAGGGGATTGTATTAGTGGAATTTCCCAAACATGGATTTTGGAGCTCATTTTTAGTGAGTGAAATAATTTTCTATTTATTATTATAGTTTTCAAATTTTTTTGCACACATGAACTCTAAAATTTTCATTTTGTTGCGATCTTATATCTTTTTTGTTCACGAGGAAAAATGGGAGAGTGAAAACTCAGGTTTGGATCTGAAAAAAAAAAATTTGAAATGCACAAATGCTGAGAGAGATAATTCCGAAAAGTATCTGTGATTTTTAAGGATAGGCAAAAAGTGGGTTGTTTGGCCCTGGTAAATATCCAACCACTTGAGAATTGTACTTTTTCTACTCCCCCCTAATTCTATGATCTGAAGGCCACTTGCATCCTCAACATGCTTGTGGCATGCATATCCACCACACTTAAAACATGTGAGGATCAGTTAGAGGTACCTTTCCTACAAAATTCCACCAAGCTATTATTAGGGGGTTGTACTAGTGGAATTTCCCAAACATGGATTTTGGAGCTCATTTTTAGTGCGTGAAATCATTTTCTATTTATTATTATAGTTTTCAAATTTGTTTGCACACATGAACTCTAAAATTTTCATTTTGCTGCGTTCTTATATCTCTTTTGTTTACGAGGAAAATTGGGAGAGTAAAAACACTAGTTTGGATCTGAAAAAAAAAAAAATTTGAAATGCACAAATGCTGAGAAAGATAATTCCGAAAAGTATCTGTGATTTTGAAGGATAGGCAAAAAGTGGGTTGTTTCGCCCTGGTAAATATCCAACCACTTGAGAATTGTACTTTTTCTACCCCCCGCTAATTTTTGGATCTGAAGGCCACTTGCATCCTCAACATGCTTGTGGCATGCATATCCACCACACTTAAAACATGTGAGGATCAGTTAGAGGTCCCTTTCCTATAAAATTCCACCAAGCTATTATTAGGGGGTTGTACTAGTGGAATTTCCCAAACATGGATTTTGGAGCTCATTTTTAGTGCGTGAAATAATTTTCTATATTTTATTATAGTTTTCAAATTTTATTGTACACATGAACTCTTAAAATTTTCATTTTGTTGCGATCTTATATCTTTTTCGTTTACGAGGAAAAATGGGAGAGAGAAAACTCAAGTTTGAAAACTATAAAAAAAAAATTTGAAATGCACAAATGCTGAGAGAGATAATTCCGAAAAGTATCTGTGATTTTTAAGGATAGGCAAAAAGGGGGTTGTTTGGCCCTGGTAAATATCCAACCACTCGAGAATTGTACTTTTTCTACTCCCCCCTAATTTTTGGATCTGAAGGCCACTTGCATCCTCAACATGCTTGTGGCATGCATATCCACCACACTTAAAACATGTGAGGATCAGTTAGAGGTCCCTTTCCAACAAAATTCCACCAAGCTATTATTAGGGGGTTGTACTAGTGGAATTTCCCAAACATGGATTTTGGAGCTCATTTTTGGTGCGTGAAATAATTTTCTCTTTATTATTATAGTTTTCAAATTTTTTTGCACACATGAACTCTAAAATTTTCATTTTGTTGCGATCTTATATCTCTTTTGTTTACGAGGAAAAAAGGGAGAGTGAAAACTCAAGTTAGGATCTGAAAAAAAAAAAATTTGAAATGCACAAATGCTGAGTGAGGTAATTCCGAAAAGTATTTGTGATTTTTAAGGATAGGCAAAAAGTGGGTTGTTTGGCCCTGGTAAATATCCAACCACTTGAGAATTGTAATTTTTCTACTCCCCCCTAATTTTTGGATCTGAAGGGCACTTGCATCCTCAACATGGTTGTGGCATGCATATCCACTACACTTAAAACATGTGAGGATCAGTAAGAGGTCCCTTTCCTAAAAAATTCCACCTAGCTATTATTAGGGGGTTGTACTAGTGGAATTTCCCAAACATTGATTTTGGAGCTCATTTTTAGTGCGTGAAAAAATTTTCTCTTTATTATTATAGTTTTCAAATTTTTTTGCACACATGAACTCTAAAATTTTCATTTTGTTGTGATCTTATATCTTTTTTGTTTACGAGGAAAAATGGAAGAGTAAAAACTCAAGTTTGATCTGAAAAAAAAAAAATTTTAAATGCACAAATGCTTAGAGAGATAATTCCGAAAAGTATTTGTGATTTTTAAGGATAAGTAAAAAGTGGGTTGTTTCGCCCTGGTAAATATCCAACCACTTGAGAATTGTACTTTTTCTACTCCCCCCTAATTTTTGGATCTGAAGGCCACTTGCATCCTCAACATGCTTGTGGCATGCATATCCACCACACTTAAAACATGTGAGGATCAGTAAGAGGTCCCTTTCCGATAAAATTCCACCAAGCTATTATTAGGGGGTTGTACTAGTGGAATTTCCCAAACATGGATTTTGGAGCTCATTTTTAGTGCGTGAAATAATTTTCTCTTTATTATTATAGTTTTCAAATTTTTTTGCACACATGAACTCTAAAATTTTCATTTTGTTGCGATCTTATATCTTTTTTGTTTACGAGGAAAAATGGGAGAGTGAAAACTCAAGTTTGGATATGAAAAAAAAAATTTGAAATGCACAAATGCTGAGAGAGATAATTCCGAAAAGTATCTGTGATTTTTATGGATAGGCAAAAAGTGCGTTGTTTGGCCCTGGTAAATATTCAACCACTTGAGAATTGTACTTTTTCTACTCCCCCCTTATTTTGGGATCTGAAGGCCACTTGCATCCTCAACATGCTTGTGGTATGCATATCCACCACACTTAAAACATGTGAGGATCAGTTAGAGGTCCCTTTCCTATAAAATTCCACCAAGCTATTATTAGGGGGTTGTACTAGTGGAATTTCCCAAACATGGATTTTGGAGCTCATTTTTAGTGCGTGAAATAATTTTCTCTTTATTATTATAGTTTTCAAATTTTTTTGCACACATGAACTCTAAAATTTTCATTTTGTTGCGATCTTATATCTTTTTTGTTTACGAGGAAAAATGGGAGAGTGAAAACTCAAGTTTGGATCTGAAAAAAAAAAATTTGAAATGCACAAATGCTGAGAGAGCTCATTGCGAAAAGTATTTGTGATTTTTATGGATAGGCAAAAAGTGGGTTGTTTGGCCCTGGTAAATATCCAACCACTTGAGAATTGTACTTTTTCTACTCCCCCCTAATTTTTGGATATGAAGGCCACTTGCATCCTCAACATGCTTTTGGCGTGCATATCCACCACACTTAAAACATGTGAGGATCAGTTAGAGGTCCCTTTCCTATAAAATTCCACCAAGCTATTATTAGGGGTTGTACTAGTGGAATTTCCCAAACATGGATTTTGGAGCTCATTTTTAGTGCGTGAAATAATTTTCTATTTATTATTAGAGTTTTCTAATTTTTTTGCACACATGAACTCAAAAATTTTCATTTTGTTGCGATCTTATATCTTTTTTGTTCACGAGGAAAAGTGGGAGAGTGTAAACTCAAGTTTGGATCTGAAAATAAAAAAATTTGAAGTGCACAAATGCTAAGAGAGATAATTCCGAAAAGTATCTATGATTTTTAAGGATAGGCAAAAAGTGGGTTGTTAGGCCCTGGTATTTATCCAACCACTTGAGAATTGTATTTTTGCTACTCCCCCCTAAGTTTATGATCTTAAGGCCACTTGCATCCTCAACATGCTTGTGGCGTGCATATCCACCACACTTAAAACATGTGAGGATCAGTTAGAGGTCCCTTTCCTATAAAATTCCACCAAGCTATTATTAGGGGGTTGTACTAGTGGAATTTCCCAAACATGGATTTTGGAGCTCATTTTTAGTGCGTGAAATAATTTTATATTTATTATTATAGTTTTCAAATTTTTTTAAACATATGAACTCTAAAATTTTCATTTTGTTGCGATCTTATATCTTTTTTGTTCACGAGGAAAAATGGGAGAGTGAAAACTCAAGTTTGGATCTGAAAAAAAAAAAATTTGAAGTGCACAAATGCTGAGAGAGATAATTCCGAAAAGTATCTGTGATTTTTAAGGATAGGCAAAAAGTGGGTTGTTTGGCCCTGGCAAACACTTGAGAATTGTACTTTTTCTACTCCCCCCCAATTTTTGGATCTGAAGGCCACTTGCATCCTCAACATGCTTGTGGCATGCATAGCCACCACACTTAAAACATGTGAGGATCAGTTAGAGGTCCCTTTCCTATAAAATTCCACCAAGCTATTATTAGGGGGTTGTACTAGTGGAATTTCCCAAACATGGATTTTGGAGCTCATTTTTAGTGCGTGAAATAATTTTCTATTTATTATTATAGTTTTCAAATTTTTTTGCACACATGAACTCTAAAATTTTCATTTTGTTGATATCTTATATCTTTTTTGTTTACGAGGAAAAATGGGAGAGTGAAAACTCAAGTTTGGATCTGAAAAAAAAAAAAACTTGAAATGCACAATTGCTGAGAGAGATAATTCCGAAAAGTATCTGTGATTTTTAAGGATAGGCAAAAAGTGGGTTGTTTGGCCCTGGTAAATATCCAACCATTTAAGAATTATACTTTTTCTACTCCCCCCTAATTTTTGGATCTGAAGGCCACTTGCATCCTCAACATGCTTCTGGTATGCATATCCACCACACTTAAAACATGTGAGGATCAGTTAGAGCTGCCTTTCCTATAAAATTCCACCAAGCTATTATTAGGGGGTTGTACTTGTGGAATTTCCCAAACATGGATTTTGGAGCTCATTTTTAGTGCGTGAAATAATTTTCTATTTATTATTATAGTTTTCAAATTTTTTAGCAGACATGAACTCTAAAATTTTCATTTTTTTGCGATCTTATATCTTTTTTGTTCACGAGGGAAAATGGGAGAGTGAAAACTCAAGTTTGGATCTGAAAAAAAAAAAATTTGAAATGCGCAAATGCTGAGAGAGATAATTCCGAAAAGTATCTGTGATTTTTAAGGATAGGCAAAAAGTGGGTTGTTTGGCCCTGGTCAATATCCAACCACTTGAGAATTGTACTTTTTCTACTGCCCCCTAATTTTTGGATCTGAAGGCCACTTGCATCCTCAACATGCTCGTGGCATGCATATCCACCACACTTAAAACATGTGAGGATCAGTTAGAGGTCCCTTTCCTATAAAATTCCACCAACCTATTATTAGGGGGTTGTACTAGTGGAATTTCCCAAACATTGATTTTGGAGCTCATTTTTAGTGCGTGAAATAATTTTCTATTTATTATTATAGTTTTCAATTTTTTTTGCACACATGAACTCTAAAATTTTCATTTTGTTGTGATCTTATATCTTTTTTGTTCACGAGGAAAAATGGGAGACTGCAAACTCAAGTTTGGATCTGACAAAAAAAAAATTTGAAATGCACAAATGCTGAGAGAGATAATTCTGAAAAGTATCTGTGATTTTCAAGGATAGGCAAAAAGTGGGTTGTTTGGCCCCGGTAAATATCCAACCACTTGAGAATTGTACTTTTTCTACTCCCCCCTAATTTTTGGATCTGAAGGCCACTTGCATCCTCAACATGCTTGTGGCATGCATATCAACCACACTTAAAACATGTGAGGATCAGTTAGAGGTCCCTTTCCTATAAAATTCCACCAAGCTATTATTAGGGGGTTGTACTAGTGGAATTTCCCAAACATGGATTTTGGAGCTCATTTTTAGTGCGTGAAATAATTTTCTCTTTATTATTATAGTTTTCAAATTTTTTTGCACACATGAACTCTAAAATTTTCATTTTGTTGCGATCTTATATCTTTTTTGTTTACGAGGAAAAGTGGGAGAGTGTAAACTCAAGTTTGGATCTGAAAATAAAAAAATTTGAAGTGCACAAATGCTAAGAGAGATAATTCCGAAAAGTATCTATGATTTTTAAGGATAGGCAAAAAGTGGGTTGCTAGGCCCTGGTATTTATCCAACCACTTGAGAATTGTATTTTTTCTACTCCCCCCTAATTTTATGATCTTAAGGCCACTTGCATCCTCAACATGCTTGTGGCGTGCATATCCACCACACTTAAAACATGTGAGGATCAGTTAGAGGTCCCTTTCCTATAAAATTCCACCAAGCTATTATTAGGGGGTTGTACTAGTGGAATTTCCCAAACATGGATTTTGGAGCTCATTTTTAGTGCGTGAAATAATTTTCTATTTATTATTATAGTTTTCAAATTTTTTTAAACATATGAACTCTAAAATTTTCATTTTGTTGCGATCTTATATCTTTTTTGTTCACGAGGAAAAATGGGAGAGTGAAAACTCAAGTTTGGATCTGAAAAAAAAAAAATTTGAAGTGCACAAATGCTGAGAGAGATAATTCCGAAAAGTATCTGTGATTTTTAAGGATAGGCAAAAAGTGGGTTGTTTGGCCCTGGCAAACACTTGAGAATTGTACTTTTTCTACTCCCCCCCAATTTTTGGATCTGAAGGCCACTTGCATCCTCAACATGCTTGTGGCAAGCATAGCCACCACACTTAAAACATGTGAGGATCGGTTAGAGGTCCCTTTCCTATAAAATTCCACCAAGCTATTATTAGGGGGTTGTACTAGTGGAATTTCCCAAACATGGATTTTGGAGCTCATTTTTAGTGCGTGAAATAATTTTCTATTTATTATTATAGTTTTCAAATTTTTTTGCACACATGAACTCTAAAATTTTCATTTTGTTGCGATCTTATATCTCTTTTGTTTACGAGGAAAAATGGGAGAGTGAAAACTCAAGTTAGGATCTGAAAAAAAAATAATTTGAAATGCACAAATGCTGAGTGAGGTAATTCCGAAAAGTATTTGTGATTTTTAAGGATAGGCAAAAAGTGGGTTGTTTGGCCCTGGTAAATATCCAACCAATTGAGAATTGTACTTTTTCTACTCCCCCCTAATTTTTGGATCTGAAGGCCACTTGCATCCTCAACATGGTTGTGGCATGCATATCCACTACACTTAAAACATGTGAGGATCAGTAAGAGGTCCCTTTCCTATAAAATTCCACCTAGCTATTATTAGGGGGTTGTACTAGTGGAATTTCCCAAAACATTGATTTTGGAGCTCATTTTTAGTGCGTGAAATAATTTTCTCTTTATTATTATAGTTTTCAAATTTTTTTGCACACATGAACTCTAAAATTTTCATTTTGTTGTGATCTTATATCTTTTTTCTTTACGAGGAAAAATGGGAGAGTGAAAACTCAAGTTTGATCTGAAAAAAAAAAAATTTGAAATGCACAAGTGCTGAGAGAGATAATTCCGAAAAGTATTTGTGATTTTTAAGGATAAGCAAAAAGTGGGTTGTTTAGCCCTGGTAAATATCCAACCACGTGAGAATTGTACTTTTTCTACTCCCCCCGAATTTTTGGATCTGAAGGCCACTTGCATCCTCAACATGCTTGTGGCATGCATATCCACCACACTTAAAACATGTGAGGATCAGTAAGAGGTCCCTTTCCTATAAAATTCCACCAAGCTATTATTAGGGGGTTGTACTAGTGGAATTTCCCAAACATGGATTTTGGAGCTCATTTTTAGTGCGTGAAATAATTTTCTATTTATTATTATAGTTTTCAAATTTTTTTGCACACATGAACACTAAAATTTTCATTTTGTTGCGATCTGATATCTTTTTTGTTTACGAGGAAAAATGGGAGAGTGAAAACTCAAGTTTGGATCTGAAAAAAAAAAATTTGAAATGCACAAATGCTGAGAGAGATAATTCCGAAAAGTATCTGTGATTTTTATGGATAGGCAAAAAGTGGGTTGTTTGGCCCTGGTAAATATCCAACCACTTGAGAATTGTACTTTTTCTACTCCCCCCTAATTCTCGGATCTGAAGGCCACTTGCATCCTCAACATGCTTGTGGCATGCATATCCACCACACTTAAAACATGTGAGGATCAGTTAGAGGTCCCTTTCCTATAAAATTCCACCAAGCTAGTATTAGGGGGTTGTACTAGTGGAATTTCCCAAACATGGATTTTGGAGCTCATTTTTAGTGCGTGAAATAATTTTATATTTATTATTATAGTTTTCAAATTTTTTTGCACACATGAACTCTAAAATTTTCATTTTGTTGCGATCTTATATCTCTTTTGTTTACGAGGAAAAGTGGGAGAGTGAAAACTCAAGTTAGGATTTGAAAAAAAAAAAATTGAAATGCACAAATGCTGAGTGAGGTAATTCCGAAAAGTATTTGTGATTTTTAAGGATAGGCAAAAAGTGGGTTGTTTGGCCCTGGTAAATATCCAACCACTTGAGAATTGTACTTTTTCTACTCCCCCCTAATTTTTGGATCTGAAGGGCACTTGCATCCTCAACATGGTTGTGGCATGCATATCCACTACACTTAAAACATGTGAGGATCAGTCAGAGGTCCCTTTCCTATAAAATTCCACCAAGCTATTATTAGGGGGTTGTACTAGTGGAATTTCCCAAACATGGATTTTGGAGCTCATTTTTAGTGCGTGAAATAATTTTCTATTTATTATTATAGTTTTCAAATTTTTTTGCACACATGAACTCTAAAATTTTCATTTTGTTGCGATCTTATATCTTTTTTGTTTACGAGGAAAAATGGGAGAGTGAAAACTCAAGTTTGGATCTGAAAAAAAAAAAAACTTGAAATGCACAATTGTTGAGAGAGATAATTCCGAAAAGTATCTGTGATTTTTAAGGATAGGCAAAAAGTGGGTTGTTTGGCCCTGGTAAATATCCAACCACTTGAGAATTATACTTTTTCTACTCCCCCCTAATTTTTGGATCTGAAGGCCACTTGCATCCTCAACATGCTTTTGGTATGCATATCCACCACACTTAAAACATGTGTGGATCAGTTAGAGCTGCCTTTCCTATAAAATTCCACCAAGCTATTATTAGGGGGTTGTACTTGTGGAATTTCCCAAACATGGATTTTGGAGCTCATTTTTAGTGCGTGAAATAATTTTCTATTTATTATAATAGTTTTCAAATTTTTTTGCACACATGAACTCTAAAATTTTCATTTTGTTGCGATCTTATATCTTTTTTGTTCACGAGGAAAAATGGGAGAGAGAAAACTCAAGTTAGCATCTGAAAAAAAAAAAATTAGAAATGCACAAATGCTGAGAGAGATAATTCCGAAAAGAATCTGTGATTTTTAAGGATAGGCAAAAAGTGGGTTGTTTGGCCCTGGTAAATATCCAATCACTTGAGAATTGTACTTTTTCTACTCCCCCCTAATTTTATGATCTGAAGGCCACTTGCATCCTCAACATGCTTGTGGCATGCATATCCACCACACTTAAAACATGTGAGGATCAGTTAGAGGTCCCTTTCCTACAAAATTCCACCAAGCTATTATTAGGGGTTTGTACTAGTGGAATTTCCTAAACATGGATTTTGGAGCTCATTTTTAGTGCGTGAAATAATTTTCTCTTTATTATTATAGTTTTCAAATTTTTTTGCACACATGAACTCTAAAATTTTCATTTTGTTGCGATCTTATATCTTTTTTGTTCACGAGGAAAAAAGGGAGAGTTTTCACTCCAGTTTGGATCTGAAAAAAAAAAAAATTTGAAATGCACAAATGCTGAGAGAGATAATTCCGAAAAGTATCTGTGATTTTTAAGTATAGGCAAAAAGTGGGTTGTTTGGCCGTGGTAAATATCCAACCACATGAGAATTGTACTTTTTCTACTCCCCCCTTATTTTTGGATCTGAAGGCCACTTGCATTCTCAACATGGTTGTGGCATGCATATCCACCACACTTAAAACATGTGAGGATCAGTTAGAGGTCCCTTTCCTATAAAATTCCACCAAGCTATTATTAGGGGTTGTACTAGTGGAATTTCCCAAACATGGATTTTGGAGCTCATTTTTAGTGCGTGAAATAATTTTCTATTTGTTATTATAGTTTTCAAATTTTTTTGCACACATGAACTCTAAAATTTTCATTTTGTTGCGATCTTATATCTTTTTTGTTTACGAGGAAAAATGGGTGAGCGAAAACTCAAGTTTGGATCTGAAAAAAAAAATTTGAAATGCACAAATGCTGAGAGAGATAATTCCGAAAAGTATCTGTGATTTTTATGGATAGGCAAAAAGTGGGTTGTTTGGCCCTGGTAAATATCCAACCACTCGAGAATTGTACTTTTTCTACTCCCCCCTAATTTTTGGATCTGAAGGCAACTTGCATACTCAACATGCTTGTGGCAGGCATATCCACCACACTTAAAACATGTGAGCATCAGTTAGAGGACCCTTTCATATAAAATTCCACCAAGCTATTATTAGGGGGTTGTACTAGTGGAATTTCCCAAACATGGATTTTGGAGCTCATTTTTAGTGCGTGAAATAATATTCTATTTATTAATATAGTTTGCAAATTTTTTTGCACACATGAACTCTAAATTTTTCATATTGTTGCGATCTTATATCTTTTTTGTTCACGAGGAAAAAAGGGAGAGTTTTCACTCCAGTTTGGATCTGAAAAAAAAAAAAATTTGAAATGCACAAATGCTGAGAGAGATAATTCCGAAAAGTGTCTGTGATTTTTAAGGATAGGGAAAAAGTGGGTTGTTTGGCCCTGGTAAATATCCAACCACATGAGAATTGTACTTTTTCTGCTCCCCCCTTATTTTTGGATCTGAAGGCCACTTGCATTCTCAACATGGTTGTGGCATGCATATCCACCACACTTAAAACATGTGAGGATCAGTTAGAGGTCCCTTTCCTATAAAATTCCACCAAGCTATTATTAGGGGTTGTACTAGTGGAATTTCCCAAACATGGATTTTGGAGCTCATTTTTAGTGCGTGAAATAATTTTCTATTTGTTATTATAGTTTTCAAATTTTTTTGCACACATGAACTCTAAAATTTTCATTTTGTTGCGATCTTATATCTTTTTTGTTCACGAGGAAAAATGGGAGAGTGAAAACTCAAGTTTGGATCTGAAAAAAAAAAATTTGAAGTGCACAAATGCTGAGAGAGATAATTCCGAAAAGTATCTGTGATTTTTAAGAATAGGCAAAAAGTGGGTTGTTTGGCTCTGGTAAATATCCAATCACTTGAACATTGTACTTTTTCTACTCCCCCCTAATTTTTGGATCTGAAGGCCACTTGCATCCTCAACATGCTTGTGGCATGCATATCCACCACAGTTAAAACATGTGAGGATCAGTTAGAGGTCCCTTTCCTATAAAATTCCACCAAGCTATTATTAGGGGGTTGTACTAGTGGAATTTCCCAAACATGGATTTTGGAGCTCATTTTTTTTGCGTGAAATAATTTTCTATTTATTATTATAGTTTTAAAATTTTTTTGCACACATGAACTCTAAAATTTTCATTTTGTTGCGATCTTATATCTTTTTTGTTCACGAGGAAAAAAGGGAGAGTTTTCACTCAAGTTTGGATCTGAAAAAAAAAAAATTTGAAATGCACAAATGCTGAGAGAGATAATTCCGAAAAGTATCTGTGATTTTTAAGGATAGGGAAAAAGTGGGTTGTTTGGCCCTGGTAAATATCCAACCACATGAGAATTGTACTTTTTCTACTTCCCCCAATTTTTTGGATCTGAAGGCCACTTGCATCCTCAACATGCTTGTGGCATGCATATCCACCACACTTAAAACTTGTGAGGATCAGTTAGAGGTCCCTTTCCTATAAAATTCCACCAACCTATTATTAGGGGGTTGTACTTGTGGAATTTCCCAAACATGGATTTTGGAGCTCATTTTTAGTGCGTGAAATAATTTTCTATTTATTATTATAGTTTTCAAATTTTTTTGCACACATGAACTCTAATATTTTCATTTTGTTGCGAACTTATATCTTTATTGTTTACGAGGAAAAAAGGGAGAGTGAAAACTCAAGTTTGAAAACTATAACAAAAAAATTTTAAATGCACAAATGCTGAGAGAGATAATTCCGAAAAGTATCTGTGATTTTTATGGATAGGAAAAAAGAGGGTTGTTTGGCCCTGGTAAATATCCAACCACTTGAGAATTGTAATTTTTCTACTCCCCCCTAATTTTTGGATCTGAAGGCCACTTGCATCCTCAACATGCTTGTGGCATGCATATCCACCATACTTAAAACATGTGAGGATCAGTTAGAGGTCTTTTTCCTATAAAATTCCACCAAGCTATTATTAGGGGGTTGTACTAGTGGAATTTCCCAAACATGGATTTTGGAGCTCATTTTTAGTGCGTGAAATAATTTTCTATTTATTATTATAGTTTTCAAATTTTTTTGCACACATGAACTCTAAAATTTTCATTTTGTTGCGATCTTATATCTTTTTTGTTCACGAGGAAAAATGGGAGAGTGAAAACTCAAGTTTGGATCTGAAAAAAAAAAAATTTGAAATGCACAAATGCTGAGAGAGATAATTCCGAAAAGTATCTGTGATTTTTAAGGATAGGCAAAAAGTTAGTTGTTTGGCCCTGGTAAATATCCAACCACTTGAGAATTGTACTTTTTCTACTCCCCCCTAATTTTTTTATCTGAAGGGCACTTGCATCCTCAACATGGTTGTGGCATGCATATCCACTACACTTAAAACATGTGAGGATCAGTCAGAGGTCCCTTTCCTATAAAATTCCACCAAGCTATTATTAGGGGGTTGTACTAGTGGAATTTCCCAAACATGGATTTTGGAGCTCATTTTTAGTGCGTGAAATAATTTTCTATTTATTATTATAGTTTTCAAATTTTTATGCACACATGAACTCTAAAATTTTCATTTTGTTGCGATCTTATATCTTTTTTGTTTACGAGGAAAAATGGGAGAGTGAAAACTCAAGTTTGGATCTGAAAAAAAAAAAAATTTGAAATGCACAAATGCTGAGAGAGATAATTCCGAAAAGTATCTGTGATTTTTATGGATAGGCAAAAAGTGGGTTGTTTGGCCCTGGTAAATATCCAACCACTCGAGAATTGTACTTTTTCTACTCCCCCCTAATTTTTGGATCTGAAGGCAACTTGCATACTCAACATGCTTGTGGCATGCATATCCACCACACTTAAAACATGTGAGCATCAGTTAGAGGACCCTTTCATATAAAATTCCACCAAGCTATTATTAGGGGGTTGTACTAGTGGAATTTCCCAAACATGGATTTTGGAGCTCATTTTTAGTGCGTGAAATAATATTCTATTTATTAATATAGTTTGCAAATTTTTTTGCACACATGAACTCTAAATTTTTCATATTGTTGCGATCTTATATCTTTTTTGTTCACGAGGAAAAAAGGGAGAGTTTTCACTCCAGTTTGGATCTGAAAAAAAAAAAAATTTGAAATGCACAAATGCTGAGAGAGATAATTCCGAAAAGTATCTGTGATTTTTAAGGATAGGCCAAAACTGGGTTGTTTGGCCCTGGTAAATATCCAACCACATGAGAATTGTACTTTTTCTGCTCCCCCCTTATTTTTGGATCTGAAGGCCACTTGCATTCTCAACATGGTTGTGGCATGCATATCCACCACACTTAAAACATGTGAGGATCAGTTAGAGGTCCCTTTCCTATAAAATTCCACCAAGCTATTATTAGGGGTTGTACTAGTGGAATTTCCCAAACATGGATTTTGGAGCTCATTTTTAGTGCGTGAAATAATTTTCTATTTGTTATTATAGTTTTCAAATTTTTTTGCACACATGAACTCTAAAATTTTCATTTTGTTGCGATCTTATATCTTTTTTGTTCACGAGGAAAAATGGGAGAGTGAAAACTCAAGTTTGGATCTGAAAAAAAAAAATTTGAAGTGCACAAATGCTGAGAGAGATAATTCCGAAAAGTATCTGTGATTTTTAAGAATAGGCAAAAAGTGGGTTGTTTGGCTCTGGTAAATATCCAATCACTTGAACATTGTACTTTTTCTACTCCCCCCTAATTTTTGGATCTGAAGGCCACTTGCATCCTCAACATGCTCGTGGCATGCATATCCACCACAGTTAAAACATGTGAGGATCAGTTAGAGGTCCCTTTCCTATAAAATTCCACCAAGCTATTATTAGGGGGTTGTACTAGTGGAATTTCCCAAACATGGATTTTGGAGCTCATTTTTTTTGCGTGAAATAATTTTCTATTTATTATTATAGTTTTAAAATTTTTTTGCACACATGAACTCTAAAATTTTCATTTTGTTGCGATCTTATATCTTTTTTGTTCACGAGGTAAAAAGGGAGAGTTTTCACTCAAGTTTGGATCTGAAAAAAAAAAAATTTCAAATGCACAAATGCTGAGAGAGATAATTCCGAAAAGTATCTGTGATTTTTAAGGATAGGCAAAAAGTGGGTTGTTTGGCCCTGGTAAATATCCAACCACATGAGAATTGTACTTTTTCTACTTCCCCCAATTTTTTGGATCTGAAGGCCACTTGCATCCTCAACATGCTTGTGGCATGCATATCCACCACACTTAAAACTTGTGAGGATCAGTTAGAGGTCCCTTTCCTATAAAGTTCCACCAACCTATTATTAGGGGGTTGTACTTGTGGAATTTCCCAAACATGGATTTTGGAGCTCATTTTTAGTGCGTGAAATAATTTTCTATTTATTATTATAGTTTTCAAATTTTTTTGCACACATGAACTCTAATATTTTCATTTTGTTGCGAACTTATATCTTTATTGTTTACGAGGAAAAAAGGGAGAGTGAAAACTCAAGTTTGAAAACTATTACAAAAAAATTTTAAATGCACAAATGCTGAGAGAGATAATTCCGAAAAGTATCTGTGATTTTTAAGGATAGGAAAAAAGAGGGTTATTTGGCCCTGGTAAATATCCAACCACTTGAGAATTGTAATTTTTCTACTCCCCCCTAATTTTTGGATCTGAAGGCCACTTGCATCCTCAACATGCTTGTGGCATGCATATCCACCATACTTAAAACATGTGAGGATCAGTTAGAGGTCTTTTTCCTATAAAATTCCACCAAGCTATTATTAGGGGGTTGTACTAGTGGAATTTCCCAAACATGGATTTTGGAGCTCATTTTTAGTGCGTGAAATAATTTTCTATTTATTATTATAGTTTTCAAATTTTTTTGCACACATGAACTCTAAAATTTTCATTTTGTTGCGATCTTATATCTTTTTTGTTCACGAGGAAAAATGGGAGAGTGAAAACTCAAGTTTGGATCTGAAAAAAAAAAAATTTGAAATGCACAAATGCTGAGAGAGATAATTCCGAAAAGTATCTGTGATTTTTAAGGATAGGCAAAAAGTTAGTTGTTTGGCCCTGGTAAATATCCAACCACTTGAGAATTGTACTTTTTCTACTCCCCCCTAATTTTTTTATCTGAAGGGCACTTGCATCCTCAACATGGTTGTGGCATGCATATCCACTACACTTAAAACATGTGAGGATCAGTCAGAGGTCCCTTTCCTATAAAATTCCACCAAGCTATTATTAGGGGGTTGTACTAGTGGAATTTCCCAAACATGGATTTTGGAGCTCATTTTTAGTGCGTGAAATAATTTTCTATTTATTATTATAGTTTTCAAATTTTTATGCACACATGAACTCTAAAATTTTCATTTTGTTGCGATCTTATATCTTTTTTGTTTACGAGGAAAAATGGGAGAGTGAAAACTCAAGTTTGGATCTGAAAAAAAAAAAAACTTGAAATGCACAATTGCTGAGAGAGATAATTCCGAAAAGTATCTGTGATTTTTAAGGATAGGCAAAAAGTGGGTTGTTTGGCCCTGTTAAATATCCAACCACTTGAGAAATATACTTTTTCTACTCACCCCTAATTTTTGGATCTGAAGGCCACTTGCATCCTCAACATGCTTCTGGTATGCATATCCACCACACTTAAAACATGTGAGGATCAGTTAGAGGTGCATTTCCTATAAAATTCCACCAAGCTATTATTAGGGGGTTGTACTAGTGGAATTTCCCAAACATGGATTTTGGAGCTCATTTTTAGTGCGTGAAATAATTTTCTATTTATTATAATAGTTTTCAAATTTTTTGGCACACATGAACTCTAAAATTTTCATTTTGTTGCGATCTTATATCTTTTTTGTTCACGAGGAAAAATGGGAGAGAGAAAACTCAAGTTAGCATATGAAAAAAAAAAAATTTGAAATGCACAAATGCTGAGAGAGATTATTCCGAAAAGTATCTGTGATTTTTAAGGATAGGCAAAAAGTGGGTTGTTTGGCCCTGGTAAATATCCAACCACTTGAGAATTGTACTTTTTCTACTCCCCCCTAATTTTATGATCTGAAGGCCACTTGCATCGTCAACATGCTTGTGGCATGCATATCCACCACACTTAAAACATGTGAGGATCAGTTAGAGGTCCCTTTCCTACAAAATTCCACCATGCTATTATTAGGGGTTTGTACTAGAGGAATTTCCCAAACATGGATTTTGGAGCTCATTTTTAGTGCGTGAAATAATTTTCTCTTTATTATTATAGTTTTCAAATTTTTTTGCACACATGAACTCTAAAATTTTCATTTTGTTGCGATCTTATATCTTTTTTGTTTACGAGGAAAAATGGGAGAGTGAAAACTCAAGTTTGGATCTGAAAAAAAAAAATTTGAAATGCACAAATGCTGAGAGAGATAATTCCGAAAAGTATCTGTGATTTTTATGGATAGGCAAAAAGTGGGTTGTTTGGCCCTGGTAAATATCCAACCACTTGAGAATTGTACTTTTTCTACTCCCCCCTAATTTTTGGATCTGAAGGCAACTTGCATACTCAACATGCTTGTGGCATGCATATCCACCACACTTAAAACATGTGAGCATCAGTTAGAGGTCCCTTTCATATAAAATTCCACCAAGGTATTATTAGGGGGTTGTACTTGTGGAATTTCCCAAACATGGATTTTGGAGCCCATTTTTAGTGCGTGAAATAATTTTCTATTTATTAATATAGTTTGCAAATTTTTTTGCACACATGAACTCTAAAATTTTCATTTTGTTGCGATCTTATATCTTTTTTGTTCACGAGGAAAAAAGGGAAAGTTTTCACTCAAGTTTGGATCTGAAAAAAAAAAAAATTTGAAATGCACAAATGCTGAGAGAGATAATTCCGAAAAGTATCTGTGATTTTTAAGGATAGGCAAAAAGAGGGTTGTTTGGCCCTGGTAAATATCCAACCACTTGAGAATTGTACTTTTTCTACTCCCCCCTAATTTTTGGATCTGAAGGCCACTTGCATCCTCAACATGCTTGTGGCATGCATATCCACCACACTTAAAACATGTGAGGATCAGTTAGAGGTCCCTTTCCTATAAAATTCCACCAAGCTATTATTAGGGGGTTGTACTAGTGGAATTTCCCAAACATGGATTTTGGAGCTCATTTTTAGTGCGTGAAATAATTTTATATTTATTATTATAGTTTTCAAATTTTTTTGCACACATGAACTCTAAAATTTTCATTTTGTTGCGATCTTATATCTTTTTTGTTTACGAGGAAAAAAGGGAGAGTGAAAACTCAAGTTTGAAAACTATAACAAAAAAATTTTAAATGCACAAATGCTGAGAGAGATAATTCCGAAAAGTATCTGTGATTTTTAAGGATAGGAAAAAAGAGGGTTATTTGGCCCTGGTAAATATCCAACCACTTGAGAATTGTAATTTTTCTACTCCCCCCTAATTTTTGGATCTGAAGGCCACTTGCATCCTCAACATGCTTGTGGCATGCATATCCACCATACTTAAAACATGTGAGGATCAGTTAGAGGTCTTTTTCCTATAAAATTCCACCAAGCTATTATTAGGGGGTTGTACTAGTGGAATTTCCCAAACATGGATTTTGGAGCTCATTTTTAGTGCGTGAAATAATTTTCTATTTATTATTATAGTTTTCAAATTTTTTTGCACACATGAACTCTAAAATTTTCATTTTGTTGCGATCTTATATCTTTTTTGTTCACGAGGAAAAATGGGAGAGTGAAAACTCAAGTTTGGATCTGAAAAAAAAAAAATTTGAAATGCACAAATGCTGAGAGAGATAATTCCGAAAAGTATCTGTGATTTTTAAGGATAGGCAAAAAGTTAGTTGTTTGGCCCTGGTAAATATCCAACCACTTGAGAATTGTACTTTTTCTACTCCCCCCTAATTTTTTTATCTGAAGGGCACTTGCATCCTCAACATGGTTGTGGCATGCATATCCACTACACTTAAAACATGTGAGGATCAGTCAGAGGTCCCTTTCCTATAAAATTCCACCAAGCTATTATTAGGGGGTTGTACTAGTGGAATTTCCCAAACATGGATTTTGGAGCTCATTTTTAGTGCGTGAAATAATTTTCTATTTATTATTATAGTTTTCAAATTTTTATGCACACATGAACTCTAAAATTTTCATTTTGTTGCGATCTTATATCTTTTTTGTTTACGAGGAAAAATGGGAGAGTGAAAACTCAAGTTTGGATCTGAAAAAAAAAAAAACTTGAAATGCACAATTGCTGAGAGAGATAATTCCGAAAAGTATCTGTGATTTTTAAGGATAGGCAAAAAGTGGGTTGTTTGGCCCTGGTAAATATCCAACCACTTGAGAAATATACTTTTTCTACTCACCCCTAATTTTTGGATCTGAAGGCCACTTGCATCCTCAACATGCTTCTGGTATGCATATCCACCACACTTAAAACATGTGAGGATCAGTTAGAGGTGCATTTCCTATAAAATTCCACCAAGCTATTATTAGGGGGTTGTACTAGTGGAATTTCCCAAACATGGATTTTGGAGCTCATTTTTAGTGCGTGAAATAATTTTCTATTTATTATAATAGTTTTCAAATTTTTTGGCACACATGAACTCTAAAATTTTCATTTTGTTGCGATCTTATATCTTTTTTGTTCACGAGGAAAAATGGGAGAGAGAAAACTCAAGTTAGCATATGAAAAAAAAAAAATTTGAAATGCACAAATGCTGAGAGAGATTATTCCGAAAAGTATCTGTGATTTTTAAGGATAGGCAAAAAGTGGGTTGTTTGGCCCTGGTAAATATCCAACCACTTGAGAATTGTACTTTTTCTACTCCCCCCTAATTTTATGATCTGAAGGCCACTTGCATCGTCAACATGCTTGTGGCATGCATATCCACCACACTTAAAACATGTGAGGATCAGTTAGAGGTCCCTTTCCTACAAAATTCCACCATGCTATTATTAGGGGTTTGTACTAGAGGAATTTCCCAAACATGGATTTTGGAGCTCATTTTTAGTGCGTGAAATAATTTTCTCTTTATTATTATAGTTTTCAAATTTTTTTGCACACATGAACTCTAAAATTTTCATTTTGTTGCGATCTTATATCTTTTTTGTTTACGAGGAAAAATGGGAGAATGAAAACTCAAGTTTGGATCTGAAAAAAAAAAATTTGAAATGCACAAATGCTGAGAGAGATAATTCCGAAAAGTATCTGTGATTTTTATGGATAGGCAAAAAGTGGGTTGTTTGGCCCTGGTAAATATCCAACCACTTGAGAATTGTACTTTTTCTACTCCCCCCTAATTTTTGGATCTGAAGGCAACTTGCATACTCAACATGCTTGTGGCATGCATATCCACCACACTTAAAACATGTGAGCATCAGTTAGAGGTCCCTTTCATATAAAATTCCACCAAGGTATTATTAGGGGGTTGTACTTGTGGAATTTCCCAAACATGGATTTTGGAGCCCATTTTTAGTGCGTGAAATAATTTTCTATTTATTAATATAGTTTGCAAATTTTTTTGCACACATGAACTCTAAAATTTTCATTTTGTTGCGATCTTATATCTTTTTTGTTCACGAGGAAAAAAGGGAAAGTTTTCACTCAAGTTTGGATCTGAAAAAAAAAAAAATTTGAAATGCACAAATGCTGAGAGAGATAATTCCGAAAAGTATCTGTGATTTTTAAGGATAGGCAAAAAGAGGGTTGTTTGGCCCTGGTAAATATCCAACCACTTGAGAATTGTACTTTTTCTACTCCCCCCTAATTTTTGGATCTGAAGGCCACTTGCATCCTCAACATGCTTGTGGCATGCATATCCACCACACTTAAAACATGTGAGGATCAGTTAGAGGTCCCTTTCCTATAAAATTCCACCAAGCTATTATTAGGGGGTTGTACTAGTGGAATTTCCCAAACATGGATTTTGGAGCTCATTTTTAGTGCGTGAAATAATTTTATATTTATTATTATAGTTTTCAAATTTTTTTGCACACATGAACTCTAAAATTTTCATTTTGTTGCGATCTTATATCTTTTTTGTTTACGAGGAAAAATGGGAGAGTGAAAACTAAAGTTTGGATCTGAAAAAAAAAAAAAACTTGAAATGCACAATTGCTGAGAGAGATAATTCCGAAAAGTATCTGTGATTTTTAAGGATAGGCAAAAAGTGGGTTGTTTGGCCCTGGTAAATATCCAACCACTTGAGAATTATACTTTTTCTACTCCCCCCTAATTTTTGGATCTGAAAGCCACTTGCATCCTCAACATGCTTCTGGTATGCATATCCACCACACTTAAAACATGTGAGGATCAGTTAGAGCTGCCTTTCCTATAAAATTCCACCAAGCTATTATTAGGGGGTTGTACTAGTGGAATTTCCCAAACATGGATTTTGGAGCTCATTTTTAGTGCGTGAAATAATTTTCTATTTATTATAATAGTTTTCAAATTTTTTTGCACACATGAACTCTAAAATTTTCATTTTGTTGCGATCTTATATCTTTTTTGTTCACGAGGAAAAGTGGGAGAGAGAAAACTCAAGTTAGCATCTGAAAAAAAAAAAAAAAATTGAAATGCACAAATACTGAGAAAGATAATTCCGAAAAGTATCTGTGATTTTTAAGGATAGGCAAAAAGTGGGTTGTTTGGCCCTGGTAAATATCCAACCACTTGAGAATTGTACTTTTTCTACTCCCCCCTAATTTTATGATCTGAAGGCCACTTGCATCCTCAACATGCTTGTGGCATGTATATCCACCACACTTAAAACATGTGAGGATCAGTTAGAGGTCCCTTTCCTACAAAATTCCACCAAGCGATTATTAGGTGTTTGTACTAGTGGAATTTCCCAAACATGGATTTTGGAGCTCATTTTTAGTGCGTGAAATAATTTTCTCTTTATTATTATAGTTTTCAAATTTTTTTGCACACATGAACTCTAAAATTTTCATTTTGTTGCGATCTTATCTTTTTTGTTTACGAGGAAAAATGGGAGAGTGAAAACTCAAGTTTGGATCTGAAAAAAAAAATTTGAAATGCACAAATGCTGAGAGAGATAATTCCGAAAAGTATCTGTGATTTTTAGGGATAGGCAAAAAGTGGGTTGTTTGGCCCTGGTAAATATCCAACCACATGAGAATTGTACTTTTTCTACGCCCCCCTTATTTTTGGATCTGAAGGCAACTTGCTTCCTCAACATGGTTGTGGCATGCATATCCACCACACTTAAAACATGTGAGGATCAGTTAGAGGTCCCTTTCCTATAAAATTCCACCAAGCTATTATTAGGGGGTTGTACTAGTGGAATTTCCCAAACATGGATTTTGGAGCTCATTTTTAGTGCGTGAAATAATTTTCTACTTATTATTATAGGTTTGAATTTTTTTTGCACACATGAACTCTAAAATTTTCATTTTGTTGCGATCTTATATCTTTTTTGTTCACGAGGAAAAGTGGGAGAGTGAAAACTCAAGTTTGGATCTGAAAAAAAAAAAAATTTGAAATGCACAAATGCTAATAGAGATAATTCCGAAAAGTGTCTGTGATTTTTAAGGATAGGCAAAAAGTGAGTTGTTTGGCCCTGGTAAATATCCAACCACTTGAGATTTGTACTTTTTCTACTCCCCCCTAATTTTTGGATCTGAAGGCCACTTGCATCCTCAACATGGTTGTGGCATGCATATCCACTACACTTAAAACTTGTGAGGATCAGTCAGAGGTCCCTTTCCTATAAAATTCCACCAAGCTATTATTAGGGGGTTGTACTAGTGGAATTTCCCAAACATGGATTTTGGAGCTCATTTTTAGTGCGTGAAATAATTTTCTCCTTATTATTATATTTTTCAATTTTTTTTTCACACACGAACTCTAAAATTTTCATTTTGTCGCGATCTTATATCTTTTTTGTTTACGAGGAAAAATGGGAGAGTGAAAAGCCAAGTTTGGATCTGAAAAAAAAAAAAAAACTTGAAATGCACAATTGCTGAGAGAGATAATTCCTAAAAGTATATGTGATTTTTAAGGATAGGCAAAAAGTGGGTTGTTTGGCCCTGGTAAATATCCAACCACTTGAGAATTATACTTTTTCTACTCCCCCCTAATTTTTGGTCTGAAGGCCACTTGCATCCTCAACATGCTTCTGGTATGCATATCCACCACACTTAAAACATGTGAGGATCTGTTAGAGCTGCCTTTCCTATAAAATTCTACCAAGCTATTATTAGGGGGTTGTACTTGTGGAATTTCCCAAACATGGATTTTGGAGCTCATTGTTAGTGCGTGAAGTAATTTTCAATTTATTATAATAGTTTTCAAATTTTTTTGCACACATGAACTCTAAAATTTTCATTTTGTTGTGATCTTCTATCTTTTTTGTTCACGAGGAAAAATGGGAAAGAGAAAACTCAAGTTAGCTTCTGAAAAAAGAAAAAAATTTGAAATGCACAAATGCTGAGAGAGATAATTCCGAAAAGTATCTGTGATTTTTAAGGATAGGCAAAAACTGGGTTGTTTGGCCCTGGTAAATATCCAACCACTTGAGAATTGTACTTTTTCTACTCCCCCCTAATTTTATGATCTGAAGACCACTTGCATCCTCAACATGCTTGTGGCATGCATATCCACCACACTTAAAACATGTGAGGATCAGTTAGAGGTCCCTTTCCTACAAAATTCCACCAAGCTATTATTAGGGGTTTGTACTAGTGGAATTTCCCAAACATGGATTTTGGAGCTCATTTTTAGTGCGTGAAATAATTTTCTCTTTATTATTATTGTTTTCAAATTTTTTTGCACGCATGAACTCTAAAATTTTCATTTTGTTGCGATCTTATATCTTTTTTGTTTACGAGGAAAAATGGGAGAGTGAAAACTCAAGTTTGGATCTGAAAAAAAAAAATTTGAAATGCACAAATGCTGAGAGAGATAATTCCGAAAAGTATCTGTGATTTTTATGGATAGGCAAAAAGTGGGTTGTTTGGCCCTGGTAAATATCCAACCACTTGAGAATTGTAATTTTTCTACTCCCCCCTAATTTTTGGATCTGAAGGCAACTTACATACTCAACATGCTTGTGGCATGCATATCCACCACACTTAAAACATGTGAGCATCAGTTAGAGGTCCCTTTCATATAAAATTCCACCAAGCTATTATTAGGGGGTTGTACTAGTGGAATTTCCCAAACATGGATTTTGGAGCTCATTTTTAGTGCGTGAAATAATTTTCTATTTATTAATATAGTTTGCAAATTTTTTTGCACACATGAACTCTAAAATTTTCATTTTGTTGCGATCTTATATCTTTTTTGTTCACGAGGAAAAAAGGGAGAGTTTTCACTCATGTTTGGATCTGAAAAAAAAAAAAATTTGAAATGCACAAATGCTGAGAGAGATAATTCCGAAAAGTATTTGTGATTTTTAAGGATAGGCAAAAAGTGGGTTGTTTGGCCCTGGTAAATATCCAACCACTTGAGAATTGTACTTTTTCTACTCCCCCCGTATTTTTGGATCTGCAGGCCACATGCATTCTCAACATGCTTGTGGCATGCATATCCACCACACTTAAAACATGTGAGGATCAGTTAGAGGTCCCTTTCCTATAAAATTCCCCCAAGCTATTATTAGGGGTTGTACTAGTGGAATTTCCCAAACATGGATTTTGGAGCTCATTTTTAGTGCGTGAAATAATTTTCTATTTGTTATTATAGTTTTCAAATTTTTTTGCACGCATGAACTCTAAAATTTTCATTTTGTTGCGATCTTATATCTTTTTTGTTCACGAGGAAAAATGGGAGAGTGAAAACTCAAGTTTGGATCTGAAAAAAAAAAAAATTTGAAGTGCACAAATGCTGAGAGAGATAATTCCGAAAAGTATCTGTGATTTTTAAGAATAGGCAAAAAGTGGGTTGTTTGGCTCTGGTAAATATCCAACCACTTGAGCATTGTACTTTTTCTACTCCCCCCTAATTTTTGGATCTGAAGGCCACTTGCATCCTCAACATGCTTGTGGCATGCATATCCACCACACTTAAAACATGTGAGGATCAGTTAGAGGTCCCTTTCCTATAAAATTCCACCAAGCTATTATTAGGGGGTTGTACTAGTGGAATTTCCCAAACATGGATTTTGGAGCTCATTTTTTTTGCGTGAAATAATTTTCTATTTATTATTATAGTTTTAAATTTTTTTTGCACACATGAACTCTAAAATTTTCATTTTGTTGCGATCTTATATCTTTTTTGTTCACGAGGAAAAAAGGGAGAGTTTTCACTCAAGTTTGGATCTGAAAAAAAAAAAATTGAAATGCACAAATGCAGAGAGAGATAATTCCGAAAAGTATCTGTGATTTTTAAGGATAGGCAAAAAGTGGGTTGTTTGGCCATGGTAAATATCCAACCACATGAGAATTGTACTTTTTCTACTTCCCCCTAATTTTTGGATCTGAAGGCCACTTGCATCCTCAACATGCTTGTGGCAAGCATATCCACCACACTTCAAACTTGTGAGGATCAGTTAGAGGTCCCTTTCCTATAAAATTCCACCAACCTATTATTAGGGGGTTGTACTAGTGGAATTTCCCAAACATGGATTTTGGAGCTCATTTTTAGTGCGTGAAATAATTTTCTATTTATTATTATAGTTTTAAATTTTTTTTGCACACATGAACTCTAAAATTTTCATTTTGTTGCGATCTTATATCTTTTTTGTTCACGAGGAAAAAAGGGAGAGTTTTCACTCAAGTTTGGATCTGAAAAAAAAAAAATTGAAATGCACAAATGCAGAGAGAGATAATTCCGAAAAGTATCTGTGATTTTTAAGGATAGGCAAAAAGTGGGTTGTTTGGCCATGGTAAATATCCAACCACATGAGAATTGTACTTTTTCTACTTCCCCCTAATTTTTGGATCTGAAGGCCACTTGCATCCTCAACATGCTTGTGGCAAGCATATCCACCACACTTCAAACTTGTGAGGATCAGTTAGAGGTCCCTTTCCTATAAAATTCCACCAACCTATTATTAGGGGGTTGTACTAGTGGAATTTCCCAAACATGGATTTTGGAGCTCATTTTTAGTGCGTGAAATAATTTTCTATTTATTATTATAGTTTTCAAATTTTTTTGCACACATGAACTCTAAAATTTTCATTTTGTTGCGATCTTATATCTTTTTTGTTTACGAGGAAAAATGGGAGAGTGAAAACTCAAGTTTGGATCTGAAAAAAAAAAAAAACTTGAAATGCACAATTGCTGAGAGAGATAATTCCGAAAAGTATCTGTGATTTTTAAGGATAGGCAAAAAGTGGGTTGTTTGGCCCTGGTAAATATCCAACCACTTGAGAATTATACTTTTTCTACTCCCCCTAATTTTTGGATCTGAAGGCCACTTGCATCCTCAACATGCTTCTGGTATGCATATCCACCACACGTAAAACATGTGAGGATCAGTTAGAGCTGCCTTTCCTATAAAATTCCACCAAGCTATTATTAGGGGGTTGTACTTGTGGAATTTCCCAAACATGGATTTTGGAGCTCATTTTTAGTGTGTGAAATAATTTTCTATTTATTATAATAGTTTTCAAATTTTTTTGCACACATGAACTCTAAAATTTTCATTTTGTTGTGATCTTCTATCTTTTTTGTTCACGAGGAAAAATGGGAGAGAGAAAAATCAAGTTAGCATCTGAAAAAAAAAAAAATTTGAAATGCACAAATGCTGAGAGAGATAATTCCGAAAAGTATCTGTGATTTTTAAGGATAGGCAAAAACTGGGTTGTTTGGCCCTGGTAAATATCCAACCACTTGAGAATTGTACTTTTTCTACTCCCCCCTAATTTTATGATCTGAAGGCCACTTGCATCCTCAACATGCTTGTGGCATGCATATCCACCACACTAAAAACATGTGAGGATCAGTTAGAGGTCCCTTTCCTACAAAATTCCACCAAGCTATTATTAGGGGTTTGTACTAGTGGAATTTCCCAAACATGGATTTAGGAGCTCATTTTTAGTGCGTGAAATAATTTTCTCTTTATTATTATAGTTTTCAAAATTTTTTGCACACATGAACTCTAAAATTTTCATTTTGTTGCGATCTTATATCCTTTTTGTTTACGAGGAAAAATGGGAGAGTGAAAACTCAAGTTTGGATCTGAAAAAAAAAAAATTTGAAATGCACAAATGCTGAGAGAGATAATTCCGAAAAGTATCGGTGTTTTTTATGGATAGGCAAAAAGTGGGTTGTTTGGCCCTGGTAAATATCCAACCACTTGAGAATTGTACTTTTTCTACTCCCCCCTAATTTTTGGATCTGAAGGCAACTTGCATACTCAACATGCTTGTGGCATGCATATCCACCACACTTAAAACATGTGAGCATCAGTTAGAGGTCCCTTTCATATAAAATTCCACCAAGCTATTATTAGGGGGTTGTACTAGTGGAATTTCCCAAACATGGATTTTGGAGCTCATTTTTAGTGCGTGAAATAATTTTCTATTTATTAATATAGTTTGCAAATTTTTTTGCACACATGAACTCTAAAATTTTCATTTTGTTGCGATCTGATATCTTTTTTGTTCACAAGGAAAAAAGGGAGAGTTTTCACTCAAGTTTGGATCAGAAAAAAAAAAAAATTTGAAATGCACAAATGCTGAGAGAGATAATTCCGAAAAGTATCTGTGATTTTTAAGGATAGGCAAAAAGTGGGTTGTTTGGCCCTGGTAAATATCCAACCACATGAGAATTGTACTTTTTCTACTCCCCCCTTATTTTTTGATCTGAAGGCCACATGCATTCTCAACATGCTTGTGGCATGCATATCCACCACACTTAAAACATGTGAGGATCAGTTAGAGGTCCCTTTCCTATAAAATTCCACCAAGCTATTATTAGGGGTTGTACTAGTGGAATTTCCCAAACATGGATTTTGGACTTCATTTTTAGTGCGTGAAATAATTTTCTATTTGTTATTATAGTTTTCAAATTTTTTTGCACACATGAACTCTAAAATTTTCATTTTGTTGCGATCTTATATCTTTTTTGTTCACGAGGAAAAATGGGAGAGTGAAAACTCAAGTTTGGATCTGAAAAAAAAAAAATTTGAAGTGCGTAAATGCTGAGAGAGATAATTCCGAAAAGTATCTGTGATTTTTAAGAATAGGCAAAAAGTGGGTTGTTTGGCTCTGGTAAATATCCAACCACTTGAGCATTGTACTTTTTCTACTCTCCCCTAATTTTTGGATCTGAAGGCCACTTGCATCCTCAACATGCTTGTGGCATGCATATCCACCACAGTTAAAACATGTGAGGATCAGTTAGAGGTCCCTTTCTTATAAAATTCCACCAAGCTATTATTAGGGGGTTGTACTAGTGGAATTTCCCAAACATGGATTTTGGAGCTCATTTTTTTTGCGTGAAATAATTTTCTATTTATTATTATAGTTTTAAAATTTTTTTGCACACATGAACTCTAAAATTTTCATTTTGTTGCGATCTTATATCTTTTTTGTTCACGAGGAAAAAAGGGAGAGTTTTCACTCAAGTTTGGATCTGAAAAAAAAAAAATTTGAAATGCACAAATGCTGAGAGAGATAATTCCGAAAAGTATGTGTGATTTTTAAGGATAGGCAAAAAGTGGGTTGTTTGGCCCTGGTAAATATCCAACCACATGAGAATTGTACTTTTTCTACTTCCCCCTAATTTTTGGATCTGAAGGCCACTTGCATCCTCAACATGCTTGTGGCATGCATATCCACCGCACTTAAAACTTGTGAGGATCAGTTAGAGGTCCCTTTCCTATAAAATTCCACCAACCTATTGTTAGGGGGTTGTACTAGTGGAATTTCCCAAACATGGATTTTGGAGCTCATTTTTAGTGCGTGAAATAATTTTCTATTTATTATTATAGTTTTCAAATTTTTTTGCACACATGAACTCTAAAATTTTCATTTTGTTGCGATCTTATATCTTTTTTGTTCACGAGGAAAAAAGGGAGAGTTTTCACTCAAGTTTGGATCTGAAAAAAAAAAAATTGAAGTGCACAAATGCTGAGTGAGATAATTCCGAAAAGTATCTGTGATTTTTAAGGATAGACAAAAAGTGGGTTGTTTGGCCCTGGTAAATATCCATCCACTTGAGAATTGTACTTTTTCTACTCCCCCCTAATTTTTGATCTGAAGGCCACTTGCATCCTCAACATGCTTGTGGCATGCATATCCACCACACTTAAAACATGTGAGGATCAATTAGAGGTCCCTTTCCCATAAAATTCCACCAAGCTATTATTAGGGGGTTGTACTAGTGGAATTTCCCAAACATGGATTTTGGAGCACATTTTTAGTGCGTGAAATAATTTTCTATTTATTATTATAGTTTTCAAATTTTTTTGCACACATGAACTCTAAAATTTTCATTTTGTTGCGATCTTATATCTTTTTTGTTCACGAGGAAAAATGGGAGAGTGAAAACTCAAGTTTGGATCTGAAAAAAAAAAAATTTGAAATGCACAAATGCTGGAGAGATAATTCCGAAAAGTATCTGTGATTTTTAAGGATAGACAAAAAGTGGGTTGTTTGGCGCTGGTAAATATCCAACCACTTGAGAATTGTACTTTTTCTACTCCCCCCTAATTTTTGGATCTGAAGGCCACTTGCATCCTCAACATGCTTGTGGCATGCATATCCACCACACTTAAAACATGTGAGGATCAGTTAGAGGTCCCTTTCCTATAAAATTCCACCAAGCTATTATTAGGGGGTTGTACTAGTGGAATTTCCCAAACATGGATTTTGGAGCTCCTTTTTACTGCGTGAAATAATTTTCTATTTATTATTATAGTTTTCAAATTTTTTTGCACACTTGAACTCTAAAATTTTCATTTTGTTGCGATCTTATATCTTTTTTGTTCACGAGGAAAAATGGGAGAGTGAAAGCTCAAGTTTGGATGTGAAAGAAAAAAAATTTGAAATGCACAAATGCTGAGAGAGATAATTCCGAAAAGTATCTGTGATCTTTAAGGATAGACAAAAAGTGGGTTGTTTGGCGCTGGTAAATATCCAACCACTTGAGAATTGTACTTTTTCTACTCCCCCCTAATTTTTGGATCTGAAGGCCACTTGCATCCTCAACATGCTTGTGGCATGCATATCCACCACACTTAAAACATGTGAGGATCAGTTAGAGGTCACTTTCCTATAAAATTCCACCAAGCTATTATTAGGGGGTTGTACTAGTGGAATTTCCCAAACATGGATTTTGGAGCTCCTTTTTACTGCGTGAAATAATTTTCTATTTATTATTATAGTTTTCAAATTTTTTTGCACACTTGAACTCTAAAATTTTCATTTTGTTGCGATCTTATATCTTTTTTGTTCACGAGGAAAAATGGGAGAGTGAAAACTCAAGTTTGGATCTGAAAAAAAAAAATTTGAAATGCACAAATGCTGAGAGAGATAATCCCGAAAAGTATCTGTGATTTTTAAGGATAGGCAAAAAGTGGGTTGTTTGGCCCTGGTAAATATCTATCTACTTGAGAATTGTACTTTTTCTTCTCCCCCCTAATTTTTGGATCTGAAGGCCACTTGCATCCTCAACATGCTTGTGGCATGCATATCCACCACACTTAAAACATGTGAGGATCAGTTAGAGGTCCCTTTCCTTTAAAATTCCACCAAGATATTATTAGGGGGTTGTACTAGTGGAATTTCCCAAACATGGATTTTGGAGCTCATTTTTAGTGCGTGAAATAATTTTCTTTTTATTATTATTGTTTTCAAATTTTTTTGCACACATGAACTCTAAAATTTTCATTTTGTTGCGATCTTATATCTTTTTTGTTCACGAGGAAAAAAGGGAGATTTTTCACTCAAGTTTGGATCTGAAAAAAAAAATTTGAAATGCACAAATGCTGAGAGAGATAATTCCGAAAAGTATCTGTGATTTTTAAGGATAGGCAAAAAGTGGGTTGTTTGGCCCTGGTAAATATCTATCCACTTGAGAATTGTACTTTTTCTACTCCCCCCTAATTTTTGGATCTGAAGGCCACTTGCATCCTCAACATGCTTGTGGCATGCATATCCACCACACTTAAAACATGTGAGGATCAGTTAGAGGTCCCTTTCCTTTAAAATTCCACCAAGAAATTATTAGGGGGTTGTACTAGTGGAATTTCCCAAACATGGATTTTGGAACTCATTTTTACTGCGTGAAATAATTTTCTATTTATTATTATTGTTTTCAAATTTTTTTGCACACATGAACTCTAAAATTTTCATTTGGTTGCGATCTTATATCTTTTTTGTTCACGAGGAAAAGTGGGAGAGTGAAAACTGAAGTTTGGATCTGAAAAAAAATAAAATTTGAAATGCACTAATGCTGAGAGAGGTAATTTCGAAAAGTATCTGTGATTTTTTAGGATAGGCAAAAAGTGGGTTGTTTGGCCCTGGTAAATATCCAACCACTTGAGAATTGTACTTTTTCTACTCCCCCCTAATTTTTTGATCTGAAGGCCACTTGCATTCTCAACATGCATGTGGCATGCACATCCACCACAGTTAAAACATGTGAGGATCAGTTAGAGGTCCCTTTCCTATAAAATTCCACCAAGCTATTATTAGGGGGTTGTACTAGTGGAATTTCCCAAACATGGATTTTGGAGCTCATTTTTTGTGCGTGAAATAATTTTCTATTTATTATTATATTTTTCAAATTTTTTTGCACACATGAACTCTAAAATTTTCATTTTGTTGCGATCTTATATCTTTTTTGTTCACGAGGAAAAAAGGGAGATTTTTCACTCAAGTTTGGATCTGAAAAAAAAAATTTGAAATGCACAAATGCTGAGAGAGATAATTCCGAAAAGTATCTGTGATTTTTAAGGATAGGCAAAAAGTGGGTTGTTTGGCCCTGGTAAATATCCAACCACTTGAGAATTGTACTTTTTCTTCTCCCCCCTAATTTTTGGATCTGAAGGCCACTTGCATCCTCAACATGCTTGTGGCATGCATATCCACCACACTTAAAACATGTGAGGATCAGTTAGAGGTCCCTTTCCTTTAAAATTCCACCAAGATATTATTAGGGGGTTGTACTAGTGGAATTTCCCAAACATGGATTTTCGAGCTCATTTTTAGTGCGTGAAATAATTTTCTATTTATTATTATTGTTTTCAAATTTTTTTGCACACATGAACTCTAAAATTTTCTTTTTGTTGCGATCTTATATCTTTTTTGTTCACGAGGAAAAGTGGGAGAGTGAAAACTCTAGTTTGGATCTGAAAAAAAAAAAAATTGAAGTGCACAAATGCTGAGTGAGATAATTCCGAAAAGTATCTGTGATTTTTAAGGATAGACAAAAAGTGGGTTGTTTGGCCCTGGTAAATATCCATCCACTTGAGAATTGTACTTTTTCTACTCCCCCCTAATTTTTGGATCTGAAGGCCACTTGCATCCTCAACATGCTTGTGGCATGCATATCCACCACACTTAAAACATGTGAGGATCAGTTAGAGGTCCGTTTCCTATAAAATTCCACCAAGCTATTATTAGGGGGTTGTACTAGTGGAATTTCCCAAACATGGATTTTGGAGCTCATTTTTAGTGCGTGAAATAATTTTCTATTTATTATTATAGTTTTCAAATTTTTTTGCACACATGAACTCTAAAATTTTCATTTTGTTGCGATCTTATATCTTTTTTGTTCACGAGGAAAAATGGGAGAGTGAAAACTCAAGTTTGGATCTGAAAAAAAAAAAATTTGAAATGCACAAATGCTGGAGAGATAATTCCGAAAAGTATCTGTGATTTTTAAGGATAGACAAAAAGTGGGTTGTTTGGCGCTGGTAAATATCCAACCACTTGAGAATTGTACTTTTTCTACTCCCCCCTAATTTTTGGATCTGAAGGCCACTTGCATCCTCAACATGCTTGTGGCATGCATATCCACCACACTTAAAACATGTGAGGATCAGTTAGAGGTCCCTTTCCTATAAAATTCCACCAAGCTATTATTAGGGGGTTGTACTAGTGGAATTTCCCAAACATGGATTTTGGAGCTCCTTTTTACTGCGTGAAATAATTTTCTATTTATTATTATATTTTTCAAATTTTTTTGCACTCTTGAACTCTAAAATTTTCATTTTGTTGCGATCTTATATCTTTTTTGTTCACGAGGAAAAATGGGAGAGTGAAAACTCAAGTTTGGATCTGAAAGAAAAAAAATTTGAAATGCACAAATGCTGAGAGAGATAATTCCGAAAAGTATCTGTGATTTTTAAGGATAGACAAAAAGTGGGTTGTTTGGCGCTGGTAAATATCCAACCACTTGAGAATTGTACTTTTTCTACTCCCCCCTAATTTTTGGATCTGAAGGCCACTTGCATCCTCAACATGCTTGTGGCATGCATATCCACCACACTTAAAACATGTGAGGATCAGTTAGAGGTCCCTTTCCTATAAAATTCCACCAAGCTATTATTAGGGGGTTGTACTAGTGGAATTTCCCAAACATGGATTTTGGAGCTCCTTTTTACTGCGTGAAATAATTTTCTATTTATTATTATATTTTTCAAATTTTTTTGCACTCTTGAACTCTAAAATTTTCATTTTGTTGCGATCTTATATCTTTTTTGTTCACGAGGAAAAATGGGAGAGTGAAAACTCAAGTTTGGATCTGAAAGAAAAAAAATTTGAAATGCACAAATGCTGAGAGAGATAATTCCGAAAAGTATCTGTGATTTTTAAGGATAGACAAAAAGTGGGTTGTTTGGCGCTGGTAAATATCCAACCACTTGAGAATTGTACTTTTTCTACTCCCCCCTAATTTTTGGATCTGAAGGCCACTTGCATCCTCAACATGCTTGTGGCATGCATATCCACCACACTTAAAACATGTGAGGATCAGTTAGAGGTCACTTTCCTATAAAATTCCACCAAGCTATTATTAGGGGGTTGTACTAGTGGAATTTCCCAAACATGGATTTTGGAGCTCCTTTTTACTGCGTGAAATAATTTTCTATTTATTATTATAGTTTTCAAATTTTTTTGCACACTTGAACTCTAAAATTTTCATTTTGTTGCGATCTTATATCTTTTTTGTTCACGAGGAAAAATGGGAGAGTGAAAACTCAAGTTTGGATCTGAAAAAAAAAATTTGAAATGCACAAATGCTGAGAGAGATAATCCCGAAAAGTATCTGTGATTTTTAAGGATACGCAAAAAGTGGGTTGTTTGGCCCTGGTAAATATCTATCCACTTGAGAATTGTACTTTTTCTACTCCCCCTAATTTTTGGATCTGAAGGCCACTTGCATCCTCAACATGCTTGTGGCATGCATATCCACCACACTTAAAACATGTGAGGATCAGTTAGAGGTCCCTTTCCTTTAAAATTCCACCAAGATATTATTAGGGGGTTGTACTAGTGGAATTTCCCAAACATGGATTTTGGAGCTCATTTTTAGTGCGTGAAATAATTTTCTATTTATTATTATTGTTTTCAAGTTTTTTTGCACACATGAACTCTAAAATTTTCATTTTGTTGCGATCTTATATCTTTTTTGTTCACGAGGAAAAGTGGGAGAGTCAAAACTCATGTTTGGATCTGAAAAAAAAAAAAAATTGAAATGCACAAATACTGAGAGAGGTAATTTCGAAAAGTATCTGTGATTTTTAAGGATAGGCAAAAAGTGGGTTGTTTGGCCCTGGTAAATATCCAACCACTTGAGAATTGTACTTTTTCTTCTCCCCCCTAATTTTTGGATCTGAAGGCCACTTGCATCCTCAACATGCTTGTGGCATGCATATCCACCACACTTAAAACATGTGAGGATCAGTTAGAGGTCCCTTTCCTTTAAAATTCCACCAAGATATTATTAGGGGGTTGTACTAGTGGAATTTCCCAAACATAGATTTTCGAGCTCATTTTTAGTGCGTGAAATAATTTTCTATTAATTATTATTGTTTTCAAATTATTTTGCACACATGAACTCTAAAATTTTCATTTTGTTGCGATCTTATATCTTTTTTGTTCACGAGGAAAAGTCGGAGAGTGAAAACTCTAGTTTGGATCTGAAAAAAAAAAATTGAAGTGCACAAATGCTGAGTGAGGTAATTCCGAAAAGTATCTGTGATTTTTAAGGATAGACAAAGAGTGGGTTGTTTGGCCCTGGTAAATATCCATCCACTTGAGAATTGTACTTTTTCTACTCCCCCCTAATTGTTGGATCTGAAGGCCACTTGCATCCTCAACATGCTTGTGGCATGCATATCCACCACACTTAAAACATGTGAGGATCAGTTAGAGGTCCCTTTCCTATAAAATTCCACCAAGCTATTATTAGGGGGTTGTACTAGTGGAATTTCCCAAACATGGATTTTCGAGCTCCTTTTTACAGCGTGAAATAATTTTCTATTTATTATTATATTTTTCAAATTTTTTTGCACACTTGAACTCTAAAATTTTCATTTTGTTGCGATCTTATATCTTTTTTGTTCACGAGGAAAAATGGGAGAGTGAAAACTCAAGTTTGGATCTGAAAGAAAAAAAATTTGAAATGCACAAATGCTGAGAGAGATAATTCCGAAAAGTATCTGTGATTTTTAAGGATAGACAAAAAGTGGGTTGTTTGGCGCTGGTAAATATCCAACCACTTGAGAATTGTACTTTTTCTACTCCCCCCTAATTTTTTGATCTGAAGGCCACTTGCATCCTCAACATGCTTGTGGCATGCATATCCACCACAATTAAAACATGTGAGGATTAGTTAGAGGTCACTTTCCTATAAAATTCCACCAAGCTATTATTAGGGGGTTGTACTAGTGGAATTTCCCAAACATGGATTTTGGAGCTCCTTTTTACTGCGTGAAATAATTTTCTATTTATTATTATAGTTTTCAAATTTTTTTGCACACTTGAACTCTAAAATTTTCATTTTGTTGCGATCTTATATCTTTTTTGTTCACGAGGAAAAATGGGAGAGTGAAAACTCAAGTTTGGATCTGAAAAAAAAAAATTTGAAATGCACAAATGCTGAGAGAGATAATCCCGAAAAGTATCTGTGGTTTTTAAGGATCGGCAAAAAGTGGGTTGTTTGGCCCTGGTAAATATCTATCCACTTGAGAATTGTACTTTTTCTACCCCCCCTAATTTTTGGATCTGAAGGCCACTTGCATCCTCAACATGCTTGTGGCATGCATATCCACCACACTTAAAACATGTGAGGATCAGTTAGAGGTCCCTTTCCTTTAAAATTCCACCAAGATATTATTAGGGGGTTGTACTAGTGGAATTTCCCAAACATGGATTTTGGAGCTCATTTTTAGTGCGTGAAATAATTTTCTATTTATTATTATTGTTTTCAAGTTTTTTTGCACACATGAACTCTAAAATTTTCATTTTGTTGCGATCTTATATCTTTTTTGTTCACGAGGAAAAGTGGGAGAGTCAAAACTCATGTTTGGATCTGAAAAAAAAAAAAATTTGAAATGCACAAATACTGAGAGAGGTAATTTCGAAAAGTATCTCTGATTTTTAAGGATAGGCAAAAAGTGGGTTGTTTGGCCCTGGTAAATATCCAACCACTTGAGAATTGTACTTTTTCTTCTCCCCCCTAATTTTTGGATCTGAAGGCCACTTGCATCCTCAACATGCTTGTGGCATGCATATCCACCACACTTAAAACATGTGAGGATCAGTTAGAGGTCCCTTTCCTTTAAAATTCCACCAAGATATTATTAGGGGGTTGTACTAGTGGAATTTCCCAAACATAGATTTTCGAGCTCATTTTTAGTGCGTGAAATAATTTTCTATTAATTATTATTGTTTTCAAATTTTTTTGCACACATGAACTCTAAAATTTTCATTTTGTTGCGATCTTATATCTTTTTTGTTCACGAGGAAAAGTCGGAGAGTGAAAACTCTAGTTTGGATCTGAAAAAAAAAATTGAAGTGCACAAATGCTGAGTGAGATAATTCCGAAAAGTATCTGTGATTTTTAAGGATAGACAAAAAGTGGGTTGTTTGGCCCTGGTAAATATCCATCCACTTGAGAATTGTACTTTTTCTACTCCCCCGTAATTGTTGGATCTGAAGGCCACTTGCATCCTCAACATGCTTGTGGCATGCATATCCACCACACTTAAAACATGTGAGGATCAGTTAGAGGTCCATTTCCTATAAAATTCCACCAAGCTATTATTAGGGGGTTGTACTAGTGGAATTTCCCAAACATGGATTTTCGAGCTCCTTTTTACAGCGTGAAATAATTTTCTATTTATTATTATATTTTTCAAATTTTTTTGCACACTTGAACTCTAAAATTTTCATTTTGTTGCGATCTTATATCTTTTTTGTTCACGAGGAAAAATGGGAGAGTGAAAACTCATGTTTGGATCTGAAAGAAAAAAAATTTGAAATGCACAAATGCTGAGAGAGATAATTCCGAAAAGTATCTGTGATTTTTAAGGATAGACAAAAAGTGGGTTGTTTGGCGCTGGTAAATATCCAACCACTTGAGAATTGTACTTTTTCTACTCCCCCCTAATTTTTGGATCTGAAGGCCACTTGCATCCTCAACATGCTTGTGGCATGCATATCCACCACACTTAAAACATGTGAGGATCAGTTAGAGGTCACTTTCCTATAAAATTCCACCAAGCTATTATTAGGGGGTTGTACTAGTGGAATTTCCCAAACATGGATTTTGGAGCTCCTTTTTACTGCGTGAAATAATTTTCTATTTATTATTATAGTTTTCAAATTTTTTTGCACACTTGAACTCTAAAATTTTCATTTTGTTGCGATCTTATATCTTTTTTGTTCACGAGGAAAAATGGGAGAGTGAAAACTCAAGTTTGGATCTGAAAAAAAAAAATTTGAAATGCACAAATGCTGAGAGAGATAATCCCGAAAAGTATCTGTGATTTTTAAGGATACGCAAAAAGTGGGTTGTTTGGCCCTGGTAAATATCTATCCACTTGAGAATTGTACTTTTTCTACTCCCCCCTAATTTTTGGATCTGAAGGCCACTTGCATCCTCAACATGCTTGTGGCATGCATATCCACTACACTTAAAACACAGTTAGAGGTCCCTTTCCTTTAAAATTCCACCAAGATATTATTAGGGGGTTGTACTAGTGGAATTTCCCAAACATGGATTTTGGAGCTCATTTTTAGTGCATGAAATAATTTTCTATTTATTATTATTGTTTTCAAATTTTTTTGCACACATGAACTCTAAAATTTTCATTTTGTTGCGATCTTATATCTTTTTTGTTTACGAGGAAAAGTGGGAGAGTGAAAACTCAAGTTTGGAACTGAAAAAAAAAAAAATTTGAAGTGCACAAATGCTGAGAGAGATAATTCCGAAAAGTATCTGTGATTTTTAAGGATAGGCAAAAAGTGGGTTGTTTGGCCCTGGTAAATATCTATCCACTTGAGAATTGTACTTTTTCTACTCCCCCCTAATTTTTGGATCTGAAGGCCACTTGCATCCTCAACATGCTTGTGGCATGCATATCCACCACACTTAAAACATGTGAGGATCAGTTAGAGGTCCCTTTCCTTTAAAATTCCACCAAGCTATTATTAGGGGGTTGTACTAGTGGAATTTCCCAAACATGGATTTTGGAGCTCATTTTTAGTGCGTGAAATAATTTTCTATTTATTATTATAGTTTTCAAATTTTTTTGCACACATGAACTCCAAAATTTTCATTTTGTTGCGATCTTATATCTTTTTTGTTCACGAGGAAAAATGGGAGAGTGAAAACTCAAGAATGGATCTGAAAAAAAAAAAAATTTGAAATGCACAAATGCTGGAGAGATAATTCCGAAAAGTATCTGTGATTTTTAAGGATAGACAAAAAGTGGGTTGTTTGGCGCTGGTAAATATCCAACCACTTGAGAATTGTACTTTTTCTACTCCCCCCTAATTTTTGGATCTGAAGGCCACTTGCATCCTCAACATGCTTGTGGCATGCATATCCACCACACTTAAAACATGTGAGTATCAGTTAGAGGTCCCTTTCCTATAAAATTCCACCAAGCTATTATTAGGGGGTTGTACTAGTGGAATTTCCCAAACATGGATTTTGGAGCTCCTTTTTACTGCGTGAAATAATTTTCTATTTATTATTATAGTTTTCAAATTTTTTTGCACACTTGAACTCTAAAATTTTCATTTTGTTGCGATCTTATATCTTTTTTGTTCTCGAGGAAAAGTGGGAGAGTGAAAACTCTAGTTTGGATCTGAAAAAAAAAAAATTGAAGTGAACAAATGCTGAGTGAGATAATTCCGAAAAGTATCTGTGATTTTTAAGGATAGATAAAAAGTTGGTTGTTTGTCCCTGGTAAATATCCATCCACTTGAGAATTGTACTTTTTCTACTCCCCTCTAATTTTTGGATCTGAAGGCCACTTGCATCCTCAATATGCTTGTGGCATGCATATCCACCACACTTAAAACATGTGATGATCAGTTAGAGGTCCCTTTCCTATAAAATTCCACCAAGCTATTATTAGGGGGTTGTACTAGTGGAATTTCCCAAACATGGATTTTGGAGCTCATTTTTAGTGCGTGAAATAATTTTCTATTTATTATTATAGTTTTCAAATTTTTTTGCACACATGAACTCTAAAATTTTCATTTTGTTGCGATCTTATATCTTTTTTGTTCACGAGGAAAAATGGGAGAGTGAAAACTCAAGTATGGATCTGAAAAAAAAAAAAATTTGAAATGCACAAATGCTGGAGAGATAATTCCGAAAAGTATCTGTGATTTTTAAGGATAGACAAAAAGTGGGTTGTTTGGCGCTGGTAAATATCCAACCACTTGAGAATTGTACTTTTTCTACTCCCCCCTAATTTTTGGATCTGAAGGCCACTTCCATCCTCAACATGCTTGTGGCATGCATATCCACCAAACTTAAAACATGTGAGGATCAGTTAGAGGTCCCTTTCCTATAAAATTCCACCAAGCTATTATTAGGGGGTTGTACTAGTGGAATTTCCCAAACATGGATTTTGGTGCTCCTTTTTACTGCGTGAAATAATTTTCTATTTATTATTATTGTTTTCAAAATTTTTTGCACACTTGAACTCTAAAATTTTCATTTTGTTGCGATCTTATATCTTTTTTGTTCTCGAGGAAAAGTGGGAGAGTGAAAACTCTAGTTTGGATCTGAAAAAAAAAAAATTGAAGTGCACAAATGCTGAGTGAGATAATTCCGAAAAGTATTCGTGATTTTTAAGGATAGATAAAAAGTGGGTTGTTTGGCCCTGGTAAATATCCATCCACTTGAGAATTGTACTTTTTCTACTCCCCTCTAATTTTTGGATCTGAAGGCCACTTGCATCCTCAACATGCTTGTGGCATGCATATCCACCACACTTAAAACATGTGAGGATCAGTTAGAGGTCCCTTTCCTATAAAATTCCACCAAGCTATTATTAGGGAGTTGTACTAGTGGAATTTCCCAAACATGGATTTTGGAGCTCATTTTTAGTGCGTGAAATAATTTTCTATTTATTATTATAGTTTTCAAATTTTTTTGCACACATGAACTCTAAAATTTTCATTTTGTTGCGATCTTATATCTTTTTTGTTCACGAGGAAAAATGGGAGAGTGAAAACTCTAGTTTGGATCTGAAAAAAAAAAAAATTTGAAATGCACAAATGCTGGAGAGATAATTCCGAAAAGTATCTGTGATTTTTAAGGATAGACAAAAAGTGGGTTGTTTGGCGCTGGTAAATATCCAACCACTTGAGAATTGTACTTTTTCTACTCCCCCCTAATTTTTGGATCTGAAGGCCACTTGCATCCTCAACATGCTTGTGGCATGCATATCCACCACACTTAAAACATGTGAGTATCAGTTAGAGGTCCCTTTCCTATAAAATTCCACCAAGCTATTATTAGGGGGTTGTACTAGTGGAATTTCCCAAACATGGATTTTGGAGCTCCTTTTTACTGCGTGAAATAATTTTCTATTTATTATTATAGTTTTCAAATTTTTTTGCACACTTGAACTCTAAAATTTTCATTTTGTTGCGATCTTATATCTTTTTTGTTCTCGAGGAAAAGTGGGAGAGTGAAAACTCTAGTTTGGATCTGAAAAAAAAAAAATTGAAGTGAACAAATGCTGAGTGAGATAATTCCGAAAAGTATCTGTGATTTTTAAGGATAGATAAAAAGTTGGTTGTTTGGCCCTGGTAAATATCCATCCACTTGAGAATTGTACTTTTTCTACTCCCCTCTAATTTTTGGATCTGAAGGCCACTTGCATCCTCAATATGCTTGTGGCATGCATATCCACCACACTTAAAACATGTGAGGATCAGTTAGAGGTCCCTTTCCTATAAAATTCCACCAAGCTATTATTAGGGGGTTGTACTAGTGGAATTTCCCAAACATGGATTTTGGAGCTCATTTTTAGTGCGTGAAATAATTTTCTATTTATTATTATAGTTTTCAAATTTTTTTGCACACATGAACTCTAAAATTTTCATTTTGTTGCGATCTTATATCTTTTTTGTTCACGAGGAAAAATGGGAGAGTGAAAACTCAAGTATGGATCTGAAAAAAAAAAAAATTTGAAATGCACAAATGCTGGAGAGATAATTCCGAAAAGTATCTGTGATTTTTAAGGATAGACAAAAAGTGGGTTGTTTGGCGCTGGTAAATATCCAACCACTTGAGAATTGTACTTTTTCTACTCCCCCCTAATTTTTGGATCTGAAGGCCACTTCCATCCTCAACATGCTTGTGGCATGCATATCCACCAAACTTAAAACATGTGAGGATCATTTAGAGGTCCCTTTCCTATAAAATTCCACCAAGCTATTATTAGGGGGTTGTACTAGTGGAATTTCCCAAACATGGATTTTGGTGCTCCTTTTTACTGCGTGAAATAATTTTCTATTTATTATTATTGTTTTCAAATTTTTTTGCACACTTGAACTCTAAAATTTTCATTTTGTTGCGATCTTATATCTTTTTTGTTCTCGAGGAAAAGTGGGAGAGTGAAAACTCTAGTTTGGATCTGAAAAAAAAAAAATTGAAGTGCACAAATGCTGAGTGAGATAATTCCGAAAAGTATTCGTGATTTTTAAGGATAGATAAAAAGTGGGTTGTTTGGCCCTGGTAAATATCCATCCACTTGAGAATTGTACTTTTTCTACTCCCCTCTAATTTTTGGATCTGAAGGCCACTTGCATCCTCAACATGCTTGTGGCATGCATATCCACCACACTTAAAACATGTGAGGATCAGTTAGAGGTCCCTTTCCTATAAAATTCCACCAAGCTATTATTAGGGGGTTGTACTAGTGGAATTTCCCAAACATGGATTTTGGAGCTCATTTTTAGTGCGTGAAATAATTTTCTATTTATTATTATAGTTTTCAAATTTTTTTGCACACATGAACTCTAAAATTTTCATTTTGTTGCGATCTTATATCTTTTTTGTTCACGAGGAAAAATGGGAGAGTGAAAACTCAAGTATGGATCTGAAAAAAAAAAAAATTTGAAATGCACAAATGCTGGAGAGATAATTCCGAAAAGTATCTGTGATTTTTAAGGATAGACAAAAAGTGGGTTGTTTGGCGCTGGTAAATATCCAACCACTTGAGAATTGTACTTTTTCTACTCCCCCCTAATTTTTGGATCTGAAGGCCACTTGCATCCTCAACATGCTTGTGGCATGCATATCCACCACACTTAAAACATGTGAGGATCAGTTAGAGGTCCCTTTCCTATAAAATTCCACCAAGCTATTATTAGGGGGTTGTACTAGTGGAATTTCCCAAACATGGATTTTGGAGCTCCTTTTTACTGCGTGAAGTAATTTTCTATTTATTATTATAGTTTTCAAATTTTTTTGCACACTTGAACTCTAAAATTTTCATTTTGTTGCGATCTTATATCTTTTTTGTTCACGAGGAAAAATGGGAGAGTGAAAACTCAAGTTTGGATCTGAAAAAAAAAAATTTGAAATGCACAAATGCTGAGAGAGATAATCCCGAAAAGTATCTGTGATTTTTAAGGATAGGCAAAAAGTGGGTTGTTTGGCGCTGGTAAATATCCAACCACTTGAGAATTGTACTTTTTCTACTCCCCCCTAATTTTTGGATCTGAAGGCCACTTGCATCCTCAACATGCTTGTGGCATGCATATCCACTACACTTAAAACATGTGAGGATTAGTTAGAGGTCCCTTTCCTACAAAATTCCACCAAGCTATTATTAGGGGGTTGTACTAGTGGAATTTCCCAAACATGGATTTTGGAGCTCCTTCTTAGTGCGTGAAATAATTTTCTATTTATTATTATAGTTTTCAAATTTTTTTGCACACATGAACTCTAAAATTTTCATTTTGTTGAGATCTTATATCTTTTTTGTTCACGAGGAAAAATGGGAGAGTGAAAACTCACGTTTGGATCTGAAAAAAAAAAAATTTGAAATGCACAAATGCTGAGAGAGATAATTCCGAAAAGTACCTGTGATTTTTAAGGATAGACAAAAAGTGGGTTGTTTGGCGCTGGTAAATATCCAACCACTTGAGAATTGTACTTTTTCTACTCCCCCCTAATTTTTGGATCTGAAGGCCACTTCCATCCTCAACATGCTTGTGGCATGCATATCCACCACACTTAAAACATGTGAGGATCAGTTAGAGGTCCCTTTCCTATAAAATTCCACCAAGCTATTATTAGGGGGTTGTACTAGTGGAATTTCCCAAACATGGATTTTCGAGCTCCTTTTTACAGCGTGAAATAATTTTCTATTTATTATTATATTTTTCAATTTTTTTTGCACACTTGAACTCTAAAATTTTCATTTTGTTGCGATCTTATATCTTTTTTGTTCACGAGGAAAAATGGGAGAGTGAAAACTCAAGTTTGGATCTGAAAGAAAAAAAATTTGAAATGCACAAATGCTGAGAGAGATAATTCCGAAAAGTATCTGTGATTTTTAAGGATAGACAAAAAGTGGGTTGTTTGGCGCTGGTAAATATCCAACCACTTGAGAATTGTACTTTTTCTTCTCCCCCCTAATTTTTGGATCTGAAGGCAACACTCATCCTCAACATGCTTGTGGCATGCATATCCACCACACTTAAAACATGTGAGGATCAGTTAGAGGTCCCTTTCCTATAAAATTCCACGACCCTATTATTAGGGGGTTGTACAAGTGGAATTTCCCAAACATGGATTTTGGAGCTCCTTTTTAGTGCGTGAAATAATTTTCTATTTATTATTATAGTTTTCAAATTTTTTTGCACACATGAACTCTAAAATTTTCATTTTGTTGCGATCTTATATCTTTTTTGTTCACGAGGAAAAATGGGAGAGTGAAAACTTAAGTTTGGATCTGAAAAAAAAAAAAATTTGAAATGCACAAATGCTGGAGAGATAATTCCGAAAAGTATCTGTGATTTTTAAGGATAGACAAAAAGTGGGTTGTTTGGCGCTGGTAAATATCCAACCACTTGAGAATTGTACTTTTTCTTCTCCCCCCTAATTTTTGGATCTGAAGGCCACTTGCATCCTCAACATGCTTGTGGCATGCATATCCACCACACTTAAAACATGTGAGGATCAGTTAGATGTCCCTTTCCTTTAAAATTCCACCAAGATATTATTAGGGGGTTGTACTAGCGGAATTTCCCAAACATGGATTTTTGAGCTCATTTTTAGTGCGTGAAATAATTTTCTATTTATTATTATTGTTTTCAAATTTTTTTGCACACATGAACTTTAAAATTTTCATTTTGTTGCGATCTTATATCTTTTTTGTTCACGAGGAAAAGTGGGAGAGTGAAAACTCAAGTTTGGATCTGAAAAAAAAAAAAATTGAAGTGCACAAATGCTGAGAGAGATTATTCGGAAAAGTATCTGTGATTTTTAAGGATAGACAAAAAGTGGGTTGTTTGCCCCTGGTAAATATCCATCCACTTGAGAATTGTACTTTTTCTACTCCCCCCTAATTTTTGGATCTGAAGGCCACTTGCATCCTCAACATGCTTGTGGCATGCATATCCTCCAAACTTAAAACATGTGAGGATCAGTTAGAGGTCCTTTTCCTATAAAATTCCACCAAGCTATTATTAGGGGGTTGTACTAGTGGAATTTCCCAAACATGGATTTTGGAGCTCATTTTTAGTGCGTGAAATAATTTTCTATTTATTATTATAGTTTTCAAATTTTTTTGCACACATGAACTCTAATATTTTCATTTTGTTGCGATCTTATATCTTTTTTGGTCACGAGGAAAAATGGGAGAGTGAAAACTCAAGTTTGGATCCAAAAAAAAAAAATTTGAAGTGCACAAATACTGAGAGAGATAATTCCGAAAAGTATCTGTGATTTTTAAGGATAGGCAAAAAGCGGGTTGTTTGGCCCTTGTAAATATCCAACCACTTGAGAATTGTACTTTTTCTACTCCCCCCTAATTTTTGGATCTGAAGGCAACTTGCATCCTCAACATGCTTGTGGCATGCATATCCACCACACTTAAAACATGTGAGGATTAGTTACAGGTCCCTTTCCTATAAAATTCCACCAACCTATTATTAGGGGGTTGTACTAGTGGAATTTCCCAAACATGGATTTTGGAGCTCATTTTTAGTGCGTGAAATAATTTTTTATTTATTATTATAGTTTTCAATTTTTTTTGCACACATGAACTCTAAAATTTTCATTTTGTTGCGATCTTATATCTTTTTTGTTCACGAGGAAAAAAGGGAGAGTTTTCACTCAAGTTTGGATCTGAAAAAAAAAAAAAATTGAAATGCACAAATGCTGAGAGAGATAATTCCGAAAAGTATCTGTGATTTTTAAGGATAGGCAAAAAGTGGGTTGTTTGGCCCTGGTAAATATCCAACCACTTGAGAATTGTACTTTTTCTTCTCCCCCCTAATTTTTGGATCTGAAGGCCACTTGCATCCTCAACATGCTTGTGGCATGCATATCCACCACACTTAAAACATGTGAGGATCAGTTAGAGGTCCCTTTCCTTTAAAATTCCACCAAGATATTATTAGGGGGTTGTACTAGTGGAATTTCTCAAACATGGATTTTGGAGATCATTTTTAGAGCGTGAAATAATTTTCTATTTATTATTATTGTTTTCAAATTTTTTTGCACACATGAACTCTGAAAATTTCATTTTGTTGCGATCTTATATCTTTTTTGTTCACGAGGAAAAATGGGAGAGTTAAAACTCAAGTTTGGATTTGAAAAAAAAAAAATTTGAATTGCACAAATGCTGAGAGAAATAATTCCGAAAACTATCTGTGATTTTTAAGGATAGGCAAAAAGTGGGTTGTTTGGCCCTTGTAAATATCCATCCACTTGAGAATTGTACTTTTTCTACTCCCCCCTAATTTTTGGATCTAAAGGCCACTTGCATCCTCAACATGCTTGTGGCATGCATATCCACCACACTTAAAACATGTGAGGATCAGTTAGAGGTCCCTTTCCTTTAAAATTCCACCAAGATATTATTAGGGGGTTGTACTAGTGGAATTTCCCAAACATGGATTTTGGAGCTCATTTTTAGTGCGTGAAATAATTTTCTATTTATTATTATAGTTTTCAAATTTTTTTGCACACATGAACTCTAAAATTTTCATTTTGTTGCGATCTTATATCTTTTTTGTTCACGAGGAAAAGTGGGAGAGTGAAAACTCTAGTTTGGATCTGAAAAAAAAAAATTGAAGTGCACAAATGCTGAGAGAGATAATTCGGAAAAGTATCTGTGATTTTTGAGGATAGACAAAAAGTGGGTTCTTTGGCCCTGGTAAATATCCATCCACTTGAGAATTGTACTTTTTCTACTCCCCCCTAATTTTTGGATCTGAAGGCCACTTGCATCCTCAACATGCTTATGGCATGCATATCCACCACACTTAAAACATGTGAGGATCAGTTAGAGGTCCCTTTCCTTTAAAATTCCACCAAGATATTATTAGCGGGTTGTACTAGTGGAATTTCCCAAACATGGATTTTGGAGCTCATTTTTAGTGCGTGAAATAATTTTCTATTTATTATTATAGTTTTCAAATTTTTTTGCACACATGAACTCAAAAATTTTCATTTTGTTGCGATCTTATATCTTTTTTGTTCACGAGGAAAAATGGGAGAGTGAAAACTCAAGTTTGGATCTGAAAAAAAAAACAATTTGAAATGCACAAATGCTGGAGAGATAATTCCGAAAAGTGTCTGTGATTTTTAAGGATAGACAAAAAGTGGGTTGTTTGGCGCTGGTAAATATCCAACCACTTGAGAATTGTACTTTTTCTACTCCCCCCTAATTTTTGGATCTGAAGGCCACTTGCATCCTCAACATGCTTGTGGCATGCATATCCACCACACTTAAAACATGTGAGGATCAATTAGAGGTCACTTTCCTATAAAATTCCACCAAGCTATTATTAGGGGGTTGTACTAGTGGAATTTCCCAAACATGGATTTTGGAGCTTCTTTTTACTGCGTGAAATAATTTTCTATTTATTATTATAGTTTTCAAATTTTTTTGCACACTTGAACTCTAAAATTTTTATTTTGTTGCGATCTTATATCTTTTTTGTTCACGAGGAAAAATGGGAGAGTGAAAACTCAAGTTTGGATCTGAAAAAAAAAATTTGAAATGCACAAATGCTGGAGAGATAATTCCGAAAAGTATCTGTGATTTTTAAGGATAGACAAAAAGTGGGTTGTTTGGCGCTGGTAAATATCCAACCACTTGAGAATTGTACTTTTTCTACTCCCCCGTAATTTTTGGATCTGAAGGCCACTTGCATCCTCAACATGCTTGTGGCATGCATATCCACCACACTTAAAACATGTGAGGATCAGTTAGAGGTCACTTTCCTATAAAATTCCATCAAGCTATTATTAGGGGGTAGTACTAGTGGAATTTCCCAAACATGGATTTTAGAGCTTTTTTTTACTGCGTGAAATAATTTTCAATTTATTATTATAGTTTTCAAATTTTTTTCCACACTTGAACTCTAAAATTTTCATTTTGTTGCGATCTGATATCTTTTTTGGTCACGACGAAAAATGGGAGAGTGAAAACTCAAGTTTGGATCTGAAAAAAAAAAAATTTGAAATGCACAAATGCTGAGAGAGATAATTCCGAAAAGTACCTGTGATTTTTAAGGATAGACAAAAAGTGGGTTGTTTGGCGCTGGTAAATATCCAACCACTTGAGAATTGTACTTTTTCTACTCCCCCCTAATTTTTGGATCTGAAGGCCACTTCCATCCTCAACATGCTTGTGGCATGCATATCCACCACACTTAAAACATGTGAGGATCAGTTAGAGGTCCCTTTCCTATAAAATTCCACCAAGCTATTATTAGGGGGTTGTACTAGTGGAATTTCCCAAACATGGATTTTGGAGCTCATTTTTTGTGCGTGAAATAATTTTCTATTTATTATTATAGTTTTCAAATTTTTTTGCACCCATGAACTCTAAAATTTTCATTTTGTTGCGATCTTATATCATTTTTGTTCATGAGGAAAAATGGGAGAGAGAAAACTCAAGTTTGGATCTGAAAAAAAAAAAATTGAAGTGCACAAATGCTGAGTGAGATAATTCCGAAAAGTATCTGTGATTTTTAAGGATAGATAAAAAGTGGGTTGTTTGGCCCTGGTAAATATCCATCCACTTGAGAATTGTACTTTTTCTACTCCCCTCTAATTTTTGGATCTGAAGGCCACTTGCATCCTCAACATGCTTGTGGCATGCATATCCACCACACTCAAAACATGTGAGGATCAGTTAGAGGTCCCTTTCCTATAAAATTCCACCAAGCTATTATTAGGGGGTTGTACTAGTGGAATTTCCCAAACATGGATTTTGGAGCTCATTTTTTGTGCGTGAAATAATTTTCTATTTATTATTAAAGCTTTCAAATTTTTTTGCACACATGAAGTCTAAAATTTTCATTTTGTTGCGATCTTATATCTTTTTTGTTCACGAGGAAAAATGGGAGAGTGAAAACTCATGTTTGGATCTGAAAAAAAAAAAATTTGAATTGCACAAATGCTGAGAGAGATAATTCCGAAAAGTATATGTGATTTTTAAGGATAGGCAAAAGGTGGGTTGTTTGGCCCTGGCAAATATCCAACCACTTGAAAATTGTACTTTTTCTACTCCCCCCTAATTTTTGGATCTGAAGCCACTTGCATCCTCAACATGCTTGTGGCATGCATATCCACCACACTTAAAACATGTGAGGATCAGTTAGAGGTCCCTTTCCTATAAAATTCCACCAAGCTATTATTAGGGGGTTGTACTAGTGGAATTTCTGAAACATGGATTTTGGAGCTCATTTTTAGTGCGTGAAATAATTTTCTATTTATTATTATTGTTTTCAAATTTTTTTGCACACATGAACTCTAAAATTTTCATCTTGTTGCGATCTTATATCTTTTTTGTTCACGAGGAAAAGTGGGAGAGTGAAAACTCAAGTTTGGAACTGAAAAAAAAAAAAATTTGAAGTGCACAAATGCTGAGAGAGATAATTCCGAAAAGTATCTGTGATTTTTAAGGATAGGCAAAAAGTGGGTTGTTTGGCCCTGGTAAATATCTATCCACTTGAGAATTGTACTTTTTCTACTCCCCCCTAATTTTTGGATCTGAAGGCCACTTGCATCCTCAACATGCTTGTGGCATGCATATCCACCACACTTAAAACATGTGAGGATCAGTTAGAGGTCCCTTTCCTTTAAAATTCCACCAAGCTATTATTAGGGGGTTGTACTAGTGGAATTTCCCAAACATGGATTTTGGAGCTCATTTTTAGTGCGTGAAATAATTTTCTATTTATTATTATAGTTTTCAAATTTTTTTGCACACATGAACTCTAAAATTTTCATTTTGTTGCGATCTTATATCTTTTTTGTTCACGAGGAAAAATGGGAGAGTGAAAACTCAAGAATGGATCTGAAAAAAAAAAAAATTTGAAATGCACAAATGCTGGAGAGATAATTCCGAAAAGTATCTGTGATTTTTAAGGATAGACAAAAAGTGGGTTGTTTGGCGCTGGTAAATATCCAACCACTTGAGAGTTGTACTTTTTCTACTCCCCCCTAATTTTTGGATCTGAAGGCCACTTGCATCCTCAACATGCTTGTGGCATGCATATCCACCACACTTAAAACATGTGAGTATCAGTTAGAGGTCCCTTTCCTATAAAATTCCACCAAGCTATTATTAGGGGGTTGTACTAGTGGAATTTCCCAAACATGGATTTTGGAGCTCCTTTTTACTACGTGAAATAATTTTTTATTTATTATTATAGTTTTCAAATTTTTTTGCACACTTGAACTCTAAAATTTTCATTTTGTTGCGATCTTATATCTTTTTTGTTCTCGAGGAAAAGTGGGAGAGTGAAAACTCTAGTTTGGATCTGAAAAAAAAAAAATTGAAGTGCACAAATGCTGATTGAGATAATTCCGAAAAGTATCTGTGATTTTTAAGGATAGATAAAAAGTTGGTTGTTTGGCCCTGGTAAATATCCATCCACTTGAGAATTGTACTTTTTCTACTCCCCTCTAATTTTTGGATCTGAAGGCCACTTGCATCCTCAATATGCTTGTGGCATGCATATCCACCACACTTAAAACATGTGAGGATCAGTTAGAGGTCCCTTTCCTATAAAATTCCACCAAGCTATTATTAGGGGGTTGTACTAGTGGAATTTCCCAAACATGGATTTTGGAGCTCATTTTTAGTGCGTGAAATAATTTTCTATTTATTATTATAGTTTTCAAATTTTTTTGCACACATGAACTCTAAAATTTTCATTTTGTTGCGATCTTATATCTTTTTTGTTCACGAGGAAAAATGGGAGAGTGAAAACTCAAGTATGGATCTGAAAAAAAAAAAAATTTGAAATGCACAAATGCTGGAGAGATAATTCCGAAAAGTATCTGTGATTTTTAAGGATAGACAAAAAGTGGGTTGTTTGGCGCTGGTAAATATCCAACCACTTGAGAATTGTACTTTTTCTACTCCCCCCTAATTTTTCGATCTGAAGGCCACTTGCATCCTCAACATGCTTGTGGCATGCATATCCACCAAACTTAAAACATGTGAGGATCAGTTAGAGGTCCCTTTCCTATAAAATTCCACCAAGCTATTATTAGGGGGTTGTACTAGTGGAATTTCCCAAACATGGATTTTTGTGCTCCTTTTTACTGCGTGAAATAATTTTCTATTTATTATTATAGTTTTCAAATTTTTTTGCACACTTGAACTCTAAAATTTTCATTTTGTTGCGATCTTATATCTTTTTTGTTCTCGAGGAAAAGTGGGAGAGTGAAAACTCTAGTTTGGATCTGAAAAAAAAAAAATTGAAGTGCGCAAATGCTGAGTGAGATAATTCCGAAAAGTATCTGTGATTTTTTAGGATAGATAAAAAGTGGGTTGTTTGGCGCTGGTAAATATCCAACCACTTGAGAATTGTACTTTTTCTACTCCCCCCTAATTTTTGGATCTGAAGGCCACTTGCATCCTCAACATGCTTGTGGCATGCATATCCACCACACTTAAAACATGTGAGGATCAGTTAGAGGTCCCTTTCCTATAAAATTCCACCAAGCTATTATTAGGGGGTTGTACTAGTGGAATTTCCCAAACATGGATTTTGGAGCTCCTTTTTACTGCGTGAAATAATTTTCTATTTATTATTATAGTTTTCAAATTTTTTTGCACACATGAACTCTAAAATTTTCATTTTGTTGCGATCTTATATCTTTTTTTTTCACGAGGAAAAATGGGAGAGTGAAAACTCAAGTTAGGATCTGAAAGAAAAAAAATTTGAAATGCACAAATGCTGAGAGAGATAATTCCGAAAAGAATCTGTGATTTTTAAGGATAGACAAAAAGTGGGTTGTTTGGCGCTGGTAAATATCCAACCACTTGAGAATTGTACTTTTTCTACTCCCCCCTAATTTTTGGATCTGAAGGCCACTTGCATCCTCAACATGCTTGTGGCATGCATATCCACCACACTTAGAACATGTGAGGATCAGTTAGAGGTCACTTTCCTATAAAATTCCACCAAGCTATTATTAGGGGGTTGTACTAGTGGAATTTCCCAAACATGGATTTTAGAGCTCCTTTTTACTGCGTGAAGTAATTTTCTATTTATTATTATAGTTTTCAAATTTTTTTGCACACATGAACTCTAAAATTTTCATTTTGTTGCGATCTTATATCTTTTTTGTTCACGAGGAAAAATGGGAGAGTGAAAACTCAAGTATGGATCTGAAAAAAAAAAAAATTTGAAATGCACAAATGCTGGAGAGATAATTCCGAAAAGTATCTGTGATTTTTAAGGATAGACAAAAAGTGGGTTGTTTGGCGCTGGTAAATATCCAACCACTTGAGAATTGTACTTTTTCTACTCCCCCCTAATTTTTGGATCTGAAGGCCACTTGCATCCTCAACATGCTTGTGGCATGCATATCCACCACACTTAAAACATGTGAGGATCAGTTAGAGGTCCCTTTCCTATAAAATTCCACCAAGCTATTATTAGGGGGTTGTACTAGTGGAATTTCCCAAACATGGATTTTGGAGCTCCTTTTTACTGCGTGAAATAATTTTCTATTTATTATTATAGTTTTCAAATTTTTTTGCACACATGAACTCTAAAATTTTCATTTTGTTGCGATCTTATATCTTTTTTGTTCACGAGGAAAAATGGGAGAGTGAAAACTCAAGTTAGGATCTGAAAGAAAAAAAATTTGAAATGCACAAATGCTGAGAGAGATAATTCCGAAAAGAATCTGTGATTTTTAAGGATAGACAAAAAGTGGGTTGTTTGGCGCTGGTAAATATCCAACCACTTGAGAATTGTACTTTTTCTACTCCCCCCTAATTTTTGGATCTGAAGGCCACTTGCATCCTCAACATGCTTGTGGCATGCATATCCACCACACTTAAAACATGTGAGGATCAGTTAGAGGTCACTTTCCTATAAAATTCCACCAAGCTATTATTAGGGGGTTGTACTAGTGGAATTTCCCAAACATGGATTTTAGAGCTCCTTTTTACTGCGTGAAGTAATTTTCTATTTATTATTATAGTTTTCAAATTTTTTTGCACACTTGAACTCTAAAATTTTCATTTTGTTGCGATCTTATATCTTTTTTGTTCACGAGGAAAAATGGGAGAGTGAAAACTCAAGTTTGGATCTGAAAAAAAAAAAATTTGAAATGCACAAATGCTGAGAGAGATAATCCCGAAAAGTATCTGTGATTTTTAAGGATAGGCAAAAAGTGGGTTGTTTGGCGCTGGTAAATATCCAACCACTTGAGAATTGTACTTTTTCTACTCCCCCCTAATTTTTGGATCTGAAGGCCTCTTGCATCCTCAACATGCTTGTGGCATGCATATCCACTACACTTAAAACATGTGAGGATTAGTTAGAGGTCCCTTTCCTACAAAATTCCACCAAGCTATTATTAGGGGGTTGTACTAGTGGAATTTCCCAAACATGGATTTTGGAGCTCCTTCTTAGTGCGTGAAATAATTTTCTATTTATTATTATAGTTTTCAAATTTTTTTGCACACATGAACTCTAAAATTTTCATTTTGTTGAGATCTTATATCTTTTTTGTTCACGAGGAAAAATGGGAGAGTGAAAACTCACGTTTGGATCTGAAAAAAAAAAAATTTGAAATGCACAAATGCTGAGAGAGATAATTCCGAAAAGTACCTGTGATTTTTAAGGATAGACAAAAAGTGGGTTGTTTGGCGCTGGTAAATATCCAACCACTTGAGAATTGTACTTTTTCTACTCCCCCCTAATTTTTGGATCTGAAGGCCACTTCCATCCTCAACATGCTTGTGGCATGCATATCCACCACACTTAAAACATGTGAGGATCAGTTAGAGGTCCCTTTCCTATAAAATTCCACGACCCTATTATTAGGGGGTTGTACTAGTGGAATTTCCCAAACATGGATTTTGGAGCTCCTTTTTAGTGCGTGAAATAATTTTCTATTTATTATTATAGTTTTCAAATTTTTTTGCACACAAGAACTCTAAAATTTTCATTTTGTTGCGATCTTATATCTTTTTTGTTCACGAGGAAAAATGGGAGAGTGAAAACTTAAGTTTGGATCTGAAAAAAAAAAAAATTTGAAATGCACAAATGCTGGAGAGATAATTCCGAAAAGTATCTGTGATTTTTAAGGACAGACAAAAAGTGGGTTGTTTGGCGCTGGTAAATATCCAACCACTTGAGAATTGTACTTTTTCTTCTCCCCCCTAATTTTTGGATCTGAAGGCCACTTGCATCCTCAACATGCTTGTGGCATGCATATCCACCACACTTAAAACATGTGAGGATCAGTTAGAGGTCCCTTTCCTTTAAAATTCCACCAAGATATTATTAGGGGGTTGTACTAGTGGAATTTCCCAAACATGGATTTTGGAGCTCATTTTTAGTGCGTGAAATAATTTTCTATTTATTATTATTGTTTTCAAATTTTTTTGCACACATGAACTTTAAAATTTTCATTTTGTTGCGATCTTATATCTTTTTTGTTCACGAGGAAAAGTGGGAGAGTGAAAACTCAAGTTTGGATCTGAAAAAAAAAAAATTGAAGTGCACAAATGCTGAGAGAGATAATTCGGAAAAGTATCTGTGATTTTTAAGGAGAGACAAAAAGTGGGTTGTTTGCCCCTGGTAAATATCCATCCACTTGAGAATTGTTCTTTTTCTACTCCCCCCTAATTTTTGGATCTGAAGGCCACTTGCATCCTCAACATGCTTGTGGCATGCATATCCTCCAAACTTAAAACATGTGAGGATCAGTTAGAGGTCCTTTTCCTATAAAATTCCACCAAGCTATTATTAGGGGGTTGTACTAGTGGAATTTCCCAAACATGGATTTTGGAGCTCATTTTTAGTGCGTGAAATAATTTTCTATTTATTATTATAGTTTTCAAATTTTTTTGCACACACGAACTCTAATATTTTCATTTTGTTGCGATCTTATATCTTTTTTGGTCACGAGGAAAAATGGGAGAGTGAAAACTCAAGTTTGGATCTGAAAAAAAAAAATTTGAAGTGCACAAATACTGAGAGAGATAATTCCGAAAAGTATCTGTGATTTTTAAGGATAGGCAAAAAGCGGGTTGTTTGGCCCTTGTAAATATCCAACCACTTGAGAATTGTACTTTTTCTACTCCCCCCTAATTTTTGGATCTGAAGGCAACTTGCATCCTCAACGCATGGCATGCATATCCACCACACTTAAAACATGTGAGGATTAGTTACAGGTCCCTTTCCTATAAAATTCCACCAAGCTATTATTAGGGGGTTGTACTAGTGGAATTTCCCAAACATGGATTTTGGAGCTCATTTTTAGTGCGTGAAATAATTTTCTATTTATTATTATAGTTTTCAAATTTTTTTGCACACATGAACTCTAAAATTTTCATTTTGTTGCGATCTTATATCTTTTTTGTTCACGAGGAAAAAAGGGAGAGTTTTCACTCAAGTTTGGATCTGAAAAAAAAAAAAAATTGAAATGCACAAATGCTGAGAGAGATAATTCCGAAAAGTATCTGTGATTTTTAAGGATAGGCAAAAAGTGGGTTGTTTGGCCCTGGTAAATATCCAACCACTTGAGAATTGTACTTTTTCTTCTCCCCCCTAATTTTTGGATCTGAAGGCCACTTGCATCCTCAACATGCTTGTGGCATGCATATCCACCACACTTAAAACATGTGAGGATCAGTTAGAGGTCCCTGTCCTTTAAAATTCCACCAAGATATTATTAGGGGGTTGTACTAGTGGAATTTCTCAAACATGGATTTTGGAGCTCATTTTTAGTGCGTGAAATAATTTTCTATTTATTATTATAGTTTTCAAATTTTTTTGCACACATGAACTCTCGAATTTTCATTTTGTTGCGATCTTATATCTTTTTTGGTCACGAGGAAAAATGGGAGAGTGAAAACTCAAGTTTGGATCTGAAAAAAAAAAAATTGAAGTACACAAATGCTGAGAGAGATAATTCCGAAAAGTATCTGTGATTTTTAAGGATAGACAAAAAGTGGGTTGTTTGGCCCTAGTAAATATTCATCCACTTGAGAATTGTACTTTTTCTACTCCCCCCTAATTTTTGGATCTGGAGGCCACTTGCATCCTCAACATGCTTGTGGCATGCTTATCCACCACACTTAAAACATGTGATGATCAGTTAGAGGTCCCTTTCCTATAAAATTCCACAAAGCTATTATTAGGGGGTTGTACAAGTGGAATTTCCCAAACATGGATTTTGGAGCTCATTTTTAGTGCGTGAAATAATTTTCTATTTATTATTATAGTTTTCAAATTTTTTTGCACACATGAACTCAAAAATTTTCATTTTGTTGCGATCTTATATCTTTTTTGGTCACGAGGAAAAATGGGAGTTAAAACTCAAGTTTGGATCTGAAAAAAAAAAATTTTGAAGTGCACAAATACTGAGAGAGATAATTCCGAAAAGTATCTGTGATTTTTAAGGATAGGCAAGAAGCGGGTTGTTTGGCCCTGGTAAATATCCAACCACTTGAGAATTGTACTTTTTCCACTCCCCCCTAATTTTTGGATCTGAAGGCAACTTGCATCCTCAACATGCTTGTGGCATGCATATCCACCACACTTAAAACATGTGAGGATCAGTTAGAGGTCCCTTTCCTATAAAATTGCACCAACCTATTATTAGGGGGTTGTACTAATGGAATTTCCCAAACATGGATTTTGGAGCTCCTTTTTAGTGCGTGAAATAATTTTCTATTTATTATTATAGTTTTCAAATTTTTTTGCACACATGCACTCTGAAAATTTCATTTTGTTGCGATCTTATATCTTTTTTGTTCACGAGGAAAAATGGGAGAGTTAAAACTCAAGTTTGAATCTGAAAAAAAAAAATTTGAATTGCACAAATGCTGAGAGAGATAATTCCGAAAAGTATCTGTGATTTTTAAGGATAGGCAAAAAGTGGGTTGTTTGGCCCTGGTAAATATCCATCCACTTGAGAATTGTACTTTTTCTACTCCCCCCTAATATTTGGATCTAAAGGCCACTTGCATCCTCAACATGCTTGTGGCATGCATATCCACCACACTTAAAACATGTGAGGATCAGTTAGAGGTCCCTTTCCTTTAAAATTCCACCAAGATATTATTAGGGGGTTGTACTAGTGGAATTTCCCAAACATGGATTTTGGAGCTCAGTTTTAGTGCGTGAAATAATTTTCTATTTATTATTATTGTTTTCAAATTTTTTAGCACACATGAACTCTAAAATTTTCATTTTGTTGCGATCTTATATCTTTTTTGTTCACGAGGAAAAATGGGAGAGTGAAAACTCAAGTTTGGATCTGAAAAAAAAAAAAATTTGAAATGCACAAATGCTGGAGAGATAATTCCGAAAAGTATCTGTGATTTTTAAGGATAGACAAAAAGTGGGTTGTTTGGCGCTGGTAAATATCCAACCACTTGAGAATTGTACTTTTTCTACTCCCCCCTAATTTTTGGATCTGAAGGCCACTTGCATCCTCAACATGCTTGTGGCATGCATATCCACCACACTTAAAACATGTGAGGATCAATTAGAGGTCACTTTCCTATAAAATTCCACCAAGCTATTATTAGGGGGTTGTACTAGTGGAATTTCCCAAACATGGATTTTGGAGCTCCTTTTTACTGCGTGAAATAATTTTCTATTTATTATTATAGTTTTCAAATTTTTTTGCACACTTGAACTCTAAAATTTTCATTTTGTTGCGATCTTATATCTTTTTTGTTCACGAGGAAAAATGGGAGAGTGAAAACTCAAGTTTGGATCTGAAAAAAAAAAATTTGAAATGCACAAATGCTGAGAGAGATAATTCCGAAAAGTATCTGTGATTTTTAAGGATAGACAAAAAGTGGGTTGTTTGGCGCTGGTAAATATCCAACCACTTGAGAATTGTACTTTTTCTACTCCCCCCTAATTTTTGGATCTGAAGGCCACTTGCATCCTCAACATGCTTGTGGCATGCATATCCACCACACTTAAAACATGTGAGGATCAGTTAGAGGTCAGTTTCCTATAAAATTCCACCAAGCTATTATGAGGGGGTTGTACTAGTCGAATTTCCCAAACATGGATTTTAGAGCTCCTTTTTACTGCGTGAAATAATTTTCTATTTATTATTATAGTTTTCAAATTTTTTTGCACACTTGAACTCTAAAATTTTCATTTTGTTGCGATCTTATATCTTTTTTGTTCACGAGGAAAAATGGGAGAGTGAAAACTCAAGTTTGGATCTGAAAAAAAAAAAATTTGAAATGCACAAATGCTGAGAGAGATAATTCCAAAAAGTATCTGTGATTTTTAAGGATAGACAAAAAGTGGGTTGTTTGGCGCTGGTAAATATCCAACCACTTGAGAATTGTACTTTTTCTACTCCCCCCTAATTTTTGGTTCTAAAGGCCACTTCCATCCTCAACATGCTTGTGGCATGCATATCCACCACACTTAAAACATGTGAGGATCAGTTAGAGGTCCCTTTCCTATAAAATTCCACCAAGCTATTATTAGGGGGTTGTACTAGTGGAATTTCCCAAACATGGATTTTGGAGCTCATTTTTTGTGCGTGAAATAATTTTCTATTTATTATTATAGTTTTCAAATTTTTTTGCACACATGAACTCTAAAATTTTCATTTTGTTGCGATCTTATATCATTTTTGTTCATGAGGAAAAATGGCAGAGTGAAAACTCAAGTTTGGATCTGTAAAAAAAAAATAATTTGAAATGCACAAATGCTGAGAGAGATAATTCTGAAAAGTATCTGTGATTTTTAAGGATAGGCAAAAAGTGGGTTGTTTGGCGCTGGTAAATATCCAACCACTTGAGAATTGTACTTTTTCTACTCCCCCCTAATTTTTGGATCTGAAGGCCACTTGCATCCTCAACATACTTGTGGCATGCATATCCACCACACTCAAAACATGTGAGGATCAGTTAGAGGTCCCTTTCCTATAAAATTCCACCAATCTATTATTAGGGGGTTGTACTAGTGGAATTTCCCAAACATGGATTTTGGAGCTCATTTTTAGTGCGTGAAATAATTTTCTATTTATTATTATTGTTTTCAAATTTTTTTGCACACATGAACTCTAAAATTTTCATCTTGTTGCGATCTTATATCTTTTTTGTTCACGAGGAAAAAAATGAGAGTTTTCACTCAAGTTTGGATCTGAAAAAAAAAAGAATTTGAAATGCACAAATGCTGAGAGAGATAATTCCGAAAAGTATCTATTATTTTTAAGGATAGGCAAAAAGTGGATTGTTTGCCTATGGTAAATATCCAACCACTTGAGAATTTAACTTTTTCTACTCCCCCGAATTTTTGGATCTGAAGGCCACTTGCATCCTCAACATGCTTGTGGCATGCATATCCACCACACTTAAAACATATGAGGTTCAGTTAGAGGTCCCTTTCTTATAAAATTCCTCAAAGCTATTATTAGGGGGTTGTACAAGTGGAATTTCCCAAACATAGATTTTGGAGCTCATTTTTAGTGCGTGAAATAATTTTCTATTTATTATTATAGTTTTCAAATTTTTTGCACACATTACTCTAAAATTTTCATTTTGTTGCGATCTTATATCTTTTTTGTTCACGAGGAAAAATGGGAGAGTGGAAACTCAAGTTTGGATCTGAAAAAAAAAAATTTGAAATGCACAAATGCTGAGAGAGATAATTCCGAAAAGTATATGTGATTTTTAAGGATAGACAAAAAGTGGGTTGTTTGGCGCTGGTAAATATCCAACCACTTGAGAATTGTACTTTATCTACTCCCCCCTAATTTTTGGATCTGAAGGCCACTTGCATCCTCAACATGCTTGTGGGATGCATATCCACCACACTTAAAACATGTGAGGATCAGTTAGAGGTCCCATTCCTATAAAATTCCACCAAGCTATTATTAGGGGGTTGTACTAGTGGAATTTCCCAAACATGGATTTTGGAGCTCATTTTTAGTGCGTGAAATAATTTTCTATTTATTATTATAGTTTTCAAATTTTTTTGCACACATGAACTCTCGAATTTTCATTTTGTTGCGATCTTATATCTTTTTTGGTCACGAGGAAAAATGGGAGAGTGAAAACTCAAGTTTGGATCTGAAAAAAAAAAAATTGAAGTACACAAATGCTGAGAGAGATAATTCCGAAAAGTATCTGTGATTTTTAAGGATAGACAAAAAGTGGGTTGTTTGGCCCTAGTAAATATCCATCCACTTGAGAATTGTACTTTTTCTACTCCCCCCTAATTTTTGGATCTGAAGGCCACTTGCATCCTCAACATGCTTGTGGCATGCATATCCACCACACTTAAAACATGTGATGATCAGTTAGAGGTCCCTTTCCTATAAAATTCCACCAAGCTATTATTAGGGGGTTGTACAAGTGGAATTTCCCAAACATGGATTTTGGAGCTCATTTTTAGTGCGTGAAATAATTTTCTATTTATTATTATAGTTTTCAAATTTTTTTGCACACATGAACTCAAAAATTTTCATTTTGTTGCGATCTTATATCTTTTTTGGTCACGAGGAAAAATGGGAGTGAAAACTCAAGTTTGGATCTGAAAAAAAAAAATTTTGAAGTGCACAAATACTGAGAGAGATAATTCCGAAAAGTATCTGTGATTTTTAAGGATAGGCAAAAAGCGGGTTGTTTGGCCCTGGTAAATATCCAACCACTTGAGAATTGTACTTTTTCCACTCCCCCCTAATTTTTGGATCTGAAGGCAACTTGCATCCTCAACATGCTTGTGGCATGCATATCCACCACACTTAAAACATGTGAGGATCAGTTAGAGGTCCCTTTCCTTTAAAATTCCACCAACCTATTATTAGGGGGTTGTACTAGTGGAATTTCCCAAACATGGATTTTGGAGCTCCTTTTTAGTGCGTGAAATAATTTTCTATTTATTATTATAGTTTTCAAATTTTTTTGCACACATGCACTCTGAAAATTTCATTTTGTTGCGATCTTATATCTTTTTTGTTCACGAGGAAAAATGGGAGAGTTAAAACTCAAGTTTGAATCTGAAAAAAAAAAATTTGAATTGCACAAATGCTGAGAGAGATAATTCCAAAAAGTATCTGTGATTTTTAAGGATAGGCAAAAAGTGGGTTGTTTGGCCCTGGTAAATATCCATCCACTTGAGAATTGTACTTTTTCTACTCCCCCCTAATTTTTGGATCTAAAGGCCACTTGCATCCTCAACATGCTTGTGGCATGCATATCCACCACACTTAAAACATGTGAGGATCAGTTAGAGGTCCCTTTCCTTTAAAATTCCACCAAGATATTATTAGGGGGTTGTACTAGTGGAATTTCCCAAACATGGATTTTGGAGCTGAGTTTTAGTGCGTGAAATAATTTTCTATTTATTATTATTGTTTTCAAATTTTTTTGCACACATGAACTCTAAAATTTTCATTTTGTTGCGATCTTATATCTTTTTTGTTCACGAGGAAAAATGGGAGAGTGAAAACTCAAGTTTGGATCTGAAAAAAAAAAAATTTGAAATGCACAAATGCTGGAGAGATAATTCCGAAAAGCATCTGTGATTTTTAAGGATAGACTAAAAGTGGGTTGTTTGGCACTGGTAAATATCCAACCACTTGAGAATTGTACTTTTTCCACTCCCCCCTAATTTTTGCATCTGAAGGCCACTTGCATCCTCAACATGCTTGTGGCATGCATATCCACCACACTTAAAACATGTGAGGATCAGTTAGAGGTCCCTTTCCTATAAAATTCCACCAACCTATTATTAGGGGGTTGTACTAGTGGAATTTCCCAAACATGGATTTTGGAGCTCCTTTTTAGTGCGTGAAATAATTTTCTATTTATTATTATAGTTTTCAAATTTTTTTGCACACATGCACTCTGAAAATTTCATTTTGTTGCGATCTTATATCTTTTTTGTTCACGAGGAAAAATGGGAGAGTTAAAACTCAAGTTTGAATCTGAAAAAAAAAAAATTTGAATTGCACAAATGCTGAGAGAGATAATTCCGAAAAGTATCTGTGATTTTTAAGGATAGGCAAAAAGTGGATTGTTTGCCTATGGTAAATATCCATCCACTTGAGAATTGTACTTTTTCTACTCCCCCCTAATTTTTGGATCTAAAGGCCACTTGCATCCTCAACATGCTTGTGGCATGCATATCCACCACACTTAAAACATGTGATGATCAGTTAGAGGTCCCTTTCCTTTAAAATTCCACCAAGATATTATTAGGGGGTTGTATTAGTGGAATTTCCCAAACATGGATTTTGGAGCTCATTTTTAGTGCGTGAATTAATTTTCTATTTATTATTATTGTTTTCAAATTTTTTAGCACACATGAACTCCAAAATTTTCATTTTGTTGCGATCTTATATCTTTTTTGTTCACGAGGAAAAGTGGGAGAGTTGCATCCTCAACATGCTTGTGGCATGCATATCCACCACACTTAAAACATGTGAGGATCAGTTAAAGGTCTTTTTCCTATAAAATTCCACCAAGCTATTATTAGGGGGTTGTACTAGTGGAATTTCCCAAACATGGATTTTGGAGCTCATTTTTTGTGCATGAAATAATTTTCTATTTATTATTAAAGTTTTCAAATTTTTTTGCACACATGAACTCTATAATTTTCATTTTGTTGCGATCTTATATCTTTTTTGTTCACGAGGAAAAATGGGAGAGTGAAAACTCAAGTTTGGATCTGAAAAAAAAAAAATTTGAATTGCACAAATGCTGAGAGAGATAATTCCGAAAAGTATATGTGATTTTTAAGGATAGGCAAAAGGTGGGTTGTTTGGCCCTGGCAAATATCCAACCTCTTGAAAATTGTACTTTTTCTATTCCCCCCTAATTTTTGGATCTGAAGGCCACTTGCATCCTCAACATGCTTGTGGCATGCATATCCACCACACTTAAAACATGTGAGGATCAGTTAGAGGTCCCTTTCCTATAAAATTCCACCAAGCTATTATTAGGGGGTTGTACTAGTGGAATTTCCGAAACATGGATTTTGGAGCTCATTTTTAGTGCGTGAAATAATTTTCTATTTATTATTATAGTTTTCAAATTTTTTTGCACACATGAACTCTAAAATTTTCCTCTTGTTGCGATCTTATATCTTTTTTGTTCACGAGGAAAAAAAGGAGAGTTTTCACTCAAGTTTGGATCTGAAAAAAAAAAGAATTTGAAATGCACAAATGCTGAGAGAGATAATTCCGAAAAGTATCTGTGATTTTTAAGGATAGGCAAAAAGTGGATTGTTTGCCCATGGTAAATATCCAACCACTTGAGAATTTAACTTTTTCTACTCCCCCGAATTTTTGGATCTGAAGGCCACTTGCATCCTCAACATGCTTGTGGCATGCATATCCACCACACTTAAAACATGTGAGGTTCAGTTAGAGGTCCCTTTCTTATAAAATTCCTCAAAGCTATTATTAGGGGGTTGTACAAGTGGAATTTCCCAAACATAGATTTTGGAGCTCATTTTGAGTGCGTGAAATAATTTTCTATTTATAATTATAGTTTTCAAATTTTTTGCACACATTACTCTAAAATTTTCATTTTGTTGCGATCTTATATCTTTTTTGTTCACGAGGAAAAATGGGAGAGTGGAAACTCAAGTTTGGATCTGAAAAAAAAAAAAATTTGAAATGCACAAATGCTGGAGAGATAATTCCGAAAAGTATCTGTGATTTTTAAGGATAGACAAAAAGTGGGTTGTTTGGCGCTGGTAAATATCCAACCACTTGAGAATTGTACTTTATCTACTCCCCCCTAATTTTTGGATCTGAAGGCCACTTGCATCCTCAACATGCTTGTGGGATGCATATCCACCACACTTAAAACATGTGAGGATCAGTTAGAGGTCCCATTCCTATAAAATTCCACCAAGCTATTATTAGGGGGTTGTACTAGTGGAATTTCCCAAACATGGATTTTGGAGCTCATTTTTAGTGCGTGAAATAATTTTCTATTTATTATTATAGTTTTCAAATTTTTTTGCACACATGAACTCTCGAATTTTCATTTTGTTGCGATCTTATATCTTTTTTGGTCACGAGAAAAATGGGAGAGTGAAAACTCAAGTATGGATCTGAAAAAAAAAAAAAATTGAAGTACACAAATGCTGAGAGAGATAATTCCGAAAAGTATCTGTGATTTTTAAGGATAGACAAAAAGTGGGTTGTTTGGCCCTAGTAAATATCCATCCACTTGAGAATTGTACTTTTTCTACTCCCCCCTAATTTTTGGATCTGAAGGCCACTTGCATCCTCAACATGCTTGTGGCATGCATATCCACCACACTTAAAACATGTGAGGATCAGTTAGAGGTCCCTTTCCTATAAAATTCTACCAAGCTATTATTATGGGGTTGTACAAGTGGAATTTCCCAAACATGGATTTTGGAGCTCATTTTTAGTGCGTGAAATAATTTTCTATTTATTATTATAGTTTTCAAATTTTTTTGCACACATGAACTCAAAAATTTTCATTTTGTTGCGATCTTATATCTTTTTTGGTCACGAGGAAAAATGGGAGTGAAAACTCAAGTTTGGATCTGAAAAAAAAAAATTTGAAATGCACAAATGCTGAGAGCGATAATTCCGGAAAATATTTGTGATTTTTAAGGATAGGCAAAAATTGGGTTGTTTGGCCCTGGTAAATATCCAACCACTTGAGAATTGTACTTTTTCTACTCCCCCCTATTTTTTGGATCTGAAGGCCACTTGCATCCTCAACATGCTTGTGGCATGCATATCCACCACACTTAAAACATGTGAGGATCAGTTAGAGGTCCCTTTCCTATAAAATTCCACCAAGCTATTATTACGGGTTGTACTAGTGGAATTTCCGAAACATGGATTTTGGAGCTCATTTTTAGTTCGTGAAATAATTTTCTCTTTATTATTATAGTTTTCAAATTTTTTTGCATAGATGAACTCTAAAATTTTTATTTTGTGTCGATCTTATATCTTTTTTGTTCACGAGGAAAAATGGGAGAGTGAAAACTCAAGTTTGGATCTGAAAAAAAAAAAATTTGAATTGCACAAATGCTCAGAGAGATAATTCCGAAAAGTATATGTGATTTTTAAGGATAGGCAAAAAGTGGGTTGTTTGGCCCTGGTAAATATCCAACCATTTGAGAATTGTACTTTTTCTACTCCCCCCTAATTTTTGGATCTGAAGGCCACTTGCATCCTCAACATGCTTGTGGCATGCATATCCACCACACTTAAAACATGTGAAGATCAGTTAGAGGTCCCTTTCATATAAAATTCCACCAAGCTATTATTAGGGGGTTGTACTAGTGGAATTTCCCAAGCATGGATTTTGGAGCTCATTTTTAGTGCGTGAAATAATTTTCTATTTATTATTATAGTTATCAAATATTTTTGCACACATGAACTCTAAAATTTTCATTTTGTTGCGATCTTATATCTTTTTTGTTCACGAGGAAAAATGGGAGAGTGAAAACCCAAGTTTGGATCTGAAAAAAAAAAATTTGAATTGCACAATTGCTGAGAGAGATAATTCCGAAAAGTATATGTGATTTTTAAGGATAGGCAAAAAGTGGGTTGTTTGGCCCTAGAAAATATCCAACCATTTGAGAATTGTACTTTTTCTACTCCCCCCTAATTTTTGGATCTGAAGGCCACTTGCATCCTCAACATGCTTGTGGCATGCATATCCACCACACTTAAAACATGTGAGGATCAGTTAGAGGTCCCTTTCCTATAAAATTCCACCAAGCTATTATTAGGGGGTTGTACTAGTGGAATTTCCCAAACATGGATTTTGGAGCTCATTTTTAGTGCGTGAAATAATTTTCTATTTATTATTATAGTTTTCAAATTTTTTAGCACACATGAACTCTAAAATTTTAATTTTGTTGCGATCTTATATCTTTTTTGTTCACGAGGAAAAATGGGAGAGTTTTCACACAAGTTTGGATCTGAAAAAAAAAAATTTGTAATGCACAAATGCTGAGAGAGATAATTCCGAAAAGTATCTGTGATATTTAAGGATAGGCAAAAAGTGGGTTGTTTGGCCCTGGTAAATATCCAACTACTTGAGAATTGTACTTTTTCTACTCCCCCCTAATTTTTGGATCTGAAGGCCACTTGCATCCACAACATGCTTGTGGCATGCATATCCACCACACTTAAAACAAGTGAGGATCAGTTAGAGGTCCTTTTTCCTATAAAATTCCACCAAGCTATTATTAGGGGGTTGTACTTGTGGAATTTCCTAAACATGGATTTTGGAGCTCATTTTTAGTGCGTGAAATAATTTTCTATTTATTATTATAGTTTTCAAATTTTTTTGCACACATGAACTCTAAAATTTTCATTTTGTTGCGATCTTAGATCTTTTTTGTTCACGAGGAAAAATGGGAGAGTGAAAACTCAAGTTTGGATCTGAAAAAAAAAAAAATTTGAAATGCACAAATGCTGAGAGAGATAATTCCGAAAAGTATCTGTGATTTTTAAGGATAGGCAAAAAGTGGGTTGTTTGGCCCTGGTAAATATCCAACCACTTGAGAATTGTACTTTTTCTACTCCCCCCTAATTTTTGGATCTGAAGGCCACTTGCATCCTCAACATGCTTGTGGCATGCATATCCACTACACTTAAAACATGTGAGGATCAGTTAGAGGTCCCTTTCCTATAAAATTCCACCAACCTATTATTAGGGGGTTGTATTAGTGGAATTTCGCAAACATGGATTTTGGAGCTCATTTTTAGTGCGTGAAATAATTTTCTATTTATTATTATAGTTTTCAAATTTTTTTGCACACATGAACTCTAAAATTTTCATTTTGTTGCGATCATATATCTTTTTTGTTCACGAGGAAAAATGGGAGAGTGAAAACTCAAGTTTGGATCTGAAAAAAAAAAAAAATTTGAAATGCACAAATGCTGTGAGAGATAATTCCAAAAAGTATCTGCAATTTTTAAGGATAGGCAAAAAGTGGGTTGTTTGGCCCTGGTAAATATCCAACCACTTGAGAATTGTACTTTTTCTACTCCCCCCTAATTTTTGGATCTGAAGGCCACTTGCATCCTCAACATGCTTGTGGCATGCATATCCACCACACTTAAAACATGTGAGGATCAGTTAGAGGTCCCTTTCCTATAAAATTCCACCAAGCTATTATTAGGGGGTTGTACTAGTGGAATTTCCCAAACATGGATTTTGGAGCTCATTTTTAGTGCGTGAAATAATTTTCTATTTATTATTATAGTATTCAAATTTTTTTGCACACATGAACTCTAAAATTTTCATTTTGTTGCGATCTTATATCTTTTTTGTTCACGTGGAAAAAAGGGAGAGTTTTCACTCAAGTTTGGATCTGAAAAAAAAAAATTGAAATGCACAAATGCTGAGAGAGATAATTCCAAAAAGTATCTGTGATTTTTAAGGATAGGCAAAAAGTGGGTTGTTTGGCCCTGGTAAATATCCAACCACTTGAGAATTGTACTTTTTCTACTCCCGCCTAATTTTTGGATCTGAAGGCCACTTTCATCCTCAACATGCTTGTGGCATGCATATCCACCACACTTAAAACATGTGAGGATCAGTTAGAGGTCCCTTTCCTATAAAATTCTACCAACCTATTATTAGGGGGTTGTACTTGTGGAATTTCCCAAACATGGATTTTGGAGCTAATTTTTAGTGCGTGAAATAATTTTCTATTTATTATTATAGTTTTCAAATTTTTTTGCACACATGAACTCTAAAATTTTCATTTTGTTCCGATCTTATATCTTTTTTGTTCACGAGGAAAAATGGGAGAGTGAAAACTCAAGTTTGGATCTGAAAAAAAAAAAAAATTTGAAATGCACAAATGCTGAGAGAGATAATTCCGAAAAGTATCTGTGATTTTTAAGGATAGGCAAAAAGTGGGTTGTTTGGCCCTGGTAAATATCCAACCACTTGAGAATTGTACTTTTTCTACTCCCCCCTAATTTTTGGATCTGAAGGCCACTTGCATCCTCAACATGCTTGTGGCATGCATATCCACTACACTTAAAACATGTGAGGATCAGTTAGAGGTCCCTTTCCTATAAAATTCCACCAACCTATTATTAGGGGGTTGTATTAGTGGAATTTCGCAAACAAGGATTTTGGAGCTCATTTTTAGTGCGTGAAATAATTTTCTATTTATTATTATAGTTTTCAAATTTTTTTGCACACATGAACTCTAAAATTTTCATTTTGTTGCGATCATATATCTTTTTTGTTCACGAGGAAAAATGCGAGAGTGAAAACTCAAGTTTGGATCTGAAAAAAAAAAAAAATTTGAAATGCACAAATGCTGTGAGAGATAATTCCAAAAAGTATCTGCAATTTTTAAGGATAGGCAAAAAGTGGGTTGTTTGGCCCTGGTAAATATCCAACCACTTGAGAATTGTACTTTTTCTACTCCCCCCTAATTTTTGGATCTGAAGGCCACTTGCATCCTCAACAAGCTTGTGGCATGCATATCCACCACACTTAAAACATGTGAGGATCAGTTAGAGGTCCCTTTCCTATAAAATTCCACCAAGCTATTATTAGGGGGTTGTACTAGTGGAATTTCCCAAACATGGATTTTGGAGCTCATTTTTAGTGCGTGAAATAATTTTCTATTTATTATTATAGTATTCAAATTTCTTTGCACACATGAACTCTAAAATTTTCATTTTGTTGCGATCTTATATCTTTTTTGTTCACGTGGAAAAAAGGGAGAGTTTTCACTCAAGTTTGGATCTGAAAAAAAAAAAATTGAAATGCACAAATGCTGAGAGAGATAATTCCAAAAAGTATCTGTGATTTTTAAGGATAGGCAAAAAGTGGGTTGTTTGGCCCTGGTAAATATCCAACCACTTGAGAATTGTACTTTTTCTACTCCCGCCTAATTTTTGGATCTGAAGGCCACTTTCATCCTCAACATGCTTGTGGCATGCATATCCACCACACTTAAAACATGAGAGGATCAGTTAGAGGTCCCTTTCCTATAAAATTCTACCAACATATTATTAGGGGGTTGTACTTGTGGAATTTCCCAAACATGGATTTTGGAGCTAATTTTTAGTGCGTGAAATAATTTTCTATTTATTATTATAGTTTTCAAATTTTTTTGCACACATGAACTCTAAAATTTTCATTTTGTTGCGATCTTATATCTTTTTTGTTCACGAAGAAAAATGGGAGAGTGAAAACTCAAGTTTGGATCTGAAAAAAAAAAAAAATTTGAAATGCACAAATGCTGAGAGAGATAATTCCGAAAAGTATCTGTGATTTTTAAGGATAGGCAAAAAGTGGGTTGTTTGGCCCTGGTAAATATCCAACCACTTGAGAATTGTACTTTTTCTACTCCCCCCTAATTTTTGGATCTGAAGGCCACTTGCATCCTCAACATGCTTGTGGCATGCATATCCACTACACTTAAAACATGTGAGGATCAGTTAGAGGTCCCTTTCCTATAAAATTCCACCAACCTATTATTAGGGGGTTGTATTAGTGGAATTTCCCAAACATGGATTTTGGAGCTCATTTTTAGTGCGTGAAATAATTTTCTATTTATTATTATAGTTTTCAAATTTTTTTGCACACATGAACTCTAAAATTTTCATTTTGTTGCGATCATATATCTTTTTTGTTCACGAGGAAAAATGGGAGAGGGAAAGCTCTAGTTTGGATCTGAAAAAAAAAAAAATTTGAAATGCACAAATGCTGTGAGAGATAATTCCAAAAAGTATCTGCGATTTTTAAGGATAGGCAAAAAGTGGGTTGTTTGGCCCTGGTAAATATCCAACCACTTGAGAATTGTACTTTTTCTACTCCCCCCTAATTTTTGGATCTGAAGGCCACTTGCATCCTCAACATGCTTGTGGCATGCATATCCACCACACTTAAAACATGTGAGGATTAGTTAGAGGTCCCTTTCCTATAAAATTCCACAAAGCTATTACTAGGGGGTTGTACTAGTGGAATTTCCCAAACATGGATTTTGGAGCTCATTTTTAGTGCGTGAAATAATTTCCTATATATTATTATTGTTTTCAAATTTTTTTGCACACATGAACTCTAAAATTTTCATTTTGTTGCGATCTTATATCTTTTTTCTTCACGAGGAAAAGTGGGAGAGTGAAAACTCAAGTTTGGATCTGAAAAAAAAAAAAAATTGAAATGCACAAATGCTGAGAGAGGTAATTCCGAAAAGTATCTGTGATTTTTTAGGATAGGCAAAAAGTGGGTTGTTTGGCCCTGGTAAATATCCAACCACTTGAGAATTGTACTTTTTCTACTCCCCCCTAATTTTTGGATCTGAAGGCCACTTGCATCCTCAACATGCTTGTGGCATGCATATCCACCACACTTAAAACATGTGAGGATCAGTTGGAGGTCCCTTTCCTATAAAATTCCACCAAGCTATTATTAGGGGGTTGTACTAGTGGAATTTCCCAAACATGGATTTTGGAACTCATTTTAATGCGTGAAATAATTTTCTATTTATTATTATAGTTTTCAAATTTTTCTGCACACATGAACTCTAAAATTTTCATTTTGTTGCGATCTTATATCTTTTTTGTTCACGAGGAAAAATGGGAGAGTGAAAACTCAAGTTTGGATCTGAAAAAAAAAAATTTGAAATGCACAAATGCTGAGAGAGATAATTCCAAAAAGTATCTGTGATTTTTAAGGATAGGCAAAAAGTGGGTTGTTTGGCCCTGGTAAATATCCAACCACATGAGAATTGTACTTTTTCTACTCCCCCCTAATTTTAGGATCTGAAGGCCACTTGCATCCTCAACATGCTTGTAGCATGCATATCCACCACACTTAAAACATATGAGGATCAGTTAGAGGTCCCTTTCTTATAAAATTCCACCAAGCTATTATTAGGGGGTTGTACTAGTGGAATTTCCCAAACATAGATTTTGGAACTCTTTTTTAGTGCGTGAAATAATTTTCTATTTATTATTATAGTTTTCAAATTTTTTTGCAGACATGAACTCTAAAATTTTCATTTTGTTGCGATCTTATGTCTTTTTTGTTCACGAGGAATAATGGGAGAGTGAAAACTCAAGCTTGGATCTGAAAAAAAAAACAAATTCAAATGCACAAATGCTAAGAGAGATAATTCCGAAAAGTATCTGTGATTTTTAAGGATAGGCAAAAAGTGGGTTGTTTGGCCCTGGTAAATATCCAACCACTTGAGAATTGTACTTTTTCTACTCCCCCCTAATTTTTGGATCTGAAGGCCACGTGCATCCTCAACATGCTTGTGGCATGCATATCCACCACACTTAAAAAATGTGAGGATCAGTTAGAGGTCCCTTTCCAATAAAATTCCGCCAAGCTATTATTAGTGGTTGTACTCGTGGAATTTCCCAAAAATGGATTTTGGAGCTCATTTTTAGTGCGTGAAATAATTTCCTATATATTATTATTGTTTTCAAATTTTTTTGCACACATGAACTCTAAAATTTCATTTTGTTGCGATCTTATATCTTTTTTCTTCACGAGGAAAAGTGGGAGAGTGAAAACTCAAGTATGCATCTGAAAAAAAAAAAAAATTGAAATGCACAAATGCTGAGTGAGGTAATTCCGAAAAGTACCTGTGATTTTTTAGGATAGGCAAAAAGTGGGTTGTTTGGCGCTGGTAAATATCCAACCACTTGAGAATTGTACTTTTTCTACTCCCCCCTAATTTTTGGATCTGAAGGCCACTTGCATCCTCAACATGCTTGTGGCATGCATATCCACCACACATAAAACATGTTAGGATCAGTTAGAGGTCTCTTTCCTATAAAATTCCACCAACCTATTATTGGGGGGTTGTACTAGTGGAATTTCCGGAACATGGATTTTGGAGCTCATTTTTAGTGCGTGAAATAATTTTCTATTTATTATTATAGTTTTCAAATTTTTTTGCACACATGAACTCTAAAATTTTCATTTTGTTGCGATCTTATATGGTTTTTGTTTACGAGGAAAAATGGGAGAGTGAAAACTCAAGTTTGGATCTGAAAAAAAAAAATTTGAAATGCACAAATGCAGAGAGAGATAATTCCGGAAAGTATCTATGATTTTTAAGGATAGGAAAAAAGTGGGTTGTTTGGCTCTGGTAAATATCCAACCACTTGAGAATTTAACTTTTTCTACTCTCCCTAATTTTTGGATTTGAAAGCCACTTGCATCCTCAACATGCTTGTGGCATGCATATCCACCTCACTTAAAACATGTTAGGATCAGTTAGAGGTCTCTTTCCTATAAAATTCCACCAAGCTATTATTAGGGAGTTGAACTAGTGGAATTTCCCAAACAAGGATTTTGGAGCTCATTTTTAGTGCGTGAAATAATTTTATATTTATGATAATAGTTTTAAAATTTTTTGCACACATGAACTTTAAAATTTTCATTTTGTTGCGATCTTACGTCTTTTTTGTATAAAAGGAAAAATGGGAGAGTAAAAACTCAAGTTTGGATCTGAAAAAAAAAAATTTGAAATGCACAAATGCCGAGAGAGATAATTCCGAAAAGTATCAGTGATTTTTAAGGATAGGCAAAAAGTGGGTTTTTTGGCTCTGGTAAATATCCAACCACTGGAGAATTTAAGTTTTTCTACTCCCCCCTAATTTTCTGATCTGAAGGCCACTTGCATTCTCAACATGCTTGTGGCATGCATATCCACCACACTTAAAACATGTTAGGATCAGTTAGAGGTCTATTTCCTATAAAATTCCACCAAGCTATTATTTGGGGGTTGTACTAGTGGAATTTCCAGAACATGGATTTTGGAGCTCATTTTCAGTGCGTGAAATAATTTTCTATTTATTATTATAGTTTTCAAATTTTTTTGCACACATGAACTCTAAAATTTTAGTTTTGTTGCGATCTTATATCGTTTTTGTTTACGAGGAAAAATGGGAGAGTGAAAACTCAAGTTTGGATCTGAAAAAAAAAAATTTAAAATGCACAAATGCTTATAGAGGTAATTCCGAAAAGTATCTATGATTTTTAAGGATAGGAAAAAAGTGGGTTGTTTGGCTCTGGTAAATATCCAACCACTTGAGAATTTAACTTTTTCTACTCCCCCTAATTTTTGGATCTGAAGGCCACTTGCATCCTCAACATGCTTGTGGCATTCATATCCACCACACTTAAAACATGTACGGATCAGTTAGAGGTCTCTTTCCCATAAAATTCCACCAAGCTATTATTAGGGGGTTGTACTAGTGGAATTTCCCAAACATGGATTTTGGAGCTCATTTTTAGTGCGTGGAAAAATTTTCTATTTATGATTATAGTTTTTAAATTTTTTTGCACACATGAACTCGTAAATTTTCATTTTGGTGCGATCTTATATCGTTTTTGTTTACGAGGAAAAATGGGAGAGTGAAAATTCAAGTTTGAAAACTATAAAAAAAAATTTGAAATGCTCAAGTGCTAAGAGAGATAATTCCGAAAAGTATTTGTGATTTTTAAGGATAGGCAAAAAGTGGGTTGTTTGGCCCTGGTAAATATCCATCCACTTGAGAATTGTACTTTTTCTACTCCCCCCTAATTTTTGGATCTGAAGGCCACTTGCATCCTCAACATGCTTGTAGCATGCATATCCACCACACTTAAAACATGTGAGGATCAGTTAGAGGTCCCTTTCTTATAAAATTCCACCAAGCTATTATTAGGTGGTTGTACTAGTGGAATTTTCCAAACATAGATTTTGGAGCTCATTTTTAGTGCGTGAAATAATTTTCTATTTATTATTATTGTTTTCAAATTTTTTCGCACACATGAACTCTAAAATTTTCATTTTGTTGCGATCTTATATCTTTTTTGTTCACGAGGAATAATGGGAAAGTGAAAACTCAAGTTTGGATCTGAAAAAAAAAAACAATTTGAAATGCACAAATGCTGAGAGAGATAATTCCGAAAAGTATCTGTGATTTTTAAGGATAGGCAAAAAGTGGGTTGTTTGGCCCTGGTAAATATCCAACCACTTGAGAATTGTACTTTTTCTACTCCCCCCTAATTTTGGGATCTGAAGGCCACTTGCATCCTCAACATGCTTATGGCATGCATATCCACCACACTTAAAACATGTGAGGATCAGTTAGAGGTCCCTTTCTTATAAAATTCCACCAACCTATTATTAGGGGGTTGTACTAGTGGAATTTCCCAAACATGGATTTTGGAGCTCCTTTTTAGTGCGTTAAATAATTTTCTATTTATTATTATAGTTTTCAAATTTTTTTGCACACATGAACTCTAAAATTTTCATTTTGTTGCGATCTTATATCTTTTTTGTTCACGAGGAAAAATGGGAGAGCGAAAACTCAAGTTAGGATCTGAAAAAAAAAAATTTGAGTTGCACAAATGCTGAGAGAGATAATTCCGAAAAGTATATGTGATTTTTAAGGATAGGCAAAAAGTGGGTTGTTTGGCCCTGGTAAATATCCAACCATTTGAGAATTGTACTTTTTCTACTCCCCCCTAATTTTTGGATCTGAAGGCCACTTGCATCCTCAACATGCTTGTGGCATGCATATCCACCACACTTAAAATATGTGAGGATCAGTTAGAGGTCCCTTTCCTATAAAATTCCACCAAGCTATTATTAGGGGGTTGTACTAGTGGAATTTCCCAAACATGGATTTTGGAGCTTATTTTTAGTGCGTGAAATAATTTTCTCTTTATTGTTATAGTTTTCAAATTTTTTCGCACACATGAACTCTAAAATTTTCATTTTGTTGCGATCTTATATCTTTTTTGTTCACGATGAAAAATGGGAGAGTGAAAACACAAGTTTGGATCTGAAAAAAAAAAATTTGAAATGCACAAATGCTGAGAGAGATAATTCCGAAAAGTATTTGTGATTTTTAAGGATAGGCAAAAAGTGGGTTGTTTGGCGCTGGAAAATATCCAACCACTTGAGAATTGTACTTTTTCTACTCCCCCCTAATTTTTGGATCTGAAGGCCACTTGCATCCTCAACATGCTTGTGGCATGCATATCCACCACACTGAAAACATGTGAGGATCAGTTAGAGGTCCCTTTCCTATAAAATCCCACCAATCTATTATTAGGGGGTTGTGCTAGTGGAATTTCCCAAACATGGATTTTGGAGCTCATTTTTAGTGCGTGAAATAATTTTCTATTTATTATTATTGTTTTCAAATTTTTTTGCACACATGAACTCTAAAATTTTCATTTTGTTGCGATCTTATATCTTTTTTGTTTACGAGGAAAAGTGGGAGAGTGAAAACTCAAGTTTGGAACTGAAAAAAAAAAAAATTTGAAGTGCACAAATGCTGAGAGAGATAATTCCGAAAAGTATCTGTGATTTTTAAGGATAGGCAAAAAGTGGGTTGTTTGGCCCTGGTAAATATCCAACCACTTGAGAATTGTACTTTTTCTTCTCCCCCCTAATTTTTGGATCTGAAGGCCACTTGCATCCTCAACATGCTTGTGGCATGCATATCCACCACACTTAAAACTTGTGAGGATCAGTTAGAGGTCCCTTTCCTATAAAATTCCACCAAGCTATTATTAGGGGGTTGTACTAGTGGAATTTCCCTAACATGGATTTTGGAGCTCATTTTTAGTGCGTGAAATAATTTTCTATTTATTATTATAGTTTTCAAATTATTTTGCACACATGAACTCTAAAATTTTCATTTTGTTGCGAACTTATATCTTTTTGTTTACGAGGAAAAATGAGAGAGTGAAAATTCAAGTTTGAAAACTATAAAAAAAAATTTGAAATGCTCAAGTGCTAAGAGAGATAATTCCGAAAAGTACTTGTGATTTTTAAGAATAGGCAAAAAGTGGGTTGTTTGGCCCTGGTAAATATCCATCCACTTGAGAATTGTACTTTTTCTACTCCCCCCTAATTTTTGGATCTAAAGGCCACTTGCATCCTCAACATGCTTGTAGCATGCATATCCACCACACTTAAAACATGTGAGGATCAGTTAGAGGTCCCTTTCTTATAAAATTCCACCAAGCTATTATTAGGTGGTTGTACTAGTGGAATTTCCCAAACATAGATTTTGGAGCTCATTTTTAGTCCGTGAAATAATTTTCTATTTATTATTATAGTTTTCAAAATTTTTTGCACACATGAACTCTAAAATTTTCATTTTGTTGCGATCTTATATCTTTTTTGTTCACGAGGAATAATGGGAAAGTGAAAACTCAAGTTTGGATCTGAAAAAAAAAAACAATTTGAAATGCACAAATGCTGAGAGAGATAATTCCGAAAAGTATCTGTGATTTTTAAGGATAGGCAAAAAGTGGGTTGTTTGGCCCTGGTAAATATCCAACCACTTGAGAATTGTACTTTTTCTACTCCCCCCTAATTTTGGGATCTGAAGGCCACTTGCATCCTCAACATGCTTATGGCATGCATATCCACCACACTTAAAACATGTGAGGATCAGTTAGAGGTCCCTTTCTTATAAAATTCCACCAACCTATTATTAGGGGGTTGTACTAGTGGAATTTCCCAAACATGGATTTTGGAGCTCCTTTTTAGTGCGTTAAATAATTTTCTATTTATTATTATAGTTTTCAAATTTTTTTGCACACATGAACTCTAAAATTTTCATTTTGTTGCGATCTTATATCTTTTTTGTTCACGAGGAAAAATGGGAGAGTGAAAACTCAAGTTAGGATCTGAAAAAAAAAAATTTGAGTTGCACAAATGCTGAGAGAAATAATTCCGAAAAGTATATGTGATTTTTAAGGATAGGCAAAAAGTGGGTTGTTTGGCCTTGGTAAATATCCAACCATTTGAGAATTGTACTTTTTCTACTCCCCCCAAATTTTTGGATCTGAAGGCCACTTGCATCCTCAACATGCTTGTGGCATGCATATCCACCACACTTAAAATATGTGAGGATCAGTTAGAGGTCCCTTTCCTATAAAATTCCACCAAGCTATTATTAAGGGGTTGTAGTAGTGGAATTTCCCAAGCATGGATTTTGGAGCTCATTTTTTAGTGCGTGAAATAATTTTCTATTTATTATTATAGTTATCAAATATTTTTACACACATGAACTCTAAAATTTTAATTTTGTTGCGATCTTATATCTTTTTTGTTCATGAGGAAAAATGGGAGAGTTTTCACACAATTTTGGATCTGAAAAAAAGAAAAAATTGAAATGCACAAATGCTGAGAGAGATAATTCCGAAAAGTATTTGTGATTTTTAAGGATAGGCAAAAAGTGGGTTGTTTGGCCCTGGTAAATATCCAACCACTTGAAAATTGTACTTTTTCTACTCCCCCCTAATTTTTGGATCTGAAGGCGACTTGCATCCTCAACATGCTTGTGGCATGCATATCCACCACACTTAAAACATGTGAGGATCAGTTAGAGGTCCCTTTCCTATAAAATTCCACCAAGCTATTAGGGGGTTGTACTAGTGGAATTTCCCAAACATGGATTTTGGAGCTTATTTTTAGTGCGTGAAATAATTTTCTATTTATTGTTATAGTTTTCAAATTTTTTCGCACACATGAACTCTAAAATTTTCATTTTGTTGCGATCTTATATCTTTTTTGTTCACGATGAAAAATGGGAGAGTGAAAACATAAGTTTTGATCTGAAAAAAAAAAATTTGAAATGCACAAATGCTGAGAGAGATAATTCCGAAAAGTATTTGTGATTTTTAAGGATAGGCAAAAAGTGGGTTGTTTGGCGCTGGTAAATATCCAATCACTTGAGAATTGTACTTTTTCTACTCCCCCCTAATTTTTGGATCTGAAGGCCACTTGCATCCTCAACATGCTTGTGGCATGCATATCCACCACACTTAAAACATGTGAGGATCAGTTAGAGGTCCCTTTCCTATAAAATTCCACCAAGCTATTATTAGGGGGTTGTACTTGTGGAATTTCCCAAACATGGATTTTGGAGCTCATTTTTAGTGCGTGAAATAATTTTCTATTTATTATTATAGTTTTCAATTTTTTTTGCACACATGAACTCTAAAATTTTCATTTTGTTGCGAACTTATATCTTTTTTGTTTATGAGGAAAAATGGGAGAGTGAAAATTCAAGTTTGAAAACTATAAAAAAAAAAATTTGAAATGCACAAATGTTGAGAGAGATAATTCCGAAAAGTATCTGTGATTTTTAAGGATAGGCAAAAAGTGGGTTGTTTGGCCCTGGTAAATATCATACCACTTGAGAATTGTACTTTTTCTACTCCCCCCTAATTTTTGGATCTGAAGGCCACTTGCATCCTGAACATGCTTGTGGCATGCATATCCACCACACTGAAAATATGTGATAATCAGTTAGAGGTCCCTTTCCTATAAAATCCCACCAAGCTATTATTAGGGGGTTGTACTAGTGGAATTTCCCAAACATGGATTTTGGAGCTCATTTTTAGTGCGTGAATTAATTTTCTATTTATTATTATTGTTTTCAAATTTTTTGCACACATGAACTCTAAAATTTTCATTTTGTTGCGATCTTATATCTTTTTTGTTTTCGAGGAAAAGTGGGAGAGTGAAAACTCAAGTTTGGATCTGAAAAAATAAAAAATTTGAAGTGCACAAATGCTGAGAGAGATAATTCCGAAAAGTATCTGTGATTTTTAAGGATAGGCAAAAAGTGTGTTGTTTGGCCCTGGTAAATATCCAACCACTTGAGAATTGTACTTTTTCTAGTCCCCCCTAATTTTTGGATCTGAAGGCCACTTGCATCCTCAACATGCTTGTGGCATGCATATCCACCACACTTAAAACTTGTGAGGATTAGTTGGAGGTCCCTTTCCTATAAAATTCCACCAAGCTATTATTAGGGGGTTGTACTAGTGGAATTTCCCAAACATGGATTTTGGAGCTCATTTTTAGTGCGTGAAATAATTTTCTATTTATTATTATAGTTTTCAAATTTTTTTGCACACATGAACTCTAAAATTTTCATTTTGTTGCGAACTTATATCTTTTTTGTTTAGGAGGAAAAATGGGAGAGTGAAAATTCAAGTTTGAAAACTATAAAAAAAAAAATTTGAAATGCACAAATGCTGAGAGAGATCATTCCGAAAAGTATCTGTGATTTTTAAGGATAGGCAAAAAGTGGGTTGTTTGGCCCTGGTAAATATCATACCACTTGAGAATTGTACTTTTTCTACTCCCCCCTAATTTTTGGATCTGAAGGCCACTTGCATCCTGAACATGCTTGTGGCATGCATATCCTCCACACTGAAAACATGTGAGGATCAGTTAGAGGTCCCCTTCCTATAAAATCCCACCAAGCTATTATTAGGGGGTTGTACTAGTAGAATTTCCCAAACATGGATTTTGGAGCTCATTTTTAGTGCGTGAAATAATTTTCTATTTATTATGATTGTTTTCAAATTTTTTTGCACACATGAACTCTAAAATATTCATTTTGTTGCGATCTTATATCTTTTTTGTTCACGAGGAAAAGTGGGAGAGAGAAAATTCAAGTTTGGATCTGAAAAAAAAAATTTGAAATGCACAATTGCTGAGAGAGATAATTCCGAAAAGTATATGTGATTTTTAAGGATAGGCAAAAAGTGGGTTGTTTGGCCCTGGTAAATATCCAACCATTTGAGAATTGTACTTTTTCTACTCCCCCCTAATTTTTGGATCTGAAGGCCACTTGCATCCTCAACATGCTTGTGGCATGCATATCCACCACACTTAAAAATGTGAGGATCAGTTAGAGGTCCCTTTCTTATAAAATTCCACCAAGCTATTATTAGGGTGTTGTACTAGTGGAATTTCCCAAACATGGATTTTGGAGCTCATTTTTAGTGCATGAAATAATTTTCTATTTATTATTATAGTTTTCAAATTTTTTTGCACACATGAACTCTAAAATTTTCATTTTGTTGCGAACTTATATCTTTTTTGTTTAGGAGGAAAAATGGGAGAGTGAAAATTCACGTTTGGATCTGACAAAAAAAAAATTTGAAATGCACAAATGCTGAGAGAGATAATTCCAAAAACTATCTGTGATTTTTAAGGATAGGCAAAAAGTGGGTTGTTTGGCCCTGGTAAATATCCAACCACTTGAGAGTTGTACTTTTTCAACTCCCCCCTAATTTTTGGATCTGAAGGCCACTTGCATCCGCAACATGCTTGTGGCATGCATATCCACCACACTTAAAACTTGTGAGCATCAGTTACAGGTCCCTTTCCTATAAAATTCCACCAAGCTATTATTAGGGGGTTGTACTAGTGGAATTTCCCAAACATGGATTTTGGAGCTCATTTTTAGTGCGTGAAATAATTTTCTATTTATTATTATTGTTTTCAAATTTTTTTGCACACATGAACTCTAAAATTTTCATTTTGTTGCGATCTTATATCTTTTTTGTTCACGAGGAAAAGTGGGAGAGAGAAAACTCAAGTTTGGATCTGAAAAAAAAAATTTGAAATGCACAATTGCTGAGAGAGATAATTCCGAAAAGTATATGTGATTTTTAAGGATAGGCAAAAAGTGGGTTGTTTGGCCCTGGTAAATATCCAACCATTTGAGAATTGTACTTTTTCTACTCCCCCCTAATTTTTGGATCTGAAGGCCACTTGCATCCTCAACATGCTTGTGGCATGCATATCCACCACACTTAAAACATGTGAGGATCAGTTAGAGGTCCCTTTCTTATAAAATTCCACCAAGCTATTATTAGGGTGTTGTACTAGTGGAATTTCCCAAACATGGATTTTGGAGCTCATTTTTAGTGCGTGAAATAATTTTCTATTTATTATTATAGTTTTCAAATTTTTTTGCACACATGAACTCTAAAATTTTCATTTTGTTGCGATCTTATATCTTTTTTGTTCACGAGGAAAAATGGGAGAGAGAAAACTCAAGTTTGGATCTGACAAAAAAAAAATTTGAAATGCACAAATGCTGAGAGAGATAATTCCGAAAAGTATCTGTGCTTTTTATGGATAGGCAAAAAGTGGGTTGTTTGGCCCTGGTAAATATCCAACCACTTGAGAATTGTACTTTTTCTACTCCCCCACTAATTTTTGGATCTGATGGCCACTTGCATCCTCAATATGCTTGTGGCATGCATATCCACCACACTTAAAACTTGTGAGGATCAGTTAGAGGTCCCTTTCCTATAAAATTCCACCAAGCTATTATTAGGGGGTTGTACTAGTGGAATTTCCCAAACATGGATTTTGGAGCTCATTTTTAGTGCGTGAAATAATTTTCTATTTATTATTATAGTTTTCAAATTTTTTTGCACACATGAACTCTAAAATTTTCATTTTGTTGCGAACTTATATCTTTTTTGTTTACGAGGAAAAATGGGAATGTGAAAATTCAAGTTTGAAAACTATAAAAAAAAAAATTTGAAATGCACAAATGCTGAGAGAGATAATTCCCAAAAGTATCTGTGATTTTTAAGGATAGGCAAAAAGTGGGTTGTTTGGCGCTGGTAAATATCCAACCACTTGAGAATTGTACTTTTTCTACTCCCCCCTAATTTTTAGATCTGAAGGCCACTTGCATCCTCAACATGCTTGTGGCATGCATATCCACCACACTTAAAACATGTGAGGATCAGTTAGAGGTCCCTTTCCTATAAAATTCCACCAAGCTATTATTAGGGGGTTGTACTTGTGGAATTTCCCAAACATGGATTTTGGAGCTCATTTTTAGTGCGTGAAATAATTTTCTATTTATTATTATAGTTTTCAAATTTTTTTGCACACATGAACTCTAAAATTTTCATTTTGTTGCGAACTTATATCTTTTTTGTTTATGAGGAAAAATGGGAGAGTGAAAATTCAAGTTAGAAAACTATAAAAAAAAAAAATTTGAAATGCACAAATGTTGAGAGAGATAATTCCGAAAAGTATCTGTGATTTTTAAGGATAGGCAAAAAGTGGGTTGTTTGGCCCTGGTAAATATCATACCACTTGAGAATTATACTTTTTCTACTGCCCCCTAATTTTTGGATCTGAAGGCCACTTGCATCCTGAACATGCTTGTGGCATGCATATCCACCACACTGAAAACATGTGATAATCAGTTAGAGGTCCCTTTCCTATAAAATCCCACCAAGCTATTATTAGGGGGTTGTACTAGTGGAATTTCCCAAACATGGATTTTGGAGCTCATTTTTAGTGCGTGAATTAATTTTCTATTTATTATTATTGTTTTCAAATTTTTTGCACATATGAACTCTAAAATTTTCATTTTGTTGCGATCTTATATCTTTTTTGTTTTCGAGGAAAAGTGGGAGAGTGAAAACTCAAGTTTGGATCTGAAAAAAAAAAAAATTTGAAGTGCACAAATGCTGAGAGAGATAATGCCGAAAAGTATCTGTGATTTTTAAGGATAGGCAAAAAGTGTGTTGTTTAGCCCTGGTAAATATCCAACCACTTGAGAATTGTACTTTTTCTAGTCCCCCCTAATTTTTGGATCTGAAGGCCACTTGCATCCTCAACATGCTTGTGGCATGCATATCCACCACACTTAAAACTTGTGAGGATTAGTTAGAGGTCCCTTTCCTATAAAATTCCACCAAGCTATTATTAGGGGGTTGTACTAGTGGAATTTCCCAAACATGGATTTTGGAGCTCATTTTTAGTGTGTGAAATAATTTTCTATTTATTATTATAGTTTTCAAATTTTTTTGCACACATGAACTCTAAAATTTTCATTTTGTTGCGAACTTATATCTTTTTTGTTTAGGAGGAAAAATGGGAGAGTGAAAATTCAAGTTTGAAAACTATAAAAAAAAAAATTTGAAATGCACAAATGCTGAGAGAGATCATTCCGAAAAGTATCTGTGATTTTTAAGGATAGGCAAAAAGTGGGTTGTTTGGCCCTGGTAAATATCATACCACTTGAGAATTGTACTTTTTCTACTCCCCCCTAATTTTTGGATCTGAAGGCCACTTGCATCCTGAACATGCTTGTGGCATGCATATCCTCCACACTGAAAACATGTGAGGATCAGTTAGAGGTCCCCTTCCTATAAAATCCCACCAAGCTATTATTAGGGGGTTGTACTAGTGGAATTTCCCAAACATGGATTTTGGAGCTCATTTTTAGTGCGTGAAATAATTTTCTATTTATTATTATTGTTTTCAAATTTTTTTGCACACATGAACTCTAAAATTTTCATTTTGTTGCGATCTTATATCTTTTTTGTTCACGAGGAAAAGTGGGAGAGAGAAAACTCAAGTTTGGATCTGAAAAAAAAAATTTGAAATGCACAATTGCTGAGAGAGATAATTCCGAAAAGTATATGTGATTTTTAAGGATAGGCAAAAAGTGGGTTGTTTGGCCCTGGTAAATATCCAACCATTTGAGAATTGTACTTTTTCTACTCCCCCCTAATTTTTGGATCTGAAGGCCACTTGCATCCTCAACATGCTTGTGGCATGCATATCCACCACACTTAAAACATGTGAGGATCAGTTAGAGGTCCCTTTCTTATAAAATTCCACCAAGCTATTATTAGGGTGTTGTACTAGTGGAATTTCCCACACATGGATTTTGGAGCTCATTTTTAGTGTATGAAATAATTTTCTATTTATTATTATAGTTTTCAAATTTTTTTGCACACATGAACTCTAAAATTTTCATTTTGTTGCGAACTTATATCTTTTTTGTTTAGGAGGAAAAATGGGAGAGTGAAAATTCACGTTTGGATCTGACAAAAAAAAAATTTGAAATGCACAAATGCTGAGAGAGATAATTCCAAAAAGTATCTGTGATTTTTAAGGATAGGCAAAAAGTGGGTTGTTTGGCCCTGGTAAATATCCAACCACTTGAGAGTTGTACTTTTTCAACTCCCCCCTAATTTTTGGATCTGAAGGCCACTTGCATCCGCAACATGCTTGTGGCATGCATATCCACCACACTTAAAACTTGTGAGCATCAGTTACAGGTCCCTTTCCTATAAAATTCCACCAAGCTATTATTAGGGGGTTGTACTAGTGGAATTTCCCAAACATGGATTTTGGAGCTCATTTTTAATGCGTGAAATATTTTTCTATTTATTATTATTGTTTTCAAATTTTTTTGCACACATGAACTCTAAAATTTTCATTTTGTTGCGATCTTATATCTTTTTTGTTCACGAAGAAAAGTGGGAGAGAGAAAACTCAAGTTTGGATCTGAAAAAAAAAATTTGAAATGCACAATTGCTGAGAGAGATAATTCCGAAAAGTATATGTGATTTTTAAGGATAGGCAAAAAGTGGGTTGTTTGGCCCTGGTAAATATCCAACCATTTGAGAATTGTACTTTTTCTACTCCCCCCTAATTTTTGGATCTGAAGGCCACTTGCATCCTCAACATGCTTGTGGCATGCATATCCACCACACTTAAAACATGTGAGGATCAGTTAGAGGTCCCTTTCTTATAAAATTCCACCAAGCTATTATTGGGGTGTTGTACTAGTGGAATTTCCCAAACATGGATTTTGGAGCTCATTTTTAGTGCATGAAATAATTTTCTATTTATTATTATAGTTTTCAAATTTTTTTGCACACATGAACTCTAAAATTTTCATTTTGTTGCGAACTTATATCTTTTTTGTTTAGGAGGAAAAATGGGAGAGTGAAAATTCACGTTTGGATCTGACAAAAAAAAAATTTGAAATGCACAAATGCTGTGAGAGATAATTCCAAAAAGTATCTGTGATTTTTAAGGATAGGCAAAAAGTGGGTTGTTTGGCCCTGGTAAATATCCAACCTTTTGAGAGTTGTACTTTTTCAACTCCCCCCTAATTTTTGGATCTGAAGGCCACTTGCATCCGCAACATGCTTGTGGCATGCATATCCACCACACTTAAAACTTGTGAGCATCAGTTACAGGTCCCTTTCCTATAAAATTCCACCAAGCTATTATTAGGGGGTTGTACTAGTGGAATTTCCCAAACATGGATTTTGGAGCTCATTTTTAGTGCGTGAAATAATTTTCTATTTATTATTATAGTTTTCAAATTTTTTTGCACACATGAACTCTAAAATTTTCATTTTGTTGCGAACTTATATCTTTTTTGTTTATGAGGAAAAATGGGAGAGTGAAAATTCAAGTTTGGATCTGAAAAAAAAAATTTGAAATGCACAAATGCTGAGAGAGATAATTCCGAAAAGTATCTGTGCTTTTTAAGGATAGGCAAAAAGTGGGTTGTTTGGCCCTGGTAAATATCCAACCACTTGAGAATTGTACTTTTTCTACTCCCCCCTAATTTTTGGATCTGAAGGGCACTTGCATCCTCAACATGCTTGTGGCATGTATATCCACCACACATAAAACTTGTGAGGATCAGTTAGAGATCCCTTTCCTATAAAACTCCACCAAGCTATTATTAGGGGGTTGTACTAGTGGAATTTCCCAAACATGGATTTTGGAGCTCATTTTTAGTGCGTGAAATAATTTTCTATTTATTATTATTGTTTTCAAATTTTTTTGCACACATGAACTCTAAAATTTTCATTTTGTTGCGAACTTATATCTTTTTTGTTTAGGAGGAAAAATGGGAGAGTGAAAATTCAAGTTTGAAAACTATAAAAAAAAAAAATTGAAATGCACAAATGCTGAGAGAGATCATTCCGAAAAGTATCTGTGATTTTTAAGGATAGGCAAAAAGTGGGTTGTTTGGCCCTGGTAAATATCATACCACTTGAGAATTGTACTTTTTCTACTCCCCCCTAATTTTTGGATCTGAAGGCCACTTGCATCCTCAACATGCTTGTGGCATGCATATCCACCACACTTAAAACATGTGAGGATCAGTTAGAGGTCCCTTTCCTCTAAAATTCCACCAAGCTATTATTAGGGGGTTGTTCTAGTGGAATATCAAAAACATGGAGTTTGGAGCTCATTTTTAGTGCGTGAAATAATTTTCTATTGATTATTATAGTTTTCAAATTTTTTTGCACACATGAACTCTAAAATTTTCATTTTGTTGCGATCTTATATCTTTTTTGTTCACGAGGAAAAATGGTAGAGTGAAAACTCAAGTTTGGATCTGACAAAAAAAAAATTTGAAATGCACAAATGCTGAGAGAGATAATTCCGAAAAGTATCTATGATTTTTAAGGATAGGCAAAAAGTGGGTTGTTTGGCCCTGGTAAATATCCAACCACTTGAGCATTTAACTTTTTCTACTCCCCCCTAATTTTTGGATCTGAAGGCCACTTGCATCCGCAACATGCTTGTGGCATGCATATCCACCACACTTAAAACTTGTGAGCATCAGTTACAGGTCCCTTTCCTATAAAATTCCACCAAGCTATTATTAGGGGGTTGTACTAGTGGAATTTCCCAAACATGGATTTTGGAGCTCATTTTTAGTGCGTGAAATAATTTTCTATTTATTATTATTGTTTTCCAATTTTTTTGCACACATGAACTCTAAAATTTTCATTTTGTTGCGATCTTATATCTTTTTTGTTCACGAGGAAAAGTGGGAGAGAGAAAACTCAAGTTTGGATCTGAAAAAAAAAATTTGAAATGCACAATTGCTGAGAGAGATAATTCCGAAAAGTATATGTGATTTTTAAGGATGGGCAAAAAGTGGGTTGTTTGGCCCTGGTAAATATCCAACCATTTGAGAATTGTACTTTTTCTACTCCCCCCTAATTTTTGGATCTGAAGGCCACTTGCATCCTCAACATGCTTGTGGCATGCATATCCACCACACTTAAAACATGTGAGGATCAGTTAGAGGTCCCTTTCTTATAAAATTCCACCAAGCTATTATTAGGGTGTTGTACTAGTGGAATTTCCCAAACATGGATTTTGGAGCTCATTTTTAGTGCATGAAATAATTTTCTATTTATTATTATAGTTTTCAAATTTTTTTGCACACATGAACTCTAAAATTTTCATTTTGTTGCGAACTTATATCTTTTTTGTTTACGAGGAAAAATGGGAGAGTTTTCACACAATTTTGGATCTGAAAAAAACAAAAAATTGAAATGCACAAATGCTGAGAGAGATAATTCCGAAAAGTATTTGTGATTTTTAAGGATAGGCAAAAAGTGGGTTGTTTGGCCCTGGTAAATATCCAACCACTTGAAAATTGTACTTTTTCTACTCCCCCCTAATTTTTGGATCTGAAGGCGACTTGCATCCTCAACATGCTTGTGGCATGCATATCCACCACACTTAAAACATGTGAGGATCAGTTAGAGGTCCCTTTCCTATAAAATTCCACCAAGCTATTAGGGGGTTGTACTAGTTGAATTTCCCAAACATGGATTTTGGAGCTTATTTTTAGTGCGTGAAGTAATTTTCTATTTATTGTTATAGTTTTCAAATTTTTTCGCACACATGAACTCTAAAATTTTCATTTTGTTGCGATCTTATATCTTTTTTGTTCACGATGAAAAATGGGAGAGTGAAAACATAAGTTTTGATCTGAAAAAAAAAAATTTGAAATGCACAAATGCTGAGAGAGATAATTCCGAAAAGTATTTGTGATTTTTAAGGATAGGCAAAAAGTGGGTTGTTTGGCGCTGGTAAATATCCAACCACTTGAGAATTGTACTTTTTCTACTCCCCCCTAATTTTTGGATCTGAAGGCCACTTGCATCCTCAACATGCTTGTGGCATGCATATCCACCACACTTAAAACATGTGAGGATCAGTTAGAGGTCCCTTTCCTATAAAATTCCACCAAGCTATTATTAGGGGGTTGTACTTGTGGAATTTCCCAAACATGGATTTTGGAGCTCATTTTTAGTGCGTGAAATAATTTTCTATTTATTATTATAGTTTTCAATTTTTTTTGCACACATGAACTCTAAAATTTTCATTTTGTTGCAAACTTATATCTTTTTTGTTTATGAGGAAAAATGGGAGAGTGAAAATTCAAGTTTGAAAACTATAAAAAAAAAAATTTGAAATGCACAAATGTTGAGAGAGATAATTCCGAAAACTATCTGTGATTTTTAAGGATAGGCAAAAAGTGGGTTGTTTGGCCCTGGTAAATATCATACCACTTGAGAATTGTACTTTTTCTACTCCCCCCTAATTTTTGGATCTGAAGGCCACTTGCATCCTGAACATGCTTGTGGCATGCATATCCACCACACTGAAAATATGTGATAATCAGTTAGAGGTCCCTTTCCTATAAAATCCCACCAAGCTATTATTAGGGGGTTGTACTAGTGGAATTTCCCAAACATGGATTTTGGAGCTCATTTTTAGTGCGTGAATTAATTTTCTATTTATTATTATTGTTTTCAAATTTTTTGCACACATGAACTCTAAAATTTTCATTTTGTTGCGATCTTATATCTTTTTTGTTTTCGAGGAAAAGTGGGAGAGTGAAAACTCAAGTTTGGATCTGAAAAAAAAAAAAATTTGAAGTGCACAAATGCTGAGAGAGATAATTCCGAAAAGTATCTGTGATTTTTAAGGATAGGCAAAAAGTGTGTTGTTTGGCCCTGGTAAATATCCAACCACATGAGAATTGTACTTTTTCTAGTCCCCCCTAATTTTTGGATCTGAAGGCCACTTGCATCCTCAACATGCTTGTGGCATGCATATCCACCACACTTAAAACTTGTGAGGATTAGTTAGAGGTCCCTTTCCTATAAAATTCCACCAAGCTATTATTAGGGGGTTGTACTAGTGGAATTTCCCAAACATGGATTTTGGAGCTCATTTTTAGTGCGTGAAATAATTTTCTATTTACTATTATAGTTTTCAAATTTTTTTGCACACATGAACTCTAAAATTTTCATTTTGTTGCGAACTTATATCTTTTTTGTTTAGGAGGAAAAATGGGAGAGTGAAAATTCAGGTTTGAAAACTATAAAAAAAAAATTTGAAATGCACAAATGCTGAGAGAGATCATTCCGAAAAGTATCTGTGATTTTTAAGGATAGGCAAAAAGTGGGTTGTTTGGCCCTGGGAAATATCATACCACTTGAGAATTGTACTTTTTCTACTCCCCCCTAATTTTTGGATCTGAAGGCCACTTGCATCCTGAACATGCTTGTGGCATGCATATCCTCCACACTGAAAACATGTGAGGATCAGTTAGAGGTCCCCTTCCTATAAAATCCCACCAAGCTATTATTAGGGGGTTGTACTAGTAGAATTTCCCAAACATGGATTTTGGAGCTCATTTTTAGTGCGTGAAATAATTTTCTATTTATTATGATTGTTTTCAAATTTTTTTGCACACATGAACTCTAAAATATTCATTTTGTTGCGATCTTATATCTTTTTTGTTCACGAGGAAAAGTGGGAGAGAGAAAATTCAAGTTTGGATCTGAAAAAAAAAATTTGAAATGCACAATTGCTGAGAGAGATAATTCCGAAAAGTATATGTGATTTTTAAGGATAGCCAAAAAGTGGGTTGTTTGGCCCTGGTAAATATCCAACCATTTGAGAATTGTACTTTTTCTACTCCCCCCTAATTTTTGGATCTGAAGGCCACTTGCATCCTCAACATGCTTGTGGCATGCATATCCACCACACTTAAAACATGTGAGGATCAGTTAGAGGTCCCTTTCTTATAAAATTCCACCAAGCTATTATTAGGGTGTTGTACTAGTGGAATTTCCCAAACATGGATTTTGGAGCTCATTTTTAGTGCATGAAATAATTTTCTATTTATTATTATAGTTTTCAAATTTTTTTGCACACATGAACTCTAAAATTTTCATTTTGTTGCGAACTTATATCTTTTTTGTTTAGGAGGAAAAATGGGAGAGTGAAAATTCACGTTTGGATCTGACAAAAAAAAAATTTGAAATGCACAAATGCTGAGAGAGATAATTCCAAAAAGTATCTGTGATTTTTAAGGATAGGCAAAAAGTGGGTTGTTTGGCCCTGGTAAATATCCAACCACTTGAGAGTTGTACTTTTTCAACTCCCCCCTAATTTTTGGATCTGAAGGCCACTTGCATCCGCAACATGCTTGTGGCATGCATATCCACCACACTTAAAACTTGTGAGCATCAGTTACAGGTCCCTTTCCTATAAAATTCCACCAAGCTATTATTAGGGGGTTGTACTAGTGGAATTTCCCAAACATGGATTTTGGAGCTCATTTTTAGTGCGTGAAATAATTTTCTATTTATTATTATTGTTTTCAAATTTTTTTGCACACATGAACTCTAAAATTTTCATTTTGTTGCGATCTTATATCTTTTTTGTTCACGAGGAAAAGTGGGAGAGAGAAAACTCAAGTTTGGATCTGAAAAAAAAAATTTGAAATGCACAATTGCTGAGAGAGATAATTCCGAAAAGTATATGTGATTTTTAAGGATAGGCAAAAAGTGGGTTGTTTGGCCCTGGTAAATATCCAACCATTTGAGAATTGTACTTTTTCTACTCCCCCCTAATTTTTGGATCTGAAGGCCACTTGCATCCTCAACATGCTTGTGGCATGCATATCCACCACACTTAAAACATGTGAGGATCAGTTAGAGGTCCCTTTCTTATAAAATTCCACCAAGCTATTATTAGGGTGTTGTACTAGTGGAATTTCCCAAACATGGATTTTGGAGCTCATTTTTAGTGCATGAAATAATTTTCTATTTATTATTATAGTTTTCAAATTTTTTTGCACACATGAACTCTAAAATTTTCATTTTGTTGCGAACTTTATTCTTTTTTGTTTAGGAGGAAAAATGGGAGAGTGAAAATTCACGTTTGGATCTGACAAAAAAAAAATTTGAAATGCACAAATGCTGAGAGAGATAATTCCAAAAAGTATCTGTGATTTTTAAGGATAGGCAAAAAGTGGGTTGTTTGGCCCTGGTAAATATCCAACCACTTGAGAGTTGTACTTTTTCAACTCCCCCCTAATTTTTGGATCTGAAGGCCACTTGCATCCGCAACATGCTTGTGGCATGCATATCCACCACACTTAAAACTTGTGAGCATCAGTTACAGGTCCCTTTCCTATAAAATTCCACCAAGCTATTATTAGGGGGTTGTACTAGTGGAATTTCCCAAACATGGATTTTGGAGCTCATTTTTAGTGCGTGAAATAATTTTCTATTTATTATTATTGTTTTCAAATTTTTTTGCACACATGAACTCTAAAATTTTCATTTTGTTGCGATCTTATATCTTTTTTGTTCACGAGGAAAAGTAGGAGAGAGAAAACTCAAGTTTGGATCTGAAAAAAAAAATTTGAAATGCACAATTGCTGAGAGAGATAATTCCGAAAAGTATATGTGATTTTTAAGGATAGGCAAAAAGTGGGTTGTTTGGCCCTGGTAAATATCCAACCATTTGAGAATTGTACTTTTTCTACTCCCCCCTAATTTTTGGATCTGAAGGCCACTTGCATCCTCAACATGCTTGTGGCATGCATATCCACCACACTTAAAACATGTGAGGATCAGTTAGAGGTCCCTTTCTTATAAAATTCCACCAAGCTATTATTAGGGTGTTGTACTAGTGGAATTTCCCAAACATGGATTTTGGAGCTCATTTTTAGTGCGTGAAATAATTTTCTATTTATTATTATAGTTTTCAAATTTTTTTGCACACATGAACTCTAAAATTTTCATTTTGTTGCGATCTTATATCTTTTTTGTTCACGAGGAAAAATGGGAGAGAGAAAACTCAAGTTTGGATCTGACAAAAAAAAAATTTGAAATGCACAAATGCTGAGAGAGATAATTCCGAAAAGTATCTGTGCTTTTTAAGGATAGGCAAAAAGTGGGTTGTTTGGCCCTGGTAAATATCCAACCACTTGAGAATTGTACTTTTTCTACTCCCCCACTAATTTTTGGATCTGATGGCCACTTGCATCCTCAATATGCTTGTGGCATGCATATCCACCACACTTAAAACTTGTGAGGATCAGTTAGAGGTCCCTTTCCTATAAAATTCCACCAAGCTATTATTAGGGGGTTGTACTAGTGGAATTTCCCAAACATGGATTTTGGAGCTCATTTTTAGTGCGTGAAATAATTTTCTATTTATTATTATAGTTTTCAAATTTTTTTGCACACATGAACTCTAAAATTTTCATTTTGTTGCGAACTTATATCTTTTTTGTTTACGAGGAAAAATGGGAATGTGAAAATTCAAGTTTGAAAACTATAAAAAAAAAATTTGAAATGCACAAATGCTGAGAGAGATAATTCCCAAAAGTATCTGTGATTTTTAAGGATAGGCAAAAAGTGGGTTGTTTGGCGCTGGTAAATATCCAACCACTTGAGAATTGTACTTTTTCTACTCCCCCCTAATTTTTAGATCTGAAGGCCACTTGCATCCTCAACATGCTTGTGGCATGCATATCCACCACACTTAAAACATGTGAGGATCAGTTAGAGGTCCCTTTCCTATAAAATTCCACCAAGCTATTATTAGGGGGTTGTACTTGTGGAATTTCCCAAACATGGATTTTGGAGCTCATTTTTAGTGCGTGAAATAATTTTCTATTTATTATTATAGTTTTCAAATTTTTTTGCACACATGAACTCTAAAATTTTCATTTTGTTGCGAACTTATATCTTTTTTGTTTATGAGGAAAAATGGGAGAGTGAAAATTCAAGTTAGAAAACTATAAAAAAAAAAAATTTGAAATGCACAAATGTTGAGAGAGATAATTCCGAAAAGTATCTGTGATTTTTAAGGATAGGCAAAAAGTGGGTTGTTTGGCCCTGGTAAATATCATACCACTTGAGAATTATACTTTTTCTACTGCCCCCTAATTTTTGGATCTGAAGGCCACTTGCATCCTGAACATGCTTGTGGCATGCATATCCACCACACTGAAAACATGTGATAATCAGTTAGAGGTCCCTTTCCTATAAAATCCCACCAAGCTATTATTAGGGGGTTGTACTAGTGGAATTTCCCAAACATGGATTTTGGAGCTCATTTTTAGTGCGTGAATTAATTTTCTATTTATTATTATTGTTTTCAAATTTTTTGCACATATGAACTCTAAAATTTTCATTTTGTTGCGATCTTATATCTTTTTTGTTTTCGAGGAAAAGTGGGAGAGTGAAAACTCAAGTTTGGATCTGAAAAAAAAAAAAATTTGAAGTGCACAAATGCTGAGAGAGATAATGCCGAAAAGTATCTGTGATTTTTAAGGATAGGCAAAAAGTGTGTTGTTTAGCCCTGGTAAATATCCAACCACTTGAGAATTGTACTTTTTCTAGTCCCCCCTAATTTTTGGATCTGAAGGCCACTTGCATCCTCAACATGCTTGTGGCATGCATATCCACCACACTTAAAACTTGTGAGGATTAGTTAGAGGTCCCTTTCCTATAAAATTCCACCAAGCTATTATTAGGGGGTTGTACTAGTGGAATTTCCCAAACATGGATTTTGGAGCTCATTTTTAGTGTGTGAAATAATTTTCTATTTATTATTATAGTTTTCAAATTTTTTTGCACACATGAACTCTAAAATTTTCATTTTGTTGCGAACTTATATCTTTTTTGTTTAGGAGGAAAAATGGGAGAGTGAAAATTCAAGTTTGAAAACTATAAAAAAAAAAATTTGAAATGCACAAATGCTGAGAGAGATCATTCCGAAAAGTATCTGTGATTTTTAAGGATAGGCAAAAAGTGGGTTGTTTGGCCCTGGTAAATATCATACCACTTGAGAATTGTACTTTTTCTACTCCCCCCTAATTTTTGGATCTGAAGGCCACTTGCATCCTGAACATGCTTGTGGCATGCATATCCTCCACACTGAAAACATGTGAGGATCAGTTAGAGGTCCCCTTCCTATAAAATCCCACCAAGCTATTATTAGGGGGTTGTACTAGTGGAATTTCCCAAACATGGATTTTGGAGCTCATTTTTAGTGCGTGAAATAATTTTCTATTTATTATTATTGTTTTCAAATTTTTTTGCACACATGAACTCTAAAATTTTCATTTTGTTGCGATCTTATATCTTTTTTGTTCACGAGGAAAAGTGGGAGAGAGAAAACTCAAGTTTGGATCTGAAAAAAAAAATTTGAAATGCACAATTGCTGAGAGAGATAATTCCGAAAAGTATATGTGATTTTTAAGGATAGGCAAAAAGTGGGTTGTTTGGCCCTGGTAAATATCCAACCATTTGAGAATTGTACTTTTTCTACTCCCCCCTAATTTTTGGATCTGAAGGCCACTTGCATCCTCAACATGCTTGTGGCATGCATATCCACCACACTTAAAACATGTGAGGATCAGTTAGAGGTCCCTTTCTTATAAAATTCCACCAAGCTATTATTAGGGTGTTGTACTAGTGGAATTTCCCACACATGGATTTTGGAGCTCATTTTTAGTGTATGAAATAATTTTCTATTTATTATTATAGTTTTCAAATTTTTTTCCACACATGAACTCTAAAATTTTCATTTTGTTGCGAACTTATATCTTTTTTGTTTAGGAGGAAAAATGGGAGAGTGAAAATTCACGTTTGGATCTGACAAAAAAAAAATTTGAAATGCACAAATGCTGAGAGAGATAATTCCAAAAAGTATCTGTGATTTTTAAGGATAGGCAAAAAGTGGGTTGTTTGGCCCTGGTAAATATCCAACCACTTGAGAGTTGTACTTTTTCAACTCCCCCCTAATTTTTGGATCTGAAGGCCACTTGCATCCGCAACATGCTTGTGGCATGCATATCCACCACACTTAAAACTTGTGAGCATCAGTTACAGGTCCCTTTCCTATAAAATTCCACCAAGCTATTATTAGGGGGTTGTACTAGTGGAATTTCCCAAACATGGATTTTGGAGCTCATTTTTAATGCGTGAAATAATTTTCTATTTATTATTATTGTTTTCAAATTTTTTTGCACACATGAACTCTAAAATTTTCATTTTGTTGCGATCTTATATCTTTTTTGTTCACGAAGAAAAGTGGGAGAGAGAAAACTCAAGTTTGGATCTGAAAAAAAAAATTTGAAATGCACAATTGCTGAGAGAGATAATTCCGAAAAGTATATGTGATTTTTAAGGATAGGCAAAAAGTGGGTTGTTTGGCCCTGGTAAATATCCAACCATTTGAGAATTGTACTTTTTCTACTCCCCCCTAATTTTTGGATCTGAAGGCCACTTGCATCCTCAACATGCTTGTGGCATGCATATCCACCACACTTAAAACATGTGAGGATCAGTTAGAGGTCCCTTTCTTATAAAATTCCACCAAGCTATTATTAGGGTGTTGTACTAGTGGAATTTCCCAAACATGGATTTTGGAGCTCATTTTTAGTGCATGAAATAATTTTCTATTTATTATTATAGTTTTCAAATTTTTTTGCACACATGAACTCTAAAATTTTCATTTTGTTGCGAACTTATATCTTTTTTGTTTAGGAGGAAAAATGGGAGAGTGAAAATTCACGTTTGGATCTGACAAAAAAAAAATTTGAAATGCACAAATGCTGAGAGAGATAATTCCAAAAAGTATCTGTGATTTTTAAGGATAGGCAAAAAGTGGGTTGTTTGGCCCTGGTAAATATCCAACCACTTGAGAGTTGTACTTTTTCAACTCCCCCCTAATTTTTGGATCTGAAGGCCACTTGCATCCGCAACATGCTTGTGGCATGCATATCCACCACACTTAAAACTTGTGAGCATCAGTTACAGGTCCCTTTCCTATAAAATTCCACCAAGCTATTATTAGGGGGTTGTACTAGTGGAATTTCCCAAACATGGATTTTGGAGCTCATTTTTAGTGCGTGAAATAATTTTCTATTTATTATTATAGTTTTCAAATTTTTTTGCACACATGAACTCTAAAATTTTCATTTTGTTGCGAACTTATATCTTTTTTGTTTATGAGGAAAAATGGGAGAGTGAAAATTCAAGTTTGGATCTGAAAAAAAAAATTTGAAATGCACAAATGCTGAGAGAGATAATTCCGAAAAGTATCTGTGCTTTTTAAGGATAGGCAAAAAGTGGGTTGTTTGGCCCTGGTAAATATCCAACCACTTGAGAATTGTACTTTTTCTACTCCCCCCTAATTTTTGGATCTGAAGGGCACTTGCATCCTCAACATGCTTGTGGCATGTATCTCCACCACACATAAAACTTGTGAGGATCAGTTAGAGATCCCTTTCCTATAAAACTCCACCAAGCTATTATTAGGGGGTTGTACTAGTGGAATTTCCCAAACATGGATTTTGGAGCTCATTTTTAGTGCGTGAAATAATTTTCTATTTATTATTATTGTTTTCAAATTTTTTTGCACACATGAACTCTAAAATTTTCATTTTGTTGCGAACTTATATCTTTTTTGTTTAGGAGGAAAAATGGGAGAGTGAAAATTCAAGTTTGAAAACTATAAAAAAAAAAAATTGAAATGCACAAATGCTGAGAGAGATCATTCCGAAAAGTATCTGTGATTTTTAAGGATAGGCAAAAAGTGGGTTGTTTGGCCCTGGTAAATATCATACCACTTGAGAATTGTACTTTTTCTACTCCCCCCTAATTTTTGGATCTGAAGGCCACTTGCATCCTCAACATGCTTGTGGCATGCATATCCACCACACTTAAAACATGTGAGGATCAGTTAGAGGTCCCTTTCCTCTAAAATTCCACCAAGCTATTATTAGGGGGTTGTTCTAGTGGAATATCAAAAACATGGAGTTTGGAGCTCATTTTTAGTGCGTGAAATAATTTTCTATTGATTATTATAGTTTTCAAATTTTTTTGCACACATGAACTCTAAAATTTTCATTTTGTTGCGATCTTATATCTTTTTTGTTCACGAGGAAAAATGGTAGAGTGAAAACTCAAGTTTGGATCTGACAAAAAAAAAATTTGAAATGCACAAATGCTGAGAGAGATAATTCCGAAAAGTATCTATGATTTTTAAGGATAGGCAAAAAGTGGGTTGTTTGGCCCTGGTAAATATCCAACCACTTGAGCATTTAACTTTTTCTACTCCCCCCTAATTTTTGGATCTGAAGGCCACTTGCATCCGCAACATGCTTGTGGCATGCATATCCACCACACTTAAAACTTGTGAGCATCAGTTACAGGTCCCTTTCCTATAAAATTCCACCAAGCTATTATTAGGGGGTTGTACTAGTGGAATTTCCCAAACATGGATTTTGGAGCTCATTTTTAGTGCGTGAAATAATTTTCTATTTATTATTATTGTTTTCAAATTTTTTTGCACACATGAACTCTAAAATTTTCATTTTGTTGCGATCTTATATCTTTTTTGTTCACGAGGAAAAGTGGGAGAGAGAAAACTCAAGTTTGGATCTGAAAAAAAAAATTTGAAATGCACAATTGCTGAGAGAGATAATTCCGAAAAGTATATGTGATTTTTAAGGATGGGCAAAAAGTGGGTTGTTTGGCCCTGGTAAATATCCAACCATTTGAGAATTGTACTTTTTCTACTCCCCCCTAATTTTTGGATCTGAAGGCCACTTGCATCCTCAACATGCTTGTGGCATGCATATCCACCACACTTAAAACATGTGAGGATCAGTTAGAGGTCCCTTTCTTATAAAATTCCACCAAGCTATTATTAGGGTGTTGTACTAGTGGAATTTCCCAAACATGGATTTTGGAGCTCATTTTTAGTGCATGAAATAATTTTCTATTTATTATTATAGTTTTCAAATTTTTTTGCACACATGAACTCTAAAATTTTCATTTTGTTGCGAACTTATATCTTTTTTGTTTACGAGGAAAAATGGGAGAGTTTTCACACAATTTTGGATCTGAAAAAAACAAAAAATTGAAATGCACAAATGCTGAGAGAGATAATTCCGAAAAGTATTTGTGATTTTTAAGGATAGGCAAAAAGTGGGTTGTTTGGCCCTGGTAAATATCCAACCACTTGAAAATTGTACTTTTTCTACTCCCCCCTAATTTTTGGATCTGAAGGCGACTTGCATCCTCAACATGCTTGTGGCATGCATATCCACCACACTTAAAACATGTGAGGATCAGTTAGAGGTCCCTTTCCTATAAAATTCCACCAAGCTATTAGGGGGTTGTACTAGTTGAATTTCCCAAACATGGATTTTGGAGCTTATTTTTAGTGCGTGAAATAATTTTCTATTTATTGTTATAGTTTTCAAATTTTTTCGCACACATGAACTCTAAAATTTTCATTTTGTTGCGATCTTATATCTTTTTTGTTCACGATGAAAAATGGGAGAGTGAAAACATAAGTTTTGATCTGAAAAAAAAAAATTTGAAATGCACAAATGCTGAGAGAGATAATTCCGAAAAGTATTTGTGATTTTTAAGGATAGGCAAAAAGTGGGTTGTTTGGCGCTGGTAAATATCCAACCACTTGAGAATTGTACTTTTTCTACTCCCCCCTAATTTTTGGATCTGAAGGCCACTTGCATCCTCAACATGCTTGTGGCATGCATATCCACCACACTTAAAACATGTGAGGATCAGTTAGAGGTCCCTTTCCTATAAAATTCCACCAAGCTATTATTAGGGGGTTGTACTTGTGGAATTTCCCAAACATGGATTTTGGAGCTCATTTTTAGTGCGTGAAATAATTTTCTATTTATTATTATAGTTTTCAATTTTTTTTGCACACATGAACTCTAAAATTTTCATTTTGTTGCAAACTTATATCTTTTTTGTATATGTGGAAAAATGGGAGAGTGAAAATTCAAGTTTGAAAACTATAAAAAAAAAAATTTGAAATGCACAAATGTTGAGAGAGATAATTCCGAAAACTATCTGTGATTTTTAAGGATAGGCAAAAAGTGGGTTGTTTGGCCCTGGTAAATATCATACCACTTGAGAATTGTACTTTTTCTACTCCCCCCTAATTTTTGGATCTGAAGGCCACTTGCATCCTGAACATGCTTGTGGCATGCATATCCACCACACTGAAAATATGTGATAATCAGTTAGAGGTCCCTTTCCTATAAAATCCCACTAAGCTATTATTAGGGGGTTGTACTAGTGGAATTTCCCAAACATGGATTTTGGAGCTCATTTTTAGTGCGTGAATTAATTTTCTATTTATTATTATTGTTTTCAAATTTTTTGCACACATGAACTCTAAAATTTTCATTTTGTTGCGATCTTATATCTTTTTTGTTTTCGAGGAAAAGTGGGAGAGTGAAAACTCAAGTTTGGATCTGAAAAAAAAAAAAATTTGAAGTGCACAAATGCTGAGAGAGATAATTCCGAAAAGTATCTGTGATTTTTAAGGATAGGCAAAAAGTGTGTTGTTTGGCCCTGGTAAATATCCAACCACTTGAGAATTGTACTTTTTCTAGTCCCCCCTAATTTTTGGATCTGAAGGCCACTTGCATCCTCAACATGCTTGTGGCATGCATATCCACCACACTTAAAACTTGTGAGGATTAGTTAGAGGTCCCTTTCCTATAAAATTCCACCAAGCTATTATTAGGGGGTTGTACTAGTGGAATTTCCCAAACATGGATTTTGGAGCTCATTTTTAGTGCGTGAAATAATTTTCTATTTACTATTATAGTTTTCAAATTTTTTTGCACACATGAACTCTAAAATTTTCATTTTGTTGCGAACTTATATCTTTTTTGTTTAGGAGGAAAAATGGGAGAGTGAAAATTCAAGTTTGAAAACTATAAAAAAAAAATTTGAAATGCACAAATGCTGAGAGAGATCATTCCGAAAAGTATCTGTGATTTTTAAGGATAGGCAAAAAGTGGGTTGTTTGGCCCTGGTAAATATCATACCACTTGAGAATTGTACTTTTTCTACTCCCCCCTAATTTTTGGATCTGAAGGCCACTTGCATCCTGAACATGCTTGTGGCATGCATATCCTCCACACTGAAAACATGTGAGGATCAGTTAGAGGTCCCCTTCCTATAAAATCCCACCAAGCTATTATTAGGGGGTTGTACTAGTAGAATTTCCCAAACATGGATTTTGGAGCTCATTTTTAGTGCGTGAAATAATTTTCTATTTATTATGATTGTTTTCAAATTTTTTTGCACACATGAACTCTAAAATATTCATTTTGTTGCGATCTTATATCTTTTTTGTTCACGAGGAAAAGTGGGAGAGAGAAAATTCAAGTTTGGATCTGAAAAAAAAAATTTGAAATGCACAATTGCTGAGAGAGATAATTCCGAAAAGTATATGTGATTTTTAAGGATAGGCAAAAAGTGGGTTGTTTGGCCCTGGTAAATATCCAACCATTTGAGAATTGTACTTTTTCTACTCCCCCCTAATTTTTGGATCTGAAGGCCACTTGCATCCTCAACATGCTTGTGGCATGCATATCCACCACACTTAAAACATGTGAGGATCAGTTAGAGGTCCCTTTCTTATAAAATTCCACCAAGCTATTATTAGGGTGTTGTACTAGTGGAATTTCCCAAACATGGATTTTGGAGCTCATTTTTAGTGCATGAAATAATTTTCTATTTATTATTATAGTTTTCAAATTTTTTTGCACACATGAACTCTAAAATTTTCATTTTGTTGCGAACTTATATCTTTTTTGTTTAGGAGGAAAAATGGGAGAGTGAAAATTCACGTTTGGATCTGACAAAAAAAAAATTTGAAATGCACAAATGCTGAGAGAGATAATTCCAAAAAGTATCTGTGATTTTTAAGGATAGGCAAAAAGTGGGTTGTTTGGCCCTGGTAAATATCCAACCACTTGAGAGTTGTACTTTTTCAACTCCCCCCTAATTTTTGGATCTGAAGGCCACTTGCATCCGCAACATGCTTGTGGCATGCATATCCACCACACTTAAAACTTGTGAGCATCATTTACAGGTCCCTTTCCTATAAAATTCCACCAAGCTATTATTAGGGGGTTGAACTAGTGGAATTTCCCAAACATGGATTTTGGAGCTCATTTTTAGTGCGTGAAATAATTTTCTATTTATTATTATTGTTTTCAAATTTTTTTGCACACATGAACTCTAAAATTTTCATTTTGTTGCGATCTTATATCTTTTTTGTTCACGAGGAAAAGTGGGAGAGAGAAAACTCAAGTTTGGATCTGAAAAAAAAAATTTGAAATGCACAATTGCTGAGAGAGATAATTCCGAAAAGTATATGTGATTTTTAAGGATAGGCAAAAAGTGGGTTGTTTGGCCCTGGTAAATATCCAACCATTTGAGAATTGTACTTTTTCTACTCCCCCCTAATTTTTGGATCTGAAGGCCACTTGCATCCTCAACATGCTTGTGGCATGCATATCCACCACACTTAAAACATGTGAGGATCAGTTAGAGGTCCCTTTCTTATAAAATTCCACCAAGCTATTATTAGGGTGTTGTACTAGTGGAATTTCCCAAACATGGATTTTGGAGCTCATTTTTAGTGCATGAAATAATTTTCTATTTATTATTATAGTTTTCAAATTTTTTTGCACACATGAACTCTAAAATTTTCATTTTGTTGCGAACTTTATTCTTTTTTGTTTACGAGGAAAAATGGGAGAGTGAAAATTCACGTTTGGATCTGACAAAAAAAAAATTTGAAATGCACAAATGCTGAGAGAGATAATTCCAAAAAGTATCTGTGATTTTTAAGGATAGGCAAAAAGTGGGTTGTTTGGCCCTGGTAAATATCCAACCACTTGAGAGTTGTACTTTTTCAACTCCCCCCTAATTTTTGGATCTGAAGGCCACTTGCATCCGCAACATGCTTGTGGCATGCATATCCACCACACTTAAAACTTGTGAGCATCAGTTACAGGTCCCTTTCCTATAAAATTCCACCAAGCTATTATTAGGGGGTTGTACTAGTGGAATTTCCCAAACATGGATTTTGGAGCTCATTTTTAGTGCGTGAAATAATTTTCTATTTATTATTATAGTTTTCAAATTTTTTTTCACACATGAACTCTAAAATTTTCATTTTGTTGCGAACTTATATCTTTTTTGTTTATGAGGAAAAATGGGAGAGTGAAAATTCAAGTTTGGATCTGAAAAAAAAAATTTGAAATGCACAAATGCTGAGAGAGATAATTCCGAAAAGTATCTGTGCTTTTTAAGGATAGGCAAAAAGTGGGTTGTTTGGCCCTGGTAAATATCCAACCACTTGAGAATTGTACTTTTTCTACTCCCCCCTAATTTTTGGATCTGAAGGGCACTTGCATCCTCAACATGCTTGTGGCATGTATATCCACCACACATAAAACTTGTGAGGATCAGTTAGAGATCCCTTTCCTATAAAACTCCACCAAGCTATTATTAGGGGGTTGTACTAGTGGAATTTCCCAAACATGGATTTTGGAGCTCATTTTTAGTGCGTGAAATAATTTTCTATTTATTATTATAGTTTTCAATTTTTTTTGCACACATGAACTCTAAAATTTTCATTTTGTTGCGAACTTATATCTTTTTTGTTTAGGAGAAAAAATGGGAGAGTGAAAATTCAAGTTTGAAAACTATAAAAAAAAAAAATTGAAATGCACAAATGCTGAGAGAGATCATTCCGAAAAGTATCTGTGATTTTTAAGGATAGGCAAAAAGTGGGTTGTTTGGCCCTGGTAAATATCATACCACTTGAGAATTGTACTTTTTCTACTCCCCCCTAATTTTTGGATCTGAAGGCCACTTGCATCCTCAACATGCTTGTGGCATGCATATCCACCACACTTAAAACATGTGAGGATCAGTTACAGGTCCCTTTCCTCTAAAATTCCACCAAGCTATTATTAGGGGGTTGTTCTAGTGGAATATCAAAAACATGGAGTTTGGAGCTCATTTTTAGTGCGTGAAATAATTTTCTATTGATTATTATAGTTTTCAAATTTTTTTGCACACATGAACTCTAAAATTTTCATTTTGTTGCGATCTTATATCTTTTTTGTTCACGAGGAAAAATGGTAGAGTGAAAACTCAAGTTTGGATCTGACAAAAAAAAAATTTGAAATGCACAAATGCTGAGAGAGATAATTCCGAAAAGTATCTATGATTTTTAAGGATAGGCAAAAAGTGGGTTGTTTGGCCCTGGTAAATATCCAACCACTTGAGCATTTAACTTTTTCTACTCCCCCCTAATTTTTGGATCTGAAGGCCACTTGCATCCGCAACATGCTTGTGGCATGCATATCCACCACACTTAAAACTTGTGAGCATCAGTTACAGGTCCCTTTCCTATAAAATTCCACCAAGCTATTATTAGGGGGTTGTACTAGTGGAATTTCCCAAACATGGATTTTGGAGCTCATTTTTAGTGCGTGAAATAATTTTCTATTTATTATTATAGTTTTCAAATTTTTTTGCACACATGAACTCTAAAATTTTCATTTTGTTGCGATCTTATATCATTTTTGTTCACGAGGAAAAATGGAAGAGTGAAAACTCAAGTTTGGATCTGACAAAAAAAAAATTTGAAATGCACAAATGCTGAGAGAGATAATTCCGAAAAGTATCTGTGATTTTTAAGGATAGGCAAAAAGTGGGTTGTTTGGCCCTGGTAAATATCCAACCACTTGAGAATTGTACTTTTTCTACTCTCCCCCTAATTTTTGGATCTGAAGGCCACTTGCATCCTCAACATGTTTGTGGCATGCATATCCACCACACTTAAAACTTGTGAGGATCAGTTAGAGGTCCCTTTCCTATAAAATTCCACCAAACTATTATTAGGGGGTTGTACTAGTGGAATTTCCCAAACATGGATTTTGGAGCTCATTTTTAGTGCGTGAAATAATTTTCTATTTATTATTATAGTTTTCAAATTTTTTTGCACACATGAACTCTAAAATTTTCATTTTGTTGCGAACTTATATCTTTTTTGTTTACGAGGAAAAATGGGAGAGTGAAAATTCAGGTTTGAAAACCATAAAAAAAAAAAATTTGAAATGCACAAATGCTGAGAGAGATAATTCCGAAAAGTATCTGTGATTTTTAAGGATAGGCAAAAAGTGGGTTGTTTGGCCCTGGTAAATATCCAACCACTTGAGAATTGTACTTTTTCTACTCCCCCCTAATTTTTGGATCTGAAGGCCACTTGCATCCTCAACATGCTTGTGGCATGCATATCCACCACACTTAAAACATGTGAGGATCAGTTCGAGGTCCCTTTCCTATAAAATTCCACCAAGCTATTATTAGGGGGTTGTACTAGTGAAATTTCCCAAACATGGATTTTGGAGCTCATTTTTAGTGCGTGAAATAATTTTCTATTTATTATTATAGTTTTCAAATTTTTTTGCACACATGAACTCTAAAATTTTCATTTTGTTGCGATCTTATATCTTTTTTGTTCACGAGGAAAAATGGGAGAGAGAAAACTCAAGTTTGGATCTGACAAAAAAAAAATTTGAAATGCACAAATGCTGAGAGAGATAATTCCGAAAAGTATCTGTGCTTTTTAAGGATAGGCAAAAAGTGGGTTGTTTGGCCCTGGTAAATATCCAACCACTTGAGAATTGTACTTTTTCTACTCCCCCACTAATTTTTGGATCTGATGGCCACTTGCATCCTCAATATGCTTGTGGCATGCATATCCACCACACTTAAAACTTGTGAGGATCAGTTAGAGGTCCCTTTCCTATAAAATTCCACCAAGCTATTATTAGGGGGTTGTACTAGTGGAATTTCCCAAACATGGATTTTGGAGCTCATTTTTAGTGCGTGAAATAATTTTCTATTTATTATTATAGTTTTCAAATTTTTTTACACACATGAACTCTAAAATTTTCATTTTGTTGCGAACTTATATCTTTTTTGTTTACGAGGAAAAATGGGAATGTGAAAATTCAAGTTTGAAAACTATAAAAAAAAAAATTTGAAATGCACAAATGCTGAGAGAGATAATTCCCAAAAGTATCTGTGATTTTTAAGGATAGGCAAAAAGTGGGTTGTTTGGCCCTTGTAAATATCCAACCACTTGAGAATTGTACTTTTTCTACTCCCCCCTAATTTTTGGATCTGAAGGCCACTTGCATCCTCAACATGCTTGTGGCATGCATATCCACCACACTTAAAACATGTGAGGATCAGTTAGAGGTCCCTTTCCTATAAAATTCCACCAAGCTATTATTAGGGGGTTGTACTAGTAGAATTTCCCAAACATGGATTTTGGAGCTCATTTTTAGTGCGTGAAATAATTTTCTATTTATTATTATAGTTTGCAAATTTTTTTGCACACATGAACTCTAAAATTTTCATTTTGTTGCGATCTTATATCTTTTTTGTTCACGAGGAAAAATGGGAGAGTGAAAACTCAAGTTTGGATCTGACAAAAAGAAATTTGAAATGCACAAATGCTGAGAGAGATAATTCCGAAAAGTATCTGTGATTTTTAAGGATAGGCAAAAAGTGGGTTGTTTGGCCCTGGTAAATATCCAACCACTTGAGAATTATACTTTTTCTACTCCCCCCTAATTTTTGGATCTGAAGGCCACTTGCATCCTCAACATGCTTGTGGCATGCATATCCACCACACTTAAAACTTGTGAGGATCAGTTAGAGGTCCCTTTCCTATAAAATTCCACCAAGCTATTATTAGGGGCTTGTACTAGTGGAATTTCCCAAACATGGATTTTGGAGCTCATTTTTAGTGCGTGAAATAATTTACATTTTATTATTATAGTTTTCAAATTTTTTTGCACACATGAACTCTAAAATTTTCATTCTGTTGCAAACTAATATCTTTTTTGTTTACGAGGAAAAATGGAAGAGTGAAAATTCAAGTTTGAAAACTATAAAAAAAAAAATTTGAAATGCACAAATGCTGAGAGAGATAATTCCTAAAAGTATCTGTGATTTTTAAGGATAGTCAAAAAGTGGATTGTTTGGCCCTGGTAAATATCCATCCACTTGAGAATTGTAGTTTTTCTACTCCCCCCTAGTTTTTGGATCTGAAGGCCTCTTGCATCCTCAACATGCTTGTGGCATGCATATCCACCACACTTAAAACATGTGAGGATCAGTTAGAGGTCCCTTTCCTATAAAATTCCACCAAGCTATTATTAGGGGGTTGTACTAGTGGAATTTCCCAAACATGGATTTTGGAGCACATTTTTAGTGCGTGAAATAATTTTCTATTTATTATTATAGTTTTCAATTTTTTTTGCACACATGAACTCTAAAATTTTCATTTTGTTGCGATCTTATATCTTTTTTGTTCACAAGGAAAAGTGGGAGAGTGAAAACTCAAGTTTGCATCTGAAAAAAAAAAATTTGAAATGCACAAATGCTGAGAGAGATAATTCCGAAAAGTATCTTTGCTTTTTAAGGATAGGCAAAAAGTGGGTTGTTTGTGGTAAATATCCAAGCACTTGAGAATTGTACTTTTTCTACTGCCCCCTAATTTTTGGATCTGAAGGCCACTTGCATCCTCAACATGCTTGTGGCATGCATATCCACCACACTTAAAACATGTGAGGATCAGTTAGAGGTCCCTTTCCTATAAAATTCCACCAAGCTATTATTAGGGGGTTGTACTAGTGGAATTTCCCAAACATGGATTTTGGAGCTCATTTTTAGTGCGTGAAAGAATTTTCTATTTATTATTATTGTTTTCAATTTTTTTTGCACACATGAACTCTAAAATTTTCATTTTGTTGCGATCTTATATCTTTTTTGTTCACAAGGAAAAGTGGGAGAGTGAAAACTCAAGTTTGCATCTGAAAAAAAAAAATTTGAAATGCACAAATGCTGAGAGAGATAATTCCGAAAAGTATCTTTGCTTTTTAAGGATAGGCAAAAAGTGGGTTGTTTGTGGTAAATATCCAAGCACTTGAGAATTGTACTTTTTCTACTCCCCCCTAATTTTTGGATCTGAAGGCCACTTGCATCCTCAACATGCTTGTGGCATGCATATCCACCACACTTAAAACTTGTGAGGATCAGTTAGAGGTCCCTTTCCTATAAAATTCCACCAAGCTATTATTAGTGGGTTGTACTAGTGGAATTTCCCAAACATGGATTTTGGAGCTCATTTTTAGTGCGTGAAATAATTTTCAATTTATTATTATAGTTTTCAAATTTTTTTGCACACATGAACTCTAAAATTTTCATTTTGTTGCGAACTTATATCTTTTTTGTTTACGAGGAAAAATGGGAGAGTGAAAATTCAAGTTTGAAAACTATAAAAAAAAAAAATTTGAAATGCACAAATGCTGAGAGATATAATTCCGAGAAGTATCTGTGATTTTTAAGGATAGGCAAAAAAGTGGGTTGTTTGGCCCTGGTAAATATCCAACCAATTGAGAATTGTACTTTTTCAACTCCCCCCTAATTTTTGGATCTGAAGGCCACTTGCATCCTCAACATGCTTGTGGCATGCATATCCACCACACTTAAAACATGTGAGGATCAGTTAGAGGTCCCTTTCCTATAAAATTCCACCAAGCTATTATTAGGGGGTTGTACTAGTGGAATTTCCCAAACATGGATTTTGGAGCTCATTTTTAGTGCGTGAAATAATTTTCTATTTATTATTATAGTTTTCAAATTTTTTTGCACACATGAACTCTAAAATTTTCATTTTGTTGCGATCTTATATCTTTTTTGTTCACGAGGAAAAATGGGAGAGAGAAAACTCAAGTTTGGATCTGACAAAAAAAAAATTTGAAATGCACAAATGATGACAGAGATAATTCCGAAAAGTATCTGTGATTTTTAAGGATAGGCAAAAAGTGGGTTGTTTGGCCCTGGTAAATATCCAACCACTTGAGAATTGTACTTTTTCTACTCCCCCGCTAATTTTTGGATCTGATGGCCACTTGCATCCTCAATATGCTTGTGGCATGCATATCCACCACACTTAAAACTTGTGAGGATCAGTTAGAGGTCTCTTTCCTATAAAATTCCACCAAGCTATTATTAGGGGGTTGTACTAGTGGAATTTCCCAAACATGGATTTTGGAGCTCATTTTTAGTGCGTGAAATAATTTTCTATTTATTATTATAGTTTTCAAATTTTTTTGCACACATGAACTCTAAAATTTTCATTTTGTTGCGAACTTATATCTTTTTTGTTTACGAGGAAAAATGGGAATGTGAAAATTCAAGTTTGAAAACTATAAAAAAAAAGATTTGAAATGCACAAATGCTGAGAGAGATAATTCCCAAAAGTATCTGTGATTTTTAAGGATAGGCAAAAAGTGGGTTGTTTGGCCCTGGTAAATATCCAACCACTTGAGAGTTGTACTTTTTCAACTCCCCCCTAATTTTTGGATCTGAAGGCCACTTGCATCCGCAACATGCTTGTGGCATGCATATCCACCACACTTAAAACTTGTGAGCATCATTTACAGGTCCCTTTCCTATAAAATTCCACCAAGCTATTATTAGGGGGTTGAACTAGTGGAATTTCCCAAACATGGATTTTGGAGCTCATTTTTAGTGCGTGAAATAATTTTCTATTTATTATTATTGTTTTCAAATTTTTTTGCACACATGAACTCTAAAATTTTCATTTTGTTGCGATCTTATATCTTTTTTGTTCACGAGGAAAAGTGGGAGAGTGAAAACTCAAGTTTGGATCTGAAAAAAAAAAAATTTGAATTGCACAAATGTTGAGAGAGATAATTCCGAAAAGTATCTGTGATTTTTAAGGATAGGCAAAAAGTGGGTTGTTTGGCCCTGGTAAATATCATACCACTTGAGAATTGTACTTTTTCTACTCCCCCCTAATTTTTGGATCTGAAGGCCACTTGCATCCTCAACATGCTTGTGGCATGCATATCCACCACACTTAAAACTTGTGAGCATCAGTTACAGGTCACTTTCCTATAAAATTCCACCAAGCTATTATTAGGGGGTTGTACTAGTGGAATTTCCCAAACATGGATTTTGGAGCTCATTTTTAGTGCGTGAAATAATTTTCTATTTATTATTATAGTTTTCAAATTTTTTTGCACACATGAACTCTAAAATTTTCATTTTGTTGCGAACTTATATCTTTTTTGTTTACGAGGAAAAATGGGAGAGTGAAAATTCAAGTTTGAAAACTATAAAAAAAAAAATTTGAATTGCACAAATGCTGAGAGAGATAATTCCGAAAAGTATCTGTGATTTTTAAGGATAGGCAAAAAGTGGGTTGTTTGGCCCTGGTTAATATCCAACCACTTGAGAATTGTACTTTTTCTACTCCCCCCTAATTTTTGGATCTGAAGGCCACTTGCATCCTGAACATGCTTGTGGCATGCATATCCTCCACACTGAAAACATGTGAGGATCAGTTAGAGGTCCCCTTCCTATAAAATCCCACCAAGCTATTATTAGGGGGTTGTACTAGTGGAATTTCCCAAACATGGATTTTGGAGCTCATTTTTAGTGCGTGAAATAATTTTCTATTTATTATTATTGTTTTCAAATTTTTTTGCACACATGAACTCTAAAATTTTCATTTTGTTGCGATCTTATATCTTTTTTGTTCACGAGGAAAAGTGGGAGAGAGAAAACTCAAGTTTGGATCTGAAAAAAAAAATTTGAAATGCACAAATGCTGAGAGAGATAATTCCGAAAAGTATCTGTGCTTTTTAAGGATAGGGAAAAAGAGGGTTGTTTGGCCCTGGTAAATATCCAACCACTTGAGAATTGTACTTTTTCTACTCCCCCCTAATTTTTGGATCTGAAGGGCACTTGCATCCTCAACATGCTTGTGGCATGTATATCCACCACACATAAAACTTGTGAGGATCAGTTAGAGGTCCCTTTCCTATAAAACTCCACCAAGCTATTATTAGGGGGTTGTACTAGTGGAATTTCCCAAACATGGATTTTGGAGCTCATTTTTAGTGCGTGAAATAATTTTCTATTTATTATTATTGTTTTCAAATTTTTTTGCACACATGAACTCTAAAATTTTCATTTTGTTGCGATCTTATAGCTTTTTTGTTCACAAGGAAAAATGGGAGAGTGGAAACTCATGTTTGGATCTGAAAAAAAAAAATTTGAAATGCACAAATGCTGAGAGAGATCATTCCGAAAAGTATTTGTGATTTTTAAGGATAGGCAAAAAGTGGGTTGTTTGGCGCTGGTAAATATCCATCCACTTGAGAATTGTACTTTTTCAACTCCCCCCTAATTTTTGGATCTGAAGGCCACTTGCATCCTCAACATGCTTGTGGCATGCATATCCACCACACTTAAAACTTGTGAGCATCAGTTACAGGTCCCTTTCCTATAAAATTCCACCGAGCTATTATTAGGGGGTTGTACTAGTGGAATTTTCGAAACATGGATTTTGGAGCTCATTTCTAGTGCGTGAAATAATTTTCTATTTATTATTACTGTTTTCAAATTTTTTTGCACACATGAACTCTAAAATTTTTATTTTGTTGCGAACTTTTATCTTTTTTGTTTACGAGGAAAAATGGGAGAGTGAAAATTCAAGTTTGGATCTGACAAAAAAAAAATTTGAAATGCACAAATGCAGAGAGAGATAATTCCAAAAAGTATCTGTGATTTTTAAGGATAGGCAAAAAGTGGGTTGTTTGGCCCTGGTAAATATCCATCCACTTGAGAGTTGTACTTTTTCTACTCCCCCCTAATTTTTGGATCTGAAGGCCACTTGCATCCGCAACATGCTTGTGGCATGCATATCCACCACACTTAAAACTTGTGAGCATCAGTTACAGGTCCCTTTCCTATAAAATTCCACCAAGCTATTATTAGGGGGTTGTACTAGTGGAATTTCCCAAACATGGATTTTGGAGCTCATTTTTAGTGCGTGAAATAATTTTCTATTTATTATTATTGTTTTCAAATTTTTTTGTACACATGAACTCTAAAATTTTCATTTTGTTGCGAACTTATATCTTTTTTGTTTACGAGGAAAAATGGGAGAGTGAAAATTCAAGTTTGAAAACTATAAAAAAAAAAAAATTGAAATGCACAAATGCTGAGAGAGATAATTCCGAAAAGTATCTGTGATTTTTAAGGATAGGCAAAAAGTGGGTTGTTTGGCCCTGGTAAATATCCAACCACTTGAGAATTGTACTTTTTCTACTCCCCCCTAATTTTTGGATCTGAAGGCCACTTGCATCCTCAATATGCTTGTGGCATGCATATCCACCACCCTGAAAACAAGTGAGGATCAGTTAGAGGTCCCTTTCCTATAAAATCCCACCAAGCTATTATTAGGGGGTTGTACTAGTGGAATTTCCCAAACATGGATTTTGGAGCTCCTTTTTAGTGCGTTAAATAATTTTCTATTTATTATTATAGTTTTCAAATTTTTTTGCACACATGAACTCTAAAATTTTCATTTTGTTGCGATCTTATATCTTTTTTGTTCACAAGGAAAAATGGGAGAGTGGAAACTCATGTTTGGATCTGAAAAAAAAAAATTTGAAATGCACAAATGCTGAGAGAGATAATTCCGAAAAGTATCTGTGATTTTTAAGGATAGTCAAAAAGTGGATTGTTTGGCCCTGGAAATATCCATCCACTTGAGAATTGTACTTTTTCTACTCCCCCCTAATTTTTGGATCTGAAGGCCACTTGCATCCTCAACAAGCTTGTGGCATGCATATCCGCCACACTTAAAACATGTGAGGATCAGTTAGAGGTCCCTTTCCTATAAAATTCCACCAAGCTATTATTAGGGGGTTGTACTAGTGGAATTTCCCAAACATGGATTTTGGAGCACATTTTTAGTGCGTGAAATAATTTTCTATTTATTATTATAGTTTTCAATTTTTTTTGCACACATGAACTCTAAAATTTTCATTTTGTTGCGATCTTATATCTTTTTTGTTCACAAGGAAAAGTGGGAGAGTGAAAACTCAAGCTTGCATCTGAAAAAAAAAAATTTGAAATGCACAAATGCTGAGAGAGATAATTCCGAAAAGTATCTTTGCTTTTTAAGGATAGGCAAAAAGTGGGTTGTTTGTGGTAAATATCCAACCACTTGAGAATTGTACTTTTTCTACTGCCCCCTAATTTTTGGATCTGAAGGCCACTTGCATCCTCAACATGCTTGTGGCATGCATATCCACCACACTTAAAACATGTGAGGATCAGTTAGAGGTGCCTTTTCTATAAAATTCCACCAAGCTATTATTAGGTGGTTGTACTAGTGGAATTTCCCAAACATGGATTTTGGAGCTCATTTTTAGTGCGTGAAATAATTTTCTATTTATTATTATTGTTTTCAAATTTTTTTGCACACATGAACTCTAAAATTTTCATTTTGTTGCGAACTTATATCTTTTTTGTTTACGAGGAAAAATGGGAGAGTGAAAATTCAAGTTTGAAAACTATAAAAAAAAAAAAATTGAAATGCACAAATGCTGAGAGAGATAATTCCGAAAAGTATCTGTGATTTTTAAGGATAGGCAAAAAGTGGGTTGTTTGGCCCTGGTAAATATCCAACCACTTGAGAATTGTACTTTTTCTACTCCCCCCTAATTTTTGGATCTGAAGGCCACTTGCATCCTCAACATGCTTGTGGCATGCATATCCACCACCCTGAAAACATGTGAGGATCAGTTAGAGGTCCCTTTCCTATAAAATCCCACCAAGCTATTATTAGGGGGTTGTACTAGTGGAATTTCCCAAACATGGATTTTGGAGCTCATTTTTAGTGCGTGAAATAATTTTCTATTTATTATTATTGTTTTCAAATTTTTTTGCACACATGAACTCTAAAATTTTCATTTTGTTGTGATCTTATATCTTTTTTGTTTACGAGGAAAAGTGGGAGAGTGAAAACCCAAGTTTGGAACTGAAAAAAAAAAAAATTTGAAATGCACAAATGCTGAGAGAGATAATTCCGAAAAGTATCTGTGATTTTTAAGGATAGGCAAAAAGTGGGTTGTTTGGCCCTGGTAAATATCCAACCACTTGAGCATTGTACTTTTTCTACTCCCCCCTAATTTTTGGATCTGAAGGCCACTTGCATCCTCAACATGCTTGTGGCATGCATATCCACCACACTTAAAACTTGTGAGGATCAGTTAGAGGTCCCTTTCCTATAAAATTCCACCAAGCTATTATTAGGGGGTTGTACTAGTGGAATTTCCCTAACATGGATTTTGGAGCTCATTTTTAGTGCGTGAAATAATTTTCTATTTATTATTATAGTTTTCAAATTATTTTGCACACATGAACTCTAAAATTTTCATTTTGTTGCGAACTTATATCTTTTTGTTTACGAGGAAAAATGGGAGAGTGAAAATTCAAGTTTGAAAACTATAAAAAAAAATTTGAAATGCTCAAGTGCTAAGAGAGATAATTCCGAAAAGTATTTGTGATTTTTAAGGATAGGCAAAAAGTGGGTTGTTTGGCCCTGGTAAATATCCATCCACTTGAGAATTGTACTTTTTCTACTCCCCCCTAATTTTTGGATCTGAAGGCCACTTGCATCCTCAACATGCTTGTAGCATGCATATCCACCACACTTAAAACATGTGAGGATCAGTTAGAGGTCCCTTTCTTATAAAATTCCACCAAGCTATTATTAGGTGGTTGTACTAGTGGAATTTCCCAAACATAGATTTTGGAGCTCATTTTTAGTGCGTGAAATAATTTTCTATTTATTATTGTAGTTTTCAAATTTTTTTGCACACATGAACTCTAAAATTTTCATTTTGTTGCGATCTTATATCTTTTTTGTTCACGAGGAATAATGGGAAAGTGAAAACTCAAGTTTGGATCTGAAAAAAAAAAACAATTTGAAATGCACAAATGCTGAGAGAGATAATTCCGAAAAGTATCTGTGATTTTGAAGGATAGGCAAAAAGTGGGTTGTTTGGCCCTGGTAAATAACCAACCACTTGAGAATTGTACTTTTTCTACTCCCCCTTAATTTTTGGATCTGAAGGCCACTTGCATCCTCAACATGCTTATGGCATGCATATCCACCACACTTAAAACATGTGAGGATCAGTTAGAGGTCCCTTTCTTATAAAATTCCACCAACCTATTATTAGGGGGTTGTACTAGTGGAATTTCCCAAACATGGATTTTGGAGCTCCTTTTTAGTGCGTTAAATAATTTTCTATTTATTATTATAGTTTTCAAATTTTTTTGCACACATGAACTCTAAAATTTTCATTTTGTTGCGATCTTATATCTTTTTTGTTCACGAGGAAAAATGGGAGAGTGAAAACTCAAGTTAGGATCTGAAAAAAAAAAATTTGAGTTGCACAAATGCTGAGAGAGATAATTCCGAAAAGTATATGTGATTTTTAAGGATAGGCAAAAAGTGGGTTGTTTGGCCCTGGTAAATATCCAACCATTTGAGAATTGTACTTTTTCTACTCCCCCCTAATTTTTGGATCTGAAGGCCACTTGCATCCTCAACATGCTTGTGGCATGCATATCCACCACACTTAAAATATGTGAGGATCAGTTAGAGGTCCCTTTCCTATAAAATTCCACCAAGCTATTATTAAGGGGTTGTACTAGTGGAATTTCCCAAGCAAGGATTTTGGAGCTCATTTTTAGTGCGTGAAATAATTTTCTACTTATTATTATAGTTATCAAATATTTTTACACACATGAACTCTAAAATTTTAATTTTGTTGCGATCTTATATCTTTTTTGTTCATGAGGAAAAATGGGAGGGTTTTCACACAATTTTGGATCTGAAAAAAACAAAAAATTGAAATGCACAAATGCTGAGAGAGATAATTCCGAAAAGTATCTGTGATTTTTAAGGATAGGCAAAAAGTGGGTTGTTTGGCCCTGGTAAATATCCAACCACATTAAAATTGTACTTTTTCTACTCCCCCCTAATTTTTGGATCTGAAGGCGACTTGCATCCTCAACATGCTTGTGGCATGCATATCCACCACACTTAAAACATGTGAGGATCAGTTAGAGGTCCCTTTCCTATAAAATTCCACCAAGCTATTATTAGGGGGTTGTACTAGTGGAATTTCCCAAACATGGATTTTGGAGCTTATTTTTAGTGCGTGAAATAATTTTCTATTTATTGTTATAGTTTTCAAATTTTTTCGCACACATGAACTCTAAAATTTTCATTTTGTTGCGATCTTATATCTTTTTTGTTCACGATGAAAAATGGGAGAGTGAAAACACAAGTTTGGATCTGAAAAAAAAAAATTTGAAATGCACAAATGCTGAGAGAGAAAATTCCGAAAAGTATTTGTGATTTTTAAGGATAGGCAAAAAGTGGGTTGTTTGGCGCTGGTAAATATCCAACCACTTGAGAATTGTACTTTTTCTACTCCCCCCTAATTTTTGGATCTGAAGGCCACTTGCATCCTCAACATGCTTGTGGCATGCATATCCACCACACTGAAAACATGTGAGGATCAGTTAGAGGTCCCTTTCCTATAAAATCCCACCAAGCTATTATTAGGGGGTTGTACTAGTGGAATTTCCCAAACATGGATTTTGGAGCTCATTTTTAGTGCGTGAAATAATTTTCTATTTATTGTTATAGTTTTCAAATTTTTTCGCACACATGAACTCTAAAATTTTCATTTTGTTGCGATCTTATATCTTTTTTATTCACGATAAAAAATGGGAGAGTGAAAACACAAGTTTGGATCTGAAAAAAAAAAATTTGAAATGCACAAATGCTGAGAGAGATAATTCCGAAAAGTATCTGTGATTTTTAAGGATAGGCAAAAAGTGGGTTGTTTGGCCCTGGTAAATATCCAACCACTTGAAAATTGTACTTTTTCTACTCCCCCCTAATTTTTGGATCTGAAGGCGACTTGCATCCTCAACATGCTTGTGGCATGCATATCCACCACACTTAAAACATGTGAGGATCAGTTAGAGGTCCCTTTCCTATAAAATTCCACCAAGCTATTATTAGGGGGTAGTGGAATTTCCCAAACATGGATTTTGGAGCTCATTTTCAGTGCGTGAAATAATTTTCTATTTATTGTTATAGTTTTCAAATTTTTTCGCACACATGAACTCTAAAATTTTCATTTTGTTGCGATCTTATATCTTTTTTGTTCACGATAAAAAATGGGAGAGTGAAAACACAAGTTTGGATCTGAAAAAAAAAAATTTGAAATGCACAAATGCTGAGAGAGATAATTCCGAAAAGTATTTGTGATTTTTAAGGATAGGCAAAAAGTGGGTTGTTTGGCGCTGGTCAATATCCAACCACTTGAGAATTGTACTTTTTCTACTCCCCCCTAATTTTTGGATCTGAAGGCCACTTGCATCCTCAACATGCTTGTGGCATGCATATCCACCACACTTAAAACTTGTGAGGATCAGTTAGAGGTCCCTTTCCTATAAAATTCCACCAACCTATTATTAGGGGGTTGTACTAGTGGAATTTCCCAAACATGGATTTTGGAGCTCATTTTTAGTGCGTGAAATAATTTTCTATTTAGTACTATAGTTTTCAAATTTTTTTTCACACATGAACTCTAAAATTTTCATTTTGTTGCGAACTTATATCTTTTTTGTTTACGAGGAAAAATGGGAGAGTGAAAATTCAAGTTTGAAAACTATAAAAAAAAAAATTGAAATGCACAAATGCTGAGAGAGATCATTCCGAAAAGTATCTGTGATTTTTAAGGATAGGCAAAAAGTGGGTTGTTTGGCCCTGGTAAATATCATACCACTTGAGAATTGTACTTTTTCTACTCCCCCCTAATTTTTGGATCTGAAGGCCACTTGCATCCTCAACATGTTTGTGGCATGCATATCAACCACACTGAAAACATGTGATAATCAGTTAGAGGTCCCTTTCCTATAAAATCCCACCAAGCTATTATTAGGGGGTTGTACTAGTGGAATTTCCCAAACATGGATTTTGGAGCTCATTTTTAGTGCGTGAAATAATTTTCAATTTATTATTATTGTTTTCAAATTTTTTTGCACACATGAACTCTAAAATTTTCATTTTGTTGCGATCTTATATCTTTTTTGTTTACGAGGAAAAGTGGGAGAGTGAAAACTCAAGTTTGGATCTGAAAAAAAAAAAAATTTGAAGTGCACAAATGCTGAGAGAGATAATTCCGAAAAGTATCTGTGATTTTTAAGGATAGGCAAAAAGTGGGTTGTTTGGCCCTGGTAAATATCCAACCACTTGAGAATTGTACTTTTTCTACTCCCCCCTAATTTTTGGATCTGAAGGCCACTTGCATCCTCAACATGCTTGTGGCATGCATATCCACCACACTTAAAACTTGTGAGCATCAGTTACAGGTCCCTTTCCTATAAAATTCCACCAAGCTATTATTAGGGGGTTGTACTAGTGGAATTTCCCAAACATGGATTTTGGAGCTCATTTTTAGTGCGTGAAATAATTTTCTACTTATTATTATAGTTTTCAAATTTTTTTTCACACATGAACTCTAAAATTTTCATTTTGTTGCGAACTTATATCTTTTTGTTTACGAGGAAAAATGGGAGAGTGAAAATTCAAGCTTGAAAACTATAAAAAAAAAATTTGAAATGCACAAATGCTGAGAGAGATAATTCCGAAAAGTATCTGTGATTTTTAAGGATAGGCAAAAAGTGGGTTGTTTGGCCCTGGTAAATATCCAACCACTTGAGAATTGTACTTTTTCTACTCCCCCCTAATTTTTGGATCTGAAGGCCACTTGCATCCTGAACATGCTTGTGGCATGCATATCCTCCACACTGAAAACATGTGAGGATCAGTTAGAGGTCCCCTTCCTATAAAATCCCACCAAGCTATTATTAGGGGGTTGCACTAGTGGAATTTCCCAAACATGGATTTTGGAGCTCATTTTTAGTGCGTGAAATAATTTTCTATTTATTATTATTGTTTTCAAATTTTTTTGCACACATGAACTCTAAAATTTTCATTTTGTTGCGATCTTATATCTTTTTTGTTAACGAGGAAAAATGGGAGAGTGAAAACTCAAGTTTGGATCTGAAAAAAAAAAAATTTGAAATGCACAAATGCTGAGAGAGATAATTCCGGAAAGTATCTGTGATTTTTAAGGATAGGTAAAAAGTGGGTTGTTTGGCCCTGGTAAATATCCAACCACTTGAGAATTGTTCTTTTTCTACTCCCCCCAATTTTTTGGATCTGAAGGCCACTTGCATCCTCAACATGCTTGTGGCATGCATATCCACCACACTTGAAACATGTGAGGATCAATTAGAGGTCCCTTTCCTATAAAATTCCACCAAGCTATTATTAGGGGGTTGTACTAGTGGAATTTCCCAAACATGGATTTTGGAGCTCATTTTTAGTGCGTGAAATAATTTTCTATTTATTATTATAGTTATCAAATTTTTTTGCACACATGAACTCTAAAATTTTCATTTTGTTGCGAACTTATATCTTTTTTGTTTACGAGGAAAAAAGGGAGTGTGAAAATTCAAGTTTGAAAACTATAAAAAAAAAAATTTGAAATGCACAAATGCTGACAGAGATAATTCCGAAAAGTATCTGTGATTTTTCAGGATAGGCAAAAAGTGGGTTGTTTGGCCCTGGTAAATATCCAACCACTTGAGAATTGTACTTTTTCTACTGCCCCCTAATTTTTTGATCTGAAGGCCACTTGCATCCTCAACATGCTTGTGGCATGCATATCCACCACACTTAAAACTTGTGAGGATCAGTTAGAGGTCCCTTTCCTATAAAATTCCACCAAGCTATTATTAGGGGGTTGTACTATTGGAATTTCCCAAACATGGATTTTGGAGCTCATTTTTAGTGCGTGAAATAATTTTCTATTTATTATTATTGTTTTCAAATTTTTTTGCACACATGAAATCTAAAATTTTCATTTTGTTGAGATCTTATATCTTTTTTGTTCACGAGGAAAAGTGGGAGAGTGAAAACTCAAGATTGGATCTGAAAAAAAAAAAAATTGAAGTGCACAAATGCTGAGAGAGATAATTCCGAAAAGTATCTGTGATTTTCAAGGATAGGCAAAAAGTGGGTTGTTTGGCCCTGGTAAATATCCATCCACTTGAGAATTGTACTTTTTCTACTCCCCCCTAATTTTTGGATCTGAAGGCCACTTGCATCCTCAACATGCTTGTGGCATGCATATCCACCACACATAAAACATGTGAGGATCTGTTAGAGGTCCCTTTCTTATAAAATTCCACCAAGCTATTATTAGGGGGTTGTACTAGTGGAATTTCCCAAACATGGATTTTGGAGCTCATTTTTAGTGCGTGAAATAATTTTTTACTTATTATTATAGTTTTCAAATTTTTTTGCACACATGAACTCTAAAATTTTCATTTTGTTGCGATCTTATATCTTTTTTGTTCACAAGGAAAAATGGGAGAGTGAAAACTCAAGTTTGGATCTAAAAAAAAAAAATTTGAAATGCACAAATGCTGAGAGAGATAATTTCGAAAAGTATTTGTGATTTTTAAGGATAGGCAAAAAATGGGTTGTTTGGCCCTGGTCAATATCCAACCACATGAGAATTGTACTTTTTCTACTCCCCTCTAATTTTTGGATCTGAAGGCCACTTGCATCCTCAACATGCTTGTGGCATGCATATCCACCACACTTAAAACTTGTGAGGATCAGTTAGAGGTCCCTTTCCTATAAAATTCCACCAACCTATTATTAGGGGGTTGTACTAGTGGAATTTCCCAAACATGGATTTTGGAGCTCATTTTTAGTGCGTGAAATAATTTTCTATTTAGTACTATAGTTTTCAAATTTTTTTTCACACATGAACTCTAAAATTTTCATTTTGTTGCGAACTTATATCTTTTTTGTTTACGAGGAAAAATGGGAGAGTGATAATTCAAGTTTGAAAACTATAAAAAAAAAAATTTGAAATGCACAAATGCTGAGAGAGATAATTCCGAAAAGTATCTGTGATTTTTAAGGATAGGCAAAAAGTGGGTTGTTTGGCCCCGGTAAATATCCAACCACTTGAGAATTGTACTTTTTCTATTGCCCCCTAATTTTTGGATCTGAAGGCCACTTGCATCCTCAACATGCTTGTGGCATGCATATCCACCACACTTAAAACATGTGAGGATCAGTTACAGGTCCCTTTCCTGTAAAATTCCACCAAGCTATTATTAGGGGGTTGTACTAGTGGAATTTCCCAAACATGGATTTTGGAGCTCATTTTTAGTGCGTGAAATAATTTTCTATTTATTATTATATTTTTCAAATTTTTTTGCACACATGAACTCTAATATTTTCATTTTGTTGCGATCTTATATCTTTTTTGTTCACAAGGAAAAATGGGAGAGTGAAAACTCAAGTTTGGATCTAAAAAAAAAAATTTGAAATGCACAAATGCTGAGAGAGATAATTCCGAAAAGTATTTGTGATTTTTAAGGATAGGCAAAAAGTGGGTTGTTTGGCCCTGGTCAATATCCAACCACTTGAGAATTGTACTTTTTCTACTCCCCCCTAATTTTTGGATCTGAAGGCCACTTGCATCCTCAACATGCTTGTGGCATGCATATCCACCACACTTAAAACATGTGAGGCTCAGTTAGAGGTCCCTTTCCTATAAAATTCCACCAACCTATTATTAGGGGGTTGTACTAGTGGAATTTCCCAAACATTGATTTTGGAGCTCATTTTTAGTGCGTGAAATAATTTTCTATTTATTATTATTGTTTTCAATTTTTTTTGCAGACATGAACTCTAAAATTTTCATTTTGTTGTGATCTTATATCTTTTTTGTTCACGAGGAAAAATGGGATACTGAAAACTCAAGTTTGGATCTGACAAAAAAAAAATTTGAAATGCACAAATGCTGAGAGAGATAATTCTGAAAAGTATCTGTGATTTTTAAGGATAGGGAAAAAGTGGGTTGTTTGGCCCTGGTAAATAGCCAAGCACTTGAGAATTGTATTTTTACTACTCCCCCCTAATTTTTGGATTTGAAGGCCACTTGCATCCTCAACATGCTTGTGGCATGCATGTCCACCACACTTAAAACATGTGAGGATAATTTAGAGGTCCCTTTCCTATAAAATTCCACGAAGCTATTATTAGGGGGTTGTACTACTGGAATTTCCCAAACATGGATTTTGGAGCTCATTTTTAGTGCGTGAAATAATTTTCTATTTATTATTATAGTTTTCAAATTTTTTAGCACACATGAACTCTAAAATTTTCATTTTTTTGCGATCCTATATCTTTTTTGTTCACGAGGAAAAATGGGAGAGTGAAAACTGAAGTTTGGATCTGAAAAAAAAAAAATTGAAATGCACAAATGCTGAGAGAGATAATTCCGAAAAGTATCGGTGATGTTTATGGATAGGCAAAAAGTGGGTTGTTTGGCCCTGGTAAATATCAAACCACATGAGAATTGTACTTTTTCTACTCCCCCCTAATTTTTGGATCTGAAGGCCACTTGCATCCTCAACATGCTTGTGGCATGCATATCCACCACACTTAAAACATGTGAGGCTCAGTTAGAGGTCCCTTTCCTATAAAATTCCACCAACCTATTATTAGGGGGTTGTACTAGTGGAATTTCCCAAACATTGATTTTGGAGCTCATTTTTAGTGCGTGAAATAATTTTCTATTTATTATTATTGTTTTCAATTTTTTTTGCAGACATGAACTCTAAAATTTTCATTTTGTTGTGATCTTATATCTTTTTTGTTCACGAGGAAAAATGGGATACTGAAAACTCAAGTTTGGATCTGACAAAAAAAAAATTTGAAATGCACAAATGCTGAGAGAGATAATTCTGAAAAGTATCTGTGATTTTTAAGGATAGGGAAAAAGTGGGTTGTTTGGCCCTGGTAAATAGCCAAGCACTTGAGAATTGTATTTTTACTACTCCCCCCTAATTTTTGGATTTGAAGGCCACTTGCATCCTCAACATGCTTGTGGCATGCATATCCACCACACTTAAAACATGTGAGGATAATTTAGAGGTCCCTTTCCTATAAAATTCCACCAAGCTATTATTAGGGGGTTGTACTAGCGGAATTTCCCAAACATGGATTTTGGAGCTCATTTTTAGTGCGTGAAATAATTTTCTATTTATTATTATAGTTTTCAAATTTTTTAGCACACATGAACTCTAAAATTTTCATTTTTTTGCGATCCTATATCTTTTTTGTTCACGAGGAAAAATGGGAGAGTGAAAACTGAAGTTTGGATCTGAAAAAAAAAAAATTGAAATGCACAAATGCTGAGAGAGATAATTCCGAAAAGTATCTGTGATGTTTATGGATAGGCAAAAAGTGGGTTGTTTGGCCCTGGTAAATATCCAACCACATGAGAATTGTACTTTTTCTACTCCCCCCTAATTTTTGGATCTGAAGGCCACTTGCATCCTCAACATGCTTGTGGCATGCATATCCACCACACTTAAAACATGTGAGGATCAGTTAGAGGTCCCTTTCCTATAAAATTCCACCAAGCTATTATTAGGGGGTTGTACTAGTGGAATTTCCCAAACATGGATTTTGGAGCTCATTTTTAGTGCGTGAAATAATTTTCTACTTATTATTATAGTTTTCAAATTTTTTTTCACACAAGAACTCTAAAATTTTCATTTTGTTGTGAACTTATATCTTTTTTGTTTACGAGGAAAAATGGGAGAGTGATAATTCAAGTTTGAAAACTATAAAAAAAAAATTTAAATGGACAAATGCTGAGAGAGATAATTCCGAAAAGTATCTGTGATTTTTAAGGATAGGCAAAAAGTGGGTTGTTTGGCCCTGGTAAATATCCAACCACTTGAGAATTGTACTTTTTCTACTCCCCCCTAATTTTTGGATCTGAAGGCCACTTGCATCCGCAACATTCTTGTGGCATGCATATCCACCACACTTAAAACATGTGAGGATCAGTTAGAGGTCCCTTTCCTATAAAATTCCACCAAGCTATTATTAAGGGGTTGTACTAGTGGAATTTCCGAAACATGGATTTTGGTGCTCATTTTTAGTGCGTGAAATAATTTTTTATTTATTATTATAGTTTTCAAATTTTTTTGCACACATGAACTCTAAAATTTTCATTTTGTTGCGATCTTTTATCTTTTTTGTTCACGAGGAAAAATGGGAGAGTGAAAACTCAAGTTTGGATCTGACAAAAAAAAAAATTGAAATGCACAAATGCTGAGAGAGATAATTCCGAAAAGTATCTGTGATTTTTAAGGATAGGCAAAAAGTGGGTTGTTTGGCCCTGGTAAATATCCAACCACTTGAGAATTGTACTTTTTCTACTCCCCCCTAATTTTTGGATCTGAAGGCCACTTGCATCCTCAACATGCTTGTGGCATGCATATCCACCACACTTAAAACTTGTGAGGATCAGTTAGAGGTCCCTTTCCTATAAAATTCCTCCAACCTATTATTAGGGGGTTGTACTAGTGGAATTTCCCAAACATGGATTTTGGAGCTCATTTCTACTGCGTGAAATAATTTTCTATTTATTATTATAGTTTTCAAATTTTTTTGCACACATGAACTCTAAAATTTTCATTTTGTTGTGATCTTATATCTTTTTTGTTCACGAGGAAAAATGGGAGAGTGAAAACTCAAGTTTGGATCTGAAAAAAAAAAAATTTGAAATGCACAAATGCTGAGAGAGATAATTCCGAAAAGTATCTGTGATTTTTAAGGATAGGCAAAAAGTGGGTTGTTTGGCCCTGGTAAATATCCAACCACTTGAGAATTGTACTTTTTCTACTCCCCCCTAATTTTTGGATCTGAAGGCCACTTGCATCAGCAACATGCTTGTGGCATGCATATCCACCACACTTAAAACATGTGAGGATCAGTTAGAGGTCCCTTTCCTATAAAATTCCACCAAGCTATTATTAAGGGGTTGTACTAGTGGAATTTCCGAAACATGGATTTTGGTGCTCATTTTTAGTGCGTGAAATAATTTTTTATTTATTATTATAGTTTTCAAATTTTTTTGCACACATGAACTCTAAAATTTTCATTTTGTTGCGATCTTTTATCTTTTTTGTTCACGAGGAAAAATTGGAGAGTGAAAACTCAAGTTTGGATCTGACAAAAAAAAAAATTGAAATGCACAAATGCTGAGAGAGATAATTCCGAAAAGTATCTGTGATTTTTAAGGATAGGCAAAAAGTGGGTTGTTTGGCCCTGGTAAATATCCAACCACTTGAGAATTGTACTTTTTCTACTCCCCCCTAATTTTTGGATCTGAAGGCCACTTGCATCCTCAACATACTTGTGGCATGCATATCCACCACACTTAAAACTTGTGAGGATCAGTTAGAGGTCCCTTTCCTATAAAATTCCTCCAACCTATTATTAGGGGGTTGTACTAGTGGAATTTCCCAAACATGGATTTTGGAGCTCATTTCTACTGCGTGAAATAATTTTCTATTTATTATTATAGTTTTCAAATTTTTTTGCACACATGAACTCTAAAATTTTCATTTTGTTGTGATCTTATATCTTTTTTGTTCACGAGGAAAAATGGGAGAGTGAAAACTCAAGTTTGGATCTGAAAAAAAAAAAATTTGAAATGCACAAATGCTGAGAGAGATAATTCCGAAAAGTATCTGTGATTTTTAAGGATAGGCAAAAAGTGGGTTGTTTGGCCATGGTAAATATCCAACCACTTGAGAATTGTACTTTTTCTACTCCCCCCTAATTTTTGGATCTGAAGGCCACTTGCATCCGCAACATGCTTGTGGCATGCATATCCACCACACTTAAAACATGTGAGGATCAGTTAGAGGTCCCTTTCCTATAAAATTCCACCAAGCTATTATTAAGGGGTTGTACTAGTGGAATTTCCGAAACATGGATTTTGGTGCTCATTTTTAGTGCGTGAAATAATTTTTTATTTATTATTATAGTTTTCAAATTTTTTTGCACACATGAACTCTAAAATTTTCATTTTGTTGCGATCTTTTATCTTTTTTGTTCACGAGGAAAAATGGGAGAGTGAAAACTCAAGTTTGGATCTGACAAAAAAAAAAATTGAAATGCACAAATGCTGAGAGAGATAATTCCGAAAAGTATCTGTGATTTTTAAGGATAGGCAAAAAGTGGGTTGTTTGGCCCTGGTAAATATCCAACCACTTGAGAATTGTACTTTTTCTACTCCCCCCTAATTTTTGGATCTGAAGGCCACTTGCATCCTCAACAAGCTAGTGGCATGCATATCCACCACACTTAAAACTTGTGAGGATCAGTTAGAGGTCCCTTTCCTATAAAATTCCTCCAACCTATTATTAGGGGGTTGTACTAGTGGAATTTCCCAAACATGGATTTTGGAGCTCATTTCTACTGCATGAAATAATTTTCTATTTATTATTATAGTTTTCAAATTTTTTTGCACACATGAACTCTAAAATTTTCATTTTGTTGTGATCTTATATCTTTTTTGTTCACGAGGAAAAATGGGAGAGTGAAAACTCAAGTTTGGATCTGAAAAAAAAAAAATTTGAAATGCACAAATGCTGAGAGAGATAATTCCGAAAAGTATCTGTGATTTTTAAGGATAGGCAAAAAGTGGGTTGTTTGGCCCTGGTAAATATCCAACCACATGAGAATTGTACTTTTTCTACTGCCCCCTAATTTTTGGATCTGAAGGCCACTTGCATCCTCAACATGCTTGTGGCATGCATATCCACCACACTTGAAACATGTGAGGATCAATTAGAGGTCCCTTTCCTATAAAATTCCACCAAGCTATTATTAGGGGGTTGTACTAGTGGAATTTCCCAAACAAGGATTTTGGAGCCCATTTTTAGTGCGTGAAATAATTTTCTATTTATTATTATAGTTATCAAATTTTTTTGCACACATGAACTCTAAAATTTTCATTTTGTTGCGATCTTATATCTTTTTTGTTCACGAGGAAAAATGAGAGAGTGAAAACTCAAGTTTAAATCTGACAAAAAAAAAATTTGAAATGCACAAATGCTGAGAGAGATAATTCCGAAAAGTATCTGTGCTTTTTAACGATAGGCTAAAAGCGGGTTGTTTGGCCCTGGTAAATATCCAACCACTTGAGAATTGTACTTTTTCTACTCCCCCCCTAATTTTTGGATCTGAAGGCCACTTGCATCCTCAACATACTTGTGGCATGCATATCCACCACACTTAAAACTTGTGAGGATCAGTTAGAGGTCCCTTTCCTATAAAATTCCACCAAGCTATTATTAGGGGGTTGTACTAGTGGAATTTCCCAAACATGGATTTTGGGGCTCATTTTTAGTGCGTGAAATAATTTTCTATTTATTATTATAGTTTTTAAATTTTTTTGCACACATGAACTCTAAAATTTTCATTTTGTTGCGAACTTATATCTTTTTTGTTTACGAGGAAAAATGGGAGTGTGAAAATTCAAGTTTGAAAACTATAAAAAAAAAAATTTGAAATGCACAAATGCTGAGAAAGATAATTCCGAAAAGAATCTGTGATTTTTAAGGATAGGCAAAAAGTGGGTTGTTTGGCCCTGGTAAATATCCAACCACTTGAGAATTGTACTTTTTCTACTGCCCCCTAATTTTTTGATCTGAAGGCCACTTGCATCCTCAACATGCTTGTGGCATGCATATCCACCACACTTAAAACTTGTGAGGATCAGTTAGAGGTCCCATTCCTATAAAATTCCACCAAGCTATTATTTGGGGGTTGTACTAGTGGAATTTCCCAAACATGGATTTTGGAGCTCATTTTTAGTGCGTGAAATAAATTTCTATTTATTATTATAGTTTTCAAATTTTTTTGCACACATGAACTCTAAAATTTTCATTTTGTTGCGAACTAATATCTTTTTTGTTTACGTTGAAAAATGGGAGAGTGAAAATTTAAGTTTGAAAACTATAAAAAAAAAAATTGAAATGCACAAATGCTGAGAGAGATAATTCCGAAAAGTATCTGTGATTTTTAAGGATAGGCAAAAAGTGGATTGTTTGGCCCTGGTAAATATCCATCCACTTGAGAATTGTACTTTTTCTACTCCCCCCTAATTTTTGGATCTGAAGGCCACTTGCATCCTCAACATGCTTGTGGCATGCATATCCACCACACTTAAAACATGTGAGGATCAGTTAGAGGTCCCTTTCCTATAAAATTCCACCAAGCTATTATTAGGGGGTTGTACTAGTGGAATTTCCCAAACATGGATTTTGGAGCTCATTTTTAGTGCGTGAAATAATTTTCTATTTATTATTATTGTTTTCAAATTTTTTTGCACACGAACTCTAAAATTTTCATTTTGTTGCGATCTTATATCTTTTTTGTTCACGAGGAAAAATGAGAGAGTGAAAACTCAAGTTTAAATCTGACAAAAAAAAAATTTGAAATGCACAAATGCTGAGAGAGATAATTCCGAAAAGTATCTGTGCTTTTTAAGGATAGGCTAAAAGTGGGTTGTTTGGCCCTGGTAAATATCCAACCACTTGAGAATTGTACTTTTTCTACTTCCCCCCTAATTTTTGGATCTGAAGGCCACTTGCATCCTCAACATCCTTGTGGCATGCATATCCACCACACTTAAAACTTGTGAGGATCAGTTAGAGGTCCCTTTCCTATAAAATTCCACCAAGCTATTATTAGGGGGTTGTACTAGTGGAATTTCCCAAACATAGATTTTGGAGCTCATTTGTAGAGCGTGAAATAATTTTCTATTTATTATTATTGTTTTCAAATTTTTTTGCACACATGAACTCTAAAATTTTCATTTTGTTGCGATCTTATATCTTTTTTGTTCACGAGGAAAAGTGGGAGAGTGAAAACTCAAGTTTGGATCTGAAAAAAAAAAAATATGAAGTGCACAAATGCTGAGAGAGATAATTCCGAAAAGTATCTGTGATTTTTAAGGATAGGCAAAAAGTGGGTTGTTTGGCCCTGGTAAATATCCAACCACTTGAGAATTGTACTTTTTCTACTTCCCCCCTAATTTTTGGATCTGAAGGCCACTTGCATCCTCAACATGCTTGTGGCATGCATATCCACCACACTTAAAACTTGTGAGGATCAGTTAGAGGTCCCTTTCCTATAAAATTCCACCAAGCTATTATTAGGGGGTTGTACTAGTGGAATTTCCCAAACATGGATTTTGGAGCTCTTTTTTAGTGCGTGAAATAATTTTCTATTTATTATTATAGTTTTCAAATTTTTTTGCACACATGAACTCTAAAATTTTCATTTTGTTGCGAACTTATATCTTTTTTTTTTCACGAGGAAAAATGGGAGAGTGAAAATTCAAGTTTGAAAACTATAAAAAAAAAAATTTGAAATGCACAAATGCTGAGAGAGATAATTCCGAAAAGTATCTGTGATTTTTAAGGATAGGCAAAAAGTGGGTTGTTTGGCCCTGGTAAATATCCAACCACTTGAGAATTGTACTTTTTCTACTCCCCCCTAATTTTTGGATCTGAAGGCCACTTGCATCCGCAACATGCTTGTGGCATGCATATCCACCACACTTAAAACATGTGAGGATCAGTTAGAGGTCCCTTTCCTATAAAATTCCACCAAGCTATTATTAAGGGGTTGTACTAGTGGAATTTCCGAAACATGGATTTTGGTGCTCATTTTTAGTGCGTGAAATAATTTTTTATTTATTATTATAGTTTTCAAATTTTTTTGCACACATGAACTCTAAAATTTTCATTTTGTTGCGATCTTTTATCTTTTTTGTTCACGAGGAAAAATGGGAGAGTGAAAACTCAAGTTTGGATCTGACAAAAAAAAAAATTGAAATGCACAAATGCTGAGAGAGATAATTCCGAAAAGTATCTGTGATTTTTAAGGATAGGCAAAAAGTGGGTTGTTTGGCCCTGGTAAATATCCAACCACTTGAGAATTGTACTTTTTCTACTCCCCCCTAATTTTTGGATCTGAAGGCCACTTGCATCCTCAACAAGCTAGTGGCATGCATATCCACCACACTTAAAACTTGTGAGGATCAGTTAGAGGTCCCTTTCCTATAAAATTCCTCCAACCTATTATTAGGGGGTTGTACTAGTGGAATTTCCCAAACATGGATTTTGGAGCTCATTTCTACTGCATGAAATAATTTTCTATTTATTATTATAGTTTTCAAATTTTTTTGCACACATGAACTCTAAAATTTTCATTTTGTTGTGATCTTATATCTTTTTTGTTCACGAGGAAAAATGGGAGAGTGAAAACTCAAGTTTGGATCTGAAAAAAAAAAAATTTGAAATGCACAAATGCTGAGAGAGATAATTCCGAAAAGTATCTGTGATTTTTAAGGATAGGCAAAAAGTGGGTTGTTTGGCCCTGGTAAATATCCAACCACATGAGAATTGTACTTTTTCTACTGCCCCCTAATTTTTGGATCTGAAGGCCACTTGCATCCTCAACATGCTTGTGGCATGCATATCCACCACACTTGAAACATGTGAGGATCAATTAGAGGTCCCTTTCCTATAAAATTCCACCAAGCTATTATTAGGGGGTTGTACTAGTGGAATTTCCCAAACAAGGATTTTGGAGCCCATTTTTAGTGCGTGAAATAATTTTCTATTTATTATTATAGTTATCAAATTTTTTTGCACACATGAACTCTAAAATTTTCATTTTGTTGCGATCTTATATCTTTTTTGTTCACGAGGAAAAATGAGAGAGTGAAAACTCAAGTTTAAATCTGACAAAAAAAAAATTTGAAATGCACAAATGCTGAGAGAGATAATTCCGAAAAGTATCTGTGCTTTTTAAGGATAGGCTAAAAGCGGGTTGTTTGGCCCTGGTAAATATCCAACCACTTGAGAATTGTACTTTTTCTACTCCCCCCCTAATTTTTGGATCTGAAGGCCACTTGCATCCTCAACATACTTGTGGCATGCATATCCACCACACTTAAAACTTGTGAGGATCAGTTAGAGGTCCCTTTCCTATAAAATTCCACCAAGCTATTATTAGGGGGTTGTACTAGTGGAATTTCCCAAACATGGATTTTGGGGCTCATTTTTAGTGCGTGAAATAATTTTCTATTTATTATTATAGTTTTTAAATTTTTTTGCACACATGAACTCTAAAATTTTCATTTTGTTGCGAACTTATATCTTTTTTGTTTACGAGGAAAAATGGGAGTGTGAAAATTCAAGTTTGAAAACTATAAAAAAAAAAATTTGAAATGCACAAATGCTGAGAAAGATAATTCCGAAAAGAATCTGTGATTTTTAAGGATAGGCAAAAAGTGGGTTGTTTGGCCCTGGTAAATATCCAACCACTTGAGAATTGTACTTTTTCTACTGCCCCCTAATTTTTTGATCTGAAGGCCACTTGCATCCTCAACATGCTTGTGGCATGCATATCCACCACACTTAAAACTTGTGAGGATCAGTTAGAGGTCCCATTCCTATAAAATTCCACCAAGCTATTATTTGGGGGTTGTACTAGTGGAATTTCCCAAACATGGATTTTGGAGCTCATTTTTAGTGCGTGAAATAAATTTCTATTTATTATTATAGTTTTCAAATTTTTTTGCACACATGAACTCTAAAATTTTCATTTTGTTGCGAACTAATATCTTTTTTGTTTACGTTGAAAAATGGGAGAGTGAAAATTTAAGTTTGAAAACTATAAAAAAAAAATTGAAATGCACAAATGCTGAGAGAGATAATTCCGAAAAGTATCTGTGATTTTTAAGGATAGGCAAAAAGTGGATTGTTTGGCCCTGGTAAATATCCATCCACTTGAGAATTGTACTTTTTCTACTCCCCCCTAATTTTTGGATCTGAAGGCCACTTGCATCCTCAACATGCTTGTGGCATGCATATCCACCACACTTAAAACATGTGAGGATCAGTTAGAGGTCCCTTTCCTATAAAATTCCACCAAGCTATTATTAGGGGGTTGTACTAGTGGAATTTCCCAAACATGGATTTTGGAGCTCATTTTTAGTGCGTGAAATAATTTTCTATTTATTATTATTGTTTTCAAATTTTTTTGCACACGAACTCTAAATTTTTCATTTTGTTGCGATCTTATATCTTTTTTGTTCACGAGGAAAAATGAGAGAGTGAAAACTCAAGTTTAAATCTGACAAAAAAAAAATTTGAAATGCACAAATGCTGAGAGAGATAATTCCGAAAAGTATCTGTGCTTTTTAAGGATAGGCTAAAAGTGGGTTGTTTGGCCCTGGTAAATATCCAACCACTTGAGAATTGTACTTTTTCTACTTCCCCCCTAATTTTTGGATCTGAAGGCCACTTGCATCCTCAACATCCTTGTGGCATGCATATCCACCACACTTAAAACTTGTGAGGATCAGTTAGAGGTCCCTTTCCTATAAAATTCCACCAAGCTATTATTAGGGGGTTGTACTAGTGGAATTTCCCAAACATAGATTTTGGAGCTCATTTGTAGAGCGTGAAATAATTTTCTATTTATTATTATTGTTTTCAAATTTTTTTGCACACATGAACTCTAAAATTTTCATTTTGTTGCGATCTTATATCTTTTTTGTTCACGAGGAAAAGTGGGAGAGTGAAAACTCAAGTTTGGATCTGAAAAAAAAAAAAAATATGAAGTGCACAAATGCTGAGAGAGATAATTCCGAAAAGTATCTGTGATTTTTAAGGATAGGCAAAAAGTGGGTTGTTTGGCCCTGGTAAATATCCAACCACTTGAGAATTGTACTTTTTCTACTTCCCCCCTAATTTTTGGATCTGAAGGCCACTTGCATCCTCAACATGCTTGTGGCATGCATATCCACCACACTTAAAACTTGTGAGGATCAGTTAGAGGTCCCTTTCCTATAAAATTCCACCAAGCTATTATTAGGGGGTTGTACTAGTGGAATTTCCCAAACATGGATTTTGGAGCTCTTTTTTAGTGCGTGAAATAATTTTCTATTTATTATTATAGTTTTCAAATTTTTTTGCACACATGAACTCTAAAATTTTCATTTTGTTGCGAACTTATATCTTTTTTTTTTCACGAGGAAAAATGGGAGAGTGAAAATTCAAGTTTGAAAACTATAAAAAAAAAAATTTGAAATGCACAAATGCTGAGAGAGATAATTCCGAAAAGTATCTGTGATTTTTAAGGATAGGCAAAAAGTGGGTTGTTTGGCCCTGGTAAATATCCAACCACTTGAGAATTGTACTTTTTCTACTCCCCCCTAATTTTTGGATCTGAAGGCCACTTGCATCCGCAACATGCTTGTGGCATGCATATCCACCACACTTAAAACATGTGAGGATCAGTTAGAGGTCCCTTTCCTATAAAATTCCACCAAGCTATTATTAAGGGGTTGTACTAGTGGAATTTCCGAAACATGGATTTTGGTGCTCATTTTTAGTGCGTGAAATAATTTTTTATTTATTATTATAGTTTTCAAATTTTTTTGCACACATGAACTCTAAAATTTTCATTTTGTTGCGATCTTTTATCTTTTTTGTTCACGAGGAAAAATGGGAGAGTGAAAACTCAAGTTTGGATCTGACAAAAAAAAAAATTGAAATGCACAAATGCTGAGAGAGATAATTCCGAAAAGTATCTGTGATTTTTAAGGATAGGCAAAAAGTGGGTTGTTTGGCCCTGGTAAATATCCAACCACTTGAGAATTGTACTTTTTCTACTCCCCCCTAATTTTTGGATCTGAAGGCCACTTGCATCCTCAACAAGCTAGTGGCATGCATATCCACCACACTTAAAACTTGTGAGGATCAGTTAGAGGTCCCTTTCCTATAAAATTCCTCCAACCTATTATTAGGGGGTTGTACTAGTGGAATTTCCCAAACATGGATTTTGGAGCTCATTTCTACTGCATGAAATAATTTTCTATTTATTATTATAGTTTTCAAATTTTTTTGCACACATGAACTCTAAAATTTTCATTTTGTTGTGATCTTATATCTTTTTTGTTCACGAGGAAAAATGGGAGAGTGAAAACTCAAGTTTGGATCTGAAAAAAAAAAAATTTGAAATGCACAAATGCTGAGAGAGATAATTCCGAAAAGTATCTGTGATTTTTAAGGATAGGCAAAAAGTGGGTTGTTTGGCCCTGGTAAATATCCAACCACATGAGAATTGTACTTTTTCTACTGCCCCCTAATTTTTGGATCTGAAGGCCACTTGCATCCTCAACATGCTTGTGGCATGCATATCCACCACACTTGAAACATGTGAGGATCAATTAGAGGTCCCTTTCCTATAAAATTCCACCAAGCTATTATTAGGGGGTTGTACTAGTGGAATTTCCCAAACAAGGATTTTGGAGCCCATTTTTAGTGCGTGAAATAATTTTCTATTTATTATTATAGTTATCAAATTTTTTTGCACACATGAACTCTAAAATTTTCATTTTGTTGCGATCTTATATCTTTTTTGTTCACGAGGAAAAATGAGAGAGTGAAAACTCAAGTTTAAATCTGACAAAAAAAAAATTTGAAATGCACAAATGCTGAGAGAGATAATTCCGAAAAGTATCTGTGCTTTTTAAGGATAGGCTAAAAGCGGGTTGTTTGGCCCTGGTAAATATCCAACCACTTGAGAATTGTACTTTTTCTACTCCCCCCCTAATTTTTGGATCTGAAGGCCACTTGCATCCTCAACATACTTGTGGCATGCATATCCACCACACTTAAAACTTGTGAGGATCAGTTAGAGGTCCCTTTCCTATAAAATTCCACCAAGCTATTATTAGGGGGTTGTACTAGTGGAATTTCCCAAACATGGATTTTGGGGCTCATTTTTAGTGCGTGAAATAATTTTCTATTTATTATTATAGTTTTTAAATTTTTTTGCACACATGAACTCTAAAATTTTCATTTTGTTGCGAACTTATATCTTTTTTGTTTACGAGGAAAAATGGGAGTGTGAAAATTCAAGTTTGAAAACTATAAAAAAAAAAATTTGAAATGCACAAATGCTGAGAAAGATAATTCCGAAAAGAATCTGTGATTTTTAAGGATAGGCAAAAAGTGGGTTGTTTGGCCCTGGTAAATATCCAACCACTTGAGAATTGTACTTTTTCTACTGCCCCCTAATTTTTTGATCTGAAGGCCACTTGCATCCTCAACATGCTTGTGGCATGCATATCCACCACACTTAAAACTTGTGAGGATCAGTTAGAGGTCCCATTCCTATAAAATTCCACCAAGCTATTATTTGGGGGTTGTACTAGTGGAATTTCCCAAACATGGATTTTGGAGCTCATTTTTAGTGCGTGAAATAAATTTCTATTTATTATTATAGTTTTCAAATTTTTTTGCACACATGAACTCTAAAATTTTCATTTTGTTGCGAACTAATATCTTTTTTGTTTACGTTGAAAAATGGGAGAGTGAAAATTTAAGTTTGAAAACTATAAAAAAAAAAATTGAAATGCACAAATGCTGAGAGAGATAATTCCGAAAAGTATCTGTGATTTTTAAGGATAGGCAAAAAGTGGATTGTTTGGCCCTGGTAAATATCCATCCACTTGAGAATTGTACTTTTTCTACTCCCCCCTAATTTTTGGATCTGAAGGCCACTTGCATCCTCAACATGCTTGTGGCATGCATATCCACCACACTTAAAACATGTGAGGATCAGTTAGAGGTCCCTTTCCTATAAAATTCCACCAAGCTATTATTAGGGGGTTGTACTAGTGGAATTTCCCAAACATGGATTTTGGAGCTCATTTTTAGTGCGTGAAATAATTTTCTATTTATTATTATTGTTTTCAAATTTTTTTGCACACGAACTCTAAAATTTTCATTTTGTTGCGATCTTATATCTTTTTTGTTCACGAGGAAAAATGAGAGAGTGAAAACTCAAGTTTAAATCTGACAAAAAAAAAATTTGAAATGCACAAATGCTGAGAGAGATAATTCCGAAAAGTATCTGTGCTTTTTAAGGATAGGCTAAAAGTGGGTTGTTTGGCCCTGGTAAATATCCAACCACTTGAGAATTGTACTTTTTCTACTTCCCCCCTAATTTTTGGATCTGAAGGCCACTTGCATCCTCAACATCCTTGTGGCATGCATATCCACCACACTTAAAACTTGTGAGGATCAGTTAGAGGTCCCTTTCCTATAAAATTCCACCAAGCTATTATTAGGGGGTTGTACTAGTGGAATTTCCCAAACATAGATTTTGGAGCTCATTTGTAGAGCGTGAAATAATTTTCTATTTATTATTATTGTTTTCAAATTTTTTTGCACACATGAACTCTAAAATTTTCATTTTGTTGCGATCTTATATCTTTTTTGTTCACGAGGAAAAGTGGGAGAGTGAAAACTCAAGTTTGGATCTGAAAAAAAAAAAAATATGAAGTGCACAAATGCTGAGAGAGATAATTCCGAAAAGTATCTGTGATTTTTAAGGATAGGCAAAAAGTGGGTTGTTTGGCCCTGGTAAATATCCAACCACTTGAGAATTGTACTTTTTCTACTTCCCCCCTAATTTTTGGATCTGAAGGCCACTTGCATCCTCAACATGCTTGTGGCATGCATATCCACCACACTTAAAACTTGTGAGGATCAGTTAGAGGTCCCTTTCCTATAAAATTCCACCAAGCTATTATTAGGGGGTTGTACTAGTGGAATTTCCCAAACATGGATTTTGGAGCTCTTTTTTAGTGCGTGAAATAATTTTCTATTTATTATTATAGTTTTCAAATTTTTTTGCACACATGAACTCTAAAATTTTCATTTTGTTGCGAACTTATATCTTTTTTTTTTCACGAGGAAAAATGGGAGAGTGAAAATTCAAGTTTGAAAACTATAAAAAAAAAAATTTGAAATGCACAAATGCTGAGAGAGATAATTCCGAAAAGTATCTGTGATTTTTAAGGATAGGCAAAAAGTGGGTTGTTTGGCCCTGGTAAATATCCAACCACTTGAGAATTGTACTTTTTCTACTCCCCCCTAATTTTTGGATCTGAAGGCCACTTGCATCCGCAACATGCTTGTGGCATGCATATCCACCACACTTAAAACATGTGAGGATCAGTTAGAGGTCCCTTTCCTATAAAATTCCACCAAGCTATTATTAAGGGGTTGTACTAGTGGAATTTCCGAAACATGGATTTTGGTGCTCATTTTTAGTGCGTGAAATAATTTTTTATTTATTATTATAGTTTTCAAATTTTTTTGCACACATGAACTCTAAAATTTTCATTTTGTTGCGATCTTTTATCTTTTTTGTTCACGAGGAAAAATGGGAGAGTGAAAACTCAAGTTTGGATCTGACAAAAAAAAAAATTGAAATGCACAAATGCTGAGAGAGATAATTCCGAAAAGTATCTGTGATTTTTAAGGATAGGCAAAAAGTGGGTTGTTTGGCCCTGGTAAATATCCAACCACTTGAGAATTGTACTTTTTCTACTCCCCCCTAATTTTTGGATCTGAAGGCCACTTGCATCCTCAACAAGCTAGTGGCATGCATATCCACCACACTTAAAACTTGTGAGGATCAGTTAGAGGTCCCTTTCCTATAAAATTCCTCCAACCTATTATTAGGGGGTTGTACTAGTGGAATTTCCCAAACATGGATTTTGGAGCTCATTTCTACTGCATGAAATAATTTTCTATTTATTATTATAGTTTTCAAATTTTTTTGCACACATGAACTCTAAAATTTTCATTTTGTTGTGATCTTATATCTTTTTTGTTCACGAGGAAAAATGGGAGAGTGAAAACTCAAGTTTGGATCTGAAAAAAAAAAAATTTGAAATGCACAAATGCTGAGAGAGATAATTCCGAAAAGTATCTGTGATTTTTAAGGATAGGCAAAAAGTGGGTTGTTTGGCCCTGGTAAATATCCAACCACATGAGAATTGTACTTTTTCTACTGCCCCCTAATTTTTGGATCTGAAGGCCACTTGCATCCTCAACATGCTTGTGGCATGCATATCCACCACACTTGAAACATGTGAGGATCAATTAGAGGTCCCTTTCCTATAAAATTCCACCAAGCTATTATTAGGGGGTTGTACTAGTGGAATTTCCCAAACAAGGATTTTGGAGCCCATTTTTAGTGCGTGAAATAATTTTCTATTTATTATTATAGTTATCAAATTTTTTTGCACACATGAACTCTAAAATTTTCATTTTGTTGCGATCTTATATCTTTTTTGTTCACGAGGAAAAATGAGAGAGTGAAAACTCAAGTTTAAATCTGACAAAAAAAAAATTTGAAATGCACAAATGCTGAGAGAGATAATTCCGAAAAGTATCTGTGCTTTTTAAGGATAGGCTAAAAGCGGGTTGTTTGGCCCTGGTAAATATCCAACCACTTGAGAATTGTACTTTTTCTACTCCCCCCCTAATTTTTGGATCTGAAGGCCACTT